>NC_143384.1:90379710-91076727 GCF_980474605.1 Leiobunum rupestre
AATTTTTGGGGATTAGTAAAGTTAAAATAGTTATGTCTTGTATCAGCCGACACCACACTTTTTTCTCGTATGTTGGCGGCTGACGAAGAATTTCCAAACTTTAAAATTAAATTAAGAAATGAAATCATTTGCAGCCAAAATTAAAAATACCCTCACTATCTATGTGATAAGGTCTACATTATCCGCAACAAAAAAAAACAAAAAAACATGATGCCACTATAGTTAACTTTACCCATCTTGTATATTAAAATATAAAAATAAAAAGCCTTACTTTAATATTTCTAAAAGTCTCTTTTACAACTAGTTTTGACAACTCAGTTAATTTTAGATTGTCCAAAAAATTAGAGTATAAAGTGTGGAAATTATGTTCGATAGACGCTCTTTTCAGCACAAGATACTGCGCTGTCCACATCCAATACTCATCTTTCATGAGTTCTTTAAATTCTTCAACTTTTTGATTTATATTGATTTGAGCTAAATTATTTATGATGAAAGCCATTTTATCTTGAATAGCTTCAGGGGGGATAACCATTTTCTCGTCTTTCTTTGTTGCTACCAACAAAGTATCAATATTGGTAGCATTCGCTATAGATGGTTTGCTGGTCATAGTAGATGGTTTTGCAACTGTCGTAGTAACAGTCGCAGTTGTGGAAGTAGTGGTTCTAGCTACTGAAGAAACCTGAGGTATAAGGCTGCTCAAGCTAGCCATGCTAGTAGATAGTGCCCCTTGAGGTCGAGATGGTGGTTCTGTTGACCTAGAGCCATATTCAACATACTAATGATGAAAATTTAAGTGTTAATTGGGTCAAGAAAAAAAATGACAAAAATATTAAGAGTACCTCAATTAAATGTTGAGGAAACTCTTGGAAATGAGGAATAGATGCTAAATGCGTGCAGTACTGAGGATATTCTTTCAGCCTTTAAAAAATGGCAATTACATAAGACTCAAGTTAGTTTCATAATTAACCTAATAATCAAAAGCATGATACTTCATTTATTCCTAGAAGTAATTATCCCGTTCCAAACCATTAACACCCTATCCCTGCTATCATGTCACCTGTCACAATTTCATTGCACTTTCAGGAAGATTTCCTTTGGTTATTTTAATATAGATGTCATACTACAATTACTTGGAACTCCCCAATTAGACCCTGGGGCTTCAACAAAGATCAATTTGAACGGCATAAAGCATTCGTAGGGGTTTTTAATTTGATCACATGCTGAAAGAAATGAATGAAATGGCTAATTTTACGTTTATTAGGTATTTAAAAATGATGCCAAATTAAGGGGTCATCCCAACATTAATCGCTTCGTAACTCCGAAACGGAGGCTTAAATCAAAAAATTGTCAGAGAACATTTTCGTCTTAAAATAATCCCAGGAACCCATAGTCGCTCGCTCTATCTACCCTTTTTTAAACACCCTGTATATTATTAAATTTAAACCAATTTCAAATCATCTTGTACATAAACTTAAGAGGAATTGGATCAAAAAGGAATTTTTCAAGTTACCTCATTTTGGAAATAAGGTAGCAAAACGCCTGTATCAATTGGTATGAAATTCAAATATCACAATAGTGGGTACGCGGGTTGTGAGGTCCCGCAAATTAGCCATAAATCTCACTTAAAATTAAAATTTCTTAATGCAACTGAAAAAGTAGTTCAGAAATGATCAGTACTAACTAGAAATATTATTTTAAATCATGTCGTTGTTACTTTAAAAAACTATGAAGATTTTAAGTCAAAAATCACTAAAATGGGCAAATGACCAAGTTGTAGGCCCCTGATCTCCAAAATAACAGGTTACCGACTGCATGATATTTCCTTTCGATTAAGATATCCCTGGCCCTTAGAAGCCTAATTCTTGGAGAGTTATGTGGAATACAGCAGCATCGGCATCAGCTACACTGTATGAGAGCCCACTAAGGGATTGTGTGTAAAAACCACTTTTACTTAAAGGCGCCTTAAGATAAAATTGCACCTAGGGCCTCAAAGGAATATAATCTGCCACTGAAAATAATTATGAATTATTGAAGTGGAACATAAAATCTTTAAAATAACTGTGAAGGTACTAATTCCAATTTGTTTCGTGTACGTATCACCAAATGAAATTTGCCTGACCAAAAGAAAAAAACACAAGAGTACTAAATGGCTAGGTGGTGAATTACCTAATCTTACTACATATTTTTAAGTAGTGAAAATAGGTTTTAAGAAAAATAATGCATGAACATGTGTGGTTATTTGGTTAGTTAATATTAACATGTGCCAAAGCAACCATAATATTGAAATTTGTAGCTTTATTTAGCTATGCATTTCTCTTACAACCTCCTTTCTCCACTGAAAATAAATTAGTAGAAGGTAAAAAGCAAATCCACAGTCAGGAAACTTGGGTGTTTTAGGGATTTATTTTTCCTAATAGTCAAATGATTTCAGTCTAAGAAATACTTGGAAAATTTAGGTTTATGTTCAGTGTAACCATTTATATTAATCAATTATTCAGATTCAATGATTCATAATTATTTTGACAGTTTTAGTTTCCAATCTGAAAAATTAGCTTTAAATAAAGAAGACCCGGCAGGATGCATAAAGAAAAATTTACCCAGGTGTCATATTTATGACTTACTTTATTAATTAATTAAAATTAATAACTCAACAAACTACACTTACTTTCCTTTAAATCTATCTAATGCAGTTATTCCAAAATAATACATCTTAGTGCCATGAGGTTTGCGAAGCGCATCCAAGACACATCTAAGAGCCAATCCTAAAGCCATGTATGTGACAAGACCTTGATCTATAATCCCTCCAAATAACTGAGCCGTAATTAATAACTCTTTATCTGGATACTGAGGGAAAAATTTATACTCTTCAAACAAGTTTCGAACCATACAATTGAAAACATCCTAAAAATAAGTATAATGAATATAAGCCTTGATATATTTTGATTCGCAGAAGTTAAAACTTACTCTTTCTCGTCTGACATTTGATTCTTGATATTTTTTCAACATATCTAATACTTCATCTATGGACAATGTTGGGTGAGGTGGGTGATTATAAATTCTTTGAAAATAGCTATTAGCTTCATCTTCTACATCTTTAGATATGGGTATTGTCATATCCGGGAAAATACTTGACATATCTCCAATATCATTAGCACTAGGATATCCAGTACCTGGAATTATACCTATAAGGAGATATGGTTTTTAACTTTTAACTGATAATTAAAGTGATCGAAGCTTTCAAATCAATTCCAATCACAAAATGTTTGTCATTTGTAAAAGTCTTAACGGAGCCCAAATGTTAAATTTGCATCTGCAGTTTTGAGATATTTGAGATTTAAGTTTATAACCTACAACCATGTAAAAGTCAATCAGCATTCACTGAATACATATATTTCAGATATTATTCCATAAGAGGTGATCAACTGGCTTAATTCTTAATATAGGGTGGAGCGCCCAGTTAAATAGGTTTCTTAAGATATGCATTTGATATGCATTTACTTCAGTATCAGATTGCTAGAGATAACCTAGTAATTTTATATTTTGATAAAACAGTGAAACTTACCTTGTCTTAATCTATCTACAGTTTGAGGTCCAAAAATTCCTTTGCCAACTGCGGAGTTCACAGATGGAGATAAAACTGTACTTGAGCCTAGACCTAATGCAAAACTGATGTTTTAGGTATGTGTGTTGCATAATGAACTGGTAAAAAATGTGTATGGAAGGTAATGCCTATTTCAGACTACAGTTCTAGCAAATCACTGTTAAAGTAAATAACCATTCTTGAAATAAGAGAATGTTTTTTGCAATCTACAAAGATGTAACATTTACTTTTAAGTTGTTCACATATGACAAATGATCTCATATCCCATTTTGAGATAATGATTTCCATTAAAATTTTGAACAGCTTAATCACCATAAAATTAAACATACCAGTCTTTAAAACGTGTAGTGTGAATAAAGCATAAAGCTACTCAGTTATTTTTAAAATACCTAATTGAGAATTAAATTGGCCAAGATGATTTGGAAGAATGGAAAAAGGGTTATGACCAATAGCTGAAGTAACTGGAGGCATGGAGTTCGCAGAAGAGGACGGTATGTTAAATAGTTTAGCTGGTGACCCAATAGCTGAGGAACTGGTGAATGAGCTCAAACCACTTGTAATAAAGTTGCTGACACTGTTGTTAACTGCACTCGTCAATGACATACTAGATATGGAGGTTGGCAACCCTCCTAATGTGTCAATCTAAAAAATCCCATCATTAACTAATAATAATAAGAAATATTGTCATTAGTGTCAAAAGAATTACCGATGGGGTTGAAACTGATATAGAGGAAGCTGAGAAAGCTGGTTCTAAACCTCTAGGGGTTTTTACAACACCAGGTGGTGGTTGTCTTGCTTTTGTAAGTAACACATTGCAATTTCCAACCATAGTTAATATCGTTTCAGACAATTCGCGTGACACATTATTGGCACAGACTTGTAAACACGATAACATTGTTGCTAGTGTTTCAGGGGGGAGCTGTGCACTTTTAGGAAGATTATCTTCTTTGACAATACTCCCCAGTATTTGAGGGCAACGCCTTTTTAAGAAATTAACGCAAGCTTGTAAGAATTGCTCCTATCAAAAATTATAATTAGTATCAGTAATGATTTTATAGAGGGTAATAGATTTAACATACCCCATGTTCTCTGATTTTGTCGGTGAGCCATTTATCTAATTTAAGATATTCCCTACGTGATGCTAAACATGCCAAATCTATAACAAATGGGAAATGAGTGCCATTTAAAAGCGCAGAGAGTGCTTTTAAATCTTGAGCAACATCCAAAATTCTTGACAAACGAGTTTGGTCACAATCACCCCTCATATACCATTCTGCCATTGAATGCATTATGATGGGTTTAACAGTAGTCGAATGAGCCTGTAAAAACACTAATGCTTAGTGCAAAGTAATCCAACTGTTATCAAAAAATGTCTCCATACTTGGCAGTGCCATGCAAATTGTAGTATTATAGCAGAATTTGGATGGTTTCCAAGAAACACAGGTATTAAAGTTGTCAATAACTCTTGTCTCAACATATTCATAGGAGCCTAGAAATGTAAAAATATTTAATTAGAGAAAAAACAAATAGCCCACAGTAATAAGGTTTAAATTACTTACAGCAACTTGTAGTAATCCTAAAACAGTTAAATCTGGACAATGCTGTACGGGAAATTTGAAGAGTTCTTGAACCACCGAATAATACCCAGCTTCAGACAAAAACAGTAAAGTCTCAAAAACATTTAACGATTTCCTACAATAATAATTTAGGGTTTAAATATAATTCAATTAAGTCCACTGTTATATTAGACATTGAAACTGCATATACCAATTGGCAACATCTCGACTATCTTCTTCGGGTGGAGCTTTTAATACATCAACAGAGACTGCGAGACACTGATAGTCTATTAGACAGACTATGTCCGGATTTTTGAGAACTTGTTGGAAAAATGATATTTGCCCATCTATATTTCTCCACTGTCTATACATATGCTCCATCGGGAATGTTTCATCACCAAAACCAAGCATTAAGGCTGCCCACAACAATTTTAGACTTGGACGATCTTTTATGAGAAAGTTTGGGTGGTCAAGCTCAAAAACTACATCTTTCCACTTTAAATTAGGAAGCTGAAAAATTTAAAAAATCAAATAAAATAAAGAATACAGCAATGATGTACTTAGGTTTTACAAAGAAATAAGCATTCAATGTGCTTGTTTTCATAAGATAGATGTTCTTAGTTCTGACTGAGACGAGTTTATTTGTTATAAAACTGTCTAAATTAATCAATGTTACCAGATCTTAACTACGACCAACTAAAAAAACTTAAGCCTAAATACGATACTAAAATAAATCCACATAATGTGAAACAAAACTATGAAAATGTTTAATAATAAAACTAAATTAATATTGGCAAGCAGCTCATGCTCGGTTTCAAGTTGCAACGATCTGCGATATCCGCCGATGCGTTGTTTCAAAGTCCCCATGGAGAAAAAGTGAACATCGGCCCCGATAAGATAAGCGCGAAGGTCATTGCCTCCGATAAGAGGAGGAGTGACGTCAGGCTCCTCACTATATAAAAACACCCGCCCCAAGAAGGAGACAGAGAGAGCCGAGGGAGATGCCGTAGAGACCGTGGTATCGTGGTGAATGGCGGAGGTCCATCAGGGAGATGGTGGAAAGGAAGGATAATGTATATAAGTACTAATGGTTTTTTTGTGAGTTATTAGATATCTAATTTATGAATAAAGTGTATATTTTGGGCATAAATATCCCTTTGTATTTCTTGAATGACCAATTGGTATTTTAATACCTTCACTTCGGGCCAAATTATTTTGAAAGTGCGGGTTTTCTAAAAATCCGTTACAACGTGTTAATTGAAAAGTGCCACAGAGCATTCATTCAGTGCTGTTATTAAATTGTGTGGGAAAGCCCCCTAGTGTTCTGTAGCGCCATCTTCAGCATAGTTGGAGTAAAAATCTTTCATGAGGCCATCTATTTATGATGGATTTGTTTAATTTTTTCCTTGACATAATAACTCAGACTTCTATTTTGCTCTACATAATGAATTTAATTAAAGTTGCAAGTAATAAATTAGTTTAAATAAATAAAGGGCTGCTCTTACAACCGATATTAGACATAGTTATAAAATTTGATTTGTACAGTTTTCATTTGTGATTGTATATTACATAATGGATCATGCTAGATGAGTACCCAGAAAATACTCTTACATTCTCAGTCAAACCTAAATAAGTTCTTGGTTAAATAACTTACCAATTCTTTGAGTACATGAACAAAAATATCTATATTCCAAGATGTTGCTTGACCAATATCATTTTTATCTTTATTATCATTCCAAATGGTCATACCCGAGGAGTTCAATTTCTAAGCAAGGTGTATTATTATTGGTTTATATACATACATTGTATTGTAAAATTATGTAATGCCTTACTTGAACAAAAACTGTATCAGAAAGACCAGAATGCGTTCTGGCCATAAGAGAAATAATTTTTGCCACTGTGGTTGGGGTGAGTTCATTATGACCTAAGTGCATGAGGCTTGACCTGCAGTCCTCAATACTTCAAAGGATAAAATATTGAATTAAAAATCATTTAGAACATTTCAGGGTATTTCTAAAATTAGTAGTACCTAGATGTTAGGCCATAGCCAATTTCTTTTATCAGTTCTGCAATGGATGAATCCGACTAAACACGAAAAAATAATTTCATAAGAAACCTAGAATATGCAACTGAAACGTTAAATTTATGGGAAACCACCAACTTTAACCAGTAGCATGAGTGTATGGATGATGAAAAACAATTTGTCAAACTTAAAATATTATGTGGTCAATTTTTATTTAATTGTGAAAATTTAATTCACCTTAGAACAATAGGACGGTACTTTTTTAACAACTTTTCTAAAATAAAAGCGATTAAGATTGACATGCAAATGGAAATGACTTCTTCAGAAAAAGAGTATTGGGTTGTTTAATGTATTTTTCATCAAAAGATATGACTTGGTCAACTTTTAAATTAAGAAAATACTTGGGAAAATGTGGTGTTTCCCCTTTACAAGAAAATGAGCAAATACTTCTTTTGGCATGTTGGTGTTCAAATTTGTAGCCTTAGCAATTGATATATCAAGTTTATCAGAATACAGTAACGGCTCAACAACTATAGGTACTTGTTCTTGAGGAAAATCTATAAAACCCATTTTTTTAGAAATGTATAGTAAATGCAGAATATAAAGAAAATCATATAAATGGTATCCAACCTTTCTTAAGGCTCAATAGAAAGGCTTCTTTTTGATCGGGATGTAAAATATTTGGATTCTCTTTACTAAGCTTTAGTAAATGTGCGAGTAAGTAATGAATAACTTCTGCGGGAGTGTCTTGAAATCCCGCTTCAGGATCGTTGGTTAATTCTATAAATTATTGTTTTCTAGTTAATTACAGAAATTTAAGAAGTACATTAAGCTGAAATTGTGCTACCATCATGAAACAAAAGAAAAAATCCCATTATTTGAAACACTTAATAAATAGGTTTTAATCACCATTGTCAAGGCGAAAGAAGAGAGACATTTCGGTTTTTTAAATATGGTTTGACAATTATTTTAGCCTTAGGAAAATTTATGTTGTGCACCATTTTTGTGACACTTCAGATGCATACCATTCTTTGCATTCTCCTTATAATAATAATACCCTGATTTTGCTTATATTTTAATAGAAACTAAAAAAGGAACCAACAAGCGTCAACTAGTAACTGGGGCCTAAGTATTCATATTAAAGGTTTGTCAATAATGGAATACTAAAATATTCCAAAGCTTTTTAATAATTGCCAGAATGTATATGAATTTTAATTTTATGGTTTAGTACACAAACATTTTCAAAGCTTGATCTAGAATCCAATTTGTAGGCACATGGAAAAATAACTAATATACATCTAGGGTGTCCTATATATGAGCAGTCCATTGTAATTTATAGTGAGATTTTTCACCAATTATTGCATGGCGGTCAGGCTTAAATTGAATTCCAATGTTAAGATAATTATATCAAAAGTATTACTGATATCAACAGATTCCCGAGTAAAGCCAGAGTTCCTACACAGTACTGATGAGCCCTAAAAGGGCTAAACCAGTCGGTTTTCTGTTAGAATCTCTGGCTTAAATTTTACTTTTGATAAAATTTTGAATTTTGAAAAATTACTTATTTTTAAAAACGGCTTAAATTTTTCATTCCCAAAAACGTGTTTATTGAGACCCAATATGGATCCCTCTGGCAGTTAAATTTAAATATAAAACATGATAATCAAAATAACACAAAAGCAATGTGTTTTATTAAAATAATTTGTAGAATACTTCGTTGTCCACTATTAAAACTACTTTAGCATTACTTAATGAAATCAATGGTAAATATTTCATTGAAAATACGATTGAAAAGTCTCAAGTTAATGATCATAAATCTGAATTTAATCGCAGTAGACACTTACCCGACTCAATGTATGCCTTAAGTAAGTCTGGAAGTTTCTTAGCAACAAAATCTTCAGCAAACTGGCAATTTTCTGCGACCGATGAGTGATGCAATGCTAGCCCAAAGGCCACTTCTTGAACTTTGGTTAGCCTCAAAATACGGCTGATTTGAGGTAATAAATTTTGTGAAGGTTTTAGACTCTAAAAAAAGATTAAATATACGTTAAACTTTCTAGTAGCGTAAATTTAACTGAATATATCTCAGATAGTAGTGATGGTTGTTCATGTGGAAAAAAGACTGGGTAAATGAATATTGAGTACTATGTAAGCTGCTTCTTTACACTCACTTTGTTACTCTCGTTTCTTCATGCATAAATAGTATTTAAATATAGTTGGAATCTGACAGTCAGATTGCGTGTAAAATCTAAATGGTTTTAATATAGTTGCTACCTTGAAGATATTACTGTAGTTACAAGTTACCAGACTACACTATTAGAGCTAAGTTTATTACAACTAGATTAATAGCATAGTGAGTTTATTAGAACAGAGGCTAGACACAAAAACATTGCAGTTAGATCTACAGGGTGTCTTCATTTGATCAGTCCAGGCATTTTTCTCAAAAACTATACTTTCTAGAAATGTGAAATTTTCAGTATGTACTCTCGAGGGAGATCGTTGTTATTTGTAAATTTCAGAAAAATCGTTAAATTTTTCACGGTTTTAGAAGTTTTAGTTTTTGAACGCGACGTGGTAGACTAAAAGTTTCAATAAGCAAGTTGTAGAGCATACTTAATGGAATTGGTATGGTGGAATTCAGACATTTCGTCACTGAAATATTTGGTCATGAAAAACAAACAAAATTGAAACTTTTCGTATACCACGTAGTGTTCAAAAACTAACACTTCTAAAACCGTGAAACATTTCACGATTTTTCTGAAATTTACAAATAACAACGATCTCCCCTGAGAGAGTACATACTGAAAATTTCACATTTCTAGAAAATATAGTTTTTGAGAAAAATGCCTGGGCCGATCAAATGAAGACATCCTGTATACACTACTATTCTGATAAACTTAAGGTTCATTACAAAGATAATTTCACTGCAGAAGAAGTCACTGCTTTTAGTTAAAAATAGCAAGAAAACATTTTGACTGTGCATTTAGTGAAAAATAAACATCACCTTTTGTTGATGTAGCGGATTATCGATGGCGTAACAGGCAGTCGAGATGAAATCTGGTTTACTTATTAGTGAGCTACACTCTTGAATTAAATACTGTGTCTGAAAAAGATTAAAGTAAATTTAGGCATATTACAGTTTGACCTTTCTCATTGACAGTGGTGTAGGAAAAAAAATGCCTTTTGCGCTCAAATTGTTTGAGCTTCATAAAAATGTCGTTAAAAGTGCGTATTGTTTTTTAAAGATACATAAAGAATCCATTCTGAGATCACTGTTCAATTTACGTGGTTAATTTTATCAGCCTTAACAACGTTCGTAACAATGGTAAAAGCCATACCAATTCTTCCCCCTAGTGTGATGGGACGGAATGCTAAGCATGTTACCCCTAGAAATACCAACACCACCAGATAATTAAATCTCAATCAATTTTTAAACGTATTTTTATAATTCTTATCCATTCAAAATAGAAAGCTGAAGTCATTTTCACAGTTATCTTCAATGAACAAGCAACTACACGGAAGGTAACCATAACACCATGAACAACCACAAAATTGTCGAAATACATCAAAACCTAAGAAATTTTTTGGCTGTCCTACTAAAACTCATAACACCATTGAACCAAGAGTTCTAAAACTAATTGCTGCCTGTGTTCATCCAAAAGCATGAAATTAAACTTACTATAAACTGCACAAAGAAATAATACATTAAAAATTGGAATTTATCACAATAACGGGACATTTGAAAAAAAAAAATTTTAAATAGTTTAAATTTTTGATTTTGCACCTCAATGATTTTCTAAATTACAAATGGCAAAAATACCCACTCCACAAAGTAACAACCTGTACCAGCCCTAGCAACCTTCTAAGGTGGTTTGAGACCTCATTGTGGTACCCCCTCATATGTAATCGCTTATTCGTGACAGGACGAGGTCAGGTGTTTCGGTCTTGGGCTCATAAGTTATTGGTCCTGATCTATAGTTGCATTTTTGGCACCCCCCCCCCCCCCCTATGAAGGCATCAAACTACATTTGGTTAAAGGAAAACTTAGCAAAAAAAAGCAATAACCACTTCAATTCAACTGGAAAACACTATATATAATTTATCTTTTGACTGCTTTTAATATAAAAATATTGTTTGAATAACAACCTCAGAGATAAAGTTATCAAAATGCACTGCCACCACTTATTATCTTTGACAATGCTGCTAGAATCTTAAGGTCAATACACAAAAAGGAAAACTGATTTCAATAATTTCCATTGGTTTTTTGAAGTGCAAGAGCAATTAGTCTTTTTAGGTGCTCTTGCACCGTTTTACTCATTGTGGCAAACATTTTCAGCCCTCAACAAATTGCCCTAATGTATTACAAATATTTAAAGTCAAATTGATATTTCTGACATATCCATCAGGTTTGTGGTACCATATATTAATTGCTACTGTTATACCTAGGAGCAACAAACACAAGAACGCAGTGTTGTGTAAAAATTTCATAGGGCGAGCCTTTACGCTGAACGTTTTATGGAAAGGGGAAGAAGATTTTCGAATTTTCCCCTTCCAACAGAAGCAGGTGCTGAAGCGTCTAACCAATGAAAAATTTACACCAGAAAATGCATGACATTTGATGGGTAACGTTCTCCTTGTGTCCGGCGCTGTGTTTGTTGGTCCTAGGTTATACTGTCGAGTTGTGTTACAATTTATTTGTTAATTTTCCATGGACAGCTCACATAAGAAAACTGTTAATATTCGCCTGAGCTATATAACATTAGCATATGATTTCGTGTAACTATTTATGAATAAAGATAACTTTATACTGATAAAGAAAAGAAAAAACATTTAATTCCTGACACATCAAAATACAACATGTAACCTCTCTAGGAATTCAAAAAGCAACTGCCTCAACTTGCAAGCAGACCGCCTTTTCAGTGTTGCCAGGGCTAGATATAAATATGCCATGGAGTAATGATTAATAGGAGGAGCTTCATTCAAAATGAAAGTCAACAAAAACTCAGCTGTTATTGGCAAATCTCGGTAGGAAGCCAGAGATCACACACAGTACTGATGAGCCCCTAAAGGACAAAACCAGTCTACTGCGTGAATTTTTCAAAAAAATTTACTGTGTTAATAGTTAATGCTTAGCAACAAATAAGTTAGAAATTAAATGGTCAGGCACTAGTGTTCGTACGGGGACCCTGACCCTGACTGCTGCAAATCAAGTCGGGGTTTTCCATTTTTCGGGGTTATGTTTTCGTAGTGTAATTTTAAAAATTCCACCGATCAGTTTCATAAAATATTTTCGGCGGCATAATCGTCGGCCATTTTCGGTATGGAGATACAGGCCGGAAGGCAGGCAAGGCTACCAGATTTCGATAGATCAGAAACGGCCAACTCTCTCAAATGTTTTCGTTTTCAAAACGAAAATTTTGCGGCGTAGCTATCGACTAAGACTATTACTAATAGTCCCTAGGCTTAGAGGCTGGCTTACACAAGATACACTATCTAATCTTAACCAGTAAAATTGGGGTATTTTGATAATTTTTCTATTCTTAATAAATACAAAGAATTTTCCATCCCCAACCCCGACTGGTTTTTCGCGGGGTTAGACCCACCCTGACCCAGACTTTATTTTGACCCCGTACGAACACTATCAGGCACAGGGCGACTAGAAAAAAATGTTACAGACATTCCCCCTCTGCACAATTCCCAGTTTCTTCTAATGTTTTCCTTAGCTCAACCTTAAACCTTTCATTACATTGACATTTCACACACATCTGTACCCAATCAATTCAGGTGCCATTATAAGTAAATAGTATATAATTAACATTTTCTTAGAAAATAATTACGAATTAACATTGGATGACAGTGACCTATATCATTCATAACATTGTTCAATAAATATACTTTTTCCATAACCAGTTCCATAAGGCACATTTTCTATTTAATAATTCAAAAAATTATGAACATTGGGAAACACTGATGTATTAAACTGGTTTTTATTTATACCGCCAAACCAAACAATTCAGGTAATTAAACCATGGAAGGCAGCGCAACACCCTAACAGTAGAAGATGACTCAATATAGGTGGCTGGGTATTTTATATAAGTATCTATTGACCAATACCAAGGTTTTAAGAACGACCGCTGTTTAATATTTTGCCAATAAGCAGGATTAATTGGGCTTTTCCCTGTTTAAATGGCTGGGGCTGCACCATTAAAACCCTAATATATTAGAATTCAACAAGATAAAACATATTACCTGATATGAATCTTTCCCACTATTTTTACCATCACCACTAAATTCAACATGAGAAAATAAACAACGAAGTAAATGTCTTTCAGCTTCAGAGCCGTGTTTAGAGATGATCTGTAAAAAAGAAAAATCTGACATTAAGATCTATCAATTGATACCTAGGTTTATCAGAAAAGTTAATACATTGATAAGTTAAATATTTTAAATTATGATAGTCTATATCCCTTAACGTTTAAAAAAAATAGAAATAGATTAAATCGACACAGTCTACACGAATTTTGAACTCATGTTTGAAAATCGGTCAACAAAACAAAAATAAGTAAAATCAGAGCGGTAAAATTGGAATTATAATATAATTAAAATACAGTTTAAGAACAGTACTAAGAATAATAATTTTTGTTAATACAATGATTATTCAACTATCTTGAAAAGCAGCAGGTGAATGTATTACTGTGCCTTACAACAGATAATTTTTTAAAAGCAATAAGAAAGAATTCAGTAATGTTAATTTTAGACCCAGCCAGCTAACAAGACCAGATGGTTGTTCCACAGGGCTCTCCAATGGTAAACTGTCGGGAAGCTAATAATGGCAGTTTACAATAAGGTAAACGATGTCTCAGATGGAGATGGAACTATTCTCAAAAATTGAAAACACTAAGCATTACTAAATGTTATTGGGGAGGGACAGGGTCAATGAACTGTAACGTAATATTTTACAAGTTCCTAAATAATCAATTATTTTAAGTCATAGATGCAAATTAATACTTGTTCTGTTATTAAGTACAATTAGTTTTCTATAGGGTAAACAATAAATTTAGTCTTAAATCTAATTTAATAATTTATAGGGATATTATAAAGGAAGGGCGTCAGTTGTTGGTGTGTAATTTAAGAGCGAGGTTTTTCCAATTGTTATTCCTTGTTACTTAAATTGTTAACACCCATAAATATGCGAAGGACTGGGCACTTTCGGAACATGACTTCTTTCAGACCAGATAAATAATAAAAAGATAAATAATGCCCGTGCCTCATTAAATAGATTTTTTATAACCGAATATAAGGTGATACATTGGAATGTTCTACCATTTGTTGTTAGACCTAATGTAATTAAAACGACCAACAAATTTTGTGATGTGATAAATAGGTTTAGTAGATTTCCTTTGTTCACTAAACATAAGTGATTCACTCTGTTTGGATTTTATGTTAAAATTATCCTCCTGAAGAGCAACATACTCACTTGAAAGCATAACAATAGTTAACACACAAAATTGTATTTAACAATGAAATCCAGATATTTAATTAATTTTACAAGCAATACAGATAATGCAACTATAAATAGGGTTAGAATCGAATCTAATACAACTAATTTATGTAACTACAATAACCAACAATAGTTACAATATGTTAGTGGCGTTGATGATTAATCTGACCCCTTTATGAATACTACTGGAATACTGGAGAGGTCAAATGGGGTACTAATCCAAGGCTTCATTCTGCTAGACAAAAAACTTAACAATACAAGTTAAAAAATATACATACAGATGTAAGCTCTTGAATACTTGTTTTAAAGTTCTTCTTTGTCACGTTTGCCACTGAATAATTTATTTGTGACAAATCAAAAGACAACGACTCAAGGTTCATAGTTCCATGAATACAGCTACGAAAGCTTCAAAACGCATTGAAGCTTTCTTACAAACAAAGTGTATGTTCGATTGAGGAAATTCTTTGAAATATCGATGGTTTGAGCATAATTAGCGAACACCATTAGTAGTCTAAAAATAAGAATACGATACAATGAAACAGTTACATGATGATATCAAAACGTATTCTACTATTTTAGAAATTCACTAAGCCTATGCGATAACTGTGATATCTAAACGTAGCAAGTTTTTTCAATACAAATCACTACACCGCCAATGAGGAAATAACCAACCGATGCCCTGAATCGTTAACGGCCACACGGATTTACTAAAATGGGTAGGGAAATGTAAATTTAAGAATTCGGTCGATGCCACCAGGGAGCGTTGCCCAGGTTTGAAGCATTGGATTATTAATTTCACGACGGCGCGTATTTCTAGCTCTTTCTCTATTACCTACCCTTATAAAATTTACCCTGTTCTATGAAACGTTGACTGCAGGGTCGACAGATATTACATTACAATATTTCCGAGTTTTCAAAAGATAAACAGCTAGGGTAGCAATGAAAAAGCAACCCTTTCAATTTCTACGCCAATCCCAACCTTAAAGGGGCTCCAAAGTTCGGTGGCAAAATGAGTGTAAAGTCAGTAAAGTGCGAAATTTACGGTTGACTCTGCCCGCCTCTGCCAAGGCCGAGTGAGGGGTGGGGGGAATGAAAAGCAGGCTCAATTTTCCTTTTTTTGCCACCGAACTTTGGAGCCCCTTTAATTGCTAAATATATACTCGAGATTCCTGCCATAAAGATGGTTTTCTAAAACAATGATTCTTCCGAATTAATGTTTATTCTACATCAATATCTGTAGCTTTTATAAAACGGACTTGCTGGAACCTCAAGGTAAATCAGGTTTTAAAGGGGCTCCAAAGTTCGATGGCAAAATGTGCGTAAAGTCAGTAAAGTGCGAAATTTACGGTTGACTCTGCCCGCCTCTGCCAAGGTCGAGTGAGGGGCTGGGGGGAATGAAAAGCATGCTCAATTTTCTTTTTTTTTTTCCCCACCGAACTTTGGAGCCCCTTTAAGTACATGACCATTTTAAAAATTGGCCGGACCAGTTTATTAATTAAATCAGAGGGGGGTTAGTGGTCCACTGGACCACTTAATTAATTCGAGGTGTTTTAATTTTTTGAAGTGATTCAGCTTGAATATTTTGCAATTGGTAGGTCCAAATGTTATATTATTAGTCTTTGAATTTGAAGGTCTGTTTATTGCCGGCTGTGGCATGTTTGTACCATAGATATATTAAAGAAATAGATACCTGACGTGTTATTCGCCTTAAATATACGGGAGCGATAAATTGACAAATAAATCTTGCCCGTATTCCTGGTGTACTACGTGTAAAGCACCACCTTACGCTTAACAATATTCATGGAGTTTAAAATCACGAGATGATTTTTATTTTATCACCTACTCGACAGGCGTCACTTAAACGTAGTGCCCCAGGAAAAAATGATTGTATGCTTGGCGTCGCTTCCGTATTAACCACCCGTAGAATCTTTTGTCTATTTCTTTATTATGTCTATGGTTTGTACATTCCAATTCAAATTCACTAGGACTGTGCGAGTAGTGGCTTTAGGCAATCGAGTCGGGTATCGAGTACGAAATTTTTTCATCGAGTATTCAAGTCGAGTCGAGTAATCGAGTACTTGATTAAGGGGAAATTTTCTTTATTTCGAGTCAAGTAATTCAGAAAAAAGCCTCGAGTATATTTTTAACGAGTAGGGTTATCGAGTATACTTGATTAGGAGCTGGTCTCATTCGAGTAATTAGGTAATTAAATTTAAAATGAGTATAAACTAGCTTTCAATGCTGAAAAATATTCCTTTAATTTAAATTAACCACAATTTACAGAACATTAGTAACCTAAATAACTAGCTTAATTATAGTAATTAATAGTAAAATAACAATACAATATACATTTTTTAAAATTATTAATGTACCGTCTGTCCGTATATTGCTTAAGAAGTTAAGACTCCTAAGTTCTAACGCCAACCGACATCCGAATTCGTGAAGTGACACTCCAAACCAAAACTAAAACTTAATAATATTGTTTAAGAAAAACCGCGCAGGCGCACTACGTATTAAAAACCGTGATCCATCCCCAAGGTAATTCAAAGCATTTGTTGTGTGTACGTCTTGTAGGTACCGTTTATTATTTCCAAACCAAAAAGTTGCCAAAACCCGTCTTTGAACGTACAGCAGCTTATTCGAGTAATCAGATACCCGACTATTCAATTTTTTGGTACTCGATAATCGACGAGTGTTTTCCAATTACTTATTAGAGGTCCAGTTCGAGTACTCGATTTCCAAAAATGCCGAGTAATCGATGATGTAGAAATAGAAATGAGATTAGAAGCAAGATTAAACTGTGGTGAGATGTACAAGTAAGAAAGCTGCCATGAGAGTTCCAGTATTCTTTGTGGAAGCACGCCATCTATTTTAAAAAAAAATTATAGTTTCAATTTATTTAATAGTTGGTGTACTCCTGCGTGGATTAGTAGCGATTCCACTCTCCTGGAAAGCTTCTAGCTGGCCCGTTTCCATTGAGATTACCGGATAGCGCAGTGGTTCTAGTCTCATTTATATTTCTATGACTCGCACAGCCCTAGAATTAACCCTATTAAAAACGGTTAAAAGATAAAACACGGTATTCTAATGTAGCAGACGACGTGCACTGGTCATGGTCCAGTTTATTTATTCTAGGCCAGGGGGTCACTGGTCACCTGTCCACTTTCAAAAAAAACCTTATTTCCCACCCTGTTTGGAGCCCCTTTAAAGCACGAGTGAAAATCGTCTCATCTCCATCTCGAAAATACCTCCGAAAATCGAAAATCCTGCGTGCCGAGAAAATATAATGTTAGTACAATATTTGGGCTAGGGACACCATAAAAATCTCATAGGTAACTAGAATGCTGCCGTGTCAGCGTTGCCAACCTGATTGGATTGAATTATCGTACCAACACCTGAAAATTATCGTATTTCAGTCCTATTTATCGTACGCTATCTAGAGATCTGACAAGCGAGTAGAAAAGGGGGCGAAATTAAAAGGGGGAGTGGTTCTTCTCTCTCTTTAGAGCGCTGATGGCGCGATATTCCAATGCAAAGAGAATCACCGGCAGCGTTGCCATACGTACTATAAATATGGTACAAATACCATAATTTTGCATAATATTATAAATTGTACTATTTTTTTGAGAGTGTGGTATAGTTTAATGGAAAACATATTTCTAAGAATAAACTTTGATACTAAACCTAAGCGTCAAAACGACTATTTTTCAACAACGTACATTACAAAAACTCATTCCTACTGAATTATCGTACAATTGTCAATATCGTACGTTGTAATATCGTACATCCTACTGAATTATCGCACAATTGCCGATATCGTACGTTGTGATATCGTACATCGTACGGAAGGTGAAATTATATTACAAAACGATATTTATCGTACAGGCTGGAAACGCTGCTGCCGTGTAATTGGTCATGGACAACTTCGCGTGCTCACTACGCTCGCACCTTGGATTAATAATAGAAGCTAACGCTTCCTGGATATGACACTTACTCAAAAAACGCGGCTCGCAAAAGCCAATGGGCGACCCCAGCGCACCTAGTGGGAATTTTAAGAAGCACGTGCATACGCGAACAAACACGTTTTGAGAAAGGCTTATTAAAAGGGAATAGTTTTACGTTTTCCACATAAGCACGGTCAGCGTATCTTGAATCACTTTTACATTTAAAAGTTTTCGAGATAACGGTTTTGTCTTATATTTCCTGACTTTCTCTTTTACATCCGAAACATCTTTGGCGTAATTGTTGAGTAAGGGTCGTAAAAATTTTTCTAATAATAGTTTGAGAAGAACTAAATTCCCACAATCTAATTCACACTGCAAAGGTTTTTTAAAATGGGGCAATATTATTTCGACATTTTTCGGAGTTTCATTTAAATCAAGGAATACCTCTGCGTATTGTTCCATACCAGAGTGACTGAGAAAAAGCATATCACCTCGGGCAGGAATCGAACCTACGACCTTTGGGTTACCGTCCCAACGCCACTACCATTGGACTACCGAGGCCACGAATAATCAGGCCTCGGACACCCAATTTAAGAATGACTCGATCTGGTTCACATTATTGACGGGATACATTTAACCCGTTGTTGACGGTGCCGTAGCATTTTACGTCAACTAATTTATAACAGGACCTTGATAGCCTGTAGTCATAACATAGAGAATTTAATTTTTATTATTACGCAGGAGTTAATATAATTCGAAGTTTCATTTAAATCAAAGAATACCTCTGCGTATTGTTCCATACCAGAGTGACTGAGAAAAATCATATCACCTCGGTCAGGAATCGAACCTACGACCTTTGGGTTACCGTCCCAACGCCACTACCATTGGACTACCTAGGCCACGAATAACCCAAAGGTCGTAGGTTCGATTCCTGCAAGAGGTTATATGATTTTTCTCAGTCACTCTGGTATGGAACAATACGCAGAGGTATTCCTTGATTTAAATGAAACTTCGAATTATATTAATTCCTGCGTAATAATAAAAATTAAATTATCTATATTATTTCGACATATTTTGCTAAAATATTTTGACGGGAAAACAGGGTGATTGATGAATTTACGAAATCTAAGACAAGTACCAGTAAACATATAAATAATCGACTAGGATATTTAAGCCCGCCTCTATCATTTGCTTTAATTAAATACAGTAGAGGTGCTTCGGACTGTGGCTGTATTAGTTTTTCCAAGCATCCATCGCAACTTGAATTTTCTTCAGCAACACGTACTATATATCAACCGAACAATTCCTCATTGTTAGCATGCAGAAATCTGAATAATAAAATAGAGAATTCAACAAAGTGTTTATTATAATAGTTCTATTATCAAAATATTACCATTCCGGGTTACTTTTTCCATTAAATTAAAAAAATTAATTAAACCCCATGGTAAAACTGGCTGCACACTGAGATTGACAGGGTTAGATATGTTGCTATTCAATTTATTTTTGAAGGATCTCGTGTTATTAGACAATAATTCTGAAAAAAAAAATTATTATTAAATTCCATAACAAAATTTCTGAATATAAATATTACAACACATACCGAATTCCAGATTTTCTTTGAGACTTTTGTTTGCTCCAACATTGGAATTTCCAGAGGATTTTAAAACTCCAATTTTCAAAGATCTCTCAATGGATAAAGTAGCCGCTCTTGCATCCATTTGGTCATTTCGACCTCCTGAATGCCGCAAATGACTAAAAGTCATCTCCACTACATCACTGGATAGTTTTCTTGTTACGGTCATATAATAGCTTAGGCTTAATTGACATTACTAGGGAGCCCAATTTTTCGTGGTCATTTTGAATTTTTTCAAATTGTTCTTTTAATCGTAGTTTAACAAGGTCATTTATGCCTTCTCCTCCTGAAGAATGACCGATATACCTGGCTAATGTAACCCTGTGAGGAAGTCTTATAATTCCCAGCTCCCTAATAAACTCATAAGCACATGGCGATTTTTGAATAATATACAAGAGATTTTTAGGGTTGATTCCGGGTACGGCATTTTTTGTTTTCGAAAAGATAAAATTTGCTCTAACAAAAAAGATGCTTGCAAATCGTGTTGACATTCTTCCACTATTTTGCGTAATTGGACACATTCATCTTTTTTCTGTTCATTTCTTATTTGCTTATTAACTGCTACAAATTCAGAGACCTTCTTCCTCAACTTGTCAATTTTCTTTTTCAATTTGATATAATCCTAGACTGTTTTTTGGTTGATGTTATTCTGCGTCTCCTATATGGAACTGGAACGGTAACTTGAATTCCTCTTTCTTCCGTACATTTCAGTACTATGTGGTCTTTATTTTTATTGCCTAATAAAATTGACTGTATCTCACAATTTTTATTTGGGAGGCAAACAGCAGATGTTTCATCGGTGGAATTCTCAAATAATAATCTTCGAAGTCTGACACATCGTTTTGTTCTATTAAGTGTTAGCACTGTTTCTTTCCTAGGAGTGAAATTCTCATTTATATTACTACAATCCGATTCTTTGTTCATTAAACAGGATGAATTCGATGCAAATTTAAAGTTTTCTGGACTAACTATATTGTCGTCAAGAATAGCTGGTCGCTCAGAGGTTGTGGTTGGGGTATTTGGTGCTTGTCTGCGCAGCGAGTTCCGATCCCCGCTCGACTGTGGTATAATTCCATTCAATTCTGGCGTTCACGTTTCCCGTTACTCCTTTTAGCCCCCTTTAAAAATTTCAAATCATTGTAAATAAAACGTTGCCAGCATTATAAAAGTTTCGGACTATATTCTATTTCGCACGTGCCAACCAAATTCGTTAGTCAAATTTGTTAATTTAAATCTATTGGTTCATTCGATAAAACACGCGCGGAGAATCTGAAGCATCTCGTGTTTCTAAATAATATATTAAGATCGTTTTTAAAGTCAGTCTGGAACGACGGTTATTTTGAAAAAGTCGTTTTGGTTTTCACTCCCGGATTGTCGTTGAAGTGTACAATATTTTGAGCAACAGATTCTGTTTATCTACGACTACTTCTGAGAAGAACTTCAGTACCGAAAGCTTGCGACAATGACAAGAGCGAATTGATGGAAAATGAGCTGAAGCGATCCAGACAACTACAGACAACTCTCGAGAGTCACCGAATTCAACCCGACTTCAACCAAACTCTGGGTCCATACCGCCGAAAGGAGTGAATTTAGGAGGGGTTATACAATCACCGTGTCTGTGTGTCGCAGTTTCTCGTAGGGTTGGCAAAACCACCGTGTGACGGTGAGCGTTACCGGATTAATTTGCGGTTGGGTTTGTTTGGTGTTTTTTCGTTAACGCTCACCGTCGCGACGGCTTTAACTCAATTTGATTGGGTATTTCGTTATTGTAATGTTTATGTGTAGGGTGTGAATGTTGAGTTCATGTTATGACGGTTGTGGGTGTTGAGATTGTTGTGTTTGTGTTCTGATGGTTGTGGATGTTGAGTCTGTCTTATTTGTACGGGCGTTTTATCTCCAACTTCTTCTTAATGACTTTGGGACGGCCCGAGTGCTGAGTTTTATGCAACCTCTCAACGTCCAATGGCAGGGTTTCCACCAATTCTTAGTATCAATTTGCGATTTATTGGCGCCGGCCGGGAATCGAACCCGGTCTGCCTCGTGGAAGAGATTTACTCTAACCACTCAGACACCAACGCTTTGGCGAATGTCCTTTACGAAGTTATAACGTTAGGTACTATAATTTATTCTACATCATTTTAAATATTTATAAATTATATTAATCTTATATTTAATTAAATATTTATAAATTATATTAATCTTATATTTAATTAAATATTTATAAATTATATTAATCTTATATTTAATTAAATATTTATAAATTATATTAATCTTATATTTAATTAAATATTTATAAATTATATTAATCTTATATTTAATTAAATATTTATAAATTATATTAATCTTATATTTAATTAAATATTTATAAATTATATTAATCTTATATTTAATTAAATATTTATAAATTATATTAATCTTATATTTAATTAAATATTTATAAATTATATTAATCTTATATTTAATTAAATATTTATAAATTATATTAATCTTATATTTAATTAAATATTTATAAATTATATTAATCTTATATTTAATTAAATATTTATAAATTATATTAATCTTATATTTAATTAAATATTTATAAATTATATTAAACTTATATTTAATTAAATATTTATAAATCATATTAATCTTATATTTAATTAATTATTTATAAATTATATTAATCTTATATTTAATTAAATATTTATAAATTATATTAATCTTATATTTAATTAAATATTTATAAATTATATTAATCTTATATTTAATTAAATATTTATAAATTATATTAATCTTATATTTAATTAAATATTTATAAATTATATTAATCTTATATTTAATTAAATATTTATAAATTATATTAATCTTATATTTAATTAAATATTTATAAATTATATTAATCTTATATTTAATTAAATATTTATAAATTATATTAATCTTATATTTAATTAAATATTTATAAATTATATTAATCTTATATTTAAGGATGCGGCAAGTATTTCGTAAGGGAGAAAAATACAAATACCCTCTGTAGATATTTCTTTCATTAAAATTGGCTTCGTATTATATTCAACTGATAAACTTTTACTGTAAATAAGGTTAAATTCAATTGTGCATTATTTTAGTACGTCTAGCTCACTGTTGTAACTTCTTAATTTATAATATTCTGAATAAATTAAAATAAATGCCGGGCGGGATTGAACCGGGATTACGTTTTTAGTAAATAACTCGGAATTGCGGAGATATATCTTTAAGGGTCATCTCGATAAATTAATACCACTAGGGACAATTCTTCCGAGGAGAGGTATATTTTGGCTTGCCAACTTGTTTTGAAGTACAACCCGCTTCACGTGTTTGTTCGTTGTGTTAGTTATAAGTTTTATTTTTATTAGTTTAGTTAATTATCTAGGTGCACCGTAGTTTTAGCTAGTGCATACCCCTAGACAAAGTTTTAGTTTTAATATTTAGTTTAACGTTGTACCCAATAGTGAAAGCCAGACGTGAACCCGGATCTATATTAGGTTGTAGCGTGGGATCGCTTGGTCATGTCACAATTGTATAATATTCCTCGAAGTAAAACCTTTCCCGCTACAAAAGGATCGTGTTGACAGAATAAAATTATTTTTAAACAACTTCAAAGGTTTGTTTGTTACGAGAAATCATACATTTTACTTTCGCGTCAGATTCGCGCAAAAATTCAATTTCCATATAGTGGCCGCCACCAGAGACAGATGCCGCCACGGTAGAACGATAAAATTAATAAAGTTTTCTTATTGAGAGAAATTGGTCCCGCGCCAGCCAGATTTAGTTGTACCTCTATTTATTCCCAACTCAATGGGTAGGCCGCCTGGTGCGAGCCAAGGTTTTTAAAAGCATGCACTGAAAGAGGTTGGAGCTTGGAGCCGGTTTTCGGAGAGAAAATTCACAGGCGGTAGTCGGGCGGGTAGAGAGTGCGCGCCCCTCGATAGTGACGTCAGTGGGTTCGCAAGAGGAGCGACAATAGAAATAAGAGGCACGTCTCGTGAGTCGTGTTTGGCGTGGAGTCGCCGGGTATTTTCCCATTTAGTTATTCTATGTTGGTAAGTTAAAGCTTAATCTATTTCAATTTAAATAATAATGTACGAAATTACCAATGATTAAATTAATTTTAAATATAATATTTTCTTTTTCGGTATCGGGACTTAATTTAAATTAAAATGCCAGGATATCCTTGCGCTGTATTCCGATGCCCGAACAAATTCGGCAAATCTAAAAACCAAGATTTATCATTTCACCGATTTCCAACTGATCAAGAAATTCGGAAAATTTAGTTTATTAACTGCAATTCTAATAAAATAGATCTAAAATATGCGCGTATTTGTTCTCAACACTTCAAACCGGAGGACTACAATCTCAATTTAAAAGCCAAATTGTTGAATGTAAAATCAAGGAGGGTTTTAAAAAAGGATGCAATTCCAACCTTAAAGTTGTTCGATGAAAATGATAGCTCCTGTATAAAAGAAAACAACGCTACTCAGTTACCTGAAGAAAGTATTAGTGAGAATAGTAGTTCCTGGAATAAAAAAAACGACAGTTCAAGTATTAGAGAGAAAAAGGGTTCCTGTGATGAAGAAAACAACGCTACGATATTACCTGATGACAGATCAAGTATTAGTGATAATAACAGTTCAAGTGTTAGTGAGAAAAGTAGTTCCTGTATTAAAAAAAAACAAAGCTACTCAATTAACTGACGACAACTCAAGTATTAGTGAGAAAAGTAGTTCCTATATTAAAGAAAACGACGCTACTAAATTAAGTGACGACAGTTCAAGTATTAGTGAGAAAAGTAGTTCCTATATTAAAGAAAACGACGCTAATCAAATACGTGATGACAGTTCAACTATTAGTGAGAATGACAGTTCTTCTTTAAACGAAAACAACTCTGCTCAATATTGTGATGTAAGTTCAAATATAAGTGATAATTTTAACATTCCTATATTGACACCATCAAAATTGTGTTCAGTTAATAAAGAAACCCCTGTAATTAAACCATTAAGGTTTTTGCCCAATGGAGATGAAAGTTTGTTTATGTCTAATGTACGACAGGGGATTTTTCAAAGCACGTACTCCAAAGATTAATGAGGGTGAAACATTTTCAATTAGAAAATAATAATAATAATAATCAGCTAGGCTAATACCCAAGGCACCACCTTAGGCCTAAGTCGTCAAGCGACTTTTGAAGCCTTTAATTTAGGTGGCCGGGTTACAATGCGTAGGAGGGTGGTGGCAAGCCCTGCATGCCACGCGATTGAGCCAACAGCTCCCTACACTAACTATTACCGTTAACCTGAACAAGTTTTTGCTCAAATAAAGCAACTGGAAATACGAACGACTCCTTGAAAAGGTTTTTACAAAAAGTCAAATAAAAATGTTAAAAGGTGCCAAAAAAGTAAAATGGAGCAACGAAGACATAGCAAGAGCTTTTGCCTTGCGATACCTTGGCAATCGGGCGTATACATATCTTCGAGAACAACGAGGTATACCATTGCCACACATTTCAACACTGAAAAAATACGCCTCCCAATTAGATTTGGGCTCTGGGCTTTTACATGATGTCCTAAATATTATGAAAGCCAACGCTTTTCACATGCCAATTATTGACAAATTAATAGTTTTAACGTTTGACGCAGTCAAAGTTAGGTCAATTCTAGAATATGATGTTAAAAATTATCAGATAATGCGTGAACACAGTCAACTCCAAGTCATTATGGCCCGTGGTTTGTTTGCAAGCTGGAAACAACCCATTTACCTAGGGCTTGACGAAAAAATGACACCATAGAAGAACTGGATAAAGCGGGGTTCACTGTGACAGCATGTGTCAATGACATGGGTGCTGGAAACCAAGGATTGTGGAGAGAGCTGGGAATTTCTATAAATAAAACATATTTCCCAAATCCAGTTAATCCCCAAGAGCCAATTTCTGTTTAGCAGACACTCCTCACTTACTGAAACTGATTAGGAACTGGTTCCTTGATACAGGCTTTGTGTACAATGCCAAGGTAATAACGAAAGATCCCGTTCTTTCCATATTTAAAGAAGACCAAAATGAGTTAAAACTATGCTTTAAAATTACTAAGCTTCACTTAGAATGCGAAGGAACCCAACGACAAAATGTGAGAATGGCTGCGCAATTATTGTCTCACAGCGTTGCTACAGCTGTCAAAAGATTCGGCTCAGGTGATTTAGCAGACAACACTGCTGATTTTATCGAAACTGTAAACCAGTGGTTCGATATCATGAATAGTTATAAAAAAGAAGACAAATTTATTAATTGAGGAGCAAACTGAAGTTTTGTTAAAGATGTCTGATATTATGAAAAACACACTACCGCTAAAGAAAAATACCATTCAAGTATTTCAAAAAAGTATCATAATAAGTATTGATTCATTGTTAAATCTTTATACTCACCTGAAAGAAAAATATGGAATTAAATACATATTAACCCACCGCTTAAATCAAGACTGTCTAGATAATTTTTTTTCTCAACTTAGAACAAGGGGAGGCTTAGATGACCATCCCACCCCTCTCAACGCCATATACAGGATTAGGATGATAATCTTGGGAAAAAATCCTGGAATTGTAAAGACCAACACGAATACCGTAGCTTGTTTAGGTGATGAGTATTTCGTAACTAATATTTTTAAGAAATCTGAAATTGTCCCGGATGACATTGAAATGACCGAATTCATTGACAATGTTTTTGAAATAAGTGATGACAGTGCCGTTGAGGTATTCAATTTAATAACTCCACCAACTGTTCGGAAAACTACCTACAGGCTACAGTTCCATGAAAGCAATGAGACAGGTATTTTAAGGCTCCGCAAAGATAAGGGCGTTGTAAATAATTTAACAAATTTAATTTAAAAGAACAATCAAAATACCCCAAAGAAATTGTTTTTTCTTATATTAAAATGCGCACAATAATTCGAATGAATTATATAAATGAGATGAAGAAAGTTCAATCTCAAGACAGGAGAAAGCAAAAAAGATGAAGAAAATTACTACCTGATTTTAATTATAATTTTGATCAAATTAAAAACATTGCTTTGTAATTGTGATATTAACGATCTCAACTCTATAACTATTGATAGTTCTGGTTATTTATAAAGTTCATAAAATGACTTGAATGAAAATATAAAGTTTTTATATTTCAGAGCCAAAGACAAATCTGTTCAAAGTTCAATAATTATAAATGTAGTTGATTTTATTATAAAACACGGAACTGTGTAATCACAATATGTTTCAAAATAAATAAAAAATAGTTTCTTTTAAATTATGTGTATTTCTTATCACCTTCAACATTAAAAAAATTTATTTAATAATTTAAATGAAAATGATCCTTAAACTAAATATGATAAGGTATAAACTCTTGAGAAAATTATAATATTATATTATAAATAATATAACCATGAATTTATTCATATATGAATAAATTATCACTGAAATAGGTTAATGAAAGACGGACCAGTCTAAAAACCGTATAGGCCGCCTTTATCGCTCGTTCTTTCGAGAATTCCGAACCCAATGACGTCACCTAGCTCATTATCATTTTTCATTATGTTATCATAGAAACAGCATTTGATCAATCTTAATATACTATCTTCATATACGGCGTTATAGACGAATGACAGGTTTTTTAATAACTTTTTTAAATATTTTTAATAGTATTTTATTTACGAAAATGCCTTCAAGATGTTTTGTTCCGTCGTATAAAAAGCGTCGGTATTCCGTTCGCGAAAATGTGTCATTTTTCAGGTATTAAACATTTAGCCTCGGCTTATAAACGGCGGGATATTTAAATATTTGTTTACGATTTGTGAGTTTCATCAAAACGGCCGGTTATTTAAAGTGAATTCAATCTGATTTTCAAACGTCGGATGACTATTTAATAAATATTATTTCACTTGAGTTAAGGGATATTATCAGGAAACTATAGAGGTATACACTTGGAATGTCTAAGGTTCCATTGGGACGTTGATACGAAAGTGCCTCGATAAAAAGGCGGGTCTTATCTACGTCAAGTAACACGATATTTCTAATTCATTGGCTCGAGGTCTGACGTGAAAAGAATGCGTCGTCATGGTAACAAATAGGCGATGTTCCCGCGCAAAAAAGGCTTATAAAACAATGGATTTAGAACCTCAATTTGTTATCGTACTTAATATTTTGAAGTAATTATAATGTTCTTCGAGAAGGAAGTGTAGTGATACCTAATTTCAGGTATTTGTATGGTTATAAAAGAGATAATCAGTTAAGCTAATAATATAATAACCATGACTAGGCTTAATGACGGGTTTTCGTCGAATTAGGAAAGCGAGGCGCGAGTTTGAGCTTCATCTGGCGAGACAATAAATGGAAACTTAAAGGGCAACGCAAGCTCTGTGGCAAAATGAAGAAAAAGCACCGTGCTTTTTAACCCCTACTCCCCCACTCGGTACTAGCGAGACCACGCAGAGTTTACCGTAAATTTCGCACTTTGCATTCATAGTCACACAAATGACAGCTCACTTGCGTTGCCCTTTAAATATTGACTACATTATGAGATTGTAAAATGTCAACATTGCAATCCTCGGTATTTGTTATTGGTCTATAAGTAAAACTATCCCATTATACCAATGATTGTGATTGTACCAAAAAAATATAAAAATGTGTATCTAGATATACCGTACAACTAAAATTTATTTTAACGGAGGAAACGCATATTTAAGCTGTACAAGCCATTTGTTTTGTGTTGATTCTATATCATTTTGGAACTTTAAATTCATATTTGACTTTGTTTTTATGTAATTAAAGGGGCTTCAAAGTTCGGTGGCAAAAAAAAAAGAAAATTGAGCATGCTTTTCTTCCCCCCTAACCCCTCACTCGGCCTTGGCAGAGGCAGACAGAGTCAACCGTAAATTTCGCACTTTACACACATTTTGCCACCGAACTTTGGAGCCCCTTTAAAGTAAAATATTACAGCCATTATGAAACTAAAGTATTACTAACCTGTTTTATTCTGATGTAATGTGTTGTGTTCAAATAATTATAGCTGCAACATCACAGCCCATCTTTTTTTCATCACTTTTGCTAAACAGGGGTTAGTTTTACCCATAACTTCACCCGCTCAGAAAATTTAATAAAATTCGGTGACTTGAGTGGTATGGACCTGGTTGATTTGACGTGGAATGACTATTGCTTTAAACCTCTACAAGTTTTTACAGAAAGGAGAAACTAAGGTACTAGAGGGAAAACCCCTTTAATGGACAGGGAGATAACTTACAAACTCCTTTCAGAAGGAGTGGTTCCCTGGTTTTCAACCAGTGTCACAAGCTGGGTTCAAAAACCATGGTTCAAACCAGGGTTCCTCTTTCTGTGATGCAAGAGTACTAACAATAAAATATACAATCAGAACTCTAAAGATAGAATTATTTAAAAAAATACATAAAGCGGTGCTTTGAAGTTAGAGCAGTGGCCACATCTGTCTTGTGTACTGTGCTTGTAACTCTGGTTTAAGCCACTGGTGTCAGTATCGTAGCTAAGATCTATGAACGTTCCTGTGAAACTATTTTGAACATTTCATCAGAATCTCTCCAAAAAACTTAGTTTAGTTCGAAAAATCAAGTGACCCTACATGGCCCAACCTAGCCAAACAGAAACATACCTATGAACACTGTTTCCTGAATCTAAGCAACAAGGAAGTTAGCATACCAATCTTATGTGACAAGAATATATTGAACACAATGTAATTTAAACTATAGAAGTGATGACTCGGGCCAGATCTAAAAGACAATCTAAATTCAGTTTTACAAACCCTTACTCTTACCTTATAGAATTATCTAATTAGCTGGCATATCTCATGAAGACCGTGTCCAATGCAAAGTTCACAGTTCATTCTGCGTGCCCATTGCCCTTAGACCTAGGCTTAACGGTTATGACGCGCATCCTGCAAATGAAACGGAGCTATCTTCTTCCAAATAAGTTCATAGATTCCTTATTACAAATATATTTAGGAAAACAAATTTGAAATATAATACTTTTACGATTATATTTAAGTTATTATCCACAAACTGTTAAGATCTCGAAATCGAAAAAACCCAGCGAAATACTACCGGAATTCCCGAGCTTGGCTGTCGATTGCATCTTCTGGAATTGTCATATTTATCCTCCCGCCGCCCGCGGCATGACGCTTCGAGAGTAGCGGAACCACTCTAGGGCCCCTCATTGGCTGAAAGGTTCAAAGCGAACTGGCGACAAGCTCAGTCGTAGGCAGCAGCATTCTAGTTACCTATGAGATTTCTCTGCTTGACACCTATCACACTATCTTCATGATGTTGCATAAGCTTCGTACCATAGATATAGGAAACGTATATAAAGGTCTAGATAAAATATTTCAAAGGGAGTGAATACGGAGGTGCAGTAGCGGCGCTAAGGTTTTTTCACGGGTGGGCTAAATATTTTGTGGCCCTTACCATTTTAGTTACCCCTTATAATTTGGTGGCAGCTGTGGCTTGCCCTCCAATATGTCTCTTATAGCTTCTACATATTTAAAAATTTGAAAATTTAACTCAAAGTATAAATTGCACTCTTCTCTTTTTTTACTAAACTCGTCAACAACCAACAAAGGATTGTCTCTTAACCTATTAGATAAATCTCTATTTATAGAGAGCAAGGCTAAATTTGTTAATCGATTTTCAGACATTGTTGTTCTTAAAAATGATTCGAGTCTATTAAGTATGCATAATACAATTTGGAAATATTTTACGAGATCTGGGAATGCCTGCTCGTATGTCAATAAATATTTATAGCAATCGGAAACATTTTGCAAATTTTGAGGTTTAAGATATTCATTGGTTTCAAGCTGCGTTTGCAAACTTTCTGTGTTTATGTTTTCACCGCTTTTGGTACTAAATAACATTTTAGCAACGTTGACCTGATTTTTCAGAGACTCCATTTCAAAATTAAATCTTTTGTAGTTTTGACAAAACGCAGTAATTTTTTCAACGTTCAAAAACTCGCTCGAATTTGGGTCTGATGCGCAAAGTTCTTCATAAATAGAACAATTTTCTAACAATCTTTTTTTCATTTCTAATACGAATCTATCTAAAATTTCAAAATAAGTTGCTTTAAGTTGGTCGCCAATAGTTTTGAACTCCGTTTCCCGACTTCCTATAGTACCCGTTATTATGGTACCTTTTAACCTTTTGTTTTGAATAATTTTTCTTTTCATGGGTACTTTGACGGAACTATTCTTTTCTGGTACTGGAATTGAGGCTGAGAGAGCTAATTGTTTCGCAACATCCCAAATTTGATCGAATCTTTCAGAATTTCGGTCTGTTTCTAACTTTTTTATTGTGGCACCGCAAATTGCTACGGCTTGAGTTATAACTACTTTTGGATTTTGCAAATATTCAGACAACACATTTGTTACGCCTAAAATCTCATCTAATGCTACGACCATTAATAAAATGCTGAAATTTTGAAGCTGGGAATGGTACCCTCTACATTCGGCTGCTTCCTCAGATTTGCCACTTTCAATTAAGTTTTCTAAAGCTAAAACTACAGCATTATATCTAGTTCTAAAAAAATGTATACATTTTTTTTTACTGGACCATCTAGTGTCACAACTCTGGGGTAATTTTAATATTACATCGTATTCAAGCTCTTTTTAGGCCTCTTGAAAATACCCACTTCGAAGTGACGAATTACTTTCAAATGTATAAATTGCCTGTAACAAACCAAGTGTTTCACGAATTATTGGTACATTCTTACAGGTATCCACCAAAACTAAATTTAGGCGATGGGCGTAACAGTGCACATATGGACACATCCCACCCACAGCATCCTTAATCCTAATGTTCACTCCCGACTTACTTCCACTCATTACACTCGCTCCGTCATATGTTTGCGCTACACAGTTTGATATTTTTAACCCATTTGATAAAAGAATATTAATAATCGCGGAAGATAAAGATTCAGCGTCAAATTTATGTAAATCAACAAAAGACAAAAACCTATCAAGAACCTCTCCCTTAGTGGTGGTAAATCGAACACAAACACTTAGTTGTTCTACACCGCCTTTGTCCCTAATTTCGTCAGCAATTATTGCGTAAAAACCACCCGAATCATTAATATCCTGAATAATCATTCTTTGAACAAGTGCACCACTAGTGTTAATAAGCTCGTTTTGTATTGTTTCGTGGGTATATTTTGCTACATTGGGCATGCTATCTACTTTTTTCTTTAAGTCAGGTGAAATGCGCTTTAACAATTCTAGGATTTCAATGAAATTTCCACGATTTTGCTGATCGTCGTTCTCTCGATGCCCTCTTAACGCTATATCCTGTTGAGCGCATGTTAAAACAATTTGCACATGGGCGGATAAAACTTATCTGTTTCGAATAGTATCTAAACGGTGTTGCTTATTTATCTGTGAAGTTATAGCTCCTCGTTTCTTAGACTGTAAAAAATGTATGTACTTCGTTTCCGCTAATTGGTGGGTCGATTTCTCGGAAGTAAAATGTTCGTGAAATTTCTCATTCATATTTTTCCAATTTTTAAAACCAGTTGTGAAATATGTTTTTTTACCACTGCTTGGAAAATGACGGCAGCAAAAACAGTATACCATGTAATTTTCTACAGAATATTCCAAAAATGGATATTTTACATAATAAATACTATTGAAACTTCGTTTTTGACCCCTAATAATCGTTTGGGGAAATGATAAGAGCCTTGGTTGAGCGAGTGGAGAATCCATGTCGATACTAATGTCAGGAATAATTTGAGTTACATTTAAATCAGATAGAGCAGGAGTTAAATGGTGCACGATACTGCTATTCTCATGGAGTTCTCGGGAATTCCTGGAAGCGACAAATGAAAGTGCAATGTCATTTGAATTGTTTGATTCACTTTCACTAGGATCTCCTATTAAGATATTATCAATAACTGATTCTTCAATGCCTTCTACAACTTTATCGAAAACATTTTGACTCGTTTGCAACATATAGAATGTTTATTTATAACATCGTTCGATTTATTAGTTGAAAGATTACTTTCAACATGAACCCCTATAGCGTCCTTCAATAAGCTTATTTTATTGTCAGTACTATTTTGTTTTGGTTCGGATTCTAGCGATTTGTTTTCGTTGTGGGAAAGTTGATTTTTTAAAGATTCACTAGTGGTTGGTAAGTCAAGTTTGTTCGCAATTGCATTTAATTGAGTTTGTTCTAAGACTGGAATTGATGTTTTGAAGTACTTATTTAGAGCCCCTTTTTGAGAATTTAAAAATTCTTGACTGGCTTTTCGCTTTTTGCGACTTTGACTTCCGGACGGAAATTTTCTCCCACTCATTTCTACAATTTTTTTTAATTTGTCAATACTTAAATAGTTCAATTTACCGGATATAATTATCTAAAATAAATCTCTAAAATCCTTCTAATTCTCGAGGAATATTTATCTTAGTAAATAATAAGACTAAGTTTCTAAGATATTAGAAAAATAACTAATAATAGTAATTTGCCTTGACAAAGGCGGTTTGGAAAATATATATCTACTAATAGTTAGCTAGCCCTGAAAAATGCTTTTTGGAAAAATTAACTATTAATAGTTAATAAGCCTTTAAAAGGCTGTTGAAATAATTTGAAATAAAATCAAACTATCAACTAGTCATTTAGTTAAGTGTTTATATTTTAAACAAGCGCATTAGGGCTTCTTTAAACCTCGAGGAGGTAGAAGTCCGCTCTTGCCAAAATAATAGAACAGAAAGACTAAAGACTTAAGATTCGAGGAAGACTTTCAAAATAGACCTGACTCGTTCTGGAGCTCAAGACGAAATGGAAAGAAATGTTTAAAAAAAAAGCAGCATAGCGGTCGAGCCTGGCATTGACCATATTTCGCAAAAGTGGTGAAATCGAAAAACCGCAGAATTTTCCAGGAAGCGAGAAGAGCAAGGTCGTTTTATTGTTGTGGCTATCGTCGCGTTTACTGGACCCCCTTCTGAGCTTGTATCCGAGCGTCGGATTCCGAGCATTGACGTGCATGCCCGCTGGGGTATTTCCCGAAATTCCCTCAAGCCCCTGTCTTTTCTTTCAATTGTTCATTAAACTTTCTCCGCTCCCTTCGCCTCCCGAATCTATCTGTTTATGGCCTACTATCTTTTTGAGTAAACGAATTGATTTTTAAAGATTTTTCCCCCCGAAAAACTTTACTTGGCAATAAAAACATAAAGAAATTTCAAATATGTGGCCTCTAAAATATAAATATGTGGCCCTTTTAATATAAATATGTGGCCCCTCTCAGAAATGCAGGGGGGCTAAAGCCCACTTCAGCCCACCCTTAGCGCCGCTACTGATAACAGCGTATTATGAACCATTAATTTTACATCGTCATTCATTGCCCAACGCTTTTTTTTTCGCAACAGCGTTCCCTAAGTATCCAAATTTTGGCGGGAAACCGCCCATCTGGCAACACTTCCGGCGGCGTCCAAATCCCTTTCAATATTTCTTGCCCGGGGGCACGAAATAAAAAATATTTTAATAGGTTGTAAATAATACGGAAGTTTCTTGGTGGTCATTATTTTATCTCCAGACTCGTCTCGTCCAATGGCAAAGAGCGTTTTAGCGGGAGGCGTGTCTTTATGTACCAGGCCTACGTTCTCCTAACGTTTAAGCAAAAGTACATAATTACCTAAAGTGTGACAATCCCTGTACTTTCGTATGTTAAAGATTTAATGAATGCTCGACTCGAAATCGACCACAAAAAGACTATTTATTGTCGCCTTTCTGGATCTTTCTTTAGTCTATGGTATTATATCGTAGGTAAATGACGATAGCATCTCCACAGAACGACGAAAAAACAAAACTTTGACTAGTGCTAGTTAGTTCCTCCGTTCCTCACTACGAGGCGTTATTTGTTGGTTTTAACTTCCTTCCGTCCCCAAGGCACACTTTCCCTTCTCCCCTCCCAACTTGTATTTCGCTCGTAACATTCATTAAGAAATAGGTCCGATTGACACACTTTAGACTTAAGTCATCCTGATATTGGATAGCTTAGCTTCGTTTTTAGGCCTAAGGTGGTGCCTTGGGTATTAGCCTAGCTGATTATTATTATTACGTGTTGAAAACAGCGGGTGGAATAGAAATTATACGTGTTTTTGGCGAGGAAACAATGGTGTTTGAAATTATAAAATATTAAAATGTTGTTCCTCATAGCTTTTTCGCGGTGTTATATACGCCATATATTAAAAATTTAAAATTTGGATTCAATTAGATGGCCCTTGATTTTTGAATTAATTAATTTTGATGGTATATTTATTTTAATTATTTTATAATATATTTATTTTAAATATTTTATAGTATATTTATTTTAATTATTTTATAGTATAATTATTTTAATTATTTTATAGTATATTTATTTTAATTATTTTTAGTATATTTATTTTAATTATTTTATAGGAATTTATTTTGAAGTAATTTATTTTATAGGAATTTATTTTGAAGTAATTTATTTTATACTAATTTTTTTAAATTAAAAATGTTTGGAAAATTAACTTTTAAAAATTACATTTTACTGAAATTACAATTTTTAAACATTTTGTTTGTTAGGCCTATTTATTGTTTGGTTGAAGTATATTAGGAGGGCAAATAAACGCAGACATGAAAATTCCCACAAATGTTTTTGGAAAAGATTCCTTTTTCCCACAGAGCAAAAATGTACCCCACAATCTGGAAACTTTGGTTTGAGTTGGTTTTAGTTTTAGTTTTATTTTACGCTTCTAGAAACTTCCAAAGCACACCAAGGCTAAACATATTTATAATCAAGTTAATAAGAGACCCAACAGCTTATTGTGTACAGGTACAGCCATCCGCTTGAAAAAGGGAACTGAATACAGGCACCCTATTTTTAGTGATTGCAGCGCCACACCCCTAGTCATAGTTTGGACAATTACATCGGGCTCTCCTTTGATGACCTTGAACCTCAATCATAACGAAAAACCCGGCGGTTATTCAACCACTTTTCAAACTATTCTAAATACAAAATATTTCAACCCCCTTTTCGAATATTGGACTATTTGATCAGGAAAATCAAATATTCACGAATATTTTCAGGCTCTATTCGATTTGACGAATTGAATACTCGATTTCATATTCGATAATTTATTTGGGGCAACCAAATATTTGGCACACCCTTATAAATTCCTTTAAAATAAATAACTATTAAATAAATTACTCTAAAATAAATTATTATAATATAAATTACTTCAAAATAAATTACTATAAAATAAATAAAATAAATTACTTTAAAATAAATAAAACAAATTACTATAAAATAAATTACTTTAAAATAAATAAAATAAATTACTATAAAATAAATTACTATAAAATAAATTACTTTAAAATAAATAAAATAAATTACTATAAAATAAATTACTTTAAAATAAATAAGATAAATTACTATAAAATAAATTACTATAAAATAAATTACCATAAAATAATTAAAATAAATTACTTTAAAATAATTAAAATAAATATACCATAATATTATTAAAATAAATGTACTATAAAATAATTGAAATAAATATACTATTCAATTACTACAATATATATAGTATAAAATAATTTAAATCAATATACTATAAAATATTTAAAATAAATATTATATTAAAATAAATATTATATTTAAAATAAGTATACTGTAAAATAATTAAAAACCAATAAGGTAATAGATTTAACAGTAAATATTTATAGAAAAATGTCCAGAACGTGGTTTTCCGTTTTTATATTTTATGGAACTGCCGTTTCATTTCCACCACATTCACTATTTTTAACGCAACGGTCGCGCCACCTATCGAAACTTAAGGGTTATCTAGCCTTTGATAGTGTAATCATTGGGATTATTTCAACTTATTGGTGCCCATTGATAAAGTTGTTCGGCCGTCTTGGTAGATTTTCGCTAATATTTAATTTTTTATTTGTTTAAGGCCTTGGTATAAGCAACAATACTTCATAAATCCAAAAGAGCTTTTAATTCAGAGTGAAACTGGTAAAAATGAGCAGCAGAGAAGAGAAGATACACAAGTGCTCAGAATGCGTTTATGCAACGAACTATAAGTTTAATTTCATACGCCACAGAAGAACTCACACTGGCGAGAAACCCTTCCAGTGTGACCAATGTAACTTCACATCTACACACAAAAGTGCATTGATTTGCCACAGAAGGACTCACACGGGCGAGAAACCCTTCCAGTGTGACCAGTGTAACTACGCATATGCATATAAGCAGGATTTGATCAACCACAAAAGAACTCACACGGGCGAGAAACCCTTCCAGTGTGACCAGTGTAACTACGCATCTGCATATAAGAAGGGTTTGATCAACCACAAAAGAACTCACACGGGCGAGAAACCCTTCCAGTGTGACAAGTGTAACTTCGCATCTGCACGCAAGAGTTCATTGATTTGCCACAGAAGAACTCACAAGGGCGAGAAACCCTTCCAGTGTGACCAGTGTAACAACGCATATGCATATAAGAAGGATTTGATCAACCACAAAAGAACTCACACTGGCGAGAAACCCTTCCACTGTGACCAGTGTAACTACGCATCTGCATATAAGAAGGATTTGATCAACCACAAAAGAACTCACACGGGCGAAAAAACCTTCCAGTGTGACCAGTGTAACTTCGCATCTGCATTTAAGAGGGGGTTGATCAACCACAAAAGAACTCACACGGGCGAAAAACCCTTCCAGTGTGATCAATGTAACTACGCATATGCATATAAGAAGGATTTGATCAACCACAAAAGAACTCACACTGGCGAGAAACCCTTCCACTGTGACCAGTGTAACTACGCATCTGCATATAAGAAGGATTTAATCAACCACAAAAGAACTCACACGGGCGAAAAACCCTTCCAGTGTGATCAATGTAACTACGCATCGGCTTATAAGAAGGATTTAATCAACCACAAAAGAACTCACACTGGCGAAAAACCCTTCCAGTGTAATCAATGTAACTACGCATCTGCATATAAGAAGGCTTTGATCAACCACAAAAGTTCCCACACGGGCGAGAAACCACGTCACTCTCAGGCGGCAAAGGCCCACAAATGCCACACTTGCGAACGGAACTTCGCTGAAACCTCTCAAGCGCATTGTCGAATTCATGGTCCACCTGGAATCGAAATTGCCGCTTCAAACAGTCACCACACAGAACCAGAGCACCAATCACAGCCTCATGAATTTGACCTATCTGGTCGTCAAACGGGTGGTGGGTATTGTTTGGTGCGACTGCGACGTTTAACGGCGGAACAGATTGGATCCCTCATTAAAAAGCCCCACTGCGCCCACGCCTTAAAAGCTGAAGCTGCCCAATCTGACGCAGACACCGCAGCCGTCGACAGAGAAAGGGTGTTTGGTTCCGATGGCGACAAACTCGATGTCAGCTGCGTCAAACTAGAACCTTTTTATGCCGTCATCGACCAAGTTGCGATTGCGACAGTCGTAACGAGAGAAGAGTTGGAATATCGCCCAGTTGGGGACAATAACGACGGTGTCCCAAGGAACCCAGACACCCCAATCAAGATCGAGTTCCCTCTTGAAGAAGAATTTTCTTTTGGCTGAAAGACATTGATCATTTTAATTTAATATTTTCATTTGTTCCCAGCTAATTGGAGAGAGGTTGAGCAAGGCAAATACTTCTTAAAGCATATTTTTTAAAACTTAACGCAAGCAGTGAAAGCAGTTTGTAGTGTTAGCAAATGCCTTTAGAAAGACGTGTTGAAAGACGTATTTTGCATTTTTATAATTTTTTAAATATTGTTCGTAAATTAAATATTAAATTTGGGACGTTTCAGTTTTTTATTTTGATTTAAAATTATTTTTATGGCAACGTAAGTCATATTTGCAGGTGTAACTCACCCAGGAATTGTTATGACTGATGGTAAAGTGGCCAGCAAGTGTGTTGATGGCGCACTTCACAGTAAACTAGATTTTATATACAGGGTGTTTTTATTTGCTCGAAAAATTGATTTTTCTATGTATTCTAGAAAGTTGAAATTTGTACTGTACATTATACGTGCCGGGGGACACTTTCTACCAAAATTGCATCTAAATCGAATAATATTATCACGTTTTTGAAAATTTAAAATTTAACCGCTAGATGCTATAACACAATTTTCAATGATAAAATTGTTAAGCGTCATTGAAAACGTAAAAATAGCGTTGACGCGTAAAACATAGACGTATTTTTCACTGAAAAAGTTAAAATAACCTTTTTTTGAATTCCATTGGGAGAGTACTACTACAAGATCTTAGCTAATTTAAGCGCTCACGACAATGACTTCAATTTAAAGGCAGAGTGGCATTTCTTCGCCACCTCACCCTTGTGAAGGTATCGGTGGTACAGTAAAACGATTAGTAGCTAAAGCTAGTTTACAAGCGGTGTTAAACAAGTCTCAAATTCAAACACCTGAAGAAATGTTCCTTTGATGTTGTTTAAACATAAAAATCGTTGATTTTGGGTACCTTTCCAAAGTAGACGTTGCCAACTATGTGACAGAGTTCTGCCTCAACGAAAGGTACATTGGTATTAAGTATATTCCGGGAACGCGAACACACCATGCACGCTTTTATACCAGAGTCTGAGAACGAGATTAATATCAAAAGAGTATCTGCCGATAATTTTGGTACAAAATTTGTATTATTTCGTCCAGTCGTCTTTCAACTAACATCATAGGAAGATTGCATACCAGGGGTTTTCATTGCTTGTACCTATGATGAAGAGTGGTACGTAGGAAACGTTATCGAACGATCAGAAGAGCAGAAAGATATGTCTCGGTAAACTTCATGAAACGGAAAGGGCTTTCCTTGTCATGGATACCGTCACAGAACATATTAGCAATTGTTGCGTCGCAAAGCACTTCAGACTTTAAAAGATACGTTCTAAAAAAAAATTAGACTATGACAAAATAGTATCTTTGTACAAAAGCAACAAAAAATATCTGAGAAACGGTCAAAGTTGACGTTTCAATTTGGACAAGAAAAACCTAAATAGTCAACATTTTTATTTTTACATGTTGTAGATAGAAATCTTGCTTTTTTATTGGTATAAGATTTTATGTGATTTTTAGTTTCCCAACAGTCTATATAACACTAAACGTATTACCATGTTTTCACGTTTTTGGTAAAAACGTCTATATTGAAGGCAGTTAAATTTGAAACGTTTTACTGGGATCCCGAATATTAATGTATTTTCTGGTGAAAGGCATTCTTTAGCAAAAATATTCAAAGTTTTATCGTAACCGTAAAGAAACAATTTGAAAATCTTATCTAATTGTGCAGGTTCGGTGAAAATTACGCTGACTTTGACATTTTTTTTAAAATATATATATTCCACAGTACAAAACTAATATTTTTAAGCGAATTTCCAACAAGTCTTTAAATGTTACAATTTTTTTCATAAATTTACTCCTTTATATTATTTAATTATAAAGGCTCAAACATCGCACTTTAAAACGGCACAAAAAACGTTACGTGCACTAACAAATTTCCAAAGACCATTTCTCCAAAAGTTATAGGAGTTTGGACCTAAAAATTTTGATTTCTTCCTAAATATGTTCATTTTAATTGTGTATGGAGTTTCAATAAAATCGGAGATGGTGACGTGGGGACGTTGGTCGATTTCACATGGAATGACCCTAGTGTAACTTTATGAACGTCAAAAATTTGTTAATCTTATGTTTAATGAAATAAACACCGCTGAAAAACCGAGGAGACAATGGCGAAGAAGGTATTACACAATTTAATTTCGTAGGATGAAAAATGCTAATTTTTTGAAAAAACCAAGATACGTTTTATTTATCTACTTACAAACCAAATTTATAAGTACGTTTGGAAAATACCACCTTCGGCTGCGATGCAGGCTTGGGTGCGAACAATCATGTCGTCGAAGGCGGCTTGAATCATTTCCGCGGTTACTTCCCGGCAAGCGCTTACAATTCGTTGACGCAGCTCTTCAAGGGTCGCAACCAAAGATGGGCACTATCATATATTTTTTGAATCTGATACTTTTTTTGATCGATTTAAGAAATTTTCTTTAAAATTCTATAAATTTTGATATGATTTTTATCACAGAAAATTCTATACAAAGAAAAATTGATTTTGAAAGGTTTAGAATACCGAAAAAAATTGATTTATTTGTGATTCCGCATATTTATCGTTACGAAAATTTGATTTTAATGGGATAGGACACGTTTCGACATCTATTGAACAAAAATTAAAATGATATTCATTTTTAAAGGCCAAGGGAAATTTGATTTGAAAGTGATAGAGGCCGCCATCTATCGAAAAAAAAAACTAAACTGATTTTTGTACGTTAGGGGAAACTTGAAGCAAGTGTCGGCTCTATCATTGCCTACGTTATTTTTGATTGGGTCTATGTATCAAAGATGGCTATGGTTGCTCAGATCACCGAGAAGGTGCTTCCACCTAGTATCGACTTTCAAAAACGTTTTATCGTTTATTTTCAAGTCAACAATTACGTGTTTGCCGAAAAGCCAATCCAAGCGAGGTCGAATGAGCACGTGATTACAAATTATCTTTCTGATACGTTATTACGATTACCCAATGAGCTAAAAGCATGCTTTTTGGCCACGCCATATGGGTAAATTATGCTGGGTAATGTGCCTAATCAACTTGTTTAAATTTGCACGGTGTGGCGACAAATGTCGATAAAGAACGCAATTATACTAGAGCCGACACTTGCTTTAATTTTTGATAGTTTCGAAAAACGAAGTTAAAATATTGATTTGAAGTTAATATAATCTTCGGCTCTCGGTCAAAAAGTTGATTGCTAATAGTCTTTTCATTTTCCTGCTTACGTAAAAGGGGTGAGGGGTAAACCGGTTTTTTTTATACGGCAGTTCGTCCATGCTTCCTGTAAAACATGTCTTTGACGAGAGTCACGTGATTTCGGGTGCAATGAATTATTTTCGGCATGGGTAAAGCACGGCCAACTTTGATGACGCGCTGTTCGCGCTTAAGCGCGTAATCGAAGTTGGCCCGAGAGAGTAGATCGCACTCGCGCTCTTCTCTTTTTTGAAGGAGAGTACAGCTCACACTCGCGCTCTTCTCTTTATTTTGCCCGAGAGAGTAGATCACACTCGCGCTCTTCTCTTTTTCGAAGGAGAGTACAGCTCACACTCGCGCTTTTCTCTTTTTTTGCCCGAGAGTGTAGATCGCACTCGCGCTCTTCTCTTTTTTAAGGAGAGTACAGTTCGCACTCGCGCTCTTCTCTTTTTTTTGGCCGAGAGTGTAGATCGTGCTGGTGCTCTTCTCTTTTTTGAAGGAGAGTACAGCTCGCACTCGCGCTCTTCTCTTTTTTAAGGAGAGTACAGCTCGCACTCGCGCTCTTCTCTTTTTTTTTGGCCGAGAGTGTAGATCGTGCTGGTGCTCTTCTCTTTTTTGAAGGAGAGTACAGCTCGCACTCGCGCTTTTATCTTTTTAGCCCGAGAGTGTAGATCGCACTCGCGCTCTTCTCTTTTTTAAGGAGAGTACAGCTCGCACTCGCGCTCTTCTCTTTTTTTTACCCGAGAGTGTAGATCGCACTCGCGCTTTTCTCTTTTTTGAAGTAGAGTACAGCTCACACTCGCCCTCTTCTCTTTTTTTTTGCCTGAGAGTGTAGATCGCACTCGCGCTCTTCTCTTTTTTGAAGGAGAGTACAGCTCACACTCGCGCTCTTCTCTTTTTTTTGCCCGAGAGTGTAGATAGCACTCGCGCTCTTCTCTTTTTTTGAAGGAGAGTACAGCTCGCACTCGCGCTCTTCTCTTTTTTTTTGCCCGAGAGTGTAGATCGTGCGGGTGCTCTTCTCTTTTTTGAATGAAAGTACAGCTCGCACTCGCGCTCTTCTCTTTTTTTTGCCCGAGGGTGTAGATCGCACTCGCGCTCTTCTCTTTTTTAAGGAGAGTACAGCTCACACTCGCGCTCTTCTCTTTTTTTTTGCCCGAGAGTGTAGATCGCACTCGCGCTCTTCTCTTTTTTGAAGGAGAGTACAGCTCACACTCGCGCTCTTCTCTTTTTTTGCCCGAGGGTGTAGATCGCACTCGCGCTCTTCTCTTTTTTAAGGAGAGTACAGCTCGCACTCGCGCTCTTCTCTTTTTTTTGCCCGAGAGTGTAGATCGTGCTGGTGCTCTTCTCTTTTTTGAAGGAGAGTACAGCTCGCACTCGCGCTTTTATCTTTTTAGCCCGAGAGTGTAGATCACACTCGCGCTCTTCTCTTTTTTGAAGGAGAGTACAGCTCGCACTCGCGCTCTTCTCTTTTTTTACCCGAGAGTGTAGATCGCACTCGCGCTTTTCTCTTTTTTGAAGTAGAGTATAGCTCACACTCGCGCTCTTCTCTTTTTTTTTGCCCGAGAGTGTAGATCGCACTCGCGCTCTTATCTTTTTTGAAGGAGAGTACAGATTGCACTCGCGCTTTTATCTTTTTTGCCCGAGAGTGTAGATCACACTCGCGCTCTTCTCTTTTTTGAAGGAGAGTACAGCTCGCACTCGCGCTCTTCTCTTTTTTTGCCCGAGAGTGTAGATCGCACTCGCGCTCTTCTCTTTTTTGAAGTAGAGTATAGCTCACACTCGCGCTCTTCTCTTTTTTGAAGGAGAGTACAGCTCGCACTCGCGCTCTTCTCTTTTTTGAAGGAGAGTACAGATCGCACTCGCGCTCTTCTCTTTTTTGAAGGAGAGTACAGCTCGCACTCGCGCTCTTCTCTTTTTTGAAGGAGAGTACAGATCGCACTCGCGCTTTTATCTTTTTTGCCCGAGAGTGTAGATCACACTCGCGCTCTTCTCTTTTTTGAAGGAGAGTACAGCTCGCACTCGCGCTCTTCTCTTTTTTTGCCCGAGAGTGTAGATCGCACTCGCGCTCTTCTCTTTTTTGAAGTAGAGTATAGCTCACACTCGCGCTCTTCTCTTTTTTTTTGCCTGAGAGTGTAGATCGCACTCGCGCTCTTCTTTTTTTTTGCCCGAGAGTGTAGATTGCGCTGGCGCTCTTCTCTTTTTTAAAGGAGAGTACAGCTCGCACTCGCGCTCTTCTCTTTTTTAAGGAGAGTACAGCTCGCACTCGCGCTCTTCTCTTTTTTTTGCCCGAGAGTGTAGATCGTGCTGGTGCTCTTCTCTTTTTTGAAGGAGAGTACAGCTCGCACTCGCGCTCTTCTCTTTTTTAAGGAGAGTACAGCTCGCACTCGCGCTCTTCTCTTTTTTTTGCCCGAGAGTGTAGATCGTTCTGGTGCTCTTCTCTTTTTTGAAGGAGAGTACAGCTCGCACTCGCGCTCTTCTCTTTTTTAAGGAGAGTACAGCTCGCACTCGCGCTCTTCTCTTTTTTTTGCCCGAGAGTGTAGATCGTGCTGGTGCTCTTCTCTTTTTTGAAGGAGAGTACAGCTCGCACTCGCGCTTTTATCTTTTTTGAAGGAGAGTACAGCTCGCACTCGCGCTCTTCTCTTTTTTTTTGCCCGAGAGTGTAGATCGTGCTGGTGCTCTTCTCTTTTTTGAAGGAGAGTACAGCTCGCACTCGCGCTCTTCTCTTTTTTAAGGAGAGTACAGCTCGCACTCGCGCTCTTCTCTTTTTTTTGCCCGAGAGTGTAGATCGTGCTGGTGCTCTTCTCTTTTTTGAAGGAGAGTACAGCTCGCACTCGCGCTCTTCTCTTTTTTAAGGAGAGTACAGCTCGCACTCGCGCTCTTCTCTTTTTTTTGCCCGAGAGTGTAGATCGTGCTGGTGCTCTTCTCTTTTTTGAAGGAGAGTACAGCTCGCACTCGCGCTCTTCTCTTTTTTTTGCCCGAGAGTGTAGATCGTGCTGGTGCTCTTCTCTTTTTTGAAGGAGAGTACAGCTCGCACTCGCGCTCTTCTCTTTTTTTTGCCCGAGAGTGTAGATCGTGCTGGTGCTCTTCTCTTTTTTGAAGGAGAGTACAGCTCGCACTCGCGCTCTTCTCTTTTTTTTGCCCGAGAGTGTAGATCGTGCTGGTGCTCTTCTCTTTTTTGAAGGAGAGTACAGCTCGCACTCGCGCTCTTCTCTTTTTTAAGGAGAGTACAGCTCGCACTCGCGCTCTTCTCTTTTTTTTGCCCGAGAGTGTAGATCGTGCTGGTGCTCTTCTCTTTTTTGAAGGAGAGTACAGCTCGCACTCGCGCTTTTATCTTTTTAGCCCGAGAGTGTAGATCGCACTCGCGCTCTTCTCTTTTTTAAGGAGAGTACAGCTCGCACTCGCGCTCTTCTCTTTTTTTTACCCGAGAGTGTAGATCGCACTCGCGCTTTTCTCTTTTTTGAAGTAGAGTACAGCTCACACTCGCGCTCTTCTCTTTTTTTTTGCCTGAGAGTACAGCTCGCACTCGCGCTCTTCTCTTTTTTTTGCCCGAGAGTGTAGATCGTGCTGGTGCTCTTCTCTTTTTTGAAGGAGAGTACAGCTCGCACTCGCGCTCTTCTCTTTTTTAAGGAGAGTACAGCTCGCACTCGCGCTCTTCTCTTTTTTTTGCCCGAGAGTGTAGATCGTGCTGGTGCTCTTCTCTTTTTTGAAGGAGAGTACAGCTCGCACTCGCGCTCTTCTCTTTTTTAAGGAGAGTACAGCTCGCACTCGCGCTCTTCTCTTTTTTTTGCCCGAGAGTGTAGATCGTGCTGGTGCTCTTCTCTTTTTTGAAGGAGAGTACAGCTCGCACTCGCGCTCTTCTCTTTTTTAAGGAGAGTACAGCTCGCACTCGCGCTCTTCTCTTTTTTTTGCCCGAGAGTGTAGATCGTGCTGGTGCTCTTCTCTTTTTTGAAGGAGAGTACAGCTCGCACTCGCGCTTTTATCTTTTTTGAAGGAGAGTACAGCTCGCACTCGCGCTCTTCTCTTTTTTTTGCCCGAGAGTGTAGATCGTGCTGGTGCTCTTCTCTTTTTTGAAGGAGAGTACAGCTCGCACTCGCGCTCTTCTCTTTTTTAAGGAGAGTACAGCTCGCACTCGCGCTCTTCTCTTTTTTTTGCCCGAGAGTGTAGATCGTGCTGGTGCTCTTCTCTTTTTTGAAGGAGAGTACAGCTCGCACTCGCGCTCTTCTCTTTTTTTTGCCCGAGAGTGTAGATCGTGCTGGTGCTCTTCTCTTTTTTGAAGGAGAGTACAGCTCGCACTCGCGCTCTTCTCTTTTTTTTGCCCGAGAGTGTAGATCGTGCTGGTGCTCTTCTCTTTTTTGAAGGAGAGTACAGCTCGCACTCGCGCTTTTATCTTTTTAGCCCGAGAGTGTAGATCGCACTCGCGCTCTTCTCTTTTTTAAGGAGAGTACAGCTCGCACTCGCGCTCTTCTCTTTTTTTTACCCGAGAGTGTAGATCGCACTCGCGCTTTTCTCTTTTTTGAAGTAGAGTACAGCTCACACTCGCGCTCTTCTCTTTTTTTTTGCCTGAGAGTACAGCTCGCACTCGCGCTCTTCTCTTTTTTAAGGAGAGTACAGCTCGCACTCGCGCTCTTCTCTTTTTTTTGCCCGAGAGTGTAGATCGTGCTGGTGCTCTTCTCTTTTTTGAAGGAGAGTACAGCTCGCACTCGCGCTCTTCTCTTTTTTAAGGAGAGTACAGCTCGCACTCGCGCTCTTCTCTTTTTTTTTGCCCGAGAGTGTAGATCGTGCTGGTGCTCTTCTCTTTTTTGAAGGAGAGTACAGCTCGCACTCGCGCTCTTCTCTTTTTTTTTGCCCGAGAGTGTAGATCGTGCTGGTGCTCTTCTCTTTTTTGAAGGAGAGTACAGCTCGCACTCGCGCTCTTCTCTTTTTTTTGCCCGAGAGTGTAGATCGTGCTGGTGCTCTTCTCTTTTTTGAAGGAGAGTACAGCTCGCACTCGCGCTCTTCTCTTTTTTAAGGAGTGTACAGCTCGCACTCGCGCTCTTCTCTTTTTTTTTGCCCGAGAGTGTAGATCGTGCTGGTGCTCTTCTCTTTTTTGAAGGAGAGTACAGCTCGCACTCGCGCTTTTATCTTTTTAGCCCGAGAGTGTAGATCACACTCGCGCTCTTCTCTTTTTTGAAGGAGAGTACAGCTCGCACTCGCGCTCTTCTCTTTTTTTACCCGAGAGTGTAGATCGCACTCGCGCTTTTCTCTTTTTTGAAGTAGAGTATAGCTCACACTCGCGCTCTTCTCTTTTTTTTTGCCCGAGAGTGTAGATCGCACTCGCGCTCTTCTCTTTTTTGAAGGAGAGTACAGATCGCACTCGCGCTTTTATCTTTTTTGCCCGAGAGTGTAGATCACACTCGCGCTCTTCTCTTTTTTGAAGGAGAGTACAGCTCGCACTCGCGCTCTTCTCTTTTTTTGCCCGAGAGTGTAGATCGCACTCGCGCTCTTCTCTTTTTTGAAGTAGAGTATAGCTCACACTCGCGCTCTTCTCTTTTTTTTTTGCCTGAGAGTGTAGATCGCACTCGCGCTCTTCTTTTTTTTTGCCCGAGAGTGTAGATTGCGCTGGCGCTCTTCTCTTTTTTAAAGGAGAGTACAGCTCGCACTCGCGCTCTTCTCTTTTTTTTTGCCCGAGGGTGTAGATCGCACTCGCGCTCTTCTCTTTTTTTTTGCCCGAGGGTGTAGATCGCACTCGCGCTCTTCTCTTTTTTGAAGGAGAGTACAGCTCGCACTCGCGCTCTTCTCTTTTGTTTTGCCCGAGAGTGTAGATCGCGCTGGCGTTCTTCTCTTTTTTGAAGGAGAGTACAGCTCGCATTCGCTCTCTTCTCTTTTTTTGCCCGAGAGCGGAGCTCGCGCTCTAAAATAGCACTTGGTCTCTTTGGAGCTCAGAGCGCGCCCACCTCACTGAATAATAGGGGGTGGGGGGCTTAATGAGTGTCCAACAACTGCTTTTCTAACCCTTAAGGGCGGTCGCGCACTTGGATATGTTAGCCCTGATCAAATGGTCAGGTAGGGGCTGGAAACTGGGAGAGTGTCCGTGCAAACTAGATTGCCTGCTGTGGGGCGGCGTTCCTTCGTATGAGGGCCCGGTGGTCCTTTTCCCCGGCCTTTTGGGTTCACAAAAATTAGATATACTCTTTTATTATATATTTTACCATAAATACCGATGGACTCTTACTTTTTCTGGAACGAAAAACATAACGCTTAATTCCCAATTTTATACAAATAATAGAATTTTCCTAATGAAATCAAAGAGTATAAAAACTATGTAACCTAGAGATATAATGACGGTCGAAAGCAGTAAAGGAAGTTGTAGCAACCGGGGGGGAAGGCACTCAGTGAATTTGCACTTCAAATTTCGGTACCGCAGCGCCACTACGGCAGTTTTTAGTACAATAAATAATAATACCGGAGAAAAATGGCAGTTACGGTGTTGCGGAGGTGCTAAATTTGGCATTTTGGATATTTAATTGTCTAATATCTTTCAATTCAAAAAAGTGACAGTAATTGGTTACTGTGTCGTGATTTTTTTAGTTAGAATTTGTGGATTCGTTGTTTCGGTGTTTATTTTCAAAAAGCGAAGAATAAGGCGTTTGTTCTCTACCGTTGCCAAGTCCTAAAGGTAGCCAAGTCCTTAAGGAATTTTCAAGAATGTTGAACTAAATCAAAATGATTGCCACTTAAAACTGCCGTAGTGGCGCTGCGGTACCGAAATTTGAAGTGCAAATTCACTGAGTGCCTTCCCCCCCGATTGCTACAACCTCCTTTACTGCTTTCGACCGTCATTATATCTCTAGGTTACGTAGTTTTTATACTCTTTGATGAAATACTGTAGAATTCAATTTTTATACCCTCTCCCCTAGGAGGGGTTATACAATTACCGTGTCTGTCTGTGGGTCTGTCTGTCAGGCCTGCGAACGCGTTCGCATTTTCGGGGCAAACGGTAATCATTGCGTACGCAGTTCCTCGAAATTTCTGCGTTCGCAGTTCCTCGAAGGGTTGACGGTGAGCGTTAATGGATTGATTTGCGGTTGGGTTTGGTTTGGTTGGTCTTTTTTCTACAACGCTCACCGGATATTACGTTATTGTTATGTTGTAGGTCGTGAATGTTGAGTTCGTGTTGTGACCGTTGTGGGTGTTGAGTTCGTGTTATGATGGTTGTGGATGTTGAATCTGTTGTGTTTGTATGGGCGTTTTCTCTCCAACTTCTTCTTAATGACTTTGGGACAGACCGAGTGCAATGCTACCTCTCAACGTCCAATGGCAGGGCTTCCACCAGTTGTACACGGTATTCGTCTTAGTATCAATTTGCGATTTTTTGGCGCCGGTCGGGAATTGAACCCGGGTCTGCCTCGTGCAAGAGATGTTCTCTAACCACTCAGCCACCAACGCTTGTTAATTTACGAAGTTTTTCTAAAAAAAAAAGGTTTGGCGAATGTTATAAAGTTATAACGTTAGGTACTATAATTTATTTTACATCATTTTAAATATTTATAAATTAAATTAATCTTATATTTAATTAAATATTTATAAATTATATTAATCTTATATTTAATTAAATATTTATAAATTAAATTAATTTTATATTTAATTAAATATTTATAAATTATATTAATCTTATATTTAATTAAATATTTATAAATTATATTAATCTTATATTTAATTAAATATTTATAAATTATATTAATCTTATATTTAATTAAATATTTATAAATTATATTAATCTTATATTTAATTAAATATTTATAAATTATATTAATCTTATATTTAATTAAATATTTATAAATTATATTAATCTTATATTTAATTAAATATTTATAAATTATATTAATCTTATATTTAATTAAATATTTATAAATTATATTAATCTTATATTTAATTAAATATTTATAAATTATATTAATCTTATATTTAATTAAATATTTATAAATTATATTAATCTTATATTTAATTAAATATTTATAAATTATATTAATCTTATATTTAATTAAATATTTATAAATTATATTAAACTTATATTTAATTAAATATTTATAAATCATATTAATCTTATATTTAATTAATTATTTATAAATTATATTAATCTTATATTTAATTAAATATTTATAAATTATATTAATCTTATATTTAATTAAATATTTATAAATTATATTAATCTTATATTTAATTAAATATTTATAAATTATATTAATCTTATATTTAATTAAATATTTATAAATTATATTAATCTTATATTTAATTAAATATTTATAAATTATATTAATCTTATATTTAATTAAATATTTATAAATTATATTAATCTTATATTTAATTAAATATTTATAAATTATATTAATCTTATATTTAATTAAATATTTATAAATTATATTAATCTTATATTTAAGGATGCGGCAAGTATTTCGTAAGGGAGAAAAATACAAATACCCTCTGTAGATATTTCTTTCATTAAAATTGGCTTCGTATTATATTCAACTGATAAACTTTTACTGTAAATAAGGTTAAATTCAATTGTGCATTATTTTAGTACGTCTAGCTCACTGTTGTAACTTCTTAATTTATAATATTCTGAATAAATTAAAATAAATGCCGGGCGGGATTGAACCGGGATTACGTTTTTAGTAAATAACTCGGAATTGCGGAGATATATCTTTAAGGGTCATCTCGATAAATTAATACCACTAGGGACAATTCTTCCGAGGAGAGGTATATTTTGGCTTGCCAACTTGTTTTGAAGTACAACCCGCTTCACGTGTTTGTTCGTTGTGTTAGTTATAAGTTTTATTTTTATTAGTTTAGTTAATTATCTAGGTGCACCGTAGTTTTAGCTAGTGCATACCCCTAGACAAAGTTTTAGTTTTAATATTTAGTTTAACGTTGTACCCAATAGTGAAAGCCAGACGTGAACCCGGATCTATATTAGGTTGTAGCGTGGGATCGCTTGGTCATGTCACAATTGTATAATATTCCTCGAAGTAAAACCTTTCCCGCTACAAAAGGATCGTGTTGACAGAATAAAATTATTTTTAAACAACTTCAAAGGTTTGTTTGTTACGAGAAATCATACATTTTACTTTCGCGTCAGATTCGCGCAAAAATTCAATTTCCATATAGTGGCCGCCACCAGAGACAGATGCCGCCACGGTAGAACGATAAAATTAATAAAGTTTTCTTATTGAGAGAAATTGGTCCCGCGCCAGCCAGATTTAGTTATTCCCAACTCAATGGGTAGGCCGCCTGGTGCGAGCCAAGGTTTTTAAAAGCATGCACTGAAAGAGGTTGGAGCTTGGAGCCGGTTTTCGGAGAGAAAATTCACAGGCGGTAGTCGGGCGGGTAGAGAGTGCGCGCCCCTCGATAGTGACGTCAGTGGGTTCGCAAGAGGAGCGACAATAGAAATAAGAGGCACGTCTCGTGAGTCGTGTTTGGCGTGGAGTCGCCGGGTATTTTCCCATTTAGTTATTCTATGTTGGTAAGTTAAAGCTTAATCTATTTCAATTTAAATAATAATGTACGAAATTACCAATGATTAAATTAATTTTAAATATAATATTTTCTTTTTCGGTATCGGGACTTAATTTAAATTAAAATGCCAGGATATCCTTGCGCTGTATTCCGATGCCCGAACAAATTCGGCAAATCTAAAAACCAAGATTTATCATTTCACCGATTTCCAACTGATCAAGAAATTCGGAAAATTTAGTTTATTAACTGCAATTCTAATAAAATAGATCTAAAATATGCGCGTATTTGTTCTCAACACTTCAAACCGGAGGACTACAATCTCAATTTAAAAGCCAAATTGTTGAATGTAAAATCAAGGAGGGTTTTAAAAAAGGATGCAATTCCAACCTTAAAGTTGTTCGATGAAAATGATAGCTCCTGTATAAAAGAAAACAACGCTACTCAGTTACCTGAAGAAAGTATTAGTGAGAATAGTAGTTCCTGGAATAAAAAAAACGACAGTTCAAGTATTAGAGAGAAAAAGGGTTCCTGTGATGAAGAAAACAACGCTACGATATTACCTGATGACAGATCAAGTATTAGTGATAATAACAGTTCAAGTGTTAGTGAGAAAAGTAGTTCCTGTATTAAAAAAAAACAAAGCTACTCAATTAACTGACGACAACTCAAGTATTAGTGAGAAAAGTAGTTCCTATATTAAAGAAAACGACGCTACTAAATTAAGTGACGACAGTTCAAGTATTAGTGAGAAAAGTAGTTCCTATATTAAAGAAAACGACGCTAATCAAATACGTGATGACAGTTCAACTATTAGTGAGAATGACAGTTCTTCTTTAAACGAAAACAACTCTGCTCAATATTGTGATGTAAGTTCAAATATAAGTGATAATTTTAACATTCCTATATTGACACCATCAAAATTGTGTTCAGTTAATAAAGAAACCCCTGTAATTAAACCATTAAGGTTTTTGCCCAATGGAGATGAAAGTTTGTTTATGTCTAATGTACGACAGGGGATTTTTCAAAGCACGTACTCCAAAGATTAATGAGGGTGAAACATTTTCAATTAGAAAATAATAATAATAATAATCAGCTAGGCTAATACCCAAGGCACCACCTTAGGCCTAAGTCGTCAAGCGACTTTTGAAGCCTTTAATTTAGGTGGCCGGGTTACAATGCGTAGGAGGGTGGTGGCAAGCCCTGCATGCCACGCGATTGAGCCAACAGCTCCCTACACTAACTATTACCGTTAACCTGAACAAGTTTTTGCTCAAATAAAGCAACTGGAAATACGAACGACTCCTTGAAAAGGTTTTTACAAAAAGTCAAATAAAAATGTTAAAAGGTGCCAAAAAAGTAAAATGGAGCAACGAAGACATAGCAAGAGCTTTTGCCTTGCGATACCTTGGCAATCGGGCGTATACATATCTTCGAGAACAACGAGGTATACCATTGCCACACATTTCAACACTGAAAAAATACGCCTCCCAATTAGATTTGGGCTCTGGGCTTTTACATGATGTCCTAAATATTATGAAAGCCAACGCTTTTCACATGCCAATTATTGACAAATTAATAGTTTTAACGTTTGACGCAGTCAAAGTTAGGTCAATTCTAGAATATGATGTTAAAAATTATCAGATAATGCGTGAACACAGTCAACTCCAAGTCATTATGGCCCGTGGTTTGTTTGCAAGCTGGAAACAACCCATTTACCTAGGGCTTGACGAAAAAATGACAGCTTCCATATTATATAACACCATAGAAGAACTGGATAAAGCGGGGTTCACTGTGACAGCATGTGTCAATGACATGGGTGCTGGAAACCAAGGATTGTGGAGAGAGCTGGGAATTTCTATAAATAAAACATATTTCCCAAATCCAGTTAATCCCCAAGAGCCAATTTCTGTTTAGCAGACACTCCTCACTTACTGAAACTGATTAGGAACTGGTTCCTTGATACAGGCTTTGTGTACAATGCCAAGGTAATAACGAAAGATCCCGTTCTTTCCATATTTAAAGAAGACCAAAATGAGTTAAAACTATGCTTTAAAATTACTAAGCTTCACTTAGAATGCGAAGGAACCCAACGACAAAATGTGAGAATGGCTGCGCAATTATTGTCTCACAGCGTTGCTACAGCTGTCAAAAGATTCGGCTCAGGTGATTTAGCAGACAACACTGCTGATTTTATCGAAACTGTAAACCAGTGGTTCGATATCATGAATAGTTATAAAAAAGAAGACAAATTTATTAATTGAGGAGCAAACTGAAGTTTTGTTAAAGATGTCTGATATTATGAAAAACACACTACCGCTAAAGAAAAATACCATTCAAGTATTTCAAAAAAGTATCATAATAAGTATTGATTCATTGTTAAATCTTTATACTCACCTGAAAGAAAAATATGGAATTAAATACATATTAACCCACCGCTTAAATCAAGACTGTCTAGATAATTTTTTTTCTCAACTTAGAACAAGGGGAGGCTTAGATGACCATCCCACCCCTCTCAACGCCATATACAGGATTAGGATGATAATCTTGGGAAAAAATCCTGGAATTGTAAAGACCAACACGAATACCGTAGCTTGTTTAGGTGATGAGTATTTCGTAACTAATATTTTTAAGAAATCTGAAATTGTCCCGGATGACATTGAAATGACCGAATTCATTGACAATGTTTTTGAAATAAGTGATGACAGTGCCGTTGAGGTATTCAATTTAATAACTCCACCAACTGTTCGGAAAACTACCTACAGGCTACAGTTCCATGAAAGCAATGAGACAGGTATTTTAAGGCTCCGCAAAGATAAGGGCGTTGTAAATAATTTAACAAATTTAATTTAAAAGAACAATCAAAATACCCCAAAGAAATTGTTTTTTCTTATATTAAAATGCGCACAATAATTCGAATGAATTATATAAATGAGATGAAGAAAGTTCAATCTCAAGACAGGAGAAAGCAAAAAAGATGAAGAAAATTACTACCTGATTTTAATTATAATTTTGATCAAATTAAAAACATTGCTTTGTAATTGTGATATTAACGATCTCAACTCTATAACTATTGATAGTTCTGGTTATTTATAAAGTTCATAAAATGACTTGAATGAAAATATAAAGTTTTTATATTTCAGAGCCAAAGACAAATCTGTTCAAAGTTCAATAATTATAAATGTAGTTGATTTTATTATAAAACACGGAACTGTGTAATCACAATATGTTTCAAAATAAATAAAAAATAGTTTCTTTTAAATTATGTGTATTTCTTATCACCTTCAACATTAAAAAAATTTATTTAATAATTTAAATGAAAATGATCCTTAAACTAAATATGATAAGGTATAAACTCTTGAGAAAATTATAATATTATATTATAAATAATATAACCATGAATTTATTCATATATGAATAAATTATCACTGAAATAGGTTAATGAAAGACGGACCAGTCTAAAAACCGTATAGGCCGCCTTTATCGCTCGTTCTTTCGAGAATTCCGAACCCAATGACGTCACCTAGCTCATTATCATTTTTCATTATGTTATCATAGAAACAGCATTTGATCAATCTTAATATACTATCTTCATATACGGCGTTATAGACGAATGACAGGTTTTTTAATAACTTTTTTAAATATTTTTAATAGTATTTTATTTACGAAAATGCCTTCAAGATGTTTTGTTCCGTCGTATAAAAAGCGTCGGTATTCCGTTCGCGAAAATGTGTCATTTTTCAGGTATTAAACATTTAGCCTCGGCTTATAAACGGCGGGATATTTAAATATTTGTTTACGATTTGTGAGTTTCATCAAAACGGCCGGTTATTTAAAGTGAATTCAATCTGATTTTCAAACGTCGGATGACTATTTAATAAATATTATTTCACTTGAGTTAAGGGATATTATCAGGAAACTATAGAGGTATACACTTGGAATGTCTAAGGTTCCATTGGGACGTTGATACGAAAGTGCCTCGATAAAAAGGCGGGTCTTATCTACGTCAAGTAACACGATATTTCTAATTCATTGGCTCGAGGTCTGACGTGAAAAGAATGCGTCGTCATGGTAACAAATAGGCGATGTTCCCGCGCAAAAAAGGCTTATAAAACAATGGATTTAGAACCTCAATTTGTTATCGTACTTAATATTTTGAAGTAATTATAATGTTCTTCGAGAAGGAAGTGTAGTGATACCTAATTTCAGGTATTTGTATGGTTATAAAAGAGATAATCAGTTAAGCTAATAATATAATAACCATGACTAGGCTTAATGACGGGTTTTCGTCGAATTAGGAAAGCGAGGCGCGAGTTTGAGCTTCATCTGGCGAGACAATAAATGGAAACTTAAAGGGCAACGCAAGCTCTGTGGCAAAATGAAGAAAAAGCACCGTGCTTTTTAACCCCTACTCCCCCACTCGGTACTAGCGAGACCACGCAGAGTTTACCGTAAATTTCGCACTTTGCATTCATAGTCACACAAATGACAGCTCACTTGCGTTGCCCTTTAAATATTGACTACATTATGAGATTGTAAAATGTCAACATTGCAATCCTCGGTATTTGTTATTGGTCTATAAGTAAAACTATCCCATTATACCAATGATTGTGATTGTACCAAAAAAATATAAAAATGTGTATCTAGATATACCGTACAACTAAAATTTATTTTAACGGAGGAAACGCATATTTAAGCTGTACAAGCCATTTGTTTTGTGTTGATTCTATATCATTTTGGAACTTTAAATTCATATTTGACTTTGTTTTTATGTAATTAAAGGGGCTTCAAAGTTCGGTGGCAAAAAAAAAAGAAAATTGAGCATGCTTTTCTTCCCCCCTAACCCCTCACTCGGCCTTGGCAGAGGCAGACAGAGTCAACCGTAAATTTCGCACTTTACACACATTTTGCCACCGAACTTTGGAGCCCCTTTAAAGTAAAATATTACAGCCATTATGAAACTAAAGTATTACTAACCTGTTTTATTCTGATGTAATGTGTTGTGTTCAAATAATTATAGCTGCAACATCACAGCCCATCTTTTTTTCATCACTTTTGCTAAACAGGGGTTAGTTTTACCCATAACTTCACCCGCTCAGAAAATTTAATAAAATTCGGTGACTTGAGTGGTATGGACCTGGTTGATTTGACGTGGAATGACTATTGCTTTAAACCTCTACAAGTTTTTACAGAAAGGAGAAACTAAGGTACTAGAGGGAAAACCCCTTTAATGGACAGGGAGATAACTTACAAACTCCTTTCAGAAGGAGTGGTTCCCTGGTTTTCAACCAGTGTCACAAGCTGGGTTCAAAAACCATGGTTCAAACCAGGGTTCCTCTTTCTGTGATGCAAGAGTACTAACAATAAAATATACAATCAGAACTCTAAAGATAGAATTATTTAAAAAAATACATAAAGCGGTGCTTTGAAGTTAGAGCAGTGGCCACATCTGTCTTGTGTACTGTGCTTGTAACTCTGGTTTAAGCCACTGGTGTCAGTATCGTAGCTAAGATCTATGAACGTTCCTGTGAAACTATTTTGAACATTTCATCAGAATCTCTCCAAAAAACTTAGTTTAGTTCGAAAAATCAAGTGACCCTACATGGCCCAACCTAGCCAAACAGAAACATACCTATGAACACTGTTTCCTGAATCTAAGCAACAAGGAAGTTAGCATACCAATCTTATGTGACAAGAATATATTGAACACAATGTAATTTAAACTATAGAAGTGATGACTCGGGCCAGATCTAAAAGACAATCTAAATTCAGTTTTACAAACCCTTACTCTTACCTTATAGAATTATCTAATTAGCTGGCATATCTCATGAAGACCGTGTCCAATGCAAAGTTCACAGTTCATTCTGCGTGCCCATTGCCCTTAGACCTAGGCTTAACGGTTATGACGCGCATCCTGCAAATGAAACGGAGCTATCTTCTTCCAAATAAGTTCATAGATTCCTTATTACAAATATATTTAGGAAAACAAATTTGAAATATAATACTTTTACGATTATATTTAAGTTATTATCCACAAACTGTTAAGATCTCGAAATCGAAAAAACCCAGCGAAATACTACCGGAATTCCCGAGCTTGGCTGTCGATTGCATCTTCTGGAATTGTCATATTTATCCTCCCGCCGCCCGCGGCATGACGCTTCGAGAGTAGCGGAACCACTCTAGGGCCCCTCATTGGCTGAAAGGTTCAAAGCGAACTGGCGACAAGCTCAGTCGTAGGCAGCAGCATTCTAGTTACCTATGAGATTTCTCTGCTTGACACCTATCACACTATCTTCATGATGTTGCATAAGCTTCGTACCATAGATATAGGAAACGTATATAAAGGTCTAGATAAAATATTTCAAAGGGAGTGAATACGGAGGTGCAGTAGCGGCGCTAAGGTTTTTTCACGGGTGGGCTAAATATTTTGTGGCCCTTACCATTTTAGTTACCCCTTATAATTTGGTGGCAGCTGTGGCTTGCCCTCCAATATGTCTCTTATAGCTTCTACATATTTAAAAATTTGAAAATTTAACTCAAAGTATAAATTGCACTCTTCTCTTTTTTTACTAAACTCGTCAACAACCAACAAAGGATTGTCTCTTAACCTATTAGATAAATCTCTATTTATAGAGAGCAAGGCTAAATTTGTTAATCGATTTTCAGACATTGTTGTTCTTAAAAATGATTCGAGTCTATTAAGTATGCATAATACAATTTGGAAATATTTTACGAGATCTGGGAATGCCTGCTCGTATGTCAATAAATATTTATAGCAATCGGAAACATTTTGCAAATTTTGAGGTTTAAGATATTCATTGGTTTCAAGCTGCGTTTGCAAACTTTCTGTGTTTATGTTTTCACCGCTTTTGGTACTAAATAACATTTTAGCAACGTTGACCTGATTTTTCAGAGACTCCATTTCAAAATTAAATCTTTTGTAGTTTTGACAAAACGCAGTAATTTTTTCAACGTTCAAAAACTCGCTCGAATTTGGGTCTGATGCGCAAAGTTCTTCATAAATAGAACAATTTTCTAACAATCTTTTTTTCATTTCTAATACGAATCTATCTAAAATTTCAAAATAAGTTGCTTTGAGTTGGTCGCCATTAGTTTTGAACTCCGTTTCCCGACTTCCTATAGTACCCGTTATTATGGTACCTTTTAACCTTTTGTTTTGAATAATTTTTCTTTTCATGGGTTCTTTGACGGAACTATTCTTTTCTGGTACTGGAATTGAGGCTGAGAGAGCTAATTGTTTCGCAACATCCCAAATTTGATCGAATCTTTTAGAATTTCGGTCTGTTTCTAACTTTTTTATTGTGGCACCGCAAATTGCTACGGCTTGAGTTATAACTACTTTTGGATTTTGCAAATATTCAGACAACACATTTGTTACGCCTAAAATCTCATCTAATGCTACGACCATTAATAAAATGCTGAAATTTTGAAGCTGGGAATGGTACCCTCTACATTCGGCTGCTTCCTCAGATTTGCCACTTTCAATTAAGTTTTCTAAAGCTAAAACTACAGCATTATATCTAGTTCTAAAAAAATGTATACATTTTTTTACTGGACCATCTAGTGTCACAACTCTGTGGTAATTTTAATATTACATCGTATTCAAGCTCTTTTTGGGCCTCTTGAAAATACTCACTTCGAAGTGACGAATTACTTTGAAATGTATAAATTGCCTGTAACAAACCAAGTGTTTCACGAATTATTGGTACATTCTTACAGGTATCCACCAAAACTAAATTTAGGCGATGGGCGTAACAGTGCACATATGGACACATCCCACCCACAGCATCCTTAATCCTAATGTTCACTCCCGACTTACTTCCACTCATTACACTCGCTCCGTCATATGTTTGCGCTACACTGTTTGATATTTTTAACCCATTTGATAAAATAATATTAATAATCGCGGAAGATAAAGATTCAGCGTCAAATTTATGTAAATCAACAAAAGACAAAAACCTTTCAAGAACCCCTCCCTTAGTGGTGGTAAATCGAACACAAACACTTAGTTGTTCTACACCGCCTTTGTCCCTAGTTTCGTCAGCAATTATTGCGTAAAAACCACCCGAATCATTAATATCCTGAATAATCATTCTTTGAACAAGTGCACCACTAGTGTTAATAAGCTCGTTTTGTATTGATCCGTGGGTATATTTTGTTACATTGGGCATGCTATCTACTTTTTTCTTTAAGTCAGGTGAAATGCGCTTTAACAATTCTAGGATTTCAATGAAATTTCCACGATTTTGCTGATCGTCGTTCTCTCGATGCCCTCTTAACGCGATATCCTGTTGAGCGCATGTTAAAACAATTTGCACATGGGCGGATAAAACTTCTCTGTTTCGAATAGTATCTAAACGGTGTTGCTTATTTATCTGTGAAGTTATAGCTCCTCGTTTCTTAGACTGTAAAAAATGTATGTACTTCGTTTCCGCTAATTGGTAAAATGTTCGTGAAATTTCTCATTCATATTTTTCCCATTTTTAAAACCAGTTGCGAAATATGTTTTTTTTACCACTGCTTGGAAAATGACGCCAGCAAAAACAGTATACCATGTCATTTTCTACAGAATATTCCAAAAAGGGATATTTTACATAATAAATACTATTGAAACTTCGTTTTTGACCCCTAATAATCGTTTGGGGAAATGATAAGAGCCTTGTGAGCGAGTGGAGAATCCATGTCGATACTAATGTCAGGAATAATTTGAGTTGCATTTAAATCAGATAGAGCAGGAGTTAAATGGTGCACGATACTGCTATTCTCATGGAGTTCTCGAGAATTCCTGGAAGCGACAAATGAAAGTGCAATGTCATTTGAATTGTTTGATTCACTTTCTCTAGGAGCTCCTATTAAGATATTATCAATAACTGATTCTTCAATGCCTTCTACAACTTTATCGAAAACATTTTGACTCGTTTGCAACATAGAATGTTTATTTATAACATCGTTCGATTTATTAGTTGAAAGATTACTTTCAACATGAACCCCTATAGCGTCCTTCAATAAGCTTATTTTATTGTCAGTACTATTTTGTTTTGGTTCGGATTCTAGCGATTTGTTTTCGTTGTGGGAAAGTGGATTTTTTTAAAGATTCAGTAGTGGTTGGTAAGTCAAGTTTGTTCGCAATTGCATTTAATTGAGTTTGCTCTAAGACTGGAATTGATGTTTTGAAGTACTTATTTAGAGCCTATTTTTGAGAATTTAAAAATTCTTGACTGGCTTTTCGCTTTTTGGGACTTTGGCTTCCGGACGGAAATTTTCTCCCACTCATTTCTACAATTTTTTTTAATTTGTCAATACTTAAATATTTAAATTTACCGGATATAATTATCTAAAATGTATCTCTATAATCCTTCTAATTCTCGAGGAATATTTATCTTAGTAAATAATAAGACTAAGTTTCTAAGATATTAGAAAAATAACTAATAATAGTAATTTGCCTTGACAAAGGCGGTTTGGAAAATATATATTTACTAATAGTTAGCTAGCCCTGAAAAACTAACTATTAATAGTTAATTAGCCTTTAAAGGGCTGTTGAAATAATTTGAAATAAAATCAAACTATCAACTAGTCATTTAGCTAAGTGTTTATACAGGGTCTTTTTTTTTGCTCGGAAAAGTGTTTTTTTTCAAAAACTATTTATAGTACCGATTTCAAATTTGGAAGGTCAATTCTCTATACCGGGGGACATCAGTTTGAGAAATTTGAGCGTTTTCGGTAATGTTTTTCACCAATTTTGAAAAATTATTTTTCGACCACTAGGTGCGAGATAAAAAATTTCTATTATAAAGTTGTAGGCCGTCATCGAAAACCCTTAAAAATTGTTCACTCGACGAAAAACAACTTATTTATCAGTGAAAATTCGAGCTTGAAAAATTTACAAGTTGGTGAAGCCAAATTACGATTGTTTGAAACGATAATTGAAAAGGGAACAAGTCTAATACAAACGTAGTAGAGTTTTCACACTTGAAAAAATGTACACGTTTGGTTTTTAAATGCAGATATTTAATCCACATAAATTTTTACAAAACATTTTCAATAATATCACCATTGGCTGCAACACAGGTTTGTGCTCGAATCCCCAGAGAAAATAATCCAGCGGTGTTAGGTCAGGTGACCTTGCTGGCCAATGCACTGGACCATTTCTCCCTATCCACCTTTCAGGAAACTCGTTGTTGAGGTGCTCAGTTACTTGCCGGGAAAAATGCGGAGGGGCGCCATCTTGCTGAAACCACAACTGACGTCTTTCAGCCAATGGAAGGTCGTCGATTGCGTCACTCAGTTCGTTCTGTAGAAAATGTAAATACCTTTGGCCGTTGAGGTTCGTCGGCAGGAAAAAGGGACCAATCAAACGGTTTCCAACAAGTCCAACCCAAACATTGACCCGTTCAAATTGAACCTGGTGATGATATTCAAAAACCCAATGTGGGTTGATGTCAGACCAAAGATGGCTGTTTTGATGATTAAAGGGCCCATCTCTAGAAAATGACGCTTCGTCGGAGAACAAAACATGGCGCAAAAATTGTCTATCTTCTTGGACAGCATTTAGTAACCAGTTGCTAAATTCATAACGTCTTTGATGGTCTCCGTCAATTAGTCCTTGGTGGAGCGTAGTTCTGTATGGGTGATAGCGATTCTTACGAAGAATTTTCCACACACGATTTGCAGAACAACCCAAATCAGCAGCGGCGTTAGCGCAACTGTGACGAGGATATGCCACAAAGTACGCGAGTACATTGTTCTCGAAGTCTAAATCCGGTTGACCCAATCCGCGAAACCTAGGTTGCAAGTTACCAAATTAATTGAAATCGTGAATTGCTCGTCTTACCGTATTTACAGATGGTGCTCCATTTGGATGTCTTTCTGCGAAGATTTCAGTCACTCTTCTAAGGTTTTGCGCTGCTTCTCCATAGTAAATGGCAACTATCTCGGTACGCTCAGCTACTGAATAACGAGGCATTGTTCGAAATATTATCAAACACTGATAATAATCTCCCAAAGTTTTCCTTTAAATACCCAATGCATGTTTAGGATTGACCTATAGCCTCGTGTTTTTTAAATCCGGTCGTTTTTTTAACCAAAGTTTCAACTGGATTAGGTAATTCGGTTTCAATTATCGTTTCAAACAATCGTAATTTGGCTTCACCAACTTGTAAATTTTTCAAGCTCGAATTTTCACTGATAAATAAATTGTTTTTCGTCGAGTGAACAATTTTTAAGGGTTTTCGATGACGGCCTACAACTTTATAATAGAAATTTTTTATCTCGCACCTAGTGGTCGAAAAATAATTTTTCAAAATTGGTGAAAAACATTACCGAAAACGCTCAAATTTCTCAAACTGATGTCCCCCGGTATAGAGAATTGACCTTCCAAATTTGAAATCGGTACTATAAATAGTTTTTGAAAAAAAAACACTTTTCCGAGCAAAAAAAAAGACCCTGTATTTTAAACAAGCGCATTAGGGCTTCTTTAAACCTCGAGGAGGTATAGGTCCGCTCTTGCCAAAATAATAGAACAGAAAGACTAAAGACTTAAAATTCGAGGAAGACTTTCAAAATAGACCTGACTCGTTCTGGAGCTCAAGACGAAATGGAAAGAAATGTTTAAAAAAAGCAGCTTAGCGGTCGAGCCTGGCATTGACCATATTTCGCAAAAGTGGTGAAATCGAAAAACCGCAGAATTTTCCAGGAAGCGAGAAGAGCAAGGTCGTTTTATAGTTGTGGCTATCGTCGCGTTTACTGGACCCCCTTCTGAGCTTGTATCCGAGCATTGACGTGCATGCCAGCTGGGGTATTTCGCGAAATTCCCTCAAGCCCCTTTCTTTTCTTTCAATTGTTCATTAAACTGTTTCTCCATTTCCGCTCCCTTCGCCTCCCGAATCTATCTGTTTATGGTCTACTATCTTTTTGAGTAAACGAATTGATTTTTAAAGATTTTTCCCCCCGAAAAACTTTACTTGCCAATAAAAACATAAAGAAATTTCAAATATGTGGCCCTTTAAATATAAATATGTGGCCCTTTTAATATAAATATGTGGCCCCTCTCAGAAATGCAGTGGGGCTAAAGCCTACTTCAGCCCACCCTTAGGCTCCTTAGCGCCGCTACTGCGGAGGTGACAGCTAGCAGAAACGCGTAATATCTGCAGGCTATCCTTATAAGGCGCTATCTATCGGTAAGAAAGCTCGTGCTATCGTCGCGAGAGCCATTGTCTAATGCTTAAAAATTATACAAAAAGTCACCAACAGATGGTGTCTAAAGACTACGGCCTGCGGAAAGGTAGTACTAAAATGCTAAGAGAGCTCGCGCTTTTGGTCACGTGCCTTCCTCGGTGTCTGCTAGGTGTCAATTCCGTATTTTATGTTAGGCTTAGACGCCCCGAAATTTATCTAGACCTTTATATACATTTCTTATATCTATGCTTCGTACATAGTTTAAATTTTGGTCACAAGTATCGCCGCCTACCGACCGAGTGTTAAACTGAATATATAAAAGCTGTCTGCTCGTTCAAAATTATCTCTGCACAACAGCTGAACGTTTCAAGTTTTCAACCGAAAAACATTGAAATTCAAAAGTCGTCTGCTATTTCTTCTTATTAAGGCAGATGACGCTATATTTCTTAAGCTCGAAGCCTATTTAGCAGATAACAGTGGCTACTCAATGGCATAGCCATGGCAGGGCACAGGGGCACGTACCCCCGAAACATATGTCGTTTTTAAAACTTTTTGCTGATGACAACAAGGTAAACCACGGTATTAGCTCTGTGTCTGATGCTCTTTTACTTCCATCAGATGTCAATGCATTAGATTATTGGGTGGGCTCGAACGGTATGAGTTTCAATTCCACCAAATCTTTAGTTCTGCATTGTGGGAGTAACAACCCCCTCTTCCAGTATCGTCTTGGTGGCCGGCTAATAGAATCTCAAAATATCATTCGTGACTTAGGGTGATGCTCTCGGGCAGAATGTTGGGGGACACTCATAGCAAAGCTGCTTCAGCCCAGGGAAGGAAAGCCCTTAATCTATTAAGGCGCTCTTTTTCTTTTTTTAGTGCTAAATCGTTTAATATTTTGTATGGTCCTCATCTCGACTAATTCTTGAGCATTTGGTCTCCTCACCTTATTAAAGACGTTGATAGATTGGAACGGGTGCAGAGGAAAGCCACGAAACTTGTCCCGGGGTTGCATACCCTCCCTTATCCTGACCGCCTTAAGCGGCTGGGCGTTTTGTCCCTTTCTGTTCGCCGCCTTCAATTTTACCTCATTGAAACTTTTAAGATTGTCCATGGTTTCTATGACTTGAACATCGACCAGTTCTTTACAACTAAATGGACTTTTCGAAAAGCGCCAACCCTGTACAAAATTAGTGGCAACAGTTTATCCAGACGGGTTTTTTTCACTCAACGTGTTATTAATCACTGGAATGAGCTCCCCTCTGCCGTCAAAACTAAATCCTCGGTTGGTTCTTTTAAATCACGTTTGGACAAGTTTCGGGGCTGGACCTTATAGTCCATTCCCCATTTCCCCCTTGTAAATATCTGAATTAGTTTTATATTTTTGTATAGTTTGTTGTAATATTTCCCGCATAATCTATTTAGCTTACCCAATTTACCTGTTCTTTTCTGTACATAGTTTTATACTGTTGTTTCGTTTAGTTTTCCTATTAACCGTATCACTTAACGTCTAATCCATCACTTGCCCCCCTTTTTACCTCTCCGAGGGGACAAAGTCCCCTAGGAGGGGTTATACAACGACCGTGTCTGTCTGTGGGTCTGTGGGTGGGTCTGTCTGTGGGTCTGTGGGTGGGTCTGTCTGTGGGTCTGTCAGGCCTGCGAACGCGTTCGCATTTTCGGTGCAAAGTGTAATCACTGCGTACGCAGTTTCTCGAGATCTCTGCGTTCGCAGTTGATAGTAATTAGGGAACAAAGTCGAAAAACCGTGCTTGCAAAACCACCGTGGGACGGTGAGCGTTAACGGATTAATATGCAGTCGGGTTTTTTTTCGTCAACGCTCGCCTTCACGACAGGTTTAATTCAGTGGTTTGGATATTTCGCTATTGTAATGTTTATGTGTAGGGTGGTAATGTTGTGTTATTGTTATGACGTTTGTGGGTGTTGAGTTTGTGGTGTGTATGTACGGGTGGTATCTCTCCAACTCTTTCTTATTGACTTTTGGGACGCACCGAGTGCTGAGTGTAATGCTACCTCTCAACATCCAATGGCAGGGTTTCCACCAATTGTTCACGGTATTCGTCTTAGTATCAATTTGCGATCGCATCGGGCGGGTTTCGAACCCGAGACCGCCTGTTTGACAGGCGGACGTTCTACCACAGAACCACCGACACTTATTACGTTTCATTGAAAATTAGACCTTCAGCTTTATCGAAAGCGTATTTAATAGAGTATGAAATTTTGGTTTAATTGAAATAGAGCAAGATTTCGTGGAAGATTTAAATTATTGCATCGAAGAAATTCTAATTTAGCGATTTCTCATTTGATTAAAAACAAATGCGTCACCGAGGTTTCGAACCCGGGCCGTTCAGTTAGGCAGTCGAGCGCTCTACCACAGAACCAACGATAACTTCAAGCTATACTGCAAATAAGACACTCATTGTAAGCATAATAGTTAACAAAGTCTTGAATTTTTTTACGAATGAAATTGTGAAGGCCTAATGTGGTTTTTTTACGAAAAAATTATAAAGACTTAATCTTGTTTAATATAATAAGTTGCTTTATTTCAATTTGGTACTTTTGTTTAGGGTTTTTTTAATGAATGGAGTTAAAGTTTTTTTCTTCTATTATTTTACGTTTTATTTTTGCGGTTGTATATTTGTTTTATCTTTTATTCTTTTAAAATTATATACTTCTTCCGCAAAATGGTTCATTTTTTGGAGGAACCTTTTTATTTATTTTTTGTGTATTAATGTTTTGAGAACCTTTACGTTTGGGAAAGGATAATTTTTGACGGAACCTTCAAAGTGTATACGTCGCATTTTCAAAAAATTTAATGGTCAAATCTTGTTTTAGCGCAGTCAGCAGATAAGATAAAGGGTAGAACCCGTTAGTTTTTTGTAATTTATTTAGTTTTTTCAGTCGTATATTCTCATCTATTAGGTTTAGCGTATTGGTTTTCAAGTTTAATAATTCATTTATTAACAACATATCGAGTTGGTCTGGTTTTCAACTCGGTCGTAATTAATTTTAAACGTTTTCTCGGCTGATTAAGATGTTTAATGCAGTTCATCAATTGGGTTCGTTTGTGTTTATTTATAAAGAACCCTAACTATTCCCTCTACGGTCATTTATTGATATACGTATAGTCTAGTGGCTTTCTGTGCTTTGTGAATGGTAAGTTTTTCGCTTCTTGTTAATAAGTTTTTTGGTGGTGTGGATATTTGGATATCTACGATTCCTAATGCAGTCATTGATATCCTGGGTGTGCGAGTCATTATATGATATTGGAAATTGGACGGTTTTGGTCTTTTTCATGCGGTATGTGTCACAACGTCAACAGGATGGTTCCGACAGTCTACGAGTCGTCCACTACCAGATATCTACGGTATCTTGATCGGGCGAACGTTGAAATAAAATGAGCGTTAACTATGCGGCAAGTATTTCGTAAGCGACAAAAATACAAATACCCTCTGTAGATATTTCTTTCATTAAAATTGGCTTCGTATTATATTTAACTGCTAAACTTGTACCGTAAATAGGGTTAAAGTCAATTGTGCATTGTTTTAGTACGTCTAACTCACTGTTGTAACTACTTAATTTATAATATTCTGAATAAATTAATCTCGGTTGTTTCGTCTCAATTATTTTAATTCAAATTAAAATTTTATACCGGGCGGGATTGAACCGGGATTACGTTATTAGTAAATAACTCTGAATTGGGGAGATATAACTTTGAGGGTCATCTCGAGAAATTAATACCGCTAGTTGTATTTTAATTTTGATTGTGTTGAGCTTTTGGGCGGTATTGTTGGCTTTAATTATCATTTTTTCGTGTGAAGTGGTTTAAAGAAGGTTTTCTGTGTTGTTATATCGTAAGCGATACAAATACCCTCTGTAGATATTTCTTTTATTAAAGTTTGCTTCGTATTACATTTAACTGATAAAATTATTCTGTAAATAGGGTTAAATTCAATTGTGCGTTGTTCTAGTTCGTCTAACTCACTGTTGTAACTACTTAATTTATAAAATTCTGAACAAATTAATCTCGGTTGTTTCGTTTCAATTATTCTAATTAAAATTAAAATTTTATACCGGGCGGGATTGAACTGGGATTACGTTATTAGTAAATAACTCTGAATTGGGGAGATATAACTTAGAGGGTCATCTCGAGAAATTAATACCACTAGGGACAATGCTTCCGAGGACAGGTATATTTTGGCTTGCCAACTTGTTTTGTTTTATTTTTTATATTTATGTTTATTTTTTTCTGTATTGATAATCTTGTTTTGTATCCATTTATTTTGTTTTATGTTATTCTTGTCTTCGACTGCTTGGTGTACGTAATATAAGTGCGTACTCAGGAGCCCAAAAAGTGTATCTCACTTTCTAAATCCTGACAATAAAGTATTTTTATTAAATATGTACAATTGTTTGATATTTTTGCAATTGTCTGCGATACTGGTTCTGCTCAATACCCCTGAGAACTTTGCTATTCCTATAGAATCTAGAGATATCCCTTTTTCTGGCTGCCGCGGCTTAATGCGAAACCACAAGCAAACCTTGTTTTTTCAGCTTTGGTCCGATTTCAGCGCCCCCAATACGCGAGGGGCAATCGTTTTCGACGCGTGCCACGCGGTCCTTTTTATTTTGGCTGTTTACGTTTGTTTTAGAGGCTAACTTATAGAAAATTCTGGCAGTTATACTTCTCAAAATCAGACAGTTGATTGGCGCTACATATTCCTATATTCGTGGAAAATGTAGTCTATTATAAGTAATAATTTATCTGTATTGTATGTAATTTTGTTGGTTAACATTCCCACCATTAACATCATCAGTAAATTCGTCAAATGTTGCAGCTGATAGTTTGCTTGCAATTCAAACTTACAGAGATGAGAGACGACTGTGTGGATTCCAGAGTCGAACCGATACGGCTTGAAACTACAAATGGACCGATTTCCGAAGACTGCCTTAAAATTTTAGATGCCCTGTTTACGTATGTTTTAGAGGCTAACTTATAGAAAATACTGGCAGTTATACTTCTCAAAATCAGACAGTTGATTGGCGCTACGTATTCATATATTCGTGGAAAATGTAGTCTATTATAAGTAATAATTTATCTGTATTGTATGTAATTTTGTTGGTTAACATTCCCACCATTAATATCAACAGTAAATTCGTCAAATGTTGCAGCTGATAGTTTGCTTGCAATTCAAATTTACAGAGATGAGAGACGACTGTGTGGATTCCAGAGTCGAACCGATACGGCTTGAAACTACAAATGGACAGATTTCCGAAGACTGCCTTAAAATTTTAGATGCCCTTATAGTTTAGCCAGAACGTTGCCTACGTTAATATCAAGGCCCGTGCGGCCTATTTTTCCGACATTTTAGTTCGCAAGGTTTCACCACTTGGCGCGCTCCGAATCACTTCATTCTCGGCCTTGGTTGTTTAAAAAGTTATATTTCGCGGGCAAGGCATTGCGCCACGTTTTGCAATGTGCGGAACTTTGGTAATTTTTTCATTCGAAAGCTTTGATGCTAGAAATCGTAAAGAAACTAAATTTAGTTTTGATTTCCTTTTTTAATTTATCAATTTATTTTTATTTTATAACGTTCTAAACTTTAATTGGTTATATCTAAACCAGAAATTATGGTATACTTATTATTTTAAAGCTTAAATATTCTACTAAATTATTACAACAAAGGATTAATGTTAATTAATATTTTTAAAAGATATCCTAATTATCTCTGTCTCGTAAAGTTTCAGTTTTAAAGTTTAGGTTTTTAACTGATTTAAACTAAAAATAAAACATTTAAAAATATACTAAAATAGCTGTCAATTTACTAATTTTGTGTAATTAAGTGTGTTTCAGCAGTATATATTATATATTATATTTTAGAACGGTAATGGGCCAATTGTGCAGTTCCCATTTCCGCAAATGCAATTTCGCGGTTTTCCATTTGCGCAGTTTTCATTTGCGCAGTATCCCATTTCCGCAGTTTTCCATTAGCGCGTTTTTCATTTGCGCTTTTTCCGTAAGCGCAGTTTTCCACTTGCGCAGATATTTTCCATTTGCGCGGTTTATCATTTGCGCAGGTTTTTCATTTGCGCGGTTTTTCATTTGCACAGGTTTCTCATTTGTGTGGTTTTCCACTTGCGCAGATTTTCCATTTGCGCGGTTTCCCAATGGGGCTGTTTTCCATTTGCCTTTAAAAATAACAATGTATTCAATATAAAAACGTTTATTCACATTTTCTTTACAACGGTTTTAATATTATGAATTTGATTAGTTTTACAATATTCTTGAAAATAAATCAGAGCAGCCATTTCCTTTTCAGTCGGCATTTTTAATTCGGCTGGCAGGTTAGATGTAGTTGACTCGGTTGATACCATTGTGGCACCGCGCTTTTTACATGCCCCCATAAGTTCGTTAAGATAATCGATAATTTTATCATCTGACATTTCCTCGTCCTCCGTGTAACGGAGAGATTCACTCGCATCACAATCACACGCCAGATCCGAATCTTCTTTCATTGTATTACACGATAAATGAGTCATTAAATGTTGTTTGAAACCTCTCACGGACCGGTATATTTCCGCGCATATCCAGCATTTCTTTGGTACCCTAAGCGGAGACATCTTCCTCTTTCCCCATAGAGGCTGGCTTATGAAAACCACAACGCATCGACGTAATCTTTACGTTTCATGGTGTAGTGAGTCATTTTTAAATTACGTCATTTTGGGGTTTAGACCCAGAAATATTATTCCGTAGCTCAAAGAGAATCGGGATGGCTAGTCACGAGGATCTCAACACCGTAACCGGTCGGCTAGAAACGTTCAAGCAATGGGACAACGTACACGTGAACAAGGAAGACTTGGCCCACGCCGGACTTTTCGCTGTAGACTCGGACGGCATAGTCGAATGCTACCTCTGCCACGGACAGTTAGGCAGTTGGGAAACCGGCGACGTACCCCAAGCGGAACACGACAAATTTTATCCCAACTGTCCGTCACCCGCCGCTTTGGAGGGTCAAGATATCCCGCCATCCGAAAAATACATCTCCGGCGGACCCACAACCACCCCCGAGGGACCCGGCGACGACGTAATCGTAACTCTTACCATCAAACGCCTCGAGGTAGAACATTTAATGAAAATGCTCGTAAAAACGCTAATTTCAGATGGTTCGTTTCAACCCTTTGAGTGAACTTCGGTATATACCCTAGGAAGATCGACGTAATTACCATGATATAAATAAAATACATTTCCAAAGACGTATTTTCAATGTAAATCGTATTATACAGCCTGTACTCGAAAAATATCTTAATAAAAACTTATAATTTGTATACACTCTGCTCTTTTTTTCCAAAACACTTCTACCGATGACCGCCCGCTTTTTTACGCTACCCTTTTACAACCCTTAGGGGCCCTAAAGTGTTCGAAAATAATGGCCGGAAAAGTGTTTGTAAGCGGAAAGTGTTTGTCGGCGGAAACCCTTTGAACTATTTATTACCAACTCGAAAGACAGGTGCCAGACATTCACTATGACGGATAGGTTTTGACGGACCTATTTAACGGTTTATAGCTGTTTGCATAACATCGTGTCAGTCCACACCACCTGCCGAATAGGGTGATAAATCATCTAACCTATTGACCTAAAATGGGGGTTTACCACCTAGGTTTTATGAGGTGGTATAACATCGTAAATCATCTAACCTATTGACCTCGTAAATCAGCTAACCTATTGACCTCGTAAATCAGCTAACCTTATGACCTACCGAAAATGGGGGGGAAAAGGGGGAGCTTACCCCCACAGGGGCCTGTTTCACCCCCGTTTCCCCCGCCCGCGGGGATCCCTATCGGTAGACGCACCCACTTATCTCTTACAGACTTTCTAAGAGTGGTTAGCGCCTCGTATTAGCCTAGCTGATTATTATTATTATTATTATTATTATTATTATTATTAAAATAAACTACTCACCTAGGAATGAATATAAAATAGATGATCGCCCCCCCCCACCTTCAAGAAAAATATATAGTTTTTTCATCTTGCTTGATGTTACTTTTTCAATATGTGCCATATATGCCATCAAAAACCCGTAATTAGTATAAAACGCAGAGTGGTTGGATCAATGCTCCATATTACAACTGAGTGTTTGGATGGCCATACTTTCAAGTGGAGGAGCCAGCCAATGTTTGGATTCACCTCATGGGGAAACTATTTGCTTGCAGCGTCGATGTTTCTTGCTGGGTTACTTCCGACAAAAACATTGACAATGTTTAAGCATTTCAAGCTCCGCTGTTTTTCTGAACGGATGTATTTCTATTACCAGTTAATGTTTCATCCTGTTATTGAACGAGTATATATTTTTTTAATGATTAACTTTCCATAATATCGTTTATAATTTAAATACCTTTTTAGTTGTGGAAGATAGAGCAAGCGACTCTTTTATCCGCTGCCAAAGAAGATGAGGAATTGGTAGTATCTACAGATGGCAGGGCGGACTCACCAGGGTTCTCTGATAAGTACGGTTGGTACACTGCAATGAATGCCAAAACTGTAAAAAATTTACATTTCGAGCTTGTTCAGGTAAAAAAAAAATTCCAATGTTTCATGTTACCTGACACTAAGAGCAATCTTAAATACGTGGCCTCTAGCCTTTGAGCGTGGTGTCAGGTAACGTCAATTTTCATTACGATTCCCACATCATTTTTTCCTAAATAGTCGACAGAGGTAAAAAGCTCAAACCAAATGGAACTTCAGGGCCTTGTTAGATGTTTGAAATTTTTCGAAGACAATGGTATCAAAATAAATAAAATGGTTTCTGATCGACATCTTGGAATTATTGCGTATTTGAAGAAAAACCACCCAAATATTACTCACGAATTCGACAACTGGCATGTTGCTAAAATTAACTTAAATTAATTTTTTTTTAAATTGACTAAGAAAGTGGTTTCTTTTTAGATATAAAGAAAAAACTGTTAGCTGTAGGCAACGCAAAAGGGATGGACTTACTTTTACACTGGGTGCAGTCTATCGTAAACCACGTTTATTGGGTTGCTGGTTCGTCGCATACACCCAATGATCGAATTATAAAATGGACCTCCCTTTTGAATCACATCTGTAATGTTTACGAAGGACACAATCAATCCTTTCCTAAATGTCTTCATGACCCCTACCAGTAGATTACGATAGACTCTGGTTACTATGAGGTAAGACTTTGTATCAGTACGTAATTTTTAAAATGTAAAGTTTTTATACATCTTTATTTACAGGAACCATATTGTATGACAAGCTAGCAGCTATCGTGAGTTCACGTTATACGCTAGCAGCTATATCACAACTGTCTGACAAATATCAAACGTACACGCTGGAAGTATTCCATTCAGTGATGAATTCATTTTTAACCAAGAGAGTACATTTTCACCGAGATTCTATCATGTCAAGGTATGAAACCCAAATATCAACTAAATTTACACTCTTATTTACAAAAACATTTATCCTGGAAAAAGAACTTATTTAGCAGTATTGCATTTCAATGAAAATGTCAATAAAGATCCAGCAATTAACGCAGAAGGAGAAGAGGAATACTATCTCGCTTACCCTAAAGCTAAACATGGGCAGCCAACAGTGAGAAGAATTCTCGTTCCCAACACATTTGGTATGATAAGAAAAGTTTTTCTTGAAATTTAAATATTATAATGAAACAATTGCAAATTGATAGAATATGTAAATAAGCTTTTGGACATGGCATACAACAATGCAATACAAGCTACTAGTGCTCAACAGCTTATGGCCCCACCATGTAAAGCTGACACTCTAGCAGCTAAGCATTCAGCTGATGTTAGTAAAAGTGATGTTGTGGCCAAAAAAAAAGACTCGTTTTCAATAAAAAAGATTCTGAAATTTATTCATTGCCTTGGATACTTAAATCCAGTAAAAAGACTCGTTTTCAATAAAAAAGATTCTGAAATTTATTCATTGCCTTGGATACTTAAATCCAGTAAAAAGACTCGTTTTCAATAAAAAAGATTCTGAAATTTATTCATTGCCTTGGATACTTAAATCCAGTAAAAAGACTCGTTTTCAATAAAAAAGATTCTGAAATTTATTCATTGCCTTGGATACTTAAATCCAGTAAAAAAACTCGTTTTCAATAAAAAAGATTCTGAAATTTATTCATTGCCTTGGATACTTAAATCCAGTAAATTCCTCGGATGGAAATTCGTCTCTTATTTTTGAGACTGCACAACTAGGAATTGGTGCTCTATTTCTCCTTCTCATTCTACGGAATGTAATATAAACAAATTGCCTATATGCAATATATCTATATTTTCTGTAAAATAAAGCTTTATTAGCAATTATCACAAGTGAAAATAGAATGTAAAACTTAAACCAGAAATCTATTATAAACCCTTTTCTGGGAGAAGTATCCAACCGCAAATTTTCTAGAAACGTTCTTTTAACAATTTATAGCTTGCGGGTGAGCACAATTTTATAAACAGTTGAAAAATATTAAATGTATACGCATTCCTTACGAAAATTTTACATTAGGGCAATGTACGTTTTCAAGTTCTTTAATAACTTGCCTTTATATATTTAAATCCATTCTCCTGAATTTATTACTTTAATTATTGTAATTTAAAACATTGGTGGAATAAAATTTATTATAAACTTTTGTTAAAACCAAATAGTATCTTACTCATGTATTTCTTGTTCATTCCTATCATCCATTTCCTGTACGTAATGGAGGTATGCTGGCTCGAGAACATCAATTTCTAAACAATTTAATTGAAATTTTCTCCAATCGAGACAGCAGCGTAAACTAGGGGTTTCTCGCACTAATCTTCCTATCTCTCGACAACAAATACTCTCCGTGGCTGTAGGCATTGGCCTGCAATTACCGCAAGTACACCTAAAAGAAATAGTTTATGCTTAAATTAATATAATGATTCATTAAAAATATTCAGAATTCATTTTTACCAATTGGTATTTCCAATACGTTCATTATTTCCCGCTACTACTGGCTGTTCATTTTCATCTTCACTATCATCTTCATTTGCAAAATACTCCGGGTGGTCAACAAGTAGAGGCTCAAAGTTATACGGAACGGCCCCTAGATTCTCCAATTCTTCAGCCATAATTTCCGGCAGGACCAAATTTAACTAAGTTTCATAAACCAAAATAAGTCTTGGCCTTATATATTGGAAATCGTTGTGATAAGGATTGTTTACCTTATAAAATCGCGTGCGTTTACCGCTGGCCTAAAGAATAGATGTAAAAAAATATTTCTACCGATCATAAACGTTTATATAAATTAGTTATCCGAATTTATTTATGAAGAAAAGTGTCATAACAAACATTAGGCTAAAAATCGCAAAAAGGAGTGGCTCTGAACGTGCGCCTAAATTCGCTCTCTCATTGGTTAGTGTTATAAAAGTTGAAAGAGGCTTCTCATTGGACGCTCGTACAGCCGCGAAATACACAAATTTCCGATAACTTTTTGGGTTGACGCGTTAGGCCCGAATTTCTCAAAGTTTTTATTTTTTTTTAAAATGGATTTAAAGTATTTTAACGAATGAAATATTTAAATAGGCTTAATTAAAGATGAGGAATCGAATAAGAGTAAGTTATTTATCGTCTTCAGCATCCCTTTAAGGGGAAGTCTATTGACAGTAGATATTGTTTAACTTTTAAGGAACAATTGCTCAGCCATGAATTAATTACGACAACAGGGGTTTAAGTTTAAGGGTCGGAATACATTTATTAGAGTACTTTATTACAGATTTGAAAATTCAGAGACAATGGATTGAAATAAATATGGATTTCTCCGTTTCGAATAACTTTTTTTTCGCAATTTTGGGTTAAGTATTTAACGAAACGGCAAAATATAGAAAACGGAATCCTCTGTGCAATTTTTCAAAAGAATATTATCAGTATACAGATATCACTCAGATCTTGGAATAATGTATACAGGGGCGTTAAGGTGCCACCAACAACGTGTAGAAGCATAAGTGAATAATATTATTATATAAGTGTGACACTACCTATTCTTCACATGCTAAAGATTTACTGAGAGCTATTCACAAGACAGACTGCATTACTGGCTTCGTCGCAGTGCCGTCTTAAGGCATGTGCTAAATGGGCTACAGCCCAGGGCCCCCACCCAGTTTTGGGGCCCCGGAAAGGCCAGCCACACAGCCTCTACTCTAGGGATAAGGGTTTAGTTGGTTAAATATTATTTATGCTCATTTAATATTACGTAAGTTTTAGTTACGTCTAAAGTAATTTGACTCATCGCCACATCGCGTATCATACGGTACCAACAATTTCTAAAACCTAACAGCGAGTCACTGTTCAGTAGGACTATGTTATACTTTGAAATTAAAAGTTTTGGTTTGATTATTGTGTAGCTGAATTTAGAAAACGAAAGGCTGACCGTTGGGGATCGCAAAAGTCTTAAGAAATAATTTAGCCCAGGGCCCCAAAAGATCTTAAGACGGCCCTGCTTCGTCGCCATTTGGCGTCCGCTTGCTCCTGCGTCACACGTAGCCAAGGGGTAAGACAGTCTCAGATAATCTGTACACCGAGTTCGTGCATTTAGCACTGTTAAAGATACATATTTTCAAGAGTTCGCGAGTTCCATTTAGCACTGTCAAAGGTACGGCAGTGTACACCAAGTTTGCAGAGTGTCTTACCCCTCGCACGAAGCCTCAGTAATATATTGTACAAAGTGACCAACGCTGAACGTTTTACGGAAAGGGGGAAGACAATTTCCGGATTTTCCCCTTCCGACGGCAGCAGGCACTAAACCGTCTAACCAATGAAAACTGTACACAAGAAAATGAACGACTTTTGACGGGTTGCGTTCTCCTTGTGTGGAGTGCTGCGTTTGTTGCTACTAGCTGACACGATGAAGTTATACTTCGCAAACTCAGGAAATTGACTGCTGACTACGCCACTGAATTTTCTGTCGATCTCTATAGTGCCTACATTTTGAAATAGTCGTTCAAAAGGGAGTCTATAAATTATAATTTATTATTATTATTTATTGTTATTATAATTATTTTTATAATTATAAATTATAATACTTCAATCAGAGAATGAAAATTAAAAATAAATATCTTCCTATTTTTGAATCTTCGATCAGAACTGAGGGAAACTATTACTCTTTTGCATTTTCCAGATGGCGCTACAGACAGATTTTGGCTCGTTTTCATTCTGAGAAGTATACGCCTATATTAAAAGGTGGGTAGAAATGCCGACCCACCCAGCAAAATTTGAAAGACCCATAAAGAAACTGCTATTTCGTTACCAGTCGTCTGAAACGAAGACGATTTTAAACTGAAAACACAAAACTACGCAAGACAGGAAGTTCATCTCCATATAAATTCAAATTTCACAACAGAGTAAAATGTAACTGAACGTTACTTCTACGCGTTCTTGGTACCATGGTATTTCGCTAGAAAGCGCGTAAACCCATATTCCCATCGATCGATCAGGGAAATTTTGCGCGTACCCCCGACACCTTACAGCAGCTGCTCTGAACGACATTTTGATTTGAAAAAAAAAACATACAAAAAATATTGAAATAATCGTTGGTACGTCTTATAATAGAATACAAGATCCAGAAGGAAAAAGAAACACCTAATTATAATAAATTTAGCGTTTCCTTTAACGTTTTGACACATATTTTATCAAAGTCGCAGTTGACTTCGTGGTCTCGTAGAGTACCTTGAAACCATTCGAAATCACAAACTGTCGAATCGCAGCCTTTCACGACAACGGGTATCTCGTTTAATCTGGTTTCAACTAGATATTGGTCGTCATTACAACGATAGAGTGCGAAAACGAGATTGGCGTTGAAAGGGCTGACCGCGCTCGATTTGTACGTTTCAGAAGATTGATCGCAAAAAGTGGAGGCTTTAGGTGGAGCTGCATCCCGTAACAACGAAAATATGGAACAGACTTTCTTGAAAGATCGCCCGTGAGAAAACATCACAATTGCGGCTGGAGAAGTCCTGCTTTTCATAGCGGATCTGAAATATTATGGAAATTGGCTATGAGAGTGTATACAAGGTGGGGCTAAGCACTGTAAGATGGCCTGTACACCGATTACGCGTACTCAACATTGATAAAGGTACAGACTCTAAAGATTACGCGTTATGTTATTAGTACAGTCACCGATTACGCAGAGTGACTAGCCCCCCGATTTGATATTTTGATCTGACAAGGCAATTTTATCAAAACTGTTTAACCTAGCATGGAAATCTTTAGGTTATACACTTTGTAAGCTGCAGAGAGCGCTTCAATTTATGAATTTCAGAAAACTGGAAATAAACAATAAACAACACATGTACTGTTACACCCACATGTATTTCATATTCAAACAAATACGAGGAGCTAGCCGGCTGCCTCGTTCTTGTTCCTATCTCGATACTCAGCGCTAACACCAAACTTCCCCTTATCACTTTCTATGTTATTATTATGTTCCCGAATTAAATATGATTTTTAGTACAAAGTACGCTTTAGTGCCTGCTGCCGTCGGAAGGGGAAAATTCGGAAATTGTACACAACACTGCGTAAGCGTGTTTAAAGGCTAGCTGCGTTCTCCTTGTGTTTGTTGCTCCTAGCTTATAGTAACATAAACCATAGACAAATAACTTAATTAAAGAGATAGTGTCAGAATTATTTTGGTGTATTCGATTTTTGCATGATATATATATATATATATATATATATATATATAGTAAATTTAAGCTTTTAAATGGAAGGGTAGGCTTCCCTACTTTTCTTGGGTACCTATTTTTAACGTAATTTTCTGGTAGATGTTTAAATTGGTTGCTGTTAGAGCGAGCCGAGAGATAATGTTTAGAGATAAACCAGAGAGGAAATAGTAGGAACAAAATTTATCTTAAGACTAATTTTGGAATTTTCAAAAATCATTTTAGCCTTTATACGTGTATACTGTATAGAACACTAATACAACATCGGAATCGAAATTCTACCTTTAATAAAATCATATAATTGTTTTACGTTTCAAGAATTTAATTATCAATATATAGAAATCAATACCTTATTTCCAAAACAAACGAAAATGTAATAAGCTTTCGAAAAATTATGGTGGTTTTCGCTACTTTCCGATACACTGTTAAAGTTATTTTAATTTTTTATTTTTAAAGGGAGCGCTCGAAATCGCGCGAGCTATACACTCCTCTAAAATATGAGGAGCACGCTGCACGCACCCAAAGAATCAACACACAATAATTGTATGCACGTATTTTATCCTAACAAAAACTAGGGTACGTTCAGTAACAGTCAACTGAAAAAAACCCGATGGATTTGATATTTTCCAGCGATGAGCTTTTTCGTCATAATGACGTCGTAAGTTGCTGAACGCTTTTATTTCAGTCATCGGTGATTTTTAAAATGGCGTAGCATTTATAGTAGTTTTACGTCAGTCATCGGAAAAACCGACTCTTCCTGCCGATGACTTCGTTGAGTAACCGATGACTATCGTGACGTCAAAACCGGAAACGCGAAAAAGCGTACAGTAGGAAACCGATGTCACCGATTACTAATCGATGAGTAGGATGAGCGCTGCTCAACGTACCCCTAGAACGGTAAGTTAGGTAGGGAATCTTCAAAATTTAATTCTCTCGGCAACAATTTACGGCGTCAATAATAGGCAATATTTCGGAGAAGTCATTAACATATAAATGTTAAATACTTGTTTTAACTGCCATAACATATATCTTAGAATTTTGGACATAAAAATCTATCTTATGATGTGTCCCAGTTGACACTATCTCTTTAACCAATGGGGATATAATCAGAAACTTTCGCCGCTAAAGGCGTGACCGAGGTAGAGGTCATCTAAGAGTGTTTTTGTTTCTTAATCTCGGTTCGTCAAGAGTACCGATGGAATAAATACCTATTCGGGACCGAAAACTATCGGAATGCCCCCTTTGGTTCGTCATTGTAAACTTGATAGGTAGCGGCGAAAGCAGACGCTATTAGTTTTCTTCATCGTCATTCGTAAATTTGACTTTATAAATATGATACTAATGGCATTTTGATATAATTTTTGCATCGTTTTCTTATATTTTGATAAGTTTATTTAAGAATACACGTTATTACGACTTTTTAATTTGTCTGCAGCAGATGCTAGATCATAGGCACTACCTCGGAGAAGCTAGCGCCGTTACGCCACCTAGACTCGTTTCGGTCGTGAAATTTTAATAACTGGCGAAACTAAATCGGTCACGCCACTAGGGGTGAAAGGTTTTGCAAACCGCCTCGTTATTTGTCTATGCGTAAGCTAATACGTGCTCTACCTGAATGATTTCAAGATGTCTTTGACAACGGGGCAAGCCTGTTTGTAGTTTCTTTCCAGGGTGTAGGCATCGTTGTTGTAATGAATTAGGTCGTCGAAATACTCGAACACCTTAATGTCGCTCGCCGACAAGAATGAGCACCAGACGGAGGAGCCGTAAAATGCCACTTCGTGTCCACATGTCGCAAACAAGGCCATCCCGTCTGCTGCGCAAGGTCAAGAACCAATATTTAATCAATCATGAAGTCTCGTATGCTCATAGGAAGTGGTAGTAGTTGGGAATTATCTCTATACATTTGGATCGCCGAAGACTCTATTGACCACGCTGCCTAAAGAAACCGGTGGGCCTTTAACTACAACGAATGTAAGAATTAACACGTATTTTAAAATTCATTGGCTGGTCGACGTCCCTGAGAAACCGGCCCCGAATAAACAATGGAAGACGGTGTCGGAAATTCAACTTATCAGAAGTTCTTTGAAAATGAATAACGATCTTCAAAAATCTGTTCTAGTTCATTATAAATTCATGTTTTTAGATGGTTAAAAAAGACCCAATGACGTAAGTGAACTTCTATTATAGACAAGGATCATTGCCGAATAGGTTATCCAACGACGCGGGTTAAAATCTTGACTATAAACCAAGTCCGTTTCTCTGGGAATCATTAGTTTGCCAGGGGTAGGCACGATATACTTTAGCCGACGTTGATATTAAAAAGGGGCCCTCAAATTTCTAAAAAAAACTTAAAATAAGCGAAATCTTTTTAGGGTTAACTTTTAAATTCCTGGAAATTCATAGAAAATTATTCCAAGGAGCAAAGAAATTGAATTCTGAGTATGAATTTTCATATTTTGGTACCTTGTAGAACTAAAAAGGGATCCAAAAATGAAAGGGTGTTTTAAATTGATCGACACAAGCGTTTTTTCAAAACTATGTATTTAAGAAGTATTAAATTTTCAGGGGGTATTCGATGACTAGTGGTCGTTTTAAATTTTAATTATCACAAAAATTGGGACATTTTTCATGGTTTTGGAAAAAATTATTTTTCACCGGTAGGTTGTAGACTGAAAGGTTAGAATAAACTTGTGTTGGTTAAAATTCTAATATTTTTCACTGAAATATGAGGTCATAAAAATAAACAAGTTGGTCGTAGGAGGCAATAGCTTTTTATTCCATATTTTTAAATCGAAAATTCGCAGAAATGTTTCTATGTTGGAATTAACCACTTAGAATTTCCAAAAACCGCATAAGTTTACAAATGTGCTTCAATTATACCACCGTCCGCTGCGATACACATCTGGGCACGGTAAAAAAGATTTCTTAAAGAGAGACGACTTGCTTCTACAATTATATTATTATAACTCTTGAACCTAGGAGCAACAAACACAACACCCCACACAAGGAGAACGCAACCCGTCAAAAGTCATGGATTTTCTTGCGTACAATTTTCATTGGTTAGACGCTTTAGCGCGTGGTGCCGTCGGAAAGGGGAAAATTCTGAAATTGTCTTCCCCCCGCCCCTAAAACGTTCAGCGTAAAGGTTCGTCCAATGAAATTTGTACACAAAATTGCGTTAGCGTGTTTAAAGGCTAGGTGCGTTCTCCTTGTGTTTGTTGCAACTAGCTTGAACGGTAGTCACATCGTACGGTATACGTGAGATTTATGAAGCCCCACAAGAAGAAATCCAGAACTGTTAAGTCCGGGGATCTAGGAGGCCCAAAACGGGTTCATTCCTTCCCATCCAACGATTTGGGAATTCGTTGTGGAGGTACTCCACGACATCCCGGTGCTGGTGAGCTGGCACTCCGCAGTGCTGAAACCAAAGACGCCTGAAATCGTGCAGGGGAAAATCACCCAATGCGTCCGCTAGCTCGTTTTGAAGAAAGGCCAAGTAATTCTGTCCATTAAGACGAGCCGGTAGAGAGAATGGACGAAAAGGTTTATCTCCCCAGTGATGATTCTCGTTGCACCACGTGTGATTGTTCCGGTGATTAAATGGGCCATCCCTTGAGAAAGTGCAGTCCAACATAGAAATTTTTTGCCAATTTTATCATAGGCTCGAGTAACGCTCCCGTAGCCGCTATGGTCCCCGCCGCCGTTCACAGTAACGCGTTCTTGTATGAATGAATGCAGACTGAAACGGCGCGTGAGGATAAGGGGCGCCGTTTGGCGTTCAAATAGCTTAAACCTTTATATTGGGTGGGGGGGGAGGGGCGTTTTGTGATAAAAGCATGAAAATTTGTATACATACATTTTTTATATGCTAAATCGATTTAAAACGGGAGGCCATCCGTAACTATTACGTAACGGCCGTAAAAAGCAATTAAAACGCGTCGTAAAGTGCTATCGGCCTACTCTAACGACCCTTAATAGGACTAAAGTTTCCCTGATGACTAAAGTTTTCCACTATTTCAACTTCACTCAGTGCATAATGGTTTTCTGCAATACCTTGATTATAAGGTTCATCCCCTAGATCACTGATATCCCCTTTGTCTGATGATTGCAAGAAACGTTTCATTGCATCTTTCTGAATGCTATCTTCTAAGACTGCTCTTTTACGTTTTTAAGCCCCTGAAATAAGTTATTTGCCGCTCATTGCTCAACTATTTTCCTCTTTATTCAGTAAAATTTGATTATAATTTATCGGTTTGATTCGTTTTGTCGATAAAAAATTAAAAACGTAAAAACCACTGGCCAGATAAAACAAGATTAGATCTCAATGAAGATTTTAGTAATTTTCACTAAATACTAACTGAAACTTTTTACTTTACTATAGAGTAGTATCAGAAGAGAAAACCATAGACATGATATCCAGGCTTAAGGACTGGTAACTCAGTCAGTTATTTCGTCTTTGTTTTTTTTCGCGAAGGCAACCATTCTGGGGGCAAATTTCCATGCATTCTAGTCAGAGAGATGGATCGATCAGATTATTTTAACAGTTTAGACCTACATATTAAAATTAGATATGAAGAAAAAATTAAGTTAATTAATAGCGTCGATCCCTATGTTTTAAAGCCGAAAGATTTTGTGGTGGTGAATGCCAAAGTATCTACTGAAAGCTTAGATATTTTGCCAAGTGTTAAGTATGGCGATATAAATACCTATCTAATTGAGGGTATATCCCCCTTTACGAAGGAAAAAGCGAAAAATACAAAAATTACTTAAGTGGATTTGTAAGGGACGTAATGACAAAACGTTCAGAAAACTCCAAATACGTTCTGGTCAAAGCATCGGTAAGTATTTTTAAACCCACACGTGTACTAGTCACTAATCTAAATGCACTAATTGTTGTTTTTATTTTTAGGTCTTGCATTCTCAAAGGTTAAATGAGACCCCATTGAAACCGTGGGTAATAGCGAATCAAGATGGAGTAGTTCAAAGTGGACATCGTACTTGTTTAGCTGGATTGGACGAAACTTGTTCTCACATATCAGCTCTGTTATTTTTCATTGAGTATGGTGTGGAACTCCGAGAAAAAGTAACCGTCACTGGAAAAAAAGAGTATTGGATAGTTCCTAGTATGAAGAAAGTTACCTATGCGTCAATAAGTGACCTGAATGTGGAATCAGCATTAGTTGAAAAAAAGAAACGTGATCTGTCAATTTCGAACCCCGAAGATCTATCTCTCACCACAAAAAACTGCATGTTAATTCAAAACCTGTCCCTAAAGCTACGAAGAATAGCCATTATAAATTGGCCAATAAGGTATTTAGTCACGGTGTACAAAGTTCCTATTTTCGAATTGATAGAAAGTATCAGAGTTAGTACATTCCCAAATGTTTGAACCCTGAGTATCCAATGATCCTAACCGAATTGTTTGATGAAACTTTAGTTTCGTTACCACTGATTGAGTTAATGAAACACTGATAAAATATAAATATTGGATTTAGTGCTGTACAAGCTCATAAAGTTGAAACCAGTAGTAAACTACAAAGTCAAAGCAAAATCTGGCATCATTTTAGAGCGGGTCAAATTTCCATCGTGCTTGCCATAGCAACCCGCAAAATCCATCAGTTTCCTTGATGTAATATGCTATCCAAGTCCGAACAAATTCGAGACGGAAGCTACCAACTGGGGTAAGCAAAACGAAGAATCTCTGATTGAAGACTATTTAAAAGATGTGAAAGAGAAGCATATAAATTTTAAATATGAAAAAGCTGGCCTTTGCCTAAACACCCCCTATCCACACCTTGGTGCCTCACCGGATGGTTTCATATGCTGCGATTGTTGTGGAAAAGGCATAATCGAAGGGAAATGCCCATTTAGTCTCAAAGATAAATCTTTTTAAGAAGGAGTTGGCAATGCACATTTTTGTTTGGATTATAAGGATTCTCAATATACACTCTTTTATATCCTTATTTGTGAGAGCTGCCATTTTATTACAGGTCTGATTTCAAATAGTGCATGCAAGGCCGCTTCACGCGGTCAAGTGCACGCGACGTCTCGAGCTGATGAGCACGTGCAGACGCCCTTGCCTGTACTATTTTAAATTAGGCCTGTAATGAAATGGCCGACTTCGTAAAAGAGTGTATACCCTGAAAAGAAGTCACCCGTATTATTCTCAGGTACAAGCTCAGCTGTTTGTAACCGAAAGAGCGTATGCTGATTTTTGTGTATGGACTACTATTGATTTACACGTAGAAAGAGTATATCCGATTAATATTTTCTGGGATACAGAGAGTAAAAAGGCAGAAATGTTCTTCAAGATGGTAATTTTACCACAGTTGGTTGGAAAACACTACACAAATAACCTATCGTTGAAAGAAAATGAAAAGAAGAATAGGAAAAGTAGGGCCACAGTTAAGAAGACCCCAAAGGCTGCTGCTGCATCGATACCTTCTTTGCAAGATATATTATCGCCTAGTAAAAAAAACAGTTAAAACTCCACAGTCACTTCAAAGCAAGTAATTCTGAATAACCTTTCCATGCCCAATGACTCTGTCTACGTGAATTCTGACGTTGGCCAATTTTCTCGTAGCTTAAGAAGACCCCAAAGCCTGCTGCTGCATCGATACCTTCTTTGCAAGATATATTATCGCCTAGTAAAAAAAACAGTTACAACTCCACAGTCACTTCAAAGCAAGTAATTCTGAATATCCTTTCCATGCCCAATGACTCTGTCTACGTGAATTCTGACGTTGGCCAATTTTCTCGTAGCTTCCACATCTAGAGGGTCTAATTGGCTCTTCCCTTTAACAAATGTGGGATATTTAATTGCCGCATAATAAAACCCGACAGAATCATAGATATCGAACCCTCTATCTGCCAGAACAAGATCACCCGGAACTAATTTTTCCAAAATACCTGAACATTCAGTTAGGTATTTGTCACTTACCCTACCACCCCAACCTTTTGAAATAAAGCTAATTGAACCCTACGGTGTGACACCAATCAAAAACTTAACAGTTATGTTGTGTTTGTAGCTGGACCAGGTTTCAGCTCGCAATTTCATGCTAGATGGTTTGTCAGAAAATATTTCGAAACAATCAATAATCACAGAGCATTTTTTACCAAACTTTTCACGAAAACATAATGGCATAGTTGCCTGTAGTTCGTGCCTCTCTGGCCATTTTATGAATAAATGCAACCTCTGATATAATGCACTTAGACAGTTATAAAAAATGCGACCAACGGATGATTCTGATATTGTGAATCGATAACTTAATTCTTTGTTGGATGAAGCCAGTCTCAGTTTTGTAACAGTTAAAATAAATTGTTGAAAGGGACTTAACTTCGAATTTTTACAGAGGTAGGCCTGTATTTCCTCTACAAGATCTTCTAGATACTCAAAAGAGGTCAACCCGGTAAAAAACAAAACTTTTTCACAGTCATCACGAAAGTATGAAGGACAGAATTTAAAATTGTTCAACTCTTCATCTTTTTTTCAAGTTCTATCTTTAGCTTGTTAATTTCCTCCACATAATTGTTTATCTTGATATTTGTATCTTCTATTTGGCTATTTAGTTTATCAACTAATTCTGCACTCTCTTTTAACCGTATCTCAATTGCTTCTAGTTCAGTTGTAGCGCAAACTCTTAGAATTGTTTGCGTGGAAAATAATGTTAAATCTGTCAATGCAGGGCCAGTCTGAACACAGAAATCTTGCGATTGAAATTCAGTTTGTACGCAAGTGTTCGATAATTCCAAACTAGTTTGAGTCTCTATGGAAGCACTGTTGAAATACGGCTCAATTTGGATGCCACATTCAATTGTCTTAATCACCCGTGTATTTTCTGTTGCGCAATATTCTTCTATCGATGATGGTAGTTCTACTGGTGTATCGTTAAACGACCATTGCTCGTTTACTTGTAGGACACTGTTATCTAACTCTGAAGACATTCCAAGTGCCGAATCATTCAAGCTATTCAGCAGCGCTCTTGGTTTACCAGAAGGTGTAGATGTAGCTATAGGTTTCTGTATTCGTCTTTGTTTTGGCTGTTTGATGTAGGCATTTCTTCTTTGACCGCTTTTCTCTTCTTTCATAACGTTTAAGAATACTATCATCACCGACAGTGTCATCGAAACTTTCATGTGGTAACCAATCAGGATTGGTTTTATCAAGGAGCTTAGAAGGTTTGCCTAGAAACAGAGTCATTAATATATAATTTTTATCGTTTCCTCCACTATTCATACAACACATACCTGAGAAAAAATGTCTCGAACATACTCTAGTATTATCACGCACTTCGTCACTAAGCCTTAGCTTTAGAATCCATTGCTGCCGCCTAAAGAATGATATCTCCTCGATTTTTCCCCCTGATTTTAATAACGGCTGGAATGCGAAAAAAACAATTTCTCCTACATCCTCTGCTGTTTTTTTACCTCCTCTGTTGCCTATACAACTATTCACGTAACAACTCCGATGTTTACGGTTCATTGTAGGCGAAATTTGCCCCCAGAATGGTTGCCTTCGCGAAGATAAAAAAACAATAATAATCAGCTAGGCTAATACCCAAGGCACCACCTTAGGCCTAAGTCATCAAGCTCCCTACACTAACTATTACCGTTAACCTCAACAAGTTTAGACGAAATAACTGACTAGGTTACCAGTCCTTAAGCCTGGATATCATGTCTATGGTTTTCTCTTCTGATACTACTCTATTAAGTAAAATTATTTAGCTATTTGTTATTTGTTCATATTTTAAGCAAGTCCGCTCTTCTCGCAAAAAGATCAAAACAAAATAGACTATAGCCTAAAATTAATTGACACAGAAATCTGTATGTATAGCTCGTTCTAACGCTCAATACGAAATGAAATGAAAAATTTTAAATATGAAACTATTTAATATATTAGCTTGACTATTGACACATAGCGGCCAATGTTTGAGTTTCTTATCTCAAAGAGTCAAAGTACATTCCCGCCTACTCACCCTCCCCCCTAAAATTGCAGGTGTCAACCTACCAGGTTCATTGTATTTGTATTTGTTAAGCTAAATGGGTAAATCGGGCATACTGGAACCAAACCAGTTCTAGTCTCTTCTTGGAATATAATATTGAGAAATATTTTACACAATGGAAAAGTACACTAGAGTTCGAGATGACCTTTGTTTAGAGAAACACTCTAAACACACAGTAAACCTTCCTTTTCTTAAAAAACCCAGGTTATTTTCCAAAAAAAAATAACACCCAGTCTTTAAATAGGCACATTATTAACACATTTTGAGGGCCCTATTGGAAAGTTTTTTGAAATTTTGGGGAACGCAAGTAGGCCCAACATATTTCAACGTAGGCCCGTGCCTACCTGTGCGTATTGCTGGTGACGCTACTGCGTGCGACAGATATGGGACTGATTCATTTATTGCTATTTACCGATGTCACATACTTCACTAGGTAAGCTCGTGTGAAACTATTATTCGGGGCACGGCGTGGAACAGTTTTTGAACTTACACAGAGAAACGTTGACGGCCAAACGTTGAGATAGCGTGCGTAGTGCGTGTTGAACTGTTAGGCTTTGGCCAAATTGGAACCATTCATTTGGCTTATATTCTTGCAACTGTTTTGAATTTTTAAATATTGTTTATTTCGTTTATTTGTCTCGGGGAACAATTATAAGAGGAAGCGAAGTCGTTCACTACATTCTTAAGTCTCGAATAGGCAATTTTTCCCAAGCGCGGTTTTTTTAGAAGCTTGTTAGTGGACAATTTTAGTAAAGCAAACGCTATTTTAACAGCGTTGCTATGCATTTTTATGTATTTAAATGTTAAACATAAAATGTATTAATATAAAATTAAATAATTTTATTTTATTTATTGGAGACGTTTCGAGCCGAGGTCCTTTTATTATTATTTTAAGACTACTAATAAAAATTTAAAAGCACGAGATTTTAAATAATGTCGCGTGAGACAAACGCGTCAAAAGAGAACGTGAAATAAAACAAAACAAATACCAAGTGGAATCCAATAAAGAATACATCAATAATTATAAAAATATAAGAAATAATTAATGGAAAACAAAATGTTAAACATTAAATAGACCCCCCCCCCCGTAAGTTACTTCCGAACAGCCTCTGTCTAGTTTTAAATTACGCTTTTTCCTAATAAACATACCTTCGAAGAATTTTCTTTTATACCAATTTGATTATCTCTTAATAATTTGGAAATCATTCTTTCAGAAATACATGAACCGAAATGATCAGAGTCCTATTCTTCTAACCATAGACGAAGAACGGATGTTCTAACACGGGTGGCAAGTTCTCCGTTTGCCCTCCACCTTAGTGGCTGCTCCTCGAAAAGAGAACCTCCCCACCTCCGCGGCGAAGGTTTGAATACGCTACCTGGCGACGGTCGAGCGAAACTTTCTCGATATTTGTTTGAGTTAGCTCAATCAAATATCATCGTGATCAGTTGCTGTTAACGACTAATAAAAAATAGACTAACTTGACTACGTTAAGAATTATAAACAATAAATATTTGTATTATTTTTTAAGATAATTGTACTCGTTCTATTTGAAATATAAAACTGAATAGCAACTTAATGGTAGCCTTACTCGTAAACGAAACAGTAGCGGCGCTAAGGGTGGGCTGAAGTGGGCTTTAGCCCCCCTGCATTTCTGAGAGGGGCCACATAGCCACATATTTATATTGAAAGGGCCACATATTCATAATTAAGAGGCCACATATTTTAATTTATTAATTTGCATTATCTCTAGAAATTTGTTTTATTGCGAAGAAACGTTTTTCTGGAAAAAAATCTTTCAAAATCAATTTGTTTACTCAAAAAGGTAGTAGACCATACACGTATAGATTCGGGAGGAAGGTAGCGGAAATTGAGAGAAAGTTGAAAAGAAAGGGGCTTATGGGAATTTAGAGAAATACCCCAGGCATGCACGTGTCCCCTCCAGGTCAGATACAAGGTCAGTAGGGGGTCCAGAAAACGCGACGAGAGCCGCAACAATAAAACGACCATGCTCTTCTCGCTTCCTGGAAAATTGTGGGTTTATTCGATTTCACCACTTTTGCGAAATATGGTCAATCAAAGGTTCACAAAATTCTTAGGGGCCACAAAATAATTAGCCCACCTGTGAAAAAACCTTAGTGCCGCTACTGAAACGAAATCATCATTTTTTTTCTTGTTTCTATTAGCTCTTTTCTCGTGGTTTATTTCAGTTTCTTCTTTTTCCGTAGCCTTCTGTTTCTTTGGTCTTCCCATATTCTTTGGTACTGCAGGCCTAAATATTTTCTGATTTTAATAAAACTAAGTATTTCTCTGTTCTTTCATACATAAATGGTTCGGTAAGATTAGTTAAAAAGGTGTTTAATTCATGTACTTTTTCCATTTTGGACAGCTGCAGCAGCTACCGCCTTCCACTGACCTCTATCAATAACACAACACGGCTAAGCCTAGGTTCGCTATTTAACCCTCCCTCAGAGAAATTGCCGCGCGAGAAAAATTTGCTCGCTGATAATTTCGGTTCATGTATTTCTGATTCTGAAAGTCATTTTCCCAAATATGTTTTGCAATTTGTCATCTCATTTTTATGTTCTTTGATTCTATCTGTAATTGAACGTTTAGTTTCTCCTTTGAACACGAACACGGAATTTCATAACCTACACCTCTTAAAATTTCGTCTAAAAAAAGTTATTTACCTAATGTGTCAGTCATTTTTGATACTAGATTTGTATCAAATTGTTTTAGAATTCTTTATAATTTCTCCGTTCTTTTTCTCATGTATGGGAGAAGTTGGAGAACCAATGTATTATGTTTTTCATTCTCAGTTGTTTTGATATTTGCGAGGGGCTGATCACTATCCGTAATCGGTGTAGCTTTGACTGTACTAAAGTGATTACGTAATCGATTACAGACTTTGCACTACCACAGGCTGTATTCGCTGTAATCGGTGCACACAATTTAAGGAAGTGGTTAGCCCCTCGGTTATTTACAACTGTAATTTGGTCAAGAATATAAGTGACCAAAGTTTTAGGGTAACTGGAGTTTACTAAGTGTGGTGGCGGAGTGGTTAGCGCTTTCGCCTCATAGCAAGAGGAGCCGGGTTCGATCCAAACATGTGCCACTGGGTGAAAACTCGGAACTTCTCCTTCCGCGTTGAGTTTGCAAGTTCTCTCCCCACTGGTTTAAGGGGTTTCCCCCGAGTTCTTCGGTTTCCCCTTCCTTAAAAACTTGTAGAGGTTAACGGTAATAGTTAGTGTAGGGAGCTGTTGGCTCGCGTGGCATGAAGGGCTTGCTACCGCCCTCCTACGCATTGTAACCCGGCCACCTGTTTAATGGCATAATTAAGTCGCTAGATGACTTGGGCCTAAGGTGGTGCCTTGGGTATTAGCCTAGCTGATTATTAATTTTAGTAATATTTTGTTTGTCTGCATTGGGATTTTCTGATATTATCTAGATGTGGCATTTTAGACCTTTTATCACTGACGCTTTTCCCTGATAAGGAGGATTATAAATTAAATTTAAAAAAGGTTTAGTGTCTGTTTTTGGTACATTGAAAAACATAAACCATTGGGGTTTTTTTTCTTTATTAATATCCAAAAACGATACTCGACCCATATTTTCCATTTCTAAAGTAAATTTAATAATCGAATTTAGACTATTAATAGTTTGGTGAAAAGATTCCAAATTTTGTCTATTACTTGGTCACACAAAGAAAAAACCGTCTATAAAACGCAGCATAACGTCTTCTAAATCCTCCACAAATAAATTGACTATGATCGGGTACAAAAGATTTCCCATAGCTGGACCTTCCATTTGTTTAAAATATTGTCCATTAAAAGAAAACGAAGTGTTAGTTGAACAAAGTTCACTCACTTGTCAGTGTAATAATCGAATCAATACTTAGGGACATGTCTACAATATCAAAATTTCCCAAACATATCAGTATCAAGAGATAAATCTAGAGGTTTCATCTTACTATAAATTATTCAAAATTGCTTAAAGACATAATAGTGTTACCAATTAGAGGTGAGATTATTTTTACCCAATTTTACCAGTGCTATAAGTTGGACTACCATCAGAAACGACTATAGTTCTGAAGTGATTATAACAAAAACAGTTCTTCGAACTGAAAAAACAGTTTAGAGCTCGTTATAGGTGCAGCCTTAAAGGGACATATATTATTTTTATTGTTGATTAATGTCATTAAAATTAAATTAATTAATTAATTAACATTAAAATTTTAAAAATTATTATTCACTTATTGCAGATTACTGCAATAAATAATACCATAATAATAATAATTTTTAAAATTTTAATGTTAATTAATTAATTAATTTAATTTTAATGACATATTAATCAACAATAAAAATAATATATGTCCCTTTAAGGCTGCACCTATAATGAGCTCTAAACTGTTTTTGTTATAATATATGCCCATTTATGAGAAGTGGTGCATAAAAGTAATATTTGCACCTCTAAGGCTTTAACTGGAAGAAGCTCTAAACAATTTTTTCAGTTTTTGTTATAATTATACTACGAGTTGAAGATGTTTGTTTCAAACGAGGCTGCCAGATATTTTTGCCGTCCCCTCAATTTTACCCCCTTTACCGATACAAATATTAGTTCAACCACAAAAAAGTTATTACCTTTGCTGCGCAAACACTCAGCCCGTCGTTTTGCCTTTTTGTTTCCTTGGCATTTCAAATTTTAAAGCTCGAAAATGATAAGTGTTAAACTTAACAGCTGATAGATTAGTTCAACCAAACATAACATGTACACTCTGTTCAAAAAGTCTTTGCCCGTGGGAGATTTCGAACATTTTCGCCCGTCATTTCTTGTATAGTTGCATCAAGTTGAAGCGGACATCGGTAGTAGATAAATAAAATGTTTAGCTACAAATTGGCCAAAATAATTTTCTGGATAGACTTATAATTTGGCCTATTTTGGCCTAAAAGAGGGGGTTTCAACTTTTTTATTTTTGATCTCAGGTCATTTTAAACCCGATTTTCGTGTTCTCCGGGGTTGATTTATATTTAGAAAGTGTTGGAATTATTCAAATCGACGCATTGGTTCAAAAGATATTAACCAAAGACGTTTTCACAGAAATTGAGAAATATCTAAAAATCTCACCAATCCATTTAAAATAATATATGTTGACGGGTTTTGTCGCCATCTATAGTTCCTAGAAGTAATATTTTTTGTTTAATTCTAAATATGTAACAAATTGAAGGTTAACATAAATATTTTCTGGCGTCGCCCCTGTTCGTTTCTCAAATGAGCACATGAAAACATTTATTATTTTAAATGGCTTGGTGAGATGTTTAGATATTTCTCAATTTCTGTGAAAACTTCTTTGGTTAATATCTTTTGAACCAATGCGTCGATTTGAATAATTGCAACACTTTCTAAATATAAATCAACCCCGGAGAACACGAAAATCGGGTTTAAAATGACCTGAGATAAAAAATAAAAAAGTTGACACCCCTCTTTTAGGCCAAAATAGGCCAAATTATAAGTCTATTCAGAAAATGATTTTGGCCAATTTGTAGCTAAACATTTTATTAATCTATTACCGATGTCCGCTTCGACTTGATGCAACTATACAAGAAATGACGGGCGAAAATGTTCGAAATCTCCCACGGGCAAAGACTTTTTGAACAGAGTGTACACGAACTGAATCTAAGCGGACGAATTTTCGGGAAAATTGTTTTTTCTCCCCAATGCTTTTCCTACGGGAATTTTTTTATCCTAACTGTGTTGCAATTCTGAGACTTTTTAATAATTTTAGTGTTTGTACTCAACTTGGAATTTTTCATATGATTTTTAGTAAGATTCCAGGTTTTATTTAAGACTACATTCATAATTTTCCCTTAAGTATTTCGCTCGTAATCTACTTTTTGTGATGTAAGTCGGGTAAATACCCAGAGGGTAGGGTATTTTTAAATAGGTATTTACCCGGGTATTTACCCCATGCCCGGGTTAATACCCAAAACTAGGGTTTTTATGATTGGGGCGTCAGTTAGTATCGGGTGGAGTGGTACTATCGGTTATCCTCCTTGTCTTTTGCTTTGTTTGGGCTTATTAGGTAGGGCATTTTTGGGCAAACTACCTTTTTTAAATGCAGTTTTATTTTGGTCTATTTTATTTCTAGCCTGCGAGTTATTCAAAGATAAAATGATGGTGTTGTATTCAAATATTATTGTTAGGAGTACAAAAATTCTAATGTCAACAAAATGACAAAGCATATTAGGAAATGTTTTAATGGCCCAAATGAAATGAATAAAATCCTTAATTGCTCACGTTACTGTTAGTGTTAGGTCTGCAAATAAAATAGTCATGATGAGGAGTCTGAGGAGAGGAAGGGGCAGCAGAGATCGTCCAGAAAATGAATAAATGATATTTAATAGTTATATCATATATGTTATTGTTACTACGTAAAACTTTCAAAAAAGTAAGAAACAATAATTAAATTTAATATGAGCATAAGTTGATGTGTTTGTGGGTTTTTCAATTACCGTACTCTTAATTGGATAAATTAAAAAAAATTAACAAAGAAATTAATGGTGTTTATAAACACCTGGGTATTTTTGTATTTTGGGTATTTACCCGGGTAAGTACCTAAGGTATTTACCCTGCGTTATAAATACCCGGGTATTTTACATCACTATCTACTTTTAAAATCGACGAAAATTTTAAGGCGAGGAAATGTATAGTTCTTTTTATAAAATAACCTTGGCCATCTTGTTGAAATGTTGCCTCCCCGCTGTGGATCCGTTTTCTCTCCCACTAAAGAGTTTATGAACTCATTCTTAGGCATTGGCTGAACTATTCCAGGGCAACATTTCAACAAGTTTGACAAGCGTAAAGACATTTTATAAAATCAACTATTCCTCGCCTTTGGGACCTGTATTTGTGCTAGGCCTCGGTTTTCATGTTAGACTCAGTTTCCCGTTGCGCATGCTCGCCAATCTGAAACTTAAGAGGGAAAATGGATGCTTCGAAACCGTAATTTACTGGCTTCAAAAACTAATATTATCTCGGCGTTATTGATTAAATTATAAATCGTGGAAAGACGGGCCTATGAAGTGAAACACGCTGATTTTAAATCCGTTTACAGAATTAAAATACGACCAGTGGTTGAGGTTAGAGCGCGACTCAAAAAAGGCCTAAAAGTATCTCAAGCTGAGTTGACGTCTTCCACGACCAAACCGGTAAATTACCAATATACGCGCAGCAGAGGTGGAAATGGGGGGAAAAGATGAGCTCTAAATATACTCCGCTCGGAGTATAATGATTAGGTTTATGTATTTTAGGTTTCCATAAATATAACGAGTTTCTAAATTGTCATTGTAAAAACGAAACCTTACTTTTTCAACTATTTTCGCATTTTTTACAGCTAAATTCGCCAATTTCCTTAGGTTTTTTTTGTCTATTTCAGGATTAAAGTCTTTAATTTGTTTTATATAGTTAATTTCATGTTCTTGAGATAATGGTGTTCTTATTAGGATTAACTGTTATTTGGTGAAATTAATTTAAGATGGCTAAGAGATATAGTTAACTGAATTTTATTCATATCTTTCCAGTCCGGAGGCTAAATCCTAACTGCATCTTTATTTCTTTCTACGCGCTTTTTTCTGGGTCTCGCGAGTCGCACGTTCATTTTGAAATTTAATGCATATATTTTTCCAAACCAATGTGTTAAATGGGAACGGTGAAGCTTTAACCAGTTAGATAGTCCTATAGCCCGTTAAAAACTAAAATTTATGGAAAAAAATGCATAAAAAATATTAAGTGGTTAATTTTTAATAAAATAAAGAAATTTCGGGAAATTGAAAAGAGCGCGTACGCTGCGACACCTAGTGAGAAATCGGTGAGACAGTAAAACAACATAAAAGCGTGCGCTGCTGAAGACGCGAAAAATTTGTTTTGCACGAGCGGCGCGTTCCAGTTATACGAGACCTAAGCCTAAATTGCGCGATTTTACAAGTTGGGATAGTTCGCAAATCGCTCACTAAGGTGCTGCTGGCGCTGGCGATACACCTTAAGAAGGCGGCGAAAATTCAAACCCAAATACTTGGCGTTATTTTGCATTTCAACTTTTTAGGCCAAAAACTATTTTTTCAAGACAAAATAAGGTACGTGTAACTATATTGAACGTCTTGTTGATCTTTTGATATGCAAATAAGGCGATATTTGGAAAAGCTTGGCCGTTCCCCTTTAATAAAACATTATAACTAGAAAATATAGATCTTTAAAGAAATTGATTTGAAAAACTTCAACGGTTACATTGTATAAAAAGGCGCGCTGGTTCGGAAGGGATAATCTTATTGGCTAAGACAAATGCAGATAAATAATTTATTGCTAAGCCCACGTGATTCGTTTTTATGATCAGAATAAATAATTACACGTGCGACGAAAAAATACGTTATATCACGGCCAACTTAGATCTGTTCTCGCTGCACTCGCACAAGAAGGCCCGCCAGCTTGAAACGACTCATATGTTAACGAACGTATGAGAAATTCACGTTTTACGCGAAAATATTCCGCTTGGAGCGCCAAAATACGGGAGTACCTTCCTAATGCTTTCCTATGGGAAAATATTTTGTAAAGTGGATCGCTTTTCCGAATCCTTTTCGTAACTTTACCGATTTACGTCATTGCCGAGTTTCTTATATGATTTCAAGTAAGTTTCATTAATAATTTCAAGCCTAATATCGTAATTTTCCATCATTTGGTTCGCTCACAATCTATTTTTGAAATCGGCCATTTTTTAAGGCGAGGAAGCGTCTCCGCATCGGATTTTAAGCCTTGGAGTCTTTTCGCGCGTATCCAAAATTCCAAATTTCTAAGATCCTATACGGTGCGTCCCAGCTGGAACTTTGTAATTAATTCAACCAAGTAATTTAAACTTCAAAATAAAATTTAATAACTTTTATATTACATTAAATCTCCTAGTTATGTTATATATTAAATCTCCTTGTTGGGTTAAATACTGAATCTCCTTGTTGGGTTAAATACTAAATTTCCTTATATAATATATTAAATTTCACCTAATATATATTATATTTAAAGTTTCAAGACTTTTCGTCTAATTGGTTTGTATTCGATTTGTTTAACCTTTTCAAATTATTTAGAGATGTTGTGCATCAAATTGTCCAAAAGAGGGGAAACTAACTGATTTACAATATTTCGGTGTGTTGGTGAATTTTGGAACTCTTCTACAGTTTCAGGATTGCGTCTTGCCAATTTTTCATCCAAAAACTGGGTCGTATCTTTTATATATATACATAAGTTGGCTATTCAACGACATCTCATCAATTGCGATTGATACCACTTTCTCGGGATGGTTTAATTTTTCCGCTTCAAGAGTTAATCTTGCTTTAATTAGATCTGTTATTCCACTCTCTCCATCTATCTTGCCCATATAAGTCTTTAAAGTTAAATTGTATGGTAGCTTTAGCAATGTTCTAACATATCTGTATCCCTTCGGAGAACAATAACTCCACAGAACGAAAGTTTTGAATTAAGTCTAATAAAAATTGTACCTGACTATCTAGAACCATCTTCATTGGCTGCCCTCTCAATAGTTTTTAACGAATCAATATTGATATTACTCTTAAAATGCTCTAATTAAGTTTTCAGTTTCTTGTTGAATTTGTTTATCATTATTATGTTGGTCAATTTTCTTGTTTAGTCTCTAAATTGTAGAATTGAGTTTATTTACAGTTTTCTTTAAAAGCCCACCTTAGGCTTAATGAGCAATTATTCTTGTCATACATAAATAAATATTCTATGGTTTCCTCAGTGGTGTTTTTTATGAGGAACACCCTTCTCAAGTTCTTTATTTAATACTTAAATTGAGTGCGCTTCTGGGTTTTCAATGATAGAATCTTTTGAAATGATCGTAGTTTCTTCACTGTTTTCGGATATAATTATAGATAAGTCATATCTCTCTTCGGTTTTAATTGTGTTCTTGTTTTCAGTTATCTCATTAGATGTGATCTTGAGACTTTTTTCCCCTTGCTTTTTCTAGACATACTTTTCAACTCGAATCCAATTTATTTTATTTATTTTTTCTTTGGTAAACTATTTTCCTTGCAATGGATTTAAGCCATTCATTACATAAGATAGGATCGTTAGGAAACTCATGGATTTTAACGTGGTTTTTAATGCGAAAATTATAAAATCCAAAACCATTTTTTAAGTCATAAATAGTTAAATATTTATGACTTTTACCTGAAACCTTTACAGTACTTTTGTACATGCCTTAGTAATACTGATGCGTAAAAATCTAATTTTTCCAAAATTTGTTGGTTAGAAGGTTTTGCCATGGGGCAGCCGAGTAGAAACCGAGTATCTTTTATTGAAGCGTCCATTATTGATGTATTCTTTATTGAATTCCATTTGGTATTTGTTTTGTTTTATTTCACGTTCCCTTTTGACGCATTTGTCTCACGCGACATAATTTCAAATCTCGTGCTTTTAAATTTTTATTAGTAGTCTTAAAATAAAGGATTGATAAAGGACATCGGATCGAAACGTCTCCAATAAATAAAAAAAATTTGTTTATACCATGAGAGTTTCTCCAGTTTAATTTTAGTTAGACCTATTCCATTTGCTGGTGTGATTTGAAAACATTGAAGCTACAGGTTTAATCTGCTTAACTAAGCTGTAGCTATAGGTTTTATTTTCATCTAATCGATGTTTATTATACGTTGCATTTTCATTTAAGTACTTTGTGTTTATTTCTTAACTGTTCTAATAACTAATAATAAATTTATTACATGTATAATATTATACAGGATCTTTTTTTTGGCTCGGAAAAGTGTTTTTTTTCAAAAACTATTTATAGTACCGATTTCAAATTTGGAAGGTCAATTCTCTATACCGGGGGACATCAGTTTGAGAAATTTGAGCGTTTTCGGTAATGTTTTTCACCAATTTTGATAAATTATTTTTCGACCACTAGGTGCGAGATAAAAAATTTCTATTATAAAGTTGTAGGCCGTCATCGAAAACCTTTAAAAATTGTTCACTCGACGAAAAACAACTTATTTATCAGTGAAAATTCGAGCTTGAAAAATTTACAAGTTGGTGAAGCCAAATTACGATTGTTTGAAACGATAATTGAAAAGGGAACAAGTCTAATACAAACGTAGTAGAGTTTTCACACTTGAAAAAATGTACACGTTTGGTTTTTAAATGCAGATATTTTATTCACATAAATTTTTACAAAACATTTTCAATAATATCACCATTGGCTGCAACACAGGTTTGTGCGCGGACAATTAAGTTCTCAAACGCTTTCTCTACCATTTCTGGTGTGACGTCTCGGCAAGCACTGATTATTCGTCTAATGAGTTCCTCCCTAGTTTCAATGGGCGTGGCGTATACCTTTGCTTTAACGAATCCCCAGAGAAAATAATCCAGCGGTGTTAGGTCAGGTGACCTTGCTGGCCAATGCACTGGACCATTTCTCCCTATCCACCTTTCAGGAAACTCGTTGTTGAGGTGCTCAGTTACTTGCCGGGAAAAATGCGGAGGGGCGCCATCTTGCTGAAACCACAACTCACGTCTTTCAGCCAATGGAAGGTCGTCGATTGCGTCACTCAGTTCGTTCTGTAGAAAATGTAAATACCTTTGGCCGTTGAGGTTCGTCGGGAGGAAAAAGGGACCAATCAAACGGTTTCCAACAAGTCCAACCCAAACATTGACCCGTTCAAATTGAACCTGGTGATGATAACAAAACCCCAATGTGGGTTGATGTCAGACCAAAGATGGCTGTTTTGATGATTAAAGGGCCCATCTCTAGAAAATGACGCTTCGTCGGAGAACAAAACATGGCGCAAAAATTTTCTATCTTCTTGGACAGCATTTAGTAACCAGTTGCTAAATTCATAACGTCTTTGATGGTCTCCGTCAATTAGTCCTTGGTGGAGCGTGGCTCTGTATGGGTGATAGCGATTCTTACGAAGAATTTTCCACACACGATTTGCAGAACAACCCAAATCAGCAGCGGCGTTAGCGCAACTGTGACGAGGATATGCCACAAAGTACGCGAGTACATTGTTCTCGAAGTCTAAATCCGGTTGACCCAATCCGCGAAACCTAGGTTGCAAGTTACCAAATTGATTGAAATCGTGAATTGCTCGTCTTACTGTATTTACAGATGGTGCTCCATTTGGATGTCTTTCTGCGAAGATTTCAGTCACTCTTCTAAGGTTTTGCGCTGCTTCTCCATAGTAAATGACAACTATCTCGGTACGCTCAGCTACTGAATAACGAGGCATTGTTCGAAATATTATCAAACACTGATAATAATCTCCCAAAGTTTTCCTTTAAATACCCAATGCATGTTTAGGATTGACCTATAGCCTCGTGTTTTTTAAATCCGGTCGTTTTTTTAACCAAAGTTTCAACTGGATTAGGTAATTCGGTTTCAATTATCGTTTCAAACAATCGTAATTTGGCTTCACCAACTTGTAAATTTTTCAAGCTCGAATTTTCACTGATAAATAAATTGTTTTTCGTCGAGTGAACAATTTTTAAGGGTTTTCGATGACGGCCTACAACTTTATAATAGAAATTTTTTATCTCGCACCTAGTGGTCGAAAAATAATTTATCAAAATTGGTGAAAAACATTACCGAAAACGCTCAAATTTCTCAAACTGATGTCCCCCGGTATAGAGAATTGACCTTCCAAATTTGAAATCGGTACTATAAATAGTTTTTGAAAAAAAAACACTTTTCCGAGCAAAAAAAAAGACCCTGTATATTCTAGTAAAGGTAAAGCAAATACATATGTTTCAAATTTAAAGTTGAATTAAAGACAACCTTTCAATTTTTGACAAGTTTCTTTAAATTCGCGAAAGAAATTCCCATTAATGTCGTTTTTGGTCCAATTTTCGAGTCTATACTATAGAATAAAGGGTTGGCTAAAGTAGACATTTCAAAGCCTGTTCACCTACACAAACTGCACTTCCTCTGTATTACTGTTCCCTAATGGGTACCTTTCGCCGCTAGTGGCGTGGCCGAGCTAGAGTTCTTCTAAGCAGACGGCGCGTGTTTTTCGTTTCAAAAACCCGTCGTTAAGACTACCAAAGGAATATATAACTGTTTTTAAGACTACCAATGAAATATTCAGGTACTGGCTGCTTAGAGGACCTCGAGCTGAGTCACTCATAGTGGCGAAAGATTCTTTTTAGATCCACATGGTCCTAAGCTTACTTGTAATCGAGAATCGCAATCCTTGTAAAATCTCAACATCGGATTGACCTTCAATTTGATACGAGGATATTCTGAAAGCAAACCATCTTGGAGTTTTTAATCACACAAAATGATAAGTAACATTTTCTTTCAACAACGCAGAACCAAGGTTGGTAAAAAATATTCAGTATAAGGTTTGCGCATAGACCGCAGGCTGGAAACGTGATTTTTCCGAGAAGAGGTGGGGGGGCATGACACGAGAGTTTCCCTTTCTTGTGACGTAGTTGGATCCCAGCGAACAAACGTCGCGGGAAAATAGGCTTTCAGTTCGGCTGCAGCAAAGCGCCAGGTCTAACTTTGGCTGATATTGCGAAACTACTTAAAAGTGCCAACACATTATTGTAAAAGTGATAATGTAGTTACAACTAAAGTTAAATAGGTATTAAAGTTTTAAAAGTTAAGTTTTAGGATTTTATATCCATATAAGTCTCATTGTATTAGTAAGTTCCCTAATATTAAATTTTGAAAGTTCATTACGAAATGATTTTGTTTTAATTTGAAATAGTAGTTAAACTACTTAAGTTTACTGAAATCGTATTACCAATTTATTTTTAAGGTTTTTTATCATTCCACAAGCCAGTGTGATATTTTTGTATTTAAAGCATCTAAATTTTTAATTGTTAAAATAAAATATTTTAAGTCTATATACGTTTCTCAAATTTATTAAATCAATACTTAATGGACCTAACTTTAATTTTAAAATATAATTTTAAATAAAAATTACTCCATAAGCCACTTTTACATTTCATGTAAAAACGTGCAAAGGGCAGACAAAGTTTTGAGCTACGTAAGACTCCCGTATTTGGTCGAAGTTGGGATCCAACTACGTCATCACCTGAGGCACGTGGAGGTTTCGCTTTTTTCTGCGGAGAGAGAAAAATTTTCCCGCGAAAAATCCCCCCCTTGACTAAGAACTATGTACAAGTTACACGCTGCCATAAATCTTATACTTCTCAGAATGGAAACACCTTAAACATGTGTCTGCAGCGCCATCTGAAAAATGCAAAAGTGGGAAATTTTTGATTGAAAATTCAAAATTTTTAAGATATTTTTTTAATTATTATAATTTATATTTATAAAAATAATAAAATTAATAATAATAAATTTCCATTTTCCAAGACTTTATGAAAATGTAAGCACTAGATGGCGCTAGTCAATTCTCCGAGTTTGAGAAGTATAACTTATAAGTAACTTCTATTGGTTCTTGATTATAACACACAGATGAAATACAGAAAGTGTTATCTCTTTTTAAAACCAGTTGGAAAAACAAAATAGTACATATCCTCGTGCGAATGCGGCAAATTATCTCGGACTCTATTTAATTACCAGCATCGTCTAGAACCGGATTCGTTTCCCGTCCGGCACGAATGTATTCTTTTCGACCAAAGATTAAGTTTATTTTTCGCTTATATTAAATTCGTTCTTATGCCTATAATTTTCCTAGTGTCGTGCGAGGTGACGGTGATTCTTTTTCGATCATTATTCCTGAAATTATTGGCGAAACGCGTCGGTGGCTCAGAACGTCGGTGGCCCAGTCGTAAACAGTTGCCTATCATGCAATAGAACCGGGTATTCTTTGCAACCCAAGATTCAATTTATTTTTCGCTTACATTCTATCGGTTCGTATTCCTGAATTTATCTGCTGAGTAATAAGTTTCGGTGGTTGAATGGTTGAACACGTGCCTGCCATCAGGTAACCCAGGTTCGTATCGCAACCGATGCTATTGGTATTGATAATATGACGTATACCGTAAATAATTGGTGAAAGCCCTACAATTTGGATGTTGAGACCCTCAGCACTCGGTCCGTCTTTAACGTCAAAAAGCAGTAACTATTAAAACAAATATCCCAACACAACACGAATACTCCCAAGGCTACTGTAATACCGCTTCTTGTATCTCAGGACACGTAGTTTTAGCGGAAAAAAATCTACCTTTTCTACGACCCTAGAAACTGAGAACACAATGATAACACCAAAAATATATATAAAAACCATAAAGTGGACCTCTAAGGCCCTTACCGACAACATGAAAAATGAGAAACCCCCTCAATCACCCCAGAGCTGCGTCCCCCATTCGGGCAGAAGAGGAGGGGATGTTAGTTCGCCGCCGCGGAGGGTTAAATTCGCGCATTTTTACACAAGGTACATGCGTTAGTTGGCAAAATTTAAATAGTTCCAAAAAATCTCAAACGTTTTTGTTGTGAAATTTCCAAAGTGATAGATTCAAATTGATTTTTAAACATGAGTGAAAATATTAACGGAAAACCATTAGATTTAGTGGCGTTAATAGAAAATTACGAAGATGAAGACTTTTTTATCATTGATAAATCCGGAAACCTTAAAAAGACTCTGGAATGTTTTAAAAGGCAACTGCTCTTCTGTTCTTTTCCGTGGCATTTCAAATGCAAAAGAAAAATATCCCTAAATTGAAATGAAGTAGATGATTACATTGATGAAATTTGATTTTATAACCTAATTGAAAATTAAATAAATAAAATTCAAAACAAACCTAGAAAACGATGTAGCTTATCGGGCCTTGGCATCAAAGGAAAATAAAGTATTTCCAGTTTTCCACGGGATCCCATAATCCGTAAATCTAGAAACCGTGGTATTTCCAAAGCAGACGGTGCAGACGATTTTTTATATTTGTTCCCAGCAGAGCTGCTAGTATCGCGATTCTCATGAAACTATTTTCCGACATCGCGTGACGTAGAACGATGACGTATGTAGCTCTAAGGCGATTGGTTTTGGAATAAAGAGGGAGAATGACACCCCCAGTCGTTTCTCATTTTACAAGGCTATTGTAGGGGAAGGTAGCGAAGGGCCGTAGAAGTCCACTTTGTGGTTTTTATATATATTTTTGATAACACTTTGCCCCGGGTTGCCAACTGAGAACACCTTGCAAACACTTTGCTTCGGGTTGCCAATTGCGAACACCGTTCTATTACTTTGCCCCGTGACGTCAACTGCGAACACAGTGGCACACACTATAGACAGACACCAAGTTCACTCGGAGAGGTGAAAACTTACTTTTTGGACCGAGCCATCCTTTTAGGAAATACCGGGCAGTGATTTCTGTCCAGTTTCCATCTGTGACTCCAACTTCAATGTGCCGTTTTGAAAGTGGTATAATGCTCGGATAACGATCTCTGAACCGTTTACCTTGAATTAAAAACTAAATATACTCAATGAAAATATTATCCAATGCATCAAAGCTGGGCAACGCTACCTATAAAGCGTTCTTTATGGAAGACCCCAAAACTTTTAGAGATTACCTCCGCATAGAGGTGTGCAAATACCATTTTTTGGGGATCGAATCGAATACCAAATATTTTTTTCAAAGCACGGCAAATACCAAATCGAATATTTATAACGTCAAATAATTTGGTCGAATATTTTTAGGGCCAAAATTTAGACCAGTTAACTGATCAAATACCAAATAGTATTTCGAATATATAATTATTCGACGTATTTGGTTTTCAAATAGCCAAATAGTTTGCATATTTGTCAAAAAAAGTAATTGAAATCACTGTTCGTTTTACTTGAAAATAGTAAAATATTAAACCAAATACAGTATAGCCTAGAACGAAGTTCCTTGGGTCAACTTGGTAAATCAGTGGTATAATGACGGGCCCGTTCTAAAAGATGGTATTTTAAATTTTACTTAGCCTTCTCTAAGGCTCTTAATAAAAAACACTGAAGGGGGTCATTGTCTCAGGCTGCAAGCGGGCCCAGAATTTTATATTATGCCACTGTGGTAAACTCTAACTTACCATTCAAATTAATTCTAATTGTTGTACAAAATGCCTTTATTTTCAACCTTCCTTCGAATTGATCAAAATGAGTTAATCGTAACCTACAAAAATCTAGTGCATATCAACTTATCAATTATCATACATATTTTAATTGGGTACCATGGGAAAATAATAATCATAATTAACTAGGCTATTACCCTAGGTACCACTCCAGGACCAAGTCTTCTAGCGACTTTTAACCTTAACTACTAACTAAATCAAAGGACATGCTACATACTTCATAGTTTGCAAACCCTTAATTAAAATTCAAAGTTTTTAAATATATGTAAAACGCGAGGGAGCAGAACTTTTGTTAAAAATTTCATTTATATTAATTTTAAAGGCAAAAGTGAAGAACAGCCCCCCCCCTCCTTTTATTGTTTTTTTATTTTCTTAGATGAAAGCCCAGTGTGTAAGGAGTACGAAGGTATTTTTTTTAGTAACCGCAAATGATAATTAGTTAAGTTAACGCGTTTTGAAAACCGTCAATTTTAATGCATTTTCGACAATAGTTTAATGTGAGTTCTATACTTTTTCTCCCGAGATAGAGCAGGACACGTGAAATCAAACTTTATGTTTGGCGTGTACTAAGGAGTAATACTGAAAATGAAATTTGTAGTGGTAGTGTAGTCTATACTTAACTCTTACAAATAAGGGATTTGGGAGGGAACTGAATATGTTAATGATATGTACCTCAAAGAACGGGATTTTTTAACAATGTAAAACGTTTTAATCGCAATTTATTGTTTAAAAAGATATGATCAATGTAAAATTGTTACTTGCCAGCAATTTTTACAACGGGAAATACGACATATTTCGAGATTTGTCTGTTTATTTGATGACGTAGGACTGATGAGGAGGACGATTCTTTAAATGTCTAGATTTTAATACGTTTTGGAGACCGTAGGACTGATGACGAAAAAGGAAAAGGCTGAAATGCAGAACAGTACTAACTTTTAAGGGTTGGGAATTTTTCTCGTATTTCAACGCATTTTAGGTTTTTTTTTAACCATACTATGACTTCTGTGTGATGTTGACTTATACAACGTCGAATGTACTCTAAGTATTGGCGCCTAACGGCGCCGTGCACTCACTTCGCTCGAGCGCTGGGGGCGCGCAGCGCCTCCCCAACCCCATACTAAAAAAAGCTATGGGCCAACTATAACGCAACCTAGAGGACAGCACCAAGCCTGACGCATCAAGTATCATAAACCCGAAAACAATAAACAAAACCAAAAAAAACCAAAGTACCTATTGTTAAAAATAGCCCAAAGGACTTCGTTAACACGTGTGAAAAATCTACAATTTCAAAGCATTTGCGAGGGTAAGAAAAGTTCTTATCGACTGAATTTCAACTTGTGCAATTGAAAACAGACTATTGGCGCCACCCCAACCCCATTCTTGCTATCACGATGGGCCGCCTATAACGCGACCTAGAGGACATTACCTAGCCATAACGCATCAAGTATGGTCCAAATACGCGGAAAACTAAAATAGTTAATTGGTGTTCAATGCTTCACATTGGCCCAAATAATTAATTGATGTTCAACGCATCAAGTATTGTCCAAATACGCGGAAAAGTAAAATAGTTCATTGATGTTCAATTCTTCACATTGGCCCAAATCATTTATTGATATTCAATTAGTATAGACCAAAATGAAAGTTTGTTTTCATGTGTCCTACTCTATCTCGGGGTAGAACAGACAGTGAAATCTCCTGATAATACCAGTGAAAATTGAAAAATCCCATTCCCGATAACTTTTAATTTATATGTTTGCGGATAATAATTAATACACCATTAAATTCAGCGTAAAAAATGCTACCAATAAATCGAATAAAAATCGAAATATAATAGGGGGGGCTATTCTTCACATTGGCCATTTTGGATCAATAATTATTAATTTAGTTAACTAAAAATTTCTAAACAGAAAAATCCATAAAGTTACTTACTTCAATTTTCCTCCCGGTTTTTAGTTTTGTTTTGGACTTGATTTACGTTTTAGACTCAATTTTAGTTTTACTTTGCTATTCTAGAAAATTCCATAACAAAAGAGAACACGCGAGTAATTTAGCCTTTAGGCGCTAGAATAAACAGCGTCTGCCTTTCGCTAAGAAGTTTTAATACAAATGGTATGGATAATGGACGTGCAAGCTACTCTTTATATGGTCCTTGGCGCTGCGGCCTAAAGAGAGGTGCCAGAAATAAGGACTAGTTCGGAAATTTCACTACGCTCTCCTGGGATGGCCTTGAACTTCAACAAATTAAAAAAAATACCCGCGGTTATTCGACCAGTTTGCAAACTTTTTGAAAATACCAAATACTTTTTCCCTATCTTTTCGAATATTCGAAAAGATAGGGAAAAAGTATTTGGTATTTAATACGTTTTGGAGACCGTAGGACTGATGACGAAAAAGGAAAAGGCTGAAATGCAGAACAGTACTAACTTTTAAGGGTTGGGAATTTTTCTCGTATTTCAACGCATTTTAGGTTTTTTTTTAACCATACTATGACTTCTGTGTGATGTTGACTTATACAACGTCGAATGTACTCTAAGTATTGGCGCCTAACGGCGCCGTGCACTCACTTCGCTCGAGCGCTGGGGGCGCGCAGCGCCTCCCCAACCCCATACTAAAAAAAGCTATGGGCCAACTATAACGCAACCTAGAGGACAGCACCAAGCCTGACGCATCAAGTATCATAAACCCGAAAACAATAAACAAAACCAAAAAAAACCAAAGTACCTATTGTTAAAAATAGCCCAAAGGACTTCGTTAACACGTGTGAAAAATCTACAATTTCAAAGCATTTGCGAGGGTAAGAAAAGTTCTTATCGACTGAATTTCAACTTGTGCAATTGAAAACAGACTATTGGCGCCACCCCAACCCCATTCTTGCTATCACGATGGGCCGCCTATAACGCGACCTAGAGGACATTACCTAGCCATAACGCATCAAGTATGGTCCAAATACGCGGAAAACTAAAATAGTTAATTGGTGTTCAATGCTTCACATTGGCCCAAATAATTAATTGATGTTCAACGCATCAAGTATTGTCCAAATACGCGGAAAAGTAAAATAGTTCATTGATGTTCAATTCTTCACATTGGCCCAAATCATTTATTGATATTCAATTAGTATAGACCAAAATGAAAGTTTGTTTTCATGTGTCCTACTCTATCTCGGGGTAGAACAGACAGTGAAATCTCCTGATAATACCAGTGAAAATTGAAAAATCCCATTCCCGATAACTTTTAATTTATATGTTTGCGGATAATAATTAATACACCATTAAATTCAGCGTAAAAAATGCTACCAATAAATCGAATAAAAATCGAAATATAATAGGGGGGGCTATTCTTCACATTGGCCATTTTGGATCAATAATTATTAATTTAGTTAACTAAAAATTTCTAAACAGAAAAATCCATAAAGTTACTTACTTCAATTTTCCTCCCGGTTTTTAGTTTTGTTTTGGACTTGATTTACGTTTTAGACTCAATTTTAGTTTTACTTTGCTATTCTAGAAAATTCCATAACAAAAGAGAACACGCGAGTAATTTAGCCTTTAGGCGCTAGAATAAACAGCGTCTGCCTTTCGCTAAGAAGTTTTAATACAAATGGTATGGATAATGGACGTGCAAGCTACTCTTTATATGGTCCTTGGCGCTGCGGCCTAAAGAGAGGTGCCAGAAATAAGGACTAGTTCGGAAATTTCACTACGCTCTCCTGGGATGGCCTTGAACTTCAACAAATTAAAAAAAATACCCGCGGTTATTCGACCAGTTTGCAAACTTTTTGAAAATACCAAATACTTTTTCCCTATCTTTTCGAATATTCGACTATTTGATCAAAAAATTCGATTATTCGCGAACTTTTCAAAGCGCTATTCGATTCGACGAATCGAATATTCGATTTGGTATTCGATCGAATTATTTGGTCTTACCAAATATTTTGCACACCCCTACCTCCGCAGCAAACCACTGAGCGGTGCCGAAAATGTGAAAGCCACAAGGGGAAGCGATCAATATTGGAAGGGGGGTAAAAGAGGTTTTTTCTCCTAGATCTTCAGTTTCTCCTTTCCATAAAAACTTGCTGAGGTTAACGGTAATAGCATATGTAACATAATTACTCATAAGTATGCCACTGTACCTTTATTCCATTCAAAAATCTTCACTAACGGTTTGTTTCACCACGAACCAGTAAAAAAGTGGACTACGTTAGATTTTAACCTTTTTATTCATCCTAGTAATTTTGGGAGTCACACTATTGGCTAGTAACATATGCATTTCAGCCAATGGAAAACCTCTAAATTGAGAAGGAATTTTTTGCGTCGGAATTTTAGTCTGCCCAATGTAGCTTTATTGAAATTTATAAACTCGCTCGGTTTGTGCGGATGAAGTTAAATTATGAGTAATTTAGAAAAATAAAAGGTTGGGGAAAATGAACAATAAGTGATTGCTTTCCAAAAATGGAACAAGTCGTCGAAGTGGGATATTCCACCAGCGTTATTAAAACCCAAATAAAGCCTAGAAGAATCATGCCTAGGCTCAAAAGAATCTGCAAAGACTGAAAGACTCCAACCTTGTAGATGCGCCAGAAAAGCTCAACCTGAATTTCAACTATTTTTTCAAAAAAACCTGCTTCTTTTTTTTGACAATGCAAATTTATTTTAGAACGTGAGTCTCCGAGAACTTCATTAATTTGCAAATTAATTACATTAACAGAACTTGACACTATAGTGTAGTTCATTTTAGCTCCTAAGCCTTGGTTGTTCAAACCGGTTTGTTTACTAAAATAAGGGCCGTCGGTTTATCAGACGTAGAGCTAATTATACGACGGCATAGTCGGCATTTGAGATTCGATGACGTCAAATATGACGTCAAATATTACGTAGGGTACGGATGACGCAATATCTGTGAAACAAACCGTTAGTGAAGAAATAGAGCCAGTGGCATACTTATGAGTAATTATGTTACATATGGTAATAGTAAGTGTAGGGATCTGTTGGCTCGCGTGGCATGAAGGGCTTACCACCACCCTCTTACGTATTCTAACCCAGCCACTGCTAATTGGCTTTAGTTGAATTAGACCTATGGTGGTGTCTTGGGTATTAGTTTAGCTGATTATAATTATTATTATTAAAATTAGAGATAATCTCTAAAGAACAAAAAAGACCCCGTAAACTATCGCCCCGGTCGTAGCCGCAGTGCAAACTATCTTAATTTTATCACTTGAAGACAAGCTCGCGTTATTTTTTAAGTTTAATTACTCGTAACTCTTTAAAAAATACTTAATTTACTCAAGAAAGATCTATGAGAAAGAACGGAAATCCAATGTTAAAGGTTACATTTAATAAAAATAAAAACCTATTTTTTCGTGAAGCTTAGAGTATAATATATCCTAAAAACAGTTCATTTATTATTTTGTGACCGTAATTAATTTTTAATTTGCATTAGAAAGGGGATATTTAAGCAGACGACATGATTCACTCCAAAACGGGAAAACGCTAGTGGTCACGTGTTTTTATTAAGGCCGACGTCACAGGCGGGAAACTTCCTAAGCGGCAATTTAAACTTCGTGGTCGGTAGTCCTAAATTTCGAGTGATTTAATTTTAAATTTTAGCGATGCAACAAATAGAACCATATAGATTTGAGCCAGAAAGAAATAGTAGTAGTTCTAGTGAGTCTGATATATCGGAAAATTATAGTTATAATGAATCAAATGATTCTGATGATTCAGATGATTATGGCCACCGCTTAGATGCAGAAGTGAATACCTGGTGAGTGTATTTATTTTCATTTATTCAATTATTTAATTGGTTTCAACCATGTGATTAATTTTAAATGAATGCCAATTAGGTGTAGATGTACAAATTGTAAAGCTATGGCAACGGAGGATGAGTGTACGTGCTGTGTAGAGCAGAGAGAAGTTAGAAATAAAATGGAAGAAGTCTCGTGCATTACTCTGCACCCTGGATTTGAGGCAGTGTGCCTAAACATTTATGTTTTAAACACAGCGTACCGATTATATGCCCGGAACTTTATAAGAAGGCTTGGGTTACCTAACAATGATCCAAATGCGTATGTATAACCATTGACAAATAATTTGTCAATGTATAAGTTTGGTTTTCATAATTATATTATAAAAATTATTTCATTATTGTTTTTGTTTTTAGACGATTCAGATATACAGCCTACAGGCAATTTGTTGGCATGATTTACAAAAATCTGGGTGAGCGATTGAGAGTAGTGATTCCATCATGTGTTATCTCGCATTCGTGCAAGATTTCCCTCACCAGATGACACTTACCAAGGATATCTACATGTTTAAATTTTAGTGATAAGAGATTTAGTCAAATTCTTTAGAAAATGTTCAGTTATATTTGTCATGAAAAAGTAAATGCTCCAGGAGTTTAATAAACTAGTCTCATTTTTAAAATAATTTACAAGGGTTGTCATTTTTAAAACTTTTTACAAATTTAAAATAAAATTAGAATTTTTTAATCAGTCAGACTGTTAAAGAATCATCAAACTACTTTTTTTGGCAAAATCTGCTTGTAAATTTTGTAAGTAATTCTTCTTTAGGTGGGTGATCATATGAATATGAAAGGGGAGGTGGTACAATATCTTTTCCCAAAGACTTATTAGCTTCTTCGTAAGTGGGATAAATCTTTCTCATTTCTAGAACCTTTTGGTATAGCGTTTCGACATAACCTAAAATTAAAAATATTTTAATTTTTTTCTCAAAATATCACAAATAAATTTAATAATCTCACCATAGGTAGAATCCTCCTTTCGAAATACCAAAGTAGGTTTTCCTTTATTGGCTTTGGAGAATCGATACGTACACTGGTCTACGTCACCAAATTTCTTTATATCTTTTTGACAATTTTCATTGTGATGGAGAGCGGATAAAGCTAGTCTATTTAAATGAAGTGAATAGTAAATCGATTTATAATACATATCAAAATTTTATATTGACCTCGATTGCATTCCTTCGTAAAAAAAATGTGTATTTTTAGGGGCATTGGACAACAAAGTAGCGTGGTACCCCTCAAGCGAACTTGTCCCTCCATATCCGGAAGTTAATTCAACATCTTTCAATAGCCTTTTCGCTTCAACAATTTTTGCAACTTGAAGGTGAGCCAAGGTTCCCTGTCTTATCCAAGTTTTTTTTCTTTCTGTTTTTTTATCCAAAAGTCCATGCAAACATTTTTTAAATGAGCTCCCTGGGTGATTTTTATGTAAATTTGAAATGTGATTTGGAAGACTGAGCCATTTATCTCGTTTCTCCTCTTTAGTGTTACTCGCAGCGCAGAAATACAGATGGTTGGTTATACTTTGGATCCAGTCTGCTATTACGGCACAATCCTTGATTCTACTCGCAGCAGCTAGCTTTTTCTTCAGACCTGGAAAAACCAATAGTTCAAGTTAACTATTTCAATTATAATATTAGAATATAAATTAAGACCTATTACTTTTAGAAACATGCCAAGGATCAAATTCGTGGACTATGTCGTATCACGTTTCCCTCATGTACTTGGTAATTTGTAGATGCCGGTCTGTTATCAACCTTGTTATTTTCACCCCACGAGATTCAATAACTTTCAAGCATCTCTTCAACCCTTCAAATTCCATTGCGTTGGAGTTGGCAACTTCATTTGACTATAAAAAGAATGATACGAAATTATAAATAGTCTTATAGCAGTGAGGGTAAGTTCAAAATGAGTATATTGTTACCTGGACTAATTGAAAAGTGACAATTTTATTTGTTTTTAGGTTCATGATAGAATAACTCCCAAATTTAGCATTATGACCTGAATGGATATTTTTTTTGTTTGTATTTCAGAGAGGCACTTAATCACGTTTAAAAATTAATACCCGGGCTGTCGCATCTTGAATCGCCTCCGAAATTAACGTCACCCTCCAATGTTAAACACTCTGCAATGTTATCAGCTTCTTCCTTCTTCCACACCTCCATTATAGACGGATATAAATAATATTTCTGGATTAAATAGTAGGTTGACAATGAAAGGCATTGAATGTTTAATGTTTTGAGCATTCGAATGATATTAGTCGGATGGTTTCCGTTAAACAACATGCCAGCTGCTAATAACAAATTTCCAATGGGCAGTTTTCCATCGAGAGGTTGACTATACCAGCATTGAGAGTGTCCATTCACACAAAGAGATTCGATGCACACCATTGACCCCTTAATATATTTAATTTTCGCAGAATGTGAAGAGTTGCATGAGGTTACTCATAAACACTATGAACTTTTTTCCTCCAGCCGGACCTTCGGGTAACTCTTCCTCAATATCAAAGTCAGAATCACTCCTGTTTTTAAATAAAGCATTGTTTAAGACACCTTTAAATGAAAGGAGATATAAAAATATTTTCCATTACTCTGATTCCGAAGAGGGTTCGTAAAATGAGGTATTAAGGTCATCTGGGTTGCAATCTTCATTTTTAATATCACTTGAGTAGTATTGAGTACTAGAATCAGCATAATCCTTAGATTGACAACTGCAAGAGGGCTTCAATTCCTCTGGCATAGGTAGCTTGTTTTCAGATTGACTTTTCTCGATAGTTTGCGTACTTTTTGAACGGAAATGCTTATTAATCTTAACCGTTTGTACTTTTCTGGATTTGAACTGTAGATCCATCATAGTAAAAGCATCTTTCATATCAGTCTGGATTGATATAGGATTTGGAGTAGGGTTCAAAGTTATAACTTCCTCAACTGACATCTCTGCATTTGACACCACTCCAATTGTATTAGCCTCGGTCTCAGCCTCACCCAGAATGTGTTCTATTTCCTAAATTATTGAACAACGTTTTTAAATCTTTTAATATAATATAACCCTGGATAATTCTTACAAGTTTCTTTTGCCTTTTTGATATAAGACTCCTTGGACGTTTGGTTTCCTTTTCTTTTTGGTATGCAAAGATATTCGGAATTGCTCCTTTAACTAACATCCGTTTAGGCCAAAAAGTGCTATCAACACCAAGACTTTGAAGAAATTCAGCGTTTGTACTTGTTTCAAAACAATTAGTTTCGAAATGTTTTTGACATAATCTCGAGTGCTTCGTGGGTTTAAAGTTCTTTCTTTTTACTTTAGACACCCATATTTTTAATAGCGATGGGTTATCCAGAGGAAACTTGAAAAAACTATTCTTTCCCTTGCTATAAGCCGAATTACAACCGTACGCATTGCAGTAAACCACCATACTTATTTAATTTAAGTATTAGAATATTAAAAAATAACAATAAAATTAGGCAAGGGTTAACTCAAAGTAAGGCCCTAAAAGGCTAAAGCGCGGAAGTACCGTAGACGATCTCTGTGACGGAGCCTGATAGAGAGAGGAATTCCCATTTTTGACGTCAGCGCACCAAGCGCCGTTTTTTCCCCCTTTTCGCCCGTTTTGGGAGACGCCAGAGATAGAAGCGTGTATTGCGGCAAAGTACGTCTTTCTTAAATGTAACCTTTAAAGGTTACATTTAATAAAAATAAAAACCTATTTTTTCGTGAAGCTTAGAGTATAATATATCCTAAAAACAGTTCATTTATTATTTTGTGACCGTAATTAATTTTTAATTTGCATTAGAAAGGGGATATTTAAGCAGACGACATGATTCACTCCAAAACGGGAAAACGCTAGTGGTCACGTGTTTTTATTAAGGCCGACGTCACAGGCGGGAAACTTCCTAAGCGGCAATTTAAACTTCGTGGTCGGTAGTCCTAAATTTCGAGTGATTTAATTTTAAATTTTAGCGATGCAACAAATAGAACCATATAGATTTGAGCCAGAAAGAAATAGTAGTAGTTCTAGTGAGTCTGATATATCGGAAAATTATAGTTATAATGAATCAAATGATTCTGATGATTCAGATGATTATGGCCACCGCTTAGATGCAGAAGTGAATACCTGGTGAGTGTATTTATTTTCATTTATTCAATTATTTAATTGGTTTCAACCATGTGATTAATTTTAAATGAATGCCAATTAGGTGTAGATGTACAAATTGTAAAGCTATGGCAACGGAGGATGAGTGTACGTGCTGTGTAGAGCAGAGAGAAGTTAGAAATAAAATGGAAGAAGTCTCGTGCATTACTCTGCACCCTGGATTTGAGGCAGTGTGCCTAAACATTTATGTTTTAAACACAGCGTACCGATTATATGCCCGGAACTTTATAAGAAGGCTTGGGTTACCTAACAATGATCCAAATGCGTATGTATAACCATTGACAAATAATTTGTCAATGTATAAGTTTGGTTTTCATAATTATATTATAAAAATTATTTCATTATTGTTTTTGTTTTTAGACGATTCAGATATACAGCCTACAGGCAATTTGTTGGCATGATTTACAAAAATCTGGGTGAGCGATTGAGAGTAGTGATTCCATCATGTGTTATCTCGCATTCGTGCAAGATTTCCCTCACCAGATGACACTTACCAAGGATATCTACATGTTTAAATTTTAGTGATAAGAGATTTAGTCAAATTCTTTAGAAAATGTTCAGTTATATTTGTCATGAAAAAGTAAATGCTCCAGGAGTTTAATAAACTAGTCTCATTTTTAAAATAATTTACAAGGGTTGTCATTTTTAAAACTTTTTACAAATTTAAAATAAAATTAGAATTTTTTAATCAGTCAGACTGTTAAAGAATCATCAAACTACTTTTTTTGGCAAAATCTGCTTGTAAATTTTGTAAGTAATTCTTCTTTAGGTGGGTGATCATATGAATATGAAAGGGGAGGTGGTACAATATCTTTTCCCAAAGACTTATTAGCTTCTTCGTAAGTGGGATAAATCTTTCTCATTTCTAGAACCTTTTGGTATAGCGTTTCGACATAACCTAAAATTAAAAATATTTTAATTTTTTTCTCAAAATATCACAAATAAATTTAATAATCTCACCATAGGTAGAATCCTCCTTTCGAAATACCAAAGTAGGTTTTCCTTTATTGGCTTTGGAGAATCGATACGTACACTGGTCTACGTCACCAAATTTCTTTATATCTTTTTGACAATTTTCATTGTGATGGAGAGCGGATAAAGCTAGTCTATTTAAATGAAGTGAATAGTAAATCGATTTATAATACATATCAAAATTTTATATTGACCTCGATTGCATTCCTTCGTAAAAAAAATGTGTATTTTTAGGGGCATTGGACAACAAAGTAGCGTGGTACCCCTCAAGCGAACTTGTCCCTCCATATCCGGAAGTTAATTCAACATCTTTCAATAGCCTTTTCGCTTCAACAATTTTTGCAACTTGAAGGTGAGCCAAGGTTCCCTGTCTTATCCAAGTTTTTTTTCTTTCTGTTTTTTTATCCAAAAGTCCATGCAAACATTTTTTAAATGAGCTCCCTGGGTGATTTTTATGTAAATTTGAAATGTGATTTGGAAGACTGAGCCATTTATCTCGTTTCTCCTCTTTAGTGTTACTCGCAGCGCAGAAATACAGATGGTTGGTTATACTTTGGATCCAGTCTGCTATTACGGCACAATCCTTGATTCTACTCGCAGCAGCTAGCTTTTTCTTCAGACCTGGAAAAACCAATAGTTCAAGTTAACTATTTCAATTATAATATTAGAATATAAATTAAGACCTATTACTTTTAGAAACATGCCAAGGATCAAATTCGTGGACTATGTCGTATCACGTTTCCCTCATGTACTTGGTAATTTGTAGATGCCGGTCTGTTATCAACCTTGTTATTTTCACCCCACGAGATTCAATAACTTTCAAGCATCTCTTCAACCCTTCAAATTCCATTGCGTTGGAGTTGGCAACTTCATTTGACTATAAAAAGAATGATACGAAATTATAAATAGTCTTATAGCAGTGAGGGTAAGTTCAAAATGAGTATATTGTTACCTGGACTAATTGAAAAGTGACAATTTTATTTGTTTTTAGGTTCATGATAGAATAACTCCCAAATTTAGCATTATGACCTGAATGGATATTTTTTTTGTTTGTATTTCAGAGAGGCACTTAATCACGTTTAAAAATTAATACCCGGGCTGTCGCATCTTGAATCGCCTCCGAAATTAACGTCACCCTCCAATGTTAAACACTCTGCAATGTTATCAGCTTCTTCCTTCTTCCACACCTCCATTATAGACGGATATAAATAATATTTCTGGATTAAATAGTAGGTTGACAATGAAAGGCATTGAATGTTTAATGTTTTGAGCATTCGAATGATATTAGTCGGATGGTTTCCGTTAAACAACATGCCAGCTGCTAATAACAAATTTCCAATGGGCAGTTTTCCATCGAGAGGTTGACTATACCAGCATTGAGAGTGTCCATTCACACAAAGAGATTCGATGCACACCATTGACCCCTTAATATATTTAATTTTCGCAGAATGTGAAGAGTTGCATGAGGTTACTCATAAACACTATGAACTTTTTTCCTCCAGCCGGACCTTCGGGTAACTCTTCCTCAATATCAAAGTCAGAATCACTCCTGTTTTTAAATAAAGCATTGTTTAAGACACCTTTAAATGAAAGGAGATATAAAAATATTTTCCATTACTCTGATTCCGAAGAGGGTTCGTAAAATGAGGTATTAAGGTCATCTGGGTTGCAATCTTCATTTTTAATATCACTTGAGTAGTATTGAGTACTAGAATCAGCATAATCCTTAGATTGACAACTGCAAGAGGGCTTCAATTCCTCTGGCATAGGTAGCTTGTTTTCAGATTGACTTTTCTCGATAGTTTGCGTACTTTTTGAACGGAAATGCTTATTAATCTTAACCGTTTGTACTTTTCTGGATTTGAACTGTAGATCCATCATAGTAAAAGCATCTTTCATATCAGTCTGGATTGATATAGGATTTGGAGTAGGGTTCAAAGTTATAACTTCCTCAACTGACATCTCTGCATTTGACACCACTCCAATTGTATTAGCCTCGGTCTCAGCCTCACCCAGAATGTGTTCTATTTCCTAAATTATTGAACAACGTTTTTAAATCTTTTAATATAATATAACCCTGGATAATTCTTACAAGTTTCTTTTGCCTTTTTGATATAAGACTCCTTGGACGTTTGGTTTCCTTTTCTTTTTGGTATGCAAAGATATTCGGAATTGCTCCTTTAACTAACATCCGTTTAGGCCAAAAAGTGCTATCAACACCAAGACTTTGAAGAAATTCAGCGTTTGTACTTGTTTCAAAACAATTAGTTTCGAAATGTTTTTGACATAATCTCGAGTGCTTCGTGGGTTTAAAGTTCTTTCTTTTTACTTTAGACACCCATATTTTTAATAGCGATGGGTTATCCAGAGGAAACTTGAAAAAACTATTCTTTCCCTTGCTATAAGCCGAATTACAACCGTACGCATTGCAGTAAACCACCATACTTATTTAATTTAAGTATTAGAATATTAAAAAATAACAATAAAATTAGGCAAGGGTTAACTCAAAGTAAGGCCCTAAAAGGCTAAAGCGCGGAAGTACCGTAGACGATCTCTGTGACGGAGCCTGATAGAGAGAGGAATTCCCATTTTTGACGTCAGCGCACCAAGCGCCGTTTTTTCCCCCTTTTCGCCCGTTTTGGGAGACGCCAGAGATAGAAGCGTGTATTGCGGCAAAGTACGTCTTTCTTAAATGTAACCTTTAAAGGTTACATTTAATAAAAATAAAAACCTATTTTTTCGTGAAGCTTAGAGTATAATATATCCTAAAAACAGTTCATTTATTATTTTGTGACCGTAATTAATTTTTAATTTGCATTAGAAAGGGGATATTTAAGCAGACGACATGATTCACTCCAAAACGGGAAAACGCTAGTGGTCACGTGTTTTTATTAAGGCCGACGTCACAGGCGGGAAACTTCCTAAGCGGCAATTTAAACTTCGTGGTCGGTAGTCCTAAATTTCGAGTGATTTAATTTTAAATTTTAGCGATGCAACAAATAGAACCATATAGATTTGAGCCAGAAAGAAATAGTAGTAGTTCTAGTGAGTCTGATATATCGGAAAATTATAGTTATAATGAATCAAATGATTCTGATGATTCAGATGATTATGGCCACCGCTTAGATGCAGAAGTGAATACCTGGTGAGTGTATTTATTTTCATTTATTCAATTATTTAATTGGTTTCAACCATGTGATTAATTTTAAATGAATGCCAATTAGGTGTAGATGTACAAATTGTAAAGCTATGGCAACGGAGGATGAGTGTACGTGCTGTGTAGAGCAGAGAGAAGTTAGAAATAAAATGGAAGAAGTCTCGTGCATTACTCTGCACCCTGGATTTGAGGCAGTGTGCCTAAACATTTATGTTTTAAACACAGCGTACCGATTATATGCCCGGAACTTTATAAGAAGGCTTGGGTTACCTAACAATGATCCAAATGCGTATGTATAACCATTGACAAATAATTTGTCAATGTATAAGTTTGGTTTTCATAATTATATTATAAAAATTATTTCATTATTGTTTTTGTTTTTAGACGATTCAGATATACAGCCTACAGGCAATTTGTTGGCATGATTTACAAAAATCTGGGTGAGCGATTGAGAGTAGTGATTCCATCATGTGTTATCTCGCATTCGTGCAAGATTTCCCTCACCAGATGACACTTACCAAGGATATCTACATGTTTAAATTTTAGTGATAAGAGATTTAGTCAAATTCTTTAGAAAATGTTCAGTTATATTTGTCATGAAAAAGTAAATGCTCCAGGAGTTTAATAAACTAGTCTCATTTTTAAAATAATTTACAAGGGTTGTCATTTTTAAAACTTTTTACAAATTTAAAATAAAATTAGAATTTTTTAATCAGTCAGACTGTTAAAGAATCATCAAACTACTTTTTTTGGCAAAATCTGCTTGTAAATTTTGTAAGTAATTCTTCTTTAGGTGGGTGATCATATGAATATGAAAGGGGAGGTGGTACAATATCTTTTCCCAAAGACTTATTAGCTTCTTCGTAAGTGGGATAAATCTTTCTCATTTCTAGAACCTTTTGGTATAGCGTTTCGACATAACCTAAAATTAAAAATATTTTAATTTTTTTCTCAAAATATCACAAATAAATTTAATAATCTCACCATAGGTAGAATCCTCCTTTCGAAATACCAAAGTAGGTTTTCCTTTATTGGCTTTGGAGAATCGATACGTACACTGGTCTACGTCACCAAATTTCTTTATATCTTTTTGACAATTTTCATTGTGATGGAGAGCGGATAAAGCTAGTCTATTTAAATGAAGTGAATAGTAAATCGATTTATAATACATATCAAAATTTTATATTGACCTCGATTGCATTCCTTCGTAAAAAAAATGTGTATTTTTAGGGGCATTGGACAACAAAGTAGCGTGGTACCCCTCAAGCGAACTTGTCCCTCCATATCCGGAAGTTAATTCAACATCTTTCAATAGCCTTTTCGCTTCAACAATTTTTGCAACTTGAAGGTGAGCCAAGGTTCCCTGTCTTATCCAAGTTTTTTTTCTTTCTGTTTTTTTATCCAAAAGTCCATGCAAACATTTTTTAAATGAGCTCCCTGGGTGATTTTTATGTAAATTTGAAATGTGATTTGGAAGACTGAGCCATTTATCTCGTTTCTCCTCTTTAGTGTTACTCGCAGCGCAGAAATACAGATGGTTGGTTATACTTTGGATCCAGTCTGCTATTACGGCACAATCCTTGATTCTACTCGCAGCAGCTAGCTTTTTCTTCAGACCTGGAAAAACCAATAGTTCAAGTTAACTATTTCAATTATAATATTAGAATATAAATTAAGACCTATTACTTTTAGAAACATGCCAAGGATCAAATTCGTGGACTATGTCGTATCACGTTTCCCTCATGTACTTGGTAATTTGTAGATGCCGGTCTGTTATCAACCTTGTTATTTTCACCCCACGAGATTCAATAACTTTCAAGCATCTCTTCAACCCTTCAAATTCCATTGCGTTGGAGTTGGCAACTTCATTTGACTATAAAAAGAATGATACGAAATTATAAATAGTCTTATAGCAGTGAGGGTAAGTTCAAAATGAGTATATTGTTACCTGGACTAATTGAAAAGTGACAATTTTATTTGTTTTTAGGTTCATGATAGAATAACTCCCAAATTTAGCATTATGACCTGAATGGATATTTTTTTTGTTTGTATTTCAGAGAGGCACTTAATCACGTTTAAAAATTAATACCCGGGCTGTCGCATCTTGAATCGCCTCCGAAATTAACGTCACCCTCCAATGTTAAACACTCTGCAATGTTATCAGCTTCTTCCTTCTTCCACACCTCCATTATAGACGGATATAAATAATATTTCTGGATTAAATAGTAGGTTGACAATGAAAGGCATTGAATGTTTAATGTTTTGAGCATTCGAATGATATTAGTCGGATGGTTTCCGTTAAACAACATGCCAGCTGCTAATAACAAATTTCCAATGGGCAGTTTTCCATCGAGAGGTTGACTATACCAGCATTGAGAGTGTCCATTCACACAAAGAGATTCGATGCACACCATTGACCCCTTAATATATTTAATTTTCGCAGAATGTGAAGAGTTGCATGAGGTTACTCATAAACACTATGAACTTTTTTCCTCCAGCCGGACCTTCGGGTAACTCTTCCTCAATATCAAAGTCAGAATCACTCCTGTTTTTAAATAAAGCATTGTTTAAGACACCTTTAAATGAAAGGAGATATAAAAATATTTTCCATTACTCTGATTCCGAAGAGGGTTCGTAAAATGAGGTATTAAGGTCATCTGGGTTGCAATCTTCATTTTTAATATCACTTGAGTAGTATTGAGTACTAGAATCAGCATAATCCTTAGATTGACAACTGCAAGAGGGCTTCAATTCCTCTGGCATAGGTAGCTTGTTTTCAGATTGACTTTTCTCGATAGTTTGCGTACTTTTTGAACGGAAATGCTTATTAATCTTAACCGTTTGTACTTTTCTGGATTTGAACTGTAGATCCATCATAGTAAAAGCATCTTTCATATCAGTCTGGATTGATATAGGATTTGGAGTAGGGTTCAAAGTTATAACTTCCTCAACTGACATCTCTGCATTTGACACCACTCCAATTGTATTAGCCTCGGTCTCAGCCTCACCCAGAATGTGTTCTATTTCCTAAATTATTGAACAACGTTTTTAAATCTTTTAATATAATATAACCCTGGATAATTCTTACAAGTTTCTTTTGCCTTTTTGATATAAGACTCCTTGGACGTTTGGTTTCCTTTTCTTTTTGGTATGCAAAGATATTCGGAATTGCTCCTTTAACTAACATCCGTTTAGGCCAAAAAGTGCTATCAACACCAAGACTTTGAAGAAATTCAGCGTTTGTACTTGTTTCAAAACAATTAGTTTCGAAATGTTTTTGACATAATCTCGAGTGCTTCGTGGGTTTAAAGTTCTTTCTTTTTACTTTAGACACCCATATTTTTAATAGCGATGGGTTATCCAGAGGAAACTTGAAAAAACTATTCTTTCCCTTGCTATAAGCCGAATTACAACCGTACGCATTGCAGTAAACCACCATACTTATTTAATTTAAGTATTAGAATATTAAAAAATAACAATAAAATTAGGCAAGGGTTAACTCAAAGTAAGGCCCTAAAAGGCTAAAGCGCGGAAGTACCGTAGACGATCTCTGTGACGGAGCCTGATAGAGAGAGGAATTCCCATTTTTGACGTCAGCGCACCAAGCGCCGTTTTTTCCCCCTTTTCGCCCGTTTTGGGAGACGCCAGAGATAGAAGCGTGTATTGCGGCAAAGTACGTCTTTCTTAAATGTAACCTTTAAGAAAACTTAAGACTTTTGCCCCGCGAGAAGAGTCTGTCACCTGCTGGCGCTTTAGCTATTGTCTGGCCGAAACATTTTAGGCGCATGCGCGAATAAAGGAAATACATTATCACGTGACTTCCCCTTAGACAAACCGTCGGATGGTTGTATTTTCCCCCGAGCGCCTAGCAGAAGCTTCACTTTATTTAAAAAAATTGTTGCTAAAAATTGTTGTTTCAAATTATGCAAAAACGACTCCAGATTTAGCGACAAAAAATACATGGAAAGTATATTCTTTCTCAACTTTCCGAAACACAAAGCGGGAAAATGCAAACGTTCGATCGCAGTCTGTGCTCGGCCTGAATTTGTTAATCATAAACCAGTATTTAAATTTAGATATTAGGGCGTTAACGTTATTATGTTTATCATTTTTTTTTAAATTTCCACACCATGCAGATTTGTTTGTTCAATTCATTCTTCTGTGGGTGCTAGGTTCCGATTCTACAACTCTACTTATACATGTATTATGATTCGTAAGGAGTAAAAATTGCCCTTAAAAATTAAAATTATCCTTATACTCGAGTGTCAAAAAGGCACATAAAAGCGATTTTCAGTGAAAAAGAATAATAAGAAATTATATAGTAATTAATTAATTAATTTTAAAGGTATTTATTTTCATAAATAAAGGTATAGGGTATTTGACAGTACATAAATTTGTTGTAAAATCTGCTTAAGTATATTATCTAACTAACCTCCGAAGTTTATCATTTCTATCGGTCACGGATAAGTTCGGGAAACACCATTGGCTAGGATTAGGCCAAGTGGTCAAATTTTTGCTTTTATCCTTTAGGATCATAAGGACAATTTTCGCTAAAAAAAGGGAATTGTTCTTAGCTTATCCTTAAGAGCGAAATAAGGATTTATCCTTAGCTTATCCTTAAGAGCGAAATAAGGATTTATCCTTAGCTTATCCTTAAGAGCGAAATAAGGATTTATCCTTAGCTTATCCTTAAGAGCGAAATAAGGATTTATTCTTAGCTTATCCTTAAGAGCGAAATAATTATTTATCCTTAGCTTTTCCTTAAGAGCGAAATAAGGATTTATCCTTAGCTTATCCTTAAGAGCGAAATAAGGATTTATCCTTAGCTTATCCTTAAGAGCGAAATAAATATCTATCCTTAGCTTATCCTTCAGAACAAAATAAGGATTTATCCTTAGCTTATCCTTCAGAACAAAATAAGGATTTATCCTTAGCTTACCCTTAAGAGCGAAATAAGGATTTATCCTTAGCTTATCCTTCAGAGCGAAATAAGGATTTATCCTTAGCTTATCCTTCAGAGCGAAATAAGGATTTATCCTTAGCTTATCCTTCAGAACAAAATAAGGATTTATCCTTAGCTTATCCTTAAGAGCGAAATAAGGATTTATCCTTAGCTTATCCTTAAGAGCGAAATAAGGATTTATCCTTAGCTTATCCTTAAGAGCGAAATAAGGATTTATCCTTAGCTTATCCTTAAGGGCGAAATTAGGATTTATCCTTAGCTTATCCTTAAGAGCGAAATAAGGATTTATCCTTAGCTTATCCTTAAGAGCGAAATAAGGATTTATCCTTAGCTTATCCTTATAAGAAAGAAATAAGAATTGTGAGAAATCTCAATCGATTGAACCTAATACACTAGGTTGGACGGGCTATCATACTATTCAGGTGCTACACTAGATCATCCACTTGCTTTATGGGATAATACATGGAACATTCAGATGAGAAAAAAAATGTAAGCAAATGAATGCCTCACCCATCAAGAAGGCGTCTTCCATGCCAGTGTCGGTGAGCCTGTTTGCATCTCGAAGATGAATACGAGGAGTCCATTTCTCGAGCTTAGAAATTACGTCGTTGCATAAATTGACTAAAATGATATGAAATGTAAAATGCATTTTAATTTTATGTCGCTAGTTTTAAGTGTGACGCTGAACTATTTCGGTTAAATTGAATATAAACTAGTACTTTTGTCGCCCAGCCCAAAGCGCTGCTTAGTGGTACGTTGCCGAGGTAATTTCTTGGAGTTTTTCCTAAAGAACGCGTTGGAGGTTATATTCGTAAGCTATCGCTACGCCCTCTTTTGGTTGCCGTCGAAAACTAGATATTCATAATCGATAATTAAACATAACGGTCAACAAGTAGCCGATCAGTTTAAAAACATATTTCGGCGGCGCAAACGTCCGCCTTTTTCAGTGTGGAGAAACAGCGCTGCCAGACAAAAATAAAAACATTGTCATCCAAAAAGAAAGCAGTGTTGTCAGATTCAGCTTATTATGTTTAAAATGCATCGAAAATCAGAGTGTGTATAGTATAGAGAGGCGCATCTTCCTATTCCCGTAATGTTATAATATTGTCGCAGGTTTTTGAAGCGCGAGCGCCTAGAAGAGCAGACGAGCCGTTAAGATAGTCTTAGACGTTCGATGGCGCCATAAAAAAATCAATTATAAAAAAAAATCAAAACTGCTGCAATAAATTTTGAAACACAGTTGCGCATGTTGAATCTTCAGGAGCCGGGAACCATTTCTTATCGATTCTCCAAGCGATGAAATATGAATCTTTGTAAGCGTTCTTTCACATTTGTCATGTGTGATAATAGTTTGAAACTGGTGTCAAATATCTCATTTACATTTGTTACAAATTCCAAGAAATTGGCAGTTGGTACAATGATGGTACCAAAAGAGTTTTTGGTGGATTTGAATGCCTTAAAATGAGCAACCACATTAATTAGATCAAGTCTTGCCTTAGTTGGCTGATGCAAGATGAACATTGGTGATTTGAGAAGCAACGATGGATTAGGTATCCTGATATATAACTATAAGGACATTTTCTTTGAGCAGGTTGGGACTTTCAATGAAATTTCAAATTTCTAAGCAGTAGCGCCGCCAGGATTTTTTCCCAAGTAGGCACCAATGATATTAGAGGGCCCCCTCTACGCAATAATTTCAATCGATAATTTCACGTTTTTTTCTTTTAACTAAACTCTCCGTTTTGAAAGAGTTCACCGTGTTTCTTATTGCAAAATTATGTGAAGCTAAAATTAAATTAATTTTTCACCTGTTCCCCAGTTTAACCAACATTTAGATATCCAATATCCCCAATTCCAATAATCCCTTATTTATCAACCACTAACATCGGATGTTCTTTTAAATGATTCGATAAATCTCGATTAATGGATAATGTGGCCAGGTTGGAAAGTCTATCCTCTCGCATTGTTGTCCGTAGACGCGTTTCAATTCTATTCAAGGAACTGAAACTCCTTTCAGAAATAGTATTGGCCACGGGAATACACAGAACAACTTTATAGTACTTAACTAAGTCGGGAAAGCCACCTTCCATAGTCATTAGATAGTGATAACAGTCTGTTACGCTTTTCAAATTTTTCAATTTTATTAAATTTCTGGCTATTTTAATTTGACCTTTCAATGAATCTAGGTCGAAATTAAAGCGAGTGTATATTTGGCAGTGGGCTAGGACGTCATTTTCTACGAGAAAGTTTTCTGAGTCGGGGTCGGACGCAGTTATTCCTTTAATTGGGCTATTATTTTCTAAAAATCTGTTTTTCATTTCTGATATAAATTTATCGATTATTTGGTAGTAAGTTGATCTCAACTGTTAATTTGCTTCAGTGTCTCAGTTTCCTGTTGTACACGCCGACGTAAACTTTCGGGAACTCATTCTGGTTTTAGTTTTTAAAGTAAAAACTCCAGATATTAGGCCTTTTAAAATGGTACCACTATAGTCTTAAAAAAACTAGTTTAAGAATGATACCACCCTCGGCACCACCAATAGTTTGGTTCAAAATATCTAGCTACTAAAAGCTTGAAAAAAGTCAACTAACTATATAAACTAGCCCGAAATGTTTTTATTCAAAACAAGCGCAGTACGGCTTCTTTAAACCTCTAGGAGGTAGAAGTCGGCTCTTGCCAAAAATATTAAAACAAAACAGACACCACTAATATAGTGTAGTTAGAAAATAACTAGGTACTAAATAAAAAGCTTGAAAAAAGCCAACTAACTATATTAAAGGGGCTCCAAAGTTCGGTGCCAAATATGTGTAAAGTCAGTAAAGTGCGAAATTTACGTTTGACTCTGCCCGCCTCTGCCAAGTCCGAGTGAGGGGTTGGCGGGATGAAAAGCATGCTCAATTTTTTTTTGCCACCGAACTTTGGAGCCCCTTTAACTAGCCCGAAATGTTTTTATTTAAAACAAGCGCAGTACGGCTTCTTTAAACCTCTAGGAGGTAGAAGTCGGCTCTTGCCAAAAATATTTAAACAAAGAGGACACTAAATTAGCTGACTGAGAAAGACCCGAAATGTAGAGAACTGCTTTGAAGAAGCGCACAAAATGAAATGAAACTCTGGTAAAAATTATGTCTTAAGATAAGAGTAACAACCAGCCTTTCGAACACGTGACCCAGTGGGCGAATCACAAACCCCCAAATAAGCTGGAGCTTTCCAGTTTTATCCCCATGGTGAAGGCCCACCCCTTCTAGGATGATATTGCGCTTATCAACAAACGACATTCTTAACAACACGGTAGCTCTCGGACGAACAGGTGTCAGGTACGGGGGCCCCCTTTCTCGATTTGCATCTTGTGGGGGGAGGAGACATTTCGCTCTTTGAACTTGCCACGAGGTGGAGGGGAGCTAAGGTTCGAGGTCATTTTTACGTTTTACGATAACGTGTGCGGCTTATGGAAGCAGCTGTTTTTCCCCGAATTACAATGATCTCCCTTTACAAATAAACTCGGAATGTTAACACCGCTTAACCTACCCTTTTTAGGCTGCAGGGGGCCCCTGAGGGGGCTTGTTTTCTTAAGTGGATAGCAAAGATTACCGGCCGTTTAGGAATAAAAAAAACTGGTAGTCAACTAGTCATCTTTTCAATGAATTTTAGGCCCCAAGAAGGCACCTTTTTCGTAAATGGGAGGCCTAAAGTAGGCACCTTTTCTTAAATTCGAGGCCCCAAGTGGGCCTATAGTTCTTAAATTGGAGGCCTCCTAAATAGGCCCAAAATTTTTCAACTTGTGCCCACCGCTGGCGGCGCTACTGTTTCTAAGTCTTCTTCGGAGCATTGCCCTTGAACTTGTAAGACTCCATATTTTTCAAAATCAGATGAATCCTTTTCTGGTCCTGGAGCTGATTTCTTAAAGGAATCTATGTTTAAAATGAAGTTATCCGAATCATCGATGCAAGTTGAATCTGCAGGTTTAAGAGATTATTGACTGATGCAACTCTGTATGCTGCCCGAAATTGTTGAGAATTCGGATGATCTCCATTGCCTCCTTTTTGACGAATAGAACCAAAGTAATTTTCTAGAAAGTCTTGACTAACCCTTCCTGTTAATAAGAATTCAAGACTAAAATTATCCTTTAGATCTTTCCACAGGAATAGCAAAGACTGAATTGAGAGTTTCCACCCTTCGATACAAGGAAGGGTTTTATACCTGCAGTTTTGAGGCTTCCATGTGTTAAATCATTCCAATTTATCACTCAACATTTGAATATGGATTGACTTATCACTCATTCCTCTCTTACAGAGGGTTTCATTTTTCAAAGTCCTGCTATTGAACAAATCAAAAAGGTCGTTCATGTGTAGAAGGAACTCGGCCATGAAAGTGCTGTTTATTGTTAAGTCTCCTAATCCCAAAGAGCATGCGGTTTCAATGCCATTGGCGACACTCCGGCTAAAAATTTGGGTGCTAAACTGACTTCCATATTGGGAAATGCAGGTAAATTAATGTGTTTGTGTGTCAGCTTATGAGCGCTTCGAAACTTTAAATTTTTTGATCTAATTAATAAAAATTTTCAAGATCTATCCAAGTAACTACTTTGTCCTCCACCATAATTGGATATCGTTTGAAATTGTTCATCACACTTTTCAAGAGATGGGGAGGATCAAAGAAGAAATTAATTTTCTCTTCATCAATTTTAATGTATGGCTTTTCAACTGATATTCCCCATACTTCTCAACAAAGTTTGGTTTCCCGTCCCTTGGTGACAAACCACAGGTTTGACAATGAGTCCAATATTTTTAGGTGAGTTATGCAGTCGTGTAGCAAAAGATTTAAGGTCTGTTTTGGGCAAGCATCTTTTGTTAGAAAGTAACCAATTGGTTGTTTCCATTTTAGCTTTATGCCTTTAATCATGAATACAAGAGCTTGATTTGCGTACTGCTTGGTTCTTCCGTACGGACCAAAATCCACAAAACCTTCAATGATGTCGTTTCCATGATTGTAATTTAGTTTTTCTTTTAAGCTCATTTCGTCAAAAGAAAGTACTACCACACTTTCACTAATTTTCTTATTTTGAAATTTTATTTTCAAGGCCTCAACCGTTTTGTGGTTGAATCCAGGTTCAAGTTCTATGTGAGCTAACCATTTCTCCAGCGTTCTCTTTATTGGAAGGCATAATACAGCTTGCCACATTTTTTTGTTTCTTTGTCTTAGTTTCAATTCAGAATCAAATAATTCCTTAGTAAAGTCAGATAAGAACCTAGTATCATTTGTGACATCGCAAGTATTTTTACTGCCTGCCAGTTTAACTTTCATACTTGCTAACTGCTTTTTCATTCTTAGGATTTTTGCATTTTTCTTATTAAGTCTTTTTGGAAATCCTTTGGTTTGAACTGACTTATTTTTGACTTGCTTTTCCGAAACTACAATTTCTACTTCTCCTTCTATATTTGGTACTAGTGTAATAATATAAGTACTTTAGTTAAATTAATTTCAATAAATATCAAAACTCTTATCTTACTATATTCATTGTCATTATTTGAAGCGTAGCTTTCGTTTGGATGGTTATAATTGTGTTCTATTGGAATGCGTTTACTTGAATATATCAATTCTTGGTTTAAATCCAAAATTATTTTCCCATTGCCATTAAGTTTATCAACTGAAATGTTTTATCAATTTAAATCTACGGTTTATCTGGGTTACAACTTCAAAATTAAATTACCATTTTGACAATTTGATTCATTAGGGAAAGCGTAATTGTGCATTTGGATAATTTGTTTTGTCCCGTTTAACTCTGACCCGTGTGTAGCCAACGTGTTTTCTTTGGAGATATCTTCTAACCCATGTTCATTTGTCCGGTTTTACTTTACTACTTGTTGGAATAATTAATTATTAATAAAATTAAGAAGCAAGTTCTCCTGGTAGAGGTTTTTATACCTTTAATAGGCGTATTTGAAACTGAAATTTGGTCTTCATTATTGCGAAAAATAGTTGGTATAGCAAATGTTGTTAGTCTATTTCTGGTTTTAACATTCATGAAACAATCGTCAGTAAAATGGAGAGAACAAAGTGTATGGTTTGTGTACAAATATGTAGAACTAAAAGTTTGAAAGTTAATAATATATATGAATATAAGCTTATCTAATGAAAACGCGTATTCACCGGTCTTTATCCTTTGGAAACTTAAAAAAAGATAAACGATACTTAATTTTTTTTAGTTGAAGGACAATTTCTCGCCGAGCAATACATAATTAAAAGATTTATTGATGTTAATTTATCCAACAAATAGAAAAGTTTTTGCATCGTTCTTTACCTCCCCAGTAGCACAATTTAGTCGGGCCGATGGACGTATAAAATCAGTCGGCCGACTTGGTCGGGTCGTAGTCGGCCGTCTCGTAGTTGGCCATAGTCGGGCCGTAGTCGGCCATAGTCGGGCCGTAGCCGATCGTCTTGGTCGGGTCGTAGTCGGCCCTCAGCTGGTTAACAGGTCGAAATGTCACAGCCTGTTTTATGGTCGGTAGAGAGTCGCTGTATTGCTATGACCCCTACCAAAATATCAGTCGGCCCTACCAATTTCGACCCAGAAACCAAGACTGTGTAATAGTCGGCCCTACCTGTAGTGAGTCACTTTGCCTAGCAAAATATTAAGACTATATCAGTCGGCCCGACCAATATTATGCTGTTTTGCCGACGAAAAATTAAGGCTGTATAGTCATAGGATCTACCAATATATCAATTAACAGTACTAATTTCACATGGATATAATTAAATGACAAACATACATTCTTAAATGTTTAAGAGATTTTAATTAAAACATATTTAAATACTTTGGCTAACAAACTTTCGTTACTCTCGGAAAAAAAATTAGTTGAACAATTTGATATATTTATAGGTCAACTTTTAGACACTGTTAATAACTTATTTAAAATGATTGATACTTCATGACAAATTTTAATTTAATAATGTAATATTTTATTTTCAATAGGAGAATTTTCAAACCGAAGTTCGTTTTCAAGTCATAGTTAAGCATTTACCCAACTATGCCTTGAAAAGGGACTTGGGTTCGAAAGCTCGCCTATTGAAATTAAAATGTTATATTAATATAAGTTTTTAGTCATGAAATATCTTGTCTTTTTAATTATACGTGACTTATTTTTTTAAATTCATGATTATCAATACAAAATAAGTTTTTTAACACTGTCTTCCTGGTAATTTTTGTCAGTGTCTTTTGACTCCATTGCTTTTAAGCTTCTCCTTAGGCATCCCCCGTTCCTATCCTTAGCAAGTTTGAACCATAATTTTATTGAAGATTCTACATCTATATCTTTTCCCAGTTTCAAATTGGTTGACCGTTTTACTGCTTCTAGAAAAGAGATAAATCATAAGGTTAAATTGTTAAACATTTAGTATTATTTACACTATACCAATGATGAAATTCTTTATTAGCATGTTTACAAAAGCTGCTTTTTAATTTGCTCCGATCCAGTTACAATTAAGAGCAACTTCATTTGTCATTACGTTTCGCATAATGCTTCTTGTGGAGTCAGATATCTTTTTTGCACCCCAAGTTGAAATTTTGTCTACCTAATTAGTAATATTTTTTTTAAATAACAACCAAGTATTACATAGAACAGTTTCAACACCAATAACTGAGATAATGGAAATTAATTTTTTTTTGGGAATGGATAAAAACCAAATATTTAAATGGAAATGGACATTTTGGCTTTATTAACAGGGTTCAAACAACAGGCTCCAAGGCCCATAATTTGGACAATGTATGTACCAATTATCTTTCACCATAGAATGGGAAATTATACCTCCCTCAATTGACCAAGTAAAATACCTTAGCTGTTAATCTATCAATTTGTGGTTCCTGATACCCCGTAATTTGGGCACTTACTGCCTCACGTACCTTTTGAGATTTAAATTTAAACTGTGCGAATTTAGAAATCCCAGCTAAGCTAAGCTAAACTTACGTACTAGAATTTTATTAATTTGAAAACCTGAACTAGATACTCGAATACTGAATTTTTGATACTTAAAACGACTAAAACAAAACAAAAGACTTTCACGTGCTCCCTATAAACTTTAGCCATTAAGCATGCATTCAAACTTACCGATTTTCTTCTTATGTCACTATCACACAAGAGTTCATTAAATTCTCTTACGTCCTTGACTTTGTTGATGGGAAATTCTGGCAAGCCAGTATAATCTATATCAGTGGCGTCGCTAGGGTGTTTTAGGCGGCGCTTGAGCCACCTGAAAAATATCTGAAGCGCCACCTAAAATTTCTGAAAAGCGCCTCCTAAAATTAAGACTTTTTCCAATTCACTTTGCGAAATGTTTCTTTAAACTTAAAAATGGTCATCAAAATTTCATTTTTCCTAGTCGGTATAAATGTCTCAAACCTTTTTCGGAGCCCCCCCCCCTCCCCCATATCACTCAATGGGACGCCCCTGACCAGTGCTTATGGCTTAAGCGCCACCAGTTTTGAAATCCTGGTGACGCCACTGATCTATATCCATTGGTTTTCCACTACCACTGCCAGCTAAACTATTGACCACTTCAGTACGAACTTTTATGTTTGTAGTTATGTCGCACAACATTGAGATAACAGATGTTTTTTTAAACTCTTATCTGAAATATCCGAAAGCAAAATCGCATTGTATTTGATTCACTTTATATATTTAAAAACAAATGTAATTATTCCTGATTTACCATTTATAATGCTGGGGATTGTAGAAGTTGTTGCACGTTCAGACTTTGCACTTTCTAAAAACATAAGGCAATTTCTCTATTTCCATAATGAATAATAATGTAGACCTCTAAATCTACGAAAGTTGGGATTTAGAATTATAAATAAGCTTTAAACCCGTAAATGTTATGTACAATACCGAATATTATTTAAAAACTATATGTAAATACTTTTATGGCCGGAAAAAGAAGAAAAGTCGCTTGGAAATTGACTCGGATGGAACCACGGATTTAACTACCGCTTTAACAAAGGGCACAAATGAGCGGGAAAACACACGCGTGCGGAAAAATTATTATAAAAATACACAGACTCTCTAACCGTCTAACGATCTACAACCAGTTGGGGGCACGGCCAACTTCGATCAATTCGTACACTCGCCTAGTATACGAGAAGATACGTAAATAATCAAAATAATGATTTAGTAAAAATTATATAAATATAATTTATGCACACATTTATTAATTATCGGCTATCTAACTTTAAACTGAAAATAGTGAGAACTAGATCAATCAAAAAATATATAGCGGAAACTTCCATCCCACTGACCTACTGTATCACAGCCAATGGAGATGGGTGGGGTGCATTTGGCCGACTCCGCATTTGGCCGACTCCTCATTTGACCGACTTTTCATTTAGCCGACTGCTCATATGTCCGAATGCCCATTTGGCCGACAGCTCATTTGGTCGACTTTTCGGTCGGCCAAATGAGCAGACCATTTGGCCGACTACTCATTATGCCGACTACTCATTTGGCCGACTACTCATTTGGCCGACTACTCATTTGGCCGACTACTCTTTTAGCTGAAATTCTGGTCGGCCAAATGAGCAGCCCGTTTGACCGACTGCTCATTTGTCCGACTACTCATTTGACCGACTGCTCGTTTGGCCAACTGCTCGTTTGACCGACTGCTCGTTTGGCCGACTGCTCGTTTGGCCGACTACTCATTTGACCGACTGCTCATTTGAACGACTGCTCATTTGAACGACTGCTCATTTGACCGACTGCTCATTTGACCGACTGCTCATTTCACTGACTCTTATACTATAGCCTGTCCTTATCTATGTCTTTAGTGTTAGGTTGACTTATAGAACGGGCAATGTATTCTAAGTATTGGCGCCTGACGGCGCCGCGCACTCGCTTCGCTCGAGCGCTGGGGGGCCGGACCGGCGCCCCCCCAGCCCCGTTCTTTATAACCAAGCTGGGCCTTCTAAAACGCGACCTAGAGGACAGTACCTAGCCAAACGCACCTAGTATCGTCTAAATGACATATGAGCAGTCGGCGAAATGAGTAGTCGGCCAAATGAGTAGTCGGCCAAACGAGTAGTCGGCCAAACGAGCAGTCGGCCAAACGAGCAGTCGGCCAAACGAGCAGTCGGCCAAACGAGCAGTCGGCCAAACGAGCAGTCGGCCAAACGAGCAGTCGGCCAAACGAGCAGTCGGCCAAACGAGCAGTCGGCTAAATGAGTAGTCGGAAAAATGAGCAGTCGGTCTAATGCACTGTCCATTTGGCCGACTGCCCATTTGGCCGAATTCTCAGTCGGCCAAATGGACAGTCGGACAAATGTTCAGTCGGTCAAATGAGCAGTCCATTTGGCCGACTGTCCATATGACCGACTTCTCAGTCGGACAAATGTGCAGTCGGCCAAATGGACAGTCGGCGTAACGTGTATTTTGTGGTCGGCCAAATGAGAAGTCGGCCAAACGAAACTCTCCCATGGAGATAGCCAACCACGTGCTCTCTTAAAATTCACGAATTATTCGGCGTTCGAATATCTTCATTTAGTTTAGGAAGCCCAACGACCATCGCAGTCGGCACAACTAATATGACTATTATGTAAATTTTTAAAAGGTGTTTAATTCTTAATTATAAACTTAATTTTTCAAGTTTTATCGATCTTTTACGAAAGCAAAACCCATTTCCGACCACAAATCGGACTTTTTGAGCTTGTGGAGGAACATCGGGCCGACCAACCTTTGACAATTTTTACACAATAAAACGTATGTTTTACAGCTGCTCAAATGATAGTCGGCCCAACCGCGAAGGATATTTAAATCAACCATATCAGTCGGCATTGAGTCGGCAAGACGCACACTAGCCGACTCCGACTACTACTATACTTTACACCCTCTGTCGAAAATGGCCCACTTTTTATTTTCCCGTCAAAATGTGGAGGAAAGAAATTGATATTTTGCGTCGTAGTATCGACTTCGTTCGACTAGGACTATTAGCATGTGGCAGCAGGTTATGGCACACAAATATGCGTATAAGGGCGTTATAATGGATGGAATAGAAGCTTAAAAATGTTAGTATTTACATTTTATTATAACTTGACACAGTTTTGCGTTTTCTCCTTACTAACACAGAGGAATTAGGACACCCAGATTTCGGCATTTTTCGTTAATTTGGGGCTAATTTGGCAATAGCAGACGCTAGATAAAATAATAATAATAATCAGCTAGGCTAATACCCAAGGCACTACCTTAGGCCCAAGTCATCGAGTGACTTTTAATGTCTTTAAACAGGTGGTCGGGTTACAATGTGTAGGAGGATGGTGGCAAGCCCTTCATGCCACACGAGCCAACAGCTCCCTACACTAACTATTCCCGTTAACCTCTACAAGTTCCTAGGCGCTTCTTCGGAAGAGCGGGCTATTTAGACTCATTGGGGTAGCGAATTACTTTTAACGATAGTCTGTCATAGAGCGATTCCAATTAGGGTCTAAAGTCAGACTTAAAAGGCCGGCGGACGGCGGAGTTTTCTCGGGCTTCAAAACCTGGCAGTTTTTAATTCGCGGAGAGATGACAGCGTTTTATTGCTCCATGTTAGTTGACGAGCTCAAATAATCGCACACCCTCCAAGAACGTTTCCTGTTCGCCATTGCAATTAGCCTTTTCACGTAACGGCCAACACGAGAAGCTCCTTAACTGCTGGATTTTCGACGCTTTGTGATTTATAGCTTGCTTAGGATACGAAAATCCAAAAGTCTATGAATTTATCGCCCCTCCCTTATTTATATATTTTTATCGCAGATTCAACTACATCCTAGTAGTTTTTACGTAAAACAAATAACTTACGTTTTCCTGACTCGACGTTTCGAAGAATATCGTGCCGTAGACGGGGCAGAGAGTTTTCGAGATTTCGGATTATTCTTCTTGGAGGATTATTTGCTCCGTGTCGATTGTACGCGTATATTTGAACCAATTCACAACCTGAAAATGTAGCGCGCACTTAGTCTTATTTCCCTGTTCCAAGAGTTTTTTTTTAATAGTAAATGGGTTAAACCATCCTTTAAAAACGTGTGGTGAGAACTTGTAGGAGTGTAGATTGTATACCCAATAAAGATACGTCTACAATCCTACAAGTTTAGCCTAAACGATTTCTTGTGTTGGCTTAACCTGACTGTTATTTAGGTATACAGATTATAATAGACCTTGTTACAACTAACTTTTCACTGCCCCTCTTAAAGGAAAAGTATAGGGATAGTGTTTTAAGATCTCCTACTCCTAAAGAGAGATTCATTAAACCTTGCATTTTAAAAGAAAGAAACTGTAAAACTAAACGATTTATATTCCCATAGATAACATAAACCTTTTAATTAGTAAAGATAAGAACCAGAAAAGTAGAATAAAATATTACTTTTAAATATTTCGTGTTTATTGTTAAGCTATATTTTTGTTTGAGTTTCATGTTTTTATGTTGACGAAGGTAACAGGTGGCTCCCCGGGTTAAAAAGTATCGAAAGTCTCCGAATTACCACATTTCATTAATATCTTGATTAGCGCATTTATTCCGCTAAAACATCCCTAAACTATAATTAAACTCTGTATATAAACAGCTCATTGCGACTCCCCCAAAAAGCCGCCATAGAAAGAACGGACGTGCAAGAATAACAACTCGAAGGTCGATCACAGCACAAAACGTCTCGGAAAGTTTTTATCTCCGAGTCCCAAGGAGAAGAGGGAGCGAGAATTAGCCCTCTAAAGTGTTTATGGACCTGACGACCTCTCACTAGTCACTACCAATGAACTCTTGCATGTGAGCCACGAAATAAAGTAAGGTTTCCCAGCTAAGAAAACGCATAGTTCAGCGTTTTATTGCTCCATGTTAGTTGACGAGCTCATACAATCCCCTTAAAGAACGTCGTGACGGAAAATTGTGAAATTTTCAGGGTGTATACTACGCATAGTAATCAATTGAACTTTTAAATTTAACACACAACGAAGCATTTTTGTCATTTTCGAAAATTTATTTTTTCACCGGAAGGTCGCAGAAAAAAGTGTCAATAAGAAAGTTGAAGAGCATATTTAAAATACGGTTATTTTCCCTCGAGTTTTGAGGGCTTGAAAAAAGACAAGTTGGCCGTAAGAGGCAATTTCTTCTTTTGAAACCATAATAAGCAAATAACAAAAATGTACGTTTGTTGGAATTAAAGCTTCGGAATTTTGATAAAAAAACGTTTTAAGTTTGTTTAAACTTGACAAAAAGAAGTCCAGCGGTGTTAAGACGGAAATCCAGCAGGCCAACGCACAGGCACATTCCTAAAACAATAGCGGTAGATATGCCTGGGTCTAAAAAGATATACTACGTCCAACAATCATCTACTCTTATTCTTCATTTTATTTAATAAATTTTACATGTTTTTTATCGAAAATCCGAAGCTTTAATTCCAACAAACGTACATTTTTGTTACTTGTTTATTTTGGTTTCAAAAGATAGCTATTGCCCCCTACGGCCAACTTGTCTTCTTTCAAGACCTCAAAACGCGGGTGGAAATAATCGTATTTTGACCGAACCAATTGTATCCTTACTTTTTTCAATATGCTCTTCAATTTTCTCATTGACACTTTTGGTCTCCGATCTACCGGTGAAAAAAATAAATTTTCTAAAACGCACAAAAATGCTTCGATTTTCCGTAACGTCGTTTTTGAGAAAAGCGCTTGGATAGATCAATTTAAAAGACCCTGTATAAAAATATGAAACCAATTTTGTTTAAAAGTCCATCATGAAATGAGTAACCCTTTACTTCTTTGAAAAGATTGTTAAAGTAAGCAATGAATTAGAGAGCTACACTAGGTAAAAAGTGTTTGCGACCTAATAAGATAAAACCTTAGATTTTATTGAGGTTATTTTGTACCTGGAACAATCAGGGAAATATCAGTGGGAAAACTAGGGAAATCAGGAAATTCGATTGAATGAACCTGTTAAACCTGGTGTCTGAAATGCGGAATTAGGTGAGCCACATAAATATGTAGCTTTAAACCCTTTTTTAAAAATCAGTTTCAACTTCTAGCATCTCTTACTTTTCTTCTTTATCTCCGGGTGTAAATGGAAAGCTGAGCTCGAGTACTTGAATTTCGTGGCTGTTGCAAATTCCCTGTAACTTGGTTCATCGGTGCACGGCACAGTTGTGGTCGTCTCCAAACATCTAACTGACGCCTCGGAAATGCAATATTCTTCGAGCAGACCTATAATTGTTGTCACGCCCAGCAGGCTAGAGAACAACTTAAAAATGCGCACGTATTATTTCCATTTCGAAATGTCTTATTATGTGCAATAAAGCTTAAGCTTAGGGGCCCGAGAGGTATTTCACCCACCACTGGTTTTAAGTTGAATATTTTTGCTCACCAGAGGCTCTTCGAAATGCTGATTACTTTCCGTAATCGGTGTACAAGCCTGCAGCTTTGACTGTACTAAAGTCATTACTTAAATGATTACAAAACTAACATTGATAAAGTCTGTAATCAGTGTACAGAATTTTACTAAGTAGGCCCTCGAGGCTCTTATCTTTTCAATTCTACGTCATTTCACACAGTAATTATTTCGACGAACTGTCACACTTATGGACGTAGTTATAATCTTATAGTGACTGATTTTTAGGCCGTTTTTAATGTAAGGACCATCAAATCAGGGTTATTTAACTTTACGATGTTGGATCACGTGATCAAGATTTAATTACCAATTTGAAGATAGTAAGATTTTTTTTATTACGCAGGAATTATTACAATTAGAAGTTTCATTTAAACCAAGGAATACCTCTGCGTATTGCTCCATACCAGAGTGACTGAGAAAAATCATATCACCTCGGGCAGGACGTATCAGATAAACGGCTTGTTGAACAGGTAGTTTATTTACTCCCCGCCGATACCTAACGTGAAGTCACAACCGGAAGAACCAAAAATCGTACAACAACTGTTGCTTCGTTTCGCGCCAAAACGTAGGCGCCGACAGTACCACTCGCTGTCGACGCGTGAAAATTATGACAAACACTAGCGATTACTTTCTCTCCATTATTCTATCCCTCTAACTTCAACATTTCCGTCAGAACAATAGTTCCACTCGAAATATATTACGATGTGGAACTAAAAGTGTGCCTTTTAGCGGAATCAAAGATAGGTACTGCCAAAGATAATATAGAACTCCATACTATAGATTCGAATTCTGAGAGCTTTCTGATTGAAACGATGCGTTTACCCACTTCCGGCAAGTGATTCCATGGGTCTCTGTATTGTCCTATCACGGCTAACTGCGCGAACAGCACGTCATCAAAGTTGACCGGGGTCTTTTCTATAGTTGGTTACCATAGTAACCATGGCAGGAAGTGGGTAAAAAACGCTATTGACTAAGCGCGAGGGTACGAGGTTTATATTATCTTTGGTACTGCTAAAATTCCGTAGCTCCGAGCGCCAAAGTTGAAATAAGGGCAGCTATGGTCGGGAAATTACCTATCGACTGATATCTCATTAACTCTTGAAACCCTATCGTTTGTAGAATACCGCCGAAGTTAAACCCTCCCCCGTCACCGAAATAAAAATTAATAATTTATCAATTTCCCGACCATTGGCAACTGCGAACGTAAGTTATGGAGAGTCAACTTTGTCTTTCATGTATGAAAAGCGATTTTTGCAATGCGACGCTAGCGCCTTCTCCCCGTTACTTTTTTACTTAAGCCTAAGATGGTGCCTTGGCTATTAGCCTAGCTGATTATGATTATGATTATATATTTTTTAGAGATGACGGCTAGCAATTAAAATATTAAACATAAAGAGAGCAAACGAAATATACATATCGTTATCTTGAGGATAAATTAATTTTAGCTATGCTACCAAACCCTTTTCAAGAAATACTTGGGTTGGATATCCATGTCTATGTCTTACCTCCGTGGTATGGCCTAGATATATTACTTCTATCGTAAGAAACTTCAATATATTTCTGATTCTACTTACTATTGAAAATAACAACAATTTGGAGCAACGTTTTCTTCGTAAGACGAATTTCCACCAAACAGGTTTCTTCACGTGATAGAACGCGTGAAACAACATCCCGTTGCAAACACAAATTATCTCGAGATGGTTTGTTTATGACTGTGTACAGAACGACACCTAATTAATGACGAAGTATAAGAGATTAACGAAGTTAATAATAACAGTTTTTCTCGTTAAATCAAGGTTATTAGACTATATCCCCATATTTCTATGTTGACATACATGAATTGCAAAAATACACTAATAGCAACAACCATAAATATCACACTTTCTGTAACCTTTTTTTAGAGTATTGTCAAAATATACCGAAACAAACCATATCCGGTAAAGATTTCCCGCCATCTCTCATTAGGTGGTTTTTTTCGCCTGTCCGAGAACAAAAAGTGTAAACTTTTTACCCTAAAACGTTTTATTCGCCTGTTCTCGGGGTAAGATTTAAGGCTAGTTCCCAATTGGCGAATTTTCTAGACGAATTAAATTTTCGCACAACGAAAATATACGCGTTTTTTCGGTCGCTGGGGAAGCGGTTCTCACTTTAGCGCGAAAATTTAAAAACGCTGAAAACAACTCGTGCGGGTTTTTAGTAATGTTTTAGGCCTAACATAAAACATCAGTTCAAAATGAACCAAATGGATGTTCCTGTTGATAATTTCAATAAAATTAATTTAATTGTACTTAATGTCTTATTCGTTTATGCAATATGCAATAAGTATATGTCCCCAAAAGATAGACGTTTTTGGGTTAGGGAAATATTTTAAATTACCTTTACTTCAGTATCTTGGTCAAGTTGGCTGAGCTGCTTTTCTAAAGACCTAGGCTTAATAAGTGACGGACGAGAGCAGAATAGATCGAGGGAACGCGTTTTCTGATTGGCTGAAGCTTTTTATCGCCAAGGTGTGGACGTCAAAAAATAGAACATTCGCTAGATACCGCGGAGACGCGATTTTAGCGGCGAATTTGAAAAAATTCGCCAATTTTATTCGCGAGCGTCAATTTTCAGCGCGAAAATTGTTTTTTTCGCTAAGTGGGAACTAGGCTTTACCCTGTCCCGAATTTTGTTCGCTTGTTCCAGAGCTCAAATGTTACACTTTTTACTCCTCCTCGAAAGGAGGTGTAGAGGGAGTAATCTAGCTTTGTCGTCTGCTTATATAGAAAATTCGTCCGCTTAAATTTCGTTTCACGAAAACATGACGCGTTTTGAACCTCTTCAAATGTGGCAATCTTTTAACAACGAAAGTCAAATTGTTAAATGGTTTTTATAAATAAATGAGCAAAATGAGCCACATATTGATGACCAGCATTATTTTTTCTTAGGAGAAGGTTGTAGAATATGAAAAGTTTTCTTTGCATTTTGATGATCTGGCTTTTAGTTTTAAATGTGCTTTTTCTAAACGTTTTGATTATCATTTTACTTCAGATAAAATAGTTTATCGGATAGCAGTATCCGATTTAGATTTAAACTGTCTTCCAGTGGAGTGTCCTGCTACCAATGAAGATGGTAATCCAATAAGATTACATTGTTTCATGCCCTTGGCCGCAAATTAAACTGAGATAATTTGAAAAGATGATTTTGAGGTATTCTTATAAACTACAGTTCTGTTTGGTAACCAGTCAGTGCTTTCACAGCTTTGAGCTGCTGAATGTTTTGTATGACTTTTTAAATTAATGTTAAGATTGGAACCTCTGAAATATGAAATCCAAATTTGACTAAGCACTGGCCTTTACTGGAGGTACCTGTTGGGAATATCATTCTTCTATAACCAAATTTAATTTTAGTATCAATTGTGCGGAAAAGCAAAATTAAATGAAACTGAAAAAACAAAATTTAACGAAAAAGCTACAAAGCTTTTAATAGCTTTGTACCAGGCACATGAACCAAAATTCTTACGGAGGGGAAAATCGAAAAAAAAACTCTTCGAAGAATTACAGACAATGCTAGTCGATCATGGCCATACATTCTCTGTTCTATCAATTGAAAATAAGTAAGTTAACCTTGAATAATGCCTATGAAAAACATAAATTGTTCTTTATTATAGATGGAAGAGCCTTACTAGAGCTTTTAACAAAAGAAAGATATCAATAACAAATCAGGGAGGTCAAGAGCTACTTGTTCTTTCCAAAGGTAGATTTAAAAGGGATTTGTTTATCTATTTGATTTAATACAACTTGCCTTGAAAACTTTAGTGAACTCGAAGAAGTCTTTATGGACAATCCGAATTTAACCCCAGTAATTTTACGTGGAGCTGGGACAACGCTCAACGAAGAACAAATAAAAGATATCTTCAAAGAGTAACTAAAATTTATTAAATGTTGCGGTTAATATTTTAATGAACTTCTGTTCTCTTTTGCAGTTCTTCACAAAACAGTAATGCAGCGGCTTCAAGACAAAGTGGTACAGCAGCCGACATGGAGCAGGAAACTCCAGAAGTAAATGAAGTTGGAAATACTCCAAAGCGAAACCAAAATTCCCTTGGCAATTCTCAAGTATTAAATGTTGAATCTGAAGAATTGGGGGTGGGGGCGGACAACTGTGCCGACACAATTAAGAGCGTTAAGATCTAAGAGGGCGCCATGAAGAAAAAGAAAAATCAAAGGAGCGCAGACACAAAGAAAAAATGGCATTCTTTGAGAAATATCTCATGAAATCAATTAGCAATACTTAATATATTTTATTGAATTGTGATATCTATAATATAATTAAAGTTTAATTTTTACATACCATGTTTTTGTTTGTGATAATGCCAAAGCTTCAAAATAGGTCAATTTAAAACTTTTAAATATTGAAATGTTTAGTCAATTGTTTAAAAATTTAAATATGTAACTTTTAGTAAGTGCCATTTACGAAAAATAACCATTAATACCAATATTTAGGGTGAAGGTCTGATGTTTTCAAGCATATTTTGATGATCTTCAAAATAAAAGGACCGGGCAAGATCATCACGTACAAGCAAGCCAGTAGTAGTTGGTTGAATACCAGTGAAAGCATTGATTTCTTGATTGGGATCTTTCATAATTTCCTCTTCCAGGTCTTCAATGGCCAGCATTTCTTTATCATTTGGATCATATGCGATATTATAAAGTACGCAACAAAAAATAATCACATCACATATTGTTTCAATTTTTCTTAAATTAATGAAATTTAAAATGGGAAATTTCTTTTTTAGGTTTCCAATTGTATTTTCAACAATAACACGGGTTTTGCTATGTCTTTTGTTGATATTCTTTTGGATGGCTGTCAAATATCCATTATCTTTGTATGGAATTAGACAAAAGCTTTCCAACGGATAGGCATCTACACAACCCAAAACATTTGGGAAACCGCACTTTGAAGCGAAACCTTGCATGACTTCATTTCTGTCAACCGGCCAGTTTATAAAAGATTGCGATATGCTGTCCAGAAACTGATTGACTCTTTTTAAAATGATGAGTACGGAGCTTAACGTAATGTTAAATCTGTCTGAAATGTGAGCCAATTAGCATTTTCAGTTTACATAGAGCCACGTAGTGGCAAATGCAAGAAGCTCATAAACTGCTGGATATTTGTCTGCTAAGCAGACGCTTTATTGAAAAATCGTCTGCTTAGCATACGAAAATCAAGCAGTTCCAGAGCTTCTCGCATTTGCCACTACGTGTCTCTGTGTAAACTGAAAAGGCTAATTTTACACCTCTCTGGACTACAAACCATAGAAATGCTAATAGATGTTTGTCGGGTGATATAAGCTCACGGCTACCACCTGTTTTGACAATTTTATCTTGTTAAAATTAAGAATTTTAAAAAAATTTAGTGGGCTTACCTTGAAGGGGTAATATTTGTGCAAATTCTGAAGCAGCAAAACGGTTAGACAACATGTTGAAAACGCTAGGCTTAACTCGAAAAAAGGTTTTAAATTCATATTCCGTGTAGTCATTTCACGACAGTTGATTCATAATTTTGTATGCTCAATCTAAAATTCCTCGCGCAAGAATAAATAGCTTCAATTTTACTCTCTTCTTCCTCAGATGAAGAAGGTTCCAGAAAAGCTAACACCTCACCACCGGTCGCCATCTTAAAACAAAACTACAGCTGCTACGGCAAATAAATAAACCTTTAGCCTTTAACTACTCCCTTCTTACTCCAACTTGTTTTTTTTTCGTCAAGACAGAATTGGAGTAAAATGACGTCATAGGGCTACACTTTTTAACCTACTCAAAAAACCCAGAACAGGCGAAAAAAACCACCTATTGACGGCAAAGGCTTGGTGAAAATTCAAACGCTTCCAAAATGAAAATTAAACGAAAACTATCACTATACGCCATATTTTTGGTGGCGAAAATTAAATATAGCGAATTAGCTATTGGTGGTCAGCAGCCATTACCGTAACGACGTATCACGACTTTTCTACACAGGTAGTATCCCTTTGACCACGCAATAGGGACCCTTATGAGCTGTAGAGCTCAAATAGTGCTCGATTTTCTGGCGTGAGGTTGCTGAATTGCTCTTAAATTAACTTGCTGAACAGCAGTCTAGTTTTCCCATTTGAAATTTTTTAATCATTTTTAAGTGCTTCAATAATAAAGATTTTAATTAAATTAAATACTTTATTCCTATTTCCTCCAAGAGGCGGATTTTGGAAGCTGATGAATAGAATTGGGGAAGCAGACGATATTTAATATAGAAATCTTATAGAGTAGAATGATTTTGTATAACTGAAAAATATGTGAAGTTCCGTTGCAGACGATCGAGCAGTTTCAACCAATGAGGACTCAACGAGTGGTTCCGGAAAAACCACGTTTTTATTTTTCATATTTCGAATTATGAAAAAAAAAGAAACTAATGTGCGCCACAAAACAAGAATTCGAGGCTCGTAAAAATGCTTACCGAACTATATTGATCTATGAACTTAACTAAAGAGAAAAACAAACCATTTCCCTTTGATAAATTTTTCGTATTTTTAAGCACTTAGAAGTGAAGAGAAGCACATTGTGAAAAACTAAATGAAAAGAGACTTAAAACGGTTTTATTTTAAATAAATAAATTGTGAATTTTAAAACCGTTTTAAGTCTTTTCATTTAAGCACTTAATTAAAAAAAGTTAAATATATAAAATCAATTAGCCAAAAAACCAATATATAGGCACACACAAAATATTTAAAAATAGAACATGCATTAAAGAAGTTTAAATGCACAACGCGGTACAGCTAACCAAGTTTGGGATATAAGTGGGCATAATATGAAAGCTAAAATCATTAATAGTTCTTTTTATAAAATAACCTTGGCCAAATTGTTGAAATGTTGCCTCCCCGCTTCAGCTGTGGATCCGTTTTCTCTCCCACTGAAGAGTTTATTGGCTGAACTATTCCAGTGCAACATTTCAACAAGTTGGGCAAGCGTAAAGACATTTTATAAAATCAACCCCGAGTTATTTTTATGCAAATCTCAGTAAACATTATCAATAGTGAATACAATGATCCAGATTGTGTGTTATAAGGTAATTATGTTTTACCTTTACTATATGTGTAATCAATTTAATATTACCTATTATACAAGTTAATTAAGAAATAATGACAGATAAATTTTATATTTAATATATTTTAATATTATTAAATTAGAGTTAGGTTAAATTTATTGTCTGCCAGTAATATGAAGTTAGAGCTTGAAAGGCCTTGTAAAAATATATTTTTTTAATTAAAATATTTTCCCACTTAAAAATTTAATATAAAATACCTCAACCACCGTCATTCGTAATAACATCCGCTTTTACCTTAAAAAGATCACGGCCACCCTATTTTTAAATATTTTACAACTTAGATTTAACGATTGTACCGAAAACTGCTGATTTCCCTATTTCAATTAACATGATGATTTTTCTGCGCGAGCTTGAGTGCGAAGTCCGTAAGTTGTAAGATATTTTTTTTATCTGTAGGTGATCTTTTTTGAAAATTGCGCCTAACAATTGTTAGTTAATGAAGTTACTCGGATATTTTTAATGTTAAATACGGACCGCTTTAGTTGCCTCAGTTGATTTCTAGTATAAGGGGCTGTGCTGAAATAAACCTTGATTGCGCAATAACCCGGAAAATTAGTTTGTTAAAATTGTCATACTTATTGTTATTATGTTACTTTTACTTATAATAATAGCAAAGCGTATAAAAATAACCAGAACCTTACCCTTAGGTCTTCGTCAATAGATACGATTATTTACTGTGACTTTTATGGAAGAGAATAACGAAAATTCTTTACGAACACTTCAAATTGGTTTTTCGACAAAAATAATCATACGACATACAGCAGAAAGAGAATTAAACGAAACACATCATGAAACTACCACTGAGTGGAAAAATTCGGTTGATGAATCCAGTACAATAAAACGATTTACTTGGTCGCTGTTTTCGAATTCCAGCTGCATTTTTGGCGGAACGCGTACGATTTAAAAAAAGCACGCGGAACTTGTGGGAAATTAAATTAGACAAATGTTCTGGTAGAACGGAACGCGTTGACGGTTCCAAATTAGCTATTGCAGGGCTCCCAATAAAATCTGAAAATAAAAAATTGGAAAATAGGGCATTTTTCTGGCTAGAAATAGGGTGCAATAGGAACCAAATTTTTAAAATAGGAACCAAATAAGTAAAGGACCATTTGAATAAACAAAAATAAGATTTAAACTTTTAAAAAATAACTTAGTAGAAATTTCTAAAAAAACTATAGACGTGAATGAATACAATTCTGGTTCAATATTTTAAGCCGATGGTACTTTTCAAAAAATGTACTAGAAATAGGGTGATTTAGTGACCTCGATAAAAAGTAGGGACTTTTGGGTATTTTAGGGACCTGGTGGGAGCCCTGCTATTGCATTAAAACTTAAGATTGACTGCGTCGAGAGGATCCGCGAGCATCATGGCCAGGGCCGGATTAACCATTAGGCTGACTAGGCACGGCACTTTGGGGATGCAAAATTTTGATAAAAATAATACATTTTTACCGCTAACTAGACCTCGAAAGGGAAGGGAGGGGATTATTAAGCCTAGGGCGCCAAGATACCTTAATACGGTCCAGTGACGCCTTATCCATGAGGCAGACTATGCAAAGTGCCTAGAGCCACAAAAGTAGCCTCTTCCTCCTAGCACGCTTGATTTTACCCCTTTGATTAAAAACCGCAGCTCAGCACTGGGATCATAGGTAGATAGAGGGAACTAATACCAATAGAATGACGCCTGAAATAAATTTATATCGAGTGCCGTTGAAGCGAATTCGTAATTTCCAATCGGGGGGTTAAATATCCCCTTTCGATTAAAATCAAAGCCTCTTTTAGAAGAGGCTAAAATGAGAAACCCACTCAATCACCCCAGAGCTGCGTTCCCCATTCGTGGAGAAGAGGAGGGGATCAGGGTTGGACATAAGGCACTGTAGACACGGCATTTGACTACTAAAATAAAGGCTGAAGCTATTTGGGCTGACAAATTCGTCCCAAATAGCACCAAAGATAATCTAGACTACGTACCCTAGATTGGAAATGCGGAGAGATTCCTACGGGCTCCCTTCTAACCGTGCGATTCCTAGTTGCGGGGGGCAATGTAATAGCTTGGGGAAAAAAGTCTGAAAAATTCAGTTCGGTTCAATTTTTAAATCTCGTATTCGCGGTTGGTGCTGGGCACGAGGCCCGAGCCCCGAGGGTTCGACCATGGCCAACTTCGCGCGCTCACTACGCTCGCACCAGGCGGCCTACCCAAAAGATCAAAAATAGCGAAATTCGTTCTTTGCCGCTACGGAGGCGCTGGAGCCACCTCCGGACCTAACTATTAGCATAGAATCGAATGGAACGATTATGGTTTTTCGTTACTTTAAGGAATTTATTGAAAACTATTCGATATATTCGTCGATGTCAGAGGTAGAATAAACCTTTTTCCATGATTTACAACCCTTTTCAAAATTTTCTAATTCATTTTTCCCGCCGAGATCTACTATTTCCAAAAGTGCCACCGCTCAGGCGCCAGTGAAAATCACGTGTTTAGAATGGAATGTAAACAAACCGACGTGGAATTTTTCATCAAACATTTTGGTTTGGATTTTAAACTATTTGATGGCAAGTAGATAAACAATTAAACTGATATTTAAAGTAATGTAACTAAAATTTTAGTGTAATGAGCATAAAAAATACTTTTAGTGTAATGAGCATAAAAAATACTTTTAATATTTTTATGAAATAATTTGTTTGACGTAAAATTTAATAATTGCATTTTTTCATTAAATTTTAGAGACATATATAGTTGGAATAACAGTGATAATGAACGAAAACATGAATGAACATTGGTAAAAAAGTATGAATACTGGTAGATATGAATGAACGCTGGTAAAAAAGTATGAATACTGGTAGATATGAATGAACGCTGGTAAATATGATTATATGAATACTCGTAGATATGAATGAAAACTGGTAATTATGAATGGTAGATATGAAAGAATCCTGGAAAACAATGAAGTATCACTGGTGTATGGTGATCAAAATATGAAAATCCATAATGAAAATGAAAGACCTTTACATTTTCAGAAGTTTTCTCGATTGAGGTTTGTAAACTAGTTCCTTTACTTTCTCAAATCAAATTGTCCTAGTTATGTTATCAACTACGGGTGGTATTATTTTGTCACAGATAAATTTGGCAGATATCGAGGCATGAGGGACATTAAAATTACAATGCAAAATTGGACACCTGGTAAGTTTCGGCAACACGGGAGATTCAATATTTTCGCTAATTCTTGCTGATTCTCGAAAATAAGGAAGTGCTGCCTCAATGAAACATTACAAAATCCTTATTTGGGTAACTTATACCTCCTCTGTCGGCTGTTTTAATAAAGTCTAAAAGTGTTGAATTTGAGAAGGGTCCGGAAATGCACTCGAAACACAAGCTACAAAATTCAGCTTGCCCCATTTTCTGTACCACAAAACCAGCTACGTAAGCCAAACTTGCCAATTTTAAAGTGGTTCGCTGCGTGTCAGGCTCTGTACTCAACGCATTTGGTGTCATATAAGTTGGATACTGTATAGCCACTCTACTATAGAAGGTTGGGTAACATGCCTTCGGAGGCCTTAGAGCGAACTATACAATAACTATCCTATTATAATAAGATACAAATATTTCTTAGATATTGCCACCAAGGGAAGAGAATGCAACCTGGCAGCCACTGGGGGAAAACTTCAACTGACTAGCAGGCTAGCTGGGAGTTAACCACTCCCATACTAGTTTCTGACTGCTACTAACCACTGACTCTACAGCTCTGCCTCTATGCTCTTAAAAGCCCTATCTCTCCCTCTGCTACCTCCTTTTATATCAACTCCCACACTGGTGCCACCACCCGCGCTCTTGGGAGTTAGGGCTAATAAGATAAGTGTTTGCCTGTTTGGCCTACTAGCAATATGACTGCCACTGACCAGGTTGGCTACAACTGTGGGAATACTGTAGGTATTGCCGTTTTTTCCAGCGTTCGTAATTTAAGACCTTTACGGTAATCTGTTTCACAAAAATGTAAACAACATACAACGCTCGATTCTGATCTGCCATTTATTTGAAACTCCAGGTGTTTTGCTTTTTACAGATGGGTCATAGGGAACGCAACTCGAAGGCATTTTTGGGTAAAATATACAAAAATTATTGATATGTAACAACTTTAAATAATAATTGAAAAATGAAATAAATATCTTTTGTCATAAATCAAATATCATTCAGCACTAAGTAATTATCAAGTGTTCGAATTTCCCGCCGCGAAAATTGTTTTAAAAGACAACAAATCTAAAATCCAACAAGGCTTAACTATTCATACAAACTATTTAAAAATTACCTAAGTAATGAAGTATTTGAGGGGTTATTTATGGAAATTGAACTTTTAAGTTATAACCTAAGTATAAAATAAATACAATTTTCTGATATTTAAATAATTTACAGTACTATGTACTCATTATGGTCAAGTTTCGCGCCATAGAAAACCATGTTATTTATATCGTAAAAGGAACCGACTTTAAGGTCCGGAAGTAGCGCTCCCGACGGCCGTCGAAGACACTAAAAACCAAACTTTTATTTCGCGCCAATACATGGATTTGAAATTCTTTGGGTAGGCCGCCTGGTGCGAGCGTAGTGAGCGCGCGAAGTTGGCCATGGTTCGACCAAGTTGGTATTTGTTTTAAGTTACACTAACCAGATATAATATTAAACTAAGGTTTATTTTATTTTAACAAGGTGTAAATTAAATATGGGAAAATCTTGCCAATTCAAGAGTTGTAAGAACTATCACAAGTCATCTTTAATCATAAGTTGGGTTAAATTGAAATTGTAGTGAAGTTTATTATTACGTTTGTAACTTGGTGCCTTCAATTGTAAACATGGACAAGTAATGGAATGCTTCATTTGTCATAATTTTATTGGATTTGCCTTAATTTTTTTTAACAAAGCTGTTTAAAAAGAATAAAAATATAGAAAAACATTTGAAATAAAGCATTTAAAACTAATTTTTACAACAGGTAAATCAGGAGTAAAATTTGCAAAAAAACGAATACTCATGGAGATGTTATTTCAATTTTTTTTTTTTTTAATATTTAAGAATTGTTTTTAATAAATCAGGAGATTCAATCTCTTCATTGGGCAAAAATATTAATTTTGAAGTGTTTTTTTAAAGTTTACCCCTGAAATTATATTTAAAACAAACAATTTATGACTACATCGATGATAATTAAAATTGTAATACTAACCATTCGGATTTTTAGATTTGGGTTGTTTCTTTTGACAATAAGCGTGATCCCTTTTTAGCCCGAGGCCCGAACGAGGTCCAGTTACCGAAGCAGACGAACCCGCTGAAACTTTTCAGACTAAACTCCCCCCCCCCCCAACTAGGGAATCGCATGAGACAACGCATTTCGCGTACGTTTCTACCCCCTGATAGCACCCAGACTAAAAGGACCGACATTTTCAGCGCATTTAGCTTAAAACAAAAAGGTAGCTATTTGGACCGACATTTTCGGCCCAAATAGCTACGAGACTATTATAAGCTGAAAATGGTAAACTTTGTAAATTTCAGCCAAAATAGAAATTCATTAAAAGGCTGTTATTTGGGCTGACATTTTCTGAAATCTGATATGAGAGAAAGGGATTATCATTACGCGATTGAGATAATCAGTCTTATATCTTATCTCAATCGCTGGATGGTAATCACCAAGATTTTCTCTCTCTGCTTCCCCCCTTTCCCCCCTCACCAATCGCCAGAATTTGTTATCGTTTCCATATATCTTATCTCAATCGCGGGATGGTAATCGCCAAGATTTTTTCTGCTTCCCCGCTCCCCCCTCCCCAATCGCCAGAATTTGTTATCGCTTCCATATATCTTATCTCAATCGCGGGATGGTAATCGCCAATATTTTATCTGCTTCTCCCCTACCCCCTCCTCAATCGCCAGAATTTGTTATCGCTTCCAAGCGCTATAATTGTCATTCGCCAAGATTTTTCCTGCTTCTCCCATCCCCCTCCCCAATCACCAGAATTTGTTATCGCTTCCAATTCACCATAATTTTCATTCGCCAGAATTAGTTTTACTAGCTCAGATTTTTGGAAAATGGATTTTATCCCTCCGCTTTCCCCCATTCTCCAGAATTTGTTTTCCTCGCGCAGATTTCTGGAGGATGAATTTCACCCCTGTGCTTTCCCCAATCGCCAGAATTTATTATCGCTAGCCAATCTCTATATTTTCCTAGTGAAGGTTCCCTCTCCGAAATACTTCTTTTTAGGGGAATCTCCATGGGAATTTAACAAATGTTACAAAAAAGCTAATAGGTCCAGTTTGGGGTACTTTTGGTCCGAAATAGGGTACATAGGGCCGGTAATGGTGACTTTGGTCGCTTTTAGGGTACTTTTGGTCCATTTTGGTCCATTTTTTTGTATATCAGAAAAGCAGTTGGAAAAACGAAGAGCCGTAATTTTTACACCCCTCGTTACCCATAATTTATCGCTTCCGAGCCCTTTTAATTTCTAGAATAAGGATAAGTTATATACATTTAATTTTTTTATTTTAGAACTTTGTTTACATAATTACGTAAAATTGGTTCTACGACTAGTCCGACATTTAACCCATTTAAATCGTAATTTAAATATAGTAATTAATTCGATTTTCGTAAGGGATATAAACAATTTCATTTAAAGGATTGAAACTACCTTCTGCAAGCGCAACTTGTATAAATAATTAAAAAAAGTTCTACCTTACGTATTTGTAGCGTCTAACAGCAGTATCGTCTGACAGATGAGGGACAATCACAAACGTCGTCTTCAGATACAAGCGAGATGCATTTTTCAACAACAGTAGTTGCTCTTGGCGTTGGTGAAATGTCCCATTCTAGTGAGAGGTACTTTTTTCCCCGAGGGTAAATTATCCCTCGACGGACAGTGTGGAAAGAATCTGGCATGTTCAAGTTCTGGTACGTCTCCTGATTCCCAGTATTCTAAGATTCCGTTACACTTGTAACATCGCACTTCATCTCCACGTTGAATATACTATAGTAGAATCGAGCCTTCGCTAGTTTTTCATTGGTGACGTGTGGGTTAACGTTTCAAGTCGATTCGCTTTGATATCAATAGTGTACTACAATAAAATAGTAACTTACTTTCTACGCTAATCTTAGCCCTACACGACCTAATTTAGGCCTAATCTTCTATGTCTAATACGTTAAAATACAATTCCAATATACAGGATGTGTTTTTTGCTCGAAAAAGTGATTTTTTCAAAAACTATGTTTTCTAAAATTCGAAATTTGTACTGCACATTATACGTGCCGGGGGACACTTTCTACCAAAAGTTGCATCTAAATCCAAAAAATTTACACTTTTTTGAAAATTTAAATTTTAACCGCTAGGTGCTTTAAGAAAATTGTTACTGAGAAAATTGTAGAGCGTCACCGAAAACGTACAAATAGCATTGGCGCGAAAAAATAGACGTCTTTTTCACTGACAAAATACGACGTGAAAAAGTCACAGGTTGGGCAAGCTAAAATAACTTTTTTTGGAATTCCATTGGGTGAGTAGTGAAACTTTATGAAAGTCAGAAATTTGTTAATCTGGTGTTTAATGCAATAAACACCGCTGAAAAATCGAGGAGACAATGGCGAAGAAGGTATTACACGATTTAATTTCGTAGGGTGAAAAATGCGACATTTTATTTATCTACTTACAAACAAAATTTATTAGTACGTTTCGAAAATACCACCTTCGGCTGTGATGCAGGCTTGGGCGCGAACAATCATATTGTCGAAGGCGGCTTGAATCATTTCCGGGGTTACTTCCCGGCAAGCGCTTACAATTCGTTGACGCAGCTCTTCAAGGGTCTCAACCGGAGTGGCGTACACCTTGTCCTTGACGAAGCCCCATAGAAAGAAATCCAACGGAGTCAGATCGGGCGACCTTGCTGGCCAGTGTACTGGACCGTTTCTCCCTATCCATCGTTGTGGAAATTCGTTGTTTAGGTAATCTCTCACGACTCTGTGGTAATGAGGCGAAGCACCGTCTTGCTGAAACCACAGTCTTGCTCGTTGCGCCAACGGCAGTTCGTCAAGTTGTTTTTCTAGCTCATTTCTCAAGAAATCTAAATAACTCTGGCCATTTAGATTTTGCGGTAAGAATACTGGACCAACTAGCCGGTTTCTAACAAGACCAATCCAAACATTAAAGTGACCAAATTGAAATTGGTGACGGTGTCCATATCCCCAGTGTGGATTTGTGTCTTCCCAAACATGATTATTTTGGTGATTGTAAGGGCCGTCTCTTGTAAACGAGGATTCATCCGAGAATAGCATGTTTCGGAGGAATTGTGGGTCTTCGTGAACGGAATTTAGCAGGCAGTTGCAAAAATCCAGCCGTTGTTGAGCGTCTCCAACTCGTAAACCGTGGTGAAGCGTTGCTCTGTAAGGATGGTACTTATGCGTATGTAAAATTACCCAAATGCGATTTTTACTGCAAGCCAAATCCTTACTCGCCGCGACGCAACTACTACGTGGGTAAGCGGCAAAATATCCTAAAACGATGTTTTCAAAGTCCAAATCCCGCTGACCAGGCCCACGAAATTGAGGTTGTACGTTACCATACTGGTGAAAGTCATTTACAGCTCGCCTTACAGTAGTTATGGATGTACTTCTATCTGGATATCGTTGCTCAAAGATCTCTCACTCGTCGTAGATTTCTTCCACCTTCCGCGTAGTTAATGGCCACTAGTTCCGTACGATCAGCTCTGGAATATTGAGGCATGATTGTTAAGATTGATTGCGACAATAATGTTATACAGTTTGTATTACAGTTATTTAAATACTAAATAAATTTAAGGTTTTTACTGACCTTTAAACATGTGGTCTATTTATCTTCTCGTCTATCAGGGTTAAAATAGGTTTCGAATACGACTAGATGCAAACACAGGCCTATTAGATTAAAAAACTAATAGGAAAAGTCAATAGCTAAATGAGCCAGATTGTGGTTTCCAAAAGAGTGCCACGCCTCATGACCCCCGAAATGTGAAATACTGTATTACAAAACGATGAATAGGGTGAAACGGTTCGGCACATTGGCCAGCAAGGTCGCCAGATCTTACGTAATTTAAATCGCCATTAATTAAAGTAAACCGATAGGTTTACTGTTTATTCTTACCCTCGACTTCTGCCTTCTACAAGCCCCCCCGTTCTACAACGCAATCTGTTCCGGATCGCCTGGCTTTGGCCTATGCTGAAACCGTAAGCCCCGAAATTTCGACTGAGAACCTTTTTTAACATGCATTTCTTGTTATTTTTATATCTCTAAAACTATTGGTCCTAGGCGAAATCTAAAACCACCACTGGATTCCTGACGTCGGAAACATGTGCCTTATTCATGTTTCGATATAATGGGTTTTTTAAGTGCTTAATCATTAGTTTAAAGAAATGCGATTTTTTCGGCGACGCTCTTAACAAATTCCCGTTTCGCGGTACCGGCTACTTGGGGAGCGACAACAGGGGAGACAGTCGATTCACAGAAAAGGGAGAGAGAAAGAGAATACGAGACGGGAAAGGCGTCGCGGCATAGCGGAGTGAACAAGGGAACAAAAATAAAAAGAGTGGAATTTCATATTTTTAACAATAGTTTTGGAAATACTACCGAAATTAAATACTATTATAAATAACTATAAGTGAAAAATACCGCAATTCCAAAATTCTTAGTAATTTTTTTTTGTAACAAGATGGCGTTGGGAGCCCAAAATGAATTAAAATGACAAGATAATGAATTCGAGGAATTTAAGTAATATTATTAGAGGAATTTAAGTAATATTATTAGAGGAATTTAAGTAATATTATTAGAGGAATTTAAGTAATATAAATTATTTGATATAAAAAGCAGAGAAAATGTTCAAACTGAAAGTAAAATTAAAATGAAAAAAATAATAAGAGATATATGCGGAAGCGAGATTCGAACTCACACCTGTTAGCTTTAAGCGTGCATCCTTAACCATTTACCGGCCTCTTCGCTGTGAGAATAGTTCAAAAGCGTCCCAGTCTTAATGATTAATTGAGAACGAAATAGCCAGAAATAACAAAATTGCAATTACATACAGGTCAAATCGCTAATTATTTTATTGCACAAACTCAATTTGCAACTAGATTTTGTATTATTTATGAATTTTCTTTAAATTTGACTAGAAATTAAACCCGTTTTGCCTGAATGCTCGTATTTTCTCGACGTCGTTCGGCCATATTTTTTATATTTCATTTCTAGCCGGGAAGGCGAAAAACGCATGCGCCCACTGGTGAAACGAATATACTTCAACCTGTGTTGCCACGTCAATTGGCCGTATGTTGTATAGCGCTCTTGATGATTTACACAACGCAGACTAAGAGGAATTTCCCCCGATTGGCTACGTTTTTTCGCGTTCCCAATCATACCCGATCACACACACATACCCACCCACACACATGGACGACACTAAAGTACACGATTCATAAAAATCTAGTAACGTCGTTTTTTTAGTTTCAGTTTTGTCCGTTTTAAATTCGGTAATTCGCTTAACTTTCGATTTACTTCATTAAAAGGATACCCCAGTTCAACTAAACAAGGTAATAAAATTGAAGCCAAGTAAATACACTAAATACGCTTCCAATTCCAAACTAAAATACTTCGTTAAGTCTTACAGCGTTTTCCATTGGGCTCCTCCGAGTGCTCACGGAGCGCTCGGAATTTTTTTTATCTTCCATTGGGAAAAGCCGAGCTGCTCGGAGGAGGATTTACATCTTCCATTGGCGGCGCCGCTCGATCGGCGATCGCTCGGAGCTGCTCCGTCCCTAAGGACCGAGCGACCTATTTCCGAGCGCTCGGATCGCCAATGAAATACGAATTTTTCATTTCTGCCAAACTGTAAAATTGTAAAGAGTAATTTTTTACGGTGGGGATTTTCGAATGCAAAATGGCGGCTGAAAATAATATGGAAAATTTGAAGCGTCTAGCATACTTTTTCCTTGAATCTTCGTCAGATAGCTCTGATGAAGAAGAAATGAACAATTTATTGTTTAAAAAGAGGAAAATAAAGTGACCAAAGATACCCAATTACATTGGTGATTTTGTACATATGTACACGGACGAAGAGGTGAGTAGGCAAACACCATAATGTTCCATCGTTGTAATATAGTATCATTTATATTTTTAATTAATACAAAGCTGTATTTATAGTTTCGAAGAAATTTTAGATTGAAAAGGACAGTGTGTTCCATAATAATATCCCGTTTTGAAGAGTCTCCGTACTTTCCCAAAAATTTAAACCATGGTGGACGTATTGCAATTTCTGCAGAGACACACATTTTGTCATTTTTATGGTCAGTTGAAGTAAATTTGTATCGTTCACCAAACTTGTAAATTTTAATGTATTTTAATATCATTTTTTAACTTATAGGTTTGCTGGAAATAAATCATGCCTCCGAGATGTTGCGGGACGCTTTGGAATAGCCGAAAGCTCATTTCATAGAACTTTGCAGCGCGTACTGGAGTTTCTTGTTGACATTGCACCAACTATTATAAAATTTCCTACCACGCAAGAAGAAAAAGAACGCACTGAGAATGATTTTAGAGATGTAAATATATGACATTAAGCAATTGAATTATTTGTAATAATTTTGATTATCTTTTTAAGATAGGTGGCTTTCCAGGAGTCCTTGGGTGCATTGATGGTAGCTATATTAATATAAGAACACCAGCACACAAAATCAAGTCCACTTACACAAATAGACATGATACGCCATCGATAACTTTGCAAGGAATTTGTAATGCTCAAAGAAAGTTTATTGATGTGTTTACTGGTATTTCGAGTAAAATCCATGATTCCCGTGTACTTAAACTCTCATTTATTGAGAAAGACCTGCCGAAACTGTGTGTATACTCAATATCACATCATAGGAGATGCAGCGTATCCATTACGCGAATGGCTTTTAAAGCCGTTTCAAGATTATGGCAACTTAACTGAGAAACAGAAAGTATATAATAAACGGTTTTGTACTACTAGAGTGCTCATTGAAAATACATTTGGAATTTTAAAGCAACGTTTTAGACAACTAACCAGAATTGACTTTCATGGAGTTGACCAAATGTCAAAATTCATTATGGGTTGTTGTGTATTACACAACCTCTGTATTGACTATGATGATGTGTGGGATGAGTATAATTCTGACGAAGAAATGGGGAACAGTGACAGTGAATCTGGAGGTGAAGTTTGGGAAGAACCACGTTTAAATCGTTCGGTTAGAGACTTACTTCAAATTGCGGAATTGAAAAGGAATGAAATATGCGATGCATTTGAAATTGAATAGAATCTACAAAATTGTGTTTGTAAATAGTGAGGTAAATAAATTTGGAGTACATTTAATAAAAAATCCACACGTCATTTAATTTTAGAAACCCATACATGATATTAAAACAATGGATTTCATCGTTATGATCAGGAACTTTTCAAAGACTTACAAAAAATGTATTCTAAAATTTAATCAGTCGATTTAGCAAACAGTGACTTCAAAAGATCCATTTTCTCCTTATGACGCCTTTCTTTTGCTTCTTCTTTTAATTCATGTATTTTAATTAAAATTTCAGTCGGATCTTCTGTTTTCTTTGGCTTTTTCTTTAAAGAAATATCTTTAAGCGTAGGAACAGGCCTTTTTTCACAAATTTTCACCGGCTCCAAACTGTCATCGAGTGATGCAATTCTGGAAATTTCATGTTCAAATTCTACCACTTTTCTACTTGATCCTGAAGTCTTATTGTTGTTTTCCGCTTCCTTCTTTCTTTTCATCATGGTCTTGTACCGCGTGTCACATGGTTCTCCCGTAAAGGAAACTCCTAGGATCTCTTGAATATCTGTTGAAATTTTATTCCACGTGGCTTTTTTATGCCTGAATTTTTTCCTTGGTCCAACCATGTTCATATAACACTCGTACTTGTCTAGTAGTAACTTGCTCTCGGGTTCAGTCCATTCTACAGTTTTAGCAAAATTTGGTGGCGATTTCGACGTTTCTGTTTGTGGTGGTGATGATGTAGATGACGCTGCATTTTGAAATGATTTAGATGACTCTGTCATTGTTTCATTTTCAACTCCTCCTGGCAATGCTCCGTTCTTTTGAAATGCTGATGACCCTGGAATAGTTCTTATTTGTGACGATGGCCCAGTCATTACTCCGTTTTGTGGTGACTCTAATTTTTTTTTATCCATTACATTTTGAACAAATTCAGATGAACTGGCAACGTCGTTATTTGTTTGGTATTTTATGATACCACAGCTCGCAAGTTGATCCTCCCTAAATGCCATTACTACGTTTTCACCTATCAATGATGAAGTACAGATTAGTTTTACCATAATCATGCAAGTATTATATCAAAGAGTATAAGATTGTTTACATTCATGAACACTCATGGTAGCTTGTAAAATTTTGGCATGGCTTTCAAACTAGGTTCAATAGATACAAATAGCATTATTGATAATGAAACTGTCATAAAAGTAGCCAGTCTTTTGAATGAATAGTAAAAAACGAAATAACTTTACCATTTCTTATAACATTGCACAAAATTTCCCCTTTTGGATTTCTCCTCATTTGACTAGCATTATTCAGACAGAGAGAATGAAACACAACGTGTACTTCTTGAGAAGCCATCTTGGCGGGAATGAGCAGACGAAAAACAAACCTGCGACTCCTCTGGAAAAATTTCGTATTTTATTGGGAGCGGCTCGATCGAGCGCCTGTGTCGCCTCGGAGCTAGAGCCGTGACGTCACCGACAAATCCCAAGCAATCTGCGAGCAGTCCCAATGGAAAACGCTATTAGCTGTTCTAAACAGTGTTTCCATATGAAACCAATTTGGTTTCACCTAAATAAATATTATTACGTTCCATTTAATTTTTTTTCTCCTTCTGAAAAAGGGACATACATTATACAAAAACCAGTTCTTCGAACTGAAAAAACAGTGTTTATTCTTGTAAGTGTTACGGCTAAGAAGGGACAGACATTAAAATAAATTTAGAATTAATATTTTTACGAAACATCATAACAAATAAATGTACTCAATGTTTATCCAGAATAAACTCTATAAATGTTAAGAGATTAAATACAAAATTAAAGAGTGGAAAAATAATTATGAAGAGCGATTCGAATCGCACGTCATAGTTATTTTTCCACTCTTTAATTTTGTATTTAATCTCTTAACATTTATAGAGTTTATTCTGGATAAACTTTACGTAAATTTTTTTGTTATGATGTTTCGTAAAAACATTAATTCTAAATTTATTTTAATGTCTGTCCCTTCTTAGCCGTAACACTTACAAGAATAAACACTGTTTTTTCAGTTCGAAGAACTGGTTTTTGTATAATAATTTAATTAATTAATTTAATTTATTCGCCATTGTCTCCTCGATTTTTCAGCGGTGTTTATTGCATTAAACACCAGATTAACAAATTTCTGACTTTCATAAAGTTACACTACTCTCCCAATGGAATTCAAAAAAAGTAATTTAATCTTGCCCAACTTGTCACTTTTTCAAGTCGTATTTTGTCAGTGAAAAAGACGTCTATTTTTTTGAGCTAACGCTATTTGTACGTTTTCCGTGACGCTCTACAATTTTCTCATTGACAATTTTCATATAGCACCTAGCGGTTAAAATTAAAATTTTCAAAAAACGTGAAAACATTTTTCGATTTAGATGCAATTTTGGTAGAAAGTGTCCCCCGGCACTTATAATGTACAGTACAAATTTCAACTTTCTAAAAAATATAGTTTTTGAGAAAAATCACTTTTTCGAGCCAAAAAAAAACATCCTGTATATTATTTTCATAGAATGTAAAAGTCTCCAAAGGTAAGGTGTAAGAATGGCTTCCATTTCGAATGATTGTGCCATAATAGCCGTTTTTCTTAATTAGAAGCTTTTTGTTTTTCCCGAGAACTCTTCTTAATGGCATCTGAAATTTCGGTACTGTTTAAACGGCTTGCGTTAGAATAAGTGGATGCTTTTAAAATGCCTATTTTAAGGGAATGTTCTAGGCCTAACGAACATGAACGCGCATACATTTGGTCATTGAACCCTCCACTTCTTCTAAGACTACTAAAGCTTTCTTCTATAAGTAGGGTTTTCGAGCCGGTTCTGAAACGTGTAGTGTGAAGCCACCACCTATCCCAGACCACCCATTCCTCCCATTCCACCCATTCCACCAGGGAGTATACAGTGGAATAGAGATGTGCAAATACCATTTTTTGGGGATTGAATCGAATATCAAATATTTTTTTCAAAGCACGGCAAATACCAAATCGAATATTTATAACGTCAAATAATTTGGTCGAATATTTTTAGGGCAAAAATTTAGACCAGTTAACTGATCAAATACCAAATAGTATTTCGAATATCAAATTATTCGACGTATTTGGTTTTCAAATAGCCAAATAGTTTTCATATTTGTCAAAAAAGTAATTGAATCACTGTTCGTTTTACTTGAAAATAGTAAAATATTAAACCAAATACAGTATAGCCTAGAACAAAGTTCCCTGGGCGAACTTGGTAAATCAGTGGTATAATGACGGGCCCGTCCTAAAAGATAGTGCGTGGCGTTATGTTTCTCGTGTGCACGTAAATGAAAGAGTATGGTGGGTGGTACCCAAATTTTCAAAACAATGAGGAGAATCCGAATATCGATGGTACAACTTTAGGGGGCGCGTCTGGGGGGCGGTAGCCCACCCAATAGCTTTATAGGGATTAATAATTAGTAATTAATTAACCAATTAATTAATTATTATTGAAATGCTTTATAACTTACATATATACACTAATTACCACCCTGGTTAAACAAAACCTAATATATGTTAGGTATTTTAGATAGGGGGCGCTATATACTCCGTCCCGTTCGCACATTTGAAGTTCACTCAGTTTCTGAACTAAACCACGTGATGTAGGGTATCAAATTAAAGCTTATAACCTCAAGACTAACCCTATGTAAACTATAATAACCCTGGGTGTATTTATGCAAAGTATTAAAGATAGGGGGCGCGTCAAACCATAACCCCAGATACTTTGATGTCGCCGTTTGGAATATAACGGCACGGTGTAGGGTATCAAATGAAAGCTTATTACGTCAAAAATTATAATATATAGAGAACAGAAAGATAAATATTTATTACGCTATTTTAATACAACAATAATGGTTAAATATATTTGTTATCACATTTTTAAAGAAATGCACATTTTTAAAAGGGAATACACCTTTTCAAACGAAAGTTCCGTTTCACTGTCATCATCTTCACTAGAACCTTCGAGGTCTTCGACATTTTCATTTTCTATGTACGAATTGTCACAGTTTTCTGGGTCACCCCCACACGCGCACATTTCAGTACATTTAATTCGAGGAGCGTGTGAAGCACATTTACAGGGGGGTTTGCAACGGCTACGTTCATAATTGCACTTAATAAAATCCAAAACGTCCTCTGGAGCGCGAGGAAGGTCGCGCAGAACCGGTTGATAGGTACCATCTTGAACGAACCACCCGTAATTCTCTGGGGGTGGTAATCGGGGTAATGCTTTGATAATGCGCCTTACGTATTGCAGGTCTCAAAGCTCAGACTGATCGTTCGGTAGGAGAGAATCCAAGTAGTGGTAGAACAGCGATGCGTGTAATTTCTTTGGTATTATACACAAGGGAATTGTGTGCTGACCAAGTGAGCCCATGGTCTAAGCCATCTGGTTTTCCACTACCTATTCTTGAAAGAATCCACATGAAATCGTGATTGAAAGCTTTTTCCATTTGACTAGAAACTCCAACATCTTGGGTATAAGTGCGAAATACTGCGCTTTTAGGGCGTATTGACTTCGAAACTGTGCATGGAAGTAATTTGAAAATTGACGGTGGAATTTCTGTATTTTGTACTGCCTCTTGTTTAAAGAGAAATGGTTCATTTGAATCAGATGACTTAACTTTTTGGTTAATAACCATAACTGTTCCGTGCATAGTACGTTGATCATCAGGGGTATCCTCTTGGAAGTCTAAGTTATCAAAAGCGAACGATATTGCTCTTCCAAATATGAAATTCGGTGGAAGATAGATACCGCCATTTTCGTTCATTCTACAAAGCACATTTTTAGCTATTAAATTCTCAACGTCTTTTTCTCTTGAATAATTGACGCTCATTCCTAAATGACTTAGTAGTTAAACTATTTGAGCTCCGTGACTCCTTGTGAATGAATAGTCCGACCCCCAACTGCAAAGGCATTTCTCGGGTTGTTCTGTTTTGCGATTTCGTGACAGATGCTTGACGAGGAGATAAACATTCGAATATTAGCGTCTGAGCCAATCTTAATGATCGTAGGTCGATTTCACTTTCGCGTTTTTCATTTGAACTAACAAGGAGAGTACCCGAGGTGTTTATTGCCGATTTTGTTCAAAGTCGGGCGTAATGTAGACCTATATGAGAAATGAAATTTCCCAAAAGGAGACGTTGCACTACCCATTCGTTTTGCTATAGCAACTGAAAATGTTTTTGATCACTTAAATCAATAAAATCTCCATTTAAAGAAGCATGGGATTTTCTCGGTTTCACAGGGTCTTAGCTACGAAAATTTTGAAAATTTTTGAAAATCACGAAATGTGTAATTTGGACCACATTTAGGTAAATTTCATCAAGTTTGGGTAAATTGAAACATTTTTAGCGTAAATTTGTAACAAATTTTGGGTAAAACAAGGGAAAAATCTTATTTTGGTTGTCAGTGGTCAAAAACATTTTCGGTTGCCATGGCAAATCTAATGGGTAGTGCAACGTCTCCTTCTGGGAAATTTCATATCTCATATAGGTCCACATTACGGCCGATTTTGAACTAAATCGGCAATAAACACCTCGGGTACTCTCCTTGTAAGAGTAGCTTTTCCGACCGTACACCATTTAAAAAAAAGTAATATTTCTTGAGGTATCAAGAGACCCATTAAAACACCACTTTTCCGACGACAAAATCAACTTCCGTATTACTGACGACACTTTGAACAGACTCCTGACCTGAAACTCTTGGTTATCTTCGTCTTTCAAAGTGGTAAAAGCAGCGTCTTTAGTGCCTCTCAAAGACACTAATTCCGAGGAGCGCTTTTGTTTTGGTTGAGAAAACGCGATTCCTACTACTTCATCTTTTAAAAACTTTTTCAGTTGCCTTCTTGACATAATTTCGTCTTTAGTTTGGTCAAGACCATTTGAAGTACAAATATTTAAGTACAAGGCATGAAGTTCAGCCATAGTAATGACTTTCATTGTATTCTGTGCAAAGTCCTCTTTAACTAGATTAAGGAACTCGATGCCCGAAGCTACCACTGCCGCCTTTTTAACTTTCTGTGGAGCTGCCATTAACGTCTGGGATCATAAAGCGTTAGATACGTTTTTTAATCAACATTGCAAGAGATACATAATATCTACCGCGTGTGCGTCCGTTTCATTTATACATTCATTTAACCGTACCCTCCATGTGTCGATCCCACTAAATTCAACTGCTTCTCTTAAAGATGCACCGCTTGAATCATAAGATATAATATGTAAAAGGTGCCTTTTAGTTTCTTTGTTATCACAAAAGAAGCAAAGAAGTTTAGAGTACTTTGGGGTTTTGCTTCTCGTAAAAGGCAATGGTACACTCTCAGTCTGACCCCTGCTAGTAGAAGCGGCTAGCTCTAAAGACGTTTTGCTATAGCTTCAGATTTCAATTTTTCTCGATAACGTTTTTCAATTTGACTTCCACGAGACTTCAGAGAATTTTTTTTATAACAGGTCAAATGCCACTTTACCTTTCACTTCTTTAAGTTTTCAACTGTTACATTTCCAGCCAGGAAATTTAGAAATTCTTGGCTGTCAACGTCTTCTTGATCTGCATATTTCGTCAATAAAGAAGATATAGTCTCGTAAGTAGAATTTGCTGGATTTTCCACAAGGTTTTCTCTGGTATCTTTTTTACAAAACACACAGCTAACACGTTTAGGCGCCCGTGACATCTTAAAAATAAATTTCAATCCCCAGAAAACGTACGTTTCCTTTGCTGACCGAAACTCTTTGCTAAATAAATCGAGGTTCTCGAAGTCAACAAACGCTATCGATCTGCCCGCTAATTACGTATGGTTTCATATTACCTTTCTAACTTTAGGGCTCTGAAAACTTTTTATTTTGTTTAAGTATACCCCTTGAAACTATATATTTTTTTTAATAATACTTTTTTTAATACTTTGCATAAACACACCCAGGGTTATTTTGGTTTACATAGTGTTAGTCTTGAGGTTATAATCTTTAATTTGATACCCTACATCACGTGGTTTAGTTAAAAAACTGAGTTAACTTCAAATGTGCGAAGGGGCGGAGAATATAGCGCCCCCTATCTAAAATACCTAACTTATATTAGGTTTTTCTTAACCAGGGTGGTAATTTGTGTATATATGTAAGTTCTAAAGCATTTCAATCATAATTAATTTATTAGTTAATTAATTACTAATTATTAATCCCTGAAAAGCTATTGGGTGGGCTACCGCCCCCCAGACGCGCCCCCCAAAGTTGTACCATCGATATTCGGATTCTCCTCATTTTTCTGAAAATTTGGGTACCACCCACCATACTCTTTCATTTACGTGCACACGAGAAGGTTTTTTTTACATAACGCCACGCACTAAGATGGTCTTTTAAATTTTTAATTTTACTTAGCCTTCTCTAAGGCTCTTAATAAAAAACACTGAAGGGGGTGGGGTTCATTGTCTCAGGCTGCAAGCGGGCCCAGAATTTTATATTACGCCACTGCGGTAAACTCGAACTTACCATTCAAATTAATTCTAATTGTTGTACAAAATGTCTTTATTTTCAACCTTCCTTCGAACAATTTTTTCGATTTGATCAAAATGAGTTAATCGTAACCTACAAAAATATAGTGCATATCAACTTATCAATTATCATACATATTTTAATTGGGTGAAACTGTCAGATGATCATAAGAAGCGATTGAAGCGACATTGTCAAATTTTGCGGAAGATATCTAAACCCCTAAACCAAAACGGAAAAAGATATTAATACAGAAGGGAGGATTTTTACCGTTACTCTTAGCACCACTTCTTTCAATTGTGAGCAGTGCGGCAGGCACGGCTATAAGTAGAGCTATCAAAAATGGCTAGAAAGATGATCTTAGTTCCCGAAGACGTTTATCGACGACTCAATTCGCAACCAAAACTTGACGAAAACGGTTTTAAATAATCAAAATCTTAATTAGTCACAAAAAGTAGAGTTGTACAACCATTTATTACAACGCAACAAAAGAACTAAGAAAGCGAAACTCATTGAACAACCGAAAAGAAAGAAAGACTGGTATTCGGAAATAGCTTTCGCGAAACCAGATTCGCATCTTAAACCCGTCATTGCTTTGTACAAGTGGATTGAAAGAAACAGTAAAATTGAATGGTCTACCAGTGGTTGACTTATTTATAAAGAACGCCCTATAGTTAGATCTAATATCATGGATATTTTACACGAATCAGTTAAAGGATACAAAACCAAACCGGAACACGAAATTGTTGGATTGGATAAATTTTATGAATTGATGTCAAAGGAAAATGTACCCAAATCACTTGTAAAAAATAAATTCCCCTTTGAATCACCCATTGATAATGTACCTATTATTTCTAACGATTCACCAGAGAAGGTATACGATAATTTAGATTATTTTCCCCCAAGTCCCGAATCAATGTATGGCAATGGATTATTGAGTTGGATAAATTTAATAAAGAATATAACCATATATCAAGTTTCAATTCTTTCACTTATGTTTTCGATTTCAACATGGAAGGAGGCAACGATCCTACTCCGTCTGGGTTGATAGGCTCTTTATTTGTTACTTATTTAAAATCACCTAAAGTTATAACCACGTTTTTGTTATTATTTATTATTTATTATTATTGAGCTATTTGAGTTCGCGTACTGGTATCACGAACGGAAACTGAACTGTACGATGAATGGATAGGCTTGAAGAAATATACTTTAGTGTAAAAGACCCCGGAAGTTATGGTGGAATACACGGTCTTTATCGGGCTGCCCGAGAGAGAGGTCTTAAAGTTTCCATAAATGACGTTCAAGAATTCCTAAAACGTCAGGATACGTATACTTTACACAAGGCGATAAAACAAATTCAGAAGAAACAAGACAATCGTATATGGAATAGACGAACAATGGCAACTCGACCTGGCAGACCTGCAAGATATCAAAAACCATAATAGTGGATATCGATACCTGTTATGTTGTATAGACGTTTTTAGCAAATACGCTTTCGCTGTAGCTACCAAGGATAAGAAAGGAACGACCATACTTAAGGCTTTTAAATCAATCTTGGAATCAGGTCGAAAACCAAAGATTGTACAATCAGACCACGGGAACGAATTCCTTTGCAAGGAAGTACAACGGGAATTAAAACGTAGGGGAATCAAGTTTTTCGCAACGCACTCCGAAGTAAAATCTAGTATTATAGAACGATTCAATCGAACATTGAAGTCTCGAATGTACCGATATTTTACGGAGAAAGATACGTACAAATATATCGACGTTTTACCGGATTTATTGGAAGCTTATAATAACAATTACCACAAATCTATTAAATGCAAACCCGTTGAAGTGAAGAATGAAAATTCGAAACAAGTGTGGGAGAACTTATACGGGAAAGTTAATTTTTCCCCTCCCGTTTCATCCCCTTTTGAAATAGGTGACTTGGTTCATATAAGCAAGAATAAAACCACGTTCGAAAAGGGTTATAAAGCAAATTATACCGAGGAAATATTCAAAGTAGCGCAGTGCATACCAAGAGACCCTCCGGTATATAAACTGGAGGATTTGAAAACTGAGCGTTAAAATCTCGGGAGAAAGAGCCGGGGAAAGAAACCTTAAGAAGAGCCGCCGCAGCAGTGAGTAAACTTAGTGGAAATGGACGTAAAAGGAAACGAAAAACGTCTCCCATCATCAGTTCAGTTTGAACCAGGAAGAAGAAAAGACGTTCTCTACTTCAGTCTGATATATTCTCGTAATCATTGAACAATGTCGTTAGCCCACCCCAGTTCGCAGAACAGCTTTAGCTCGGAACTTGATTTATTTCACGTACCTTATACTCAAACTGGCATAATAGGAAGTCAATGGGTTGAATATAATCCAACATCAAACATAAATTGAAACCAAGCAATTATCTTTAGTATCGCTGGAAGCTCGGAGACGTACATTGATTTGAAAAATACTTCAAGTGAAAATTGTGAAAGCAGATGGAACTATACCAAAACCCGATATTCACGATGCTGTATCTAAAACCACAACTCCTGCGGACAAAGTTGGTCCGGAAAATCGGTTTTTACTTAGTCTCTTTAGCGAAGTTCACGTATCATTGGGTGACAGATCAGTAACGTCATGCCCTCAACAGTAGCCTTACAAGAGCATGATTCAAACGCTCTTGACATATGGTGGGCCAGCCAAGGAAAGTTTCTTAACTGCTTCTCTATTCTATAAAGACAAAGCCGGGAAATTAGACGAATTTTCCAATAACGACGGATTTAATAAACGTGCAAAATTGGCCCAAGAAGGTGTTATTGACATGATAGGAGTTGTACGAGCTGATATATGTCAACAAAATCGACTTATTCCTAACCTGATAGACCTAAATTTCAAGTTTATCAAAAGCTCAAACGAGTTTTGTATACACACAGACGGTGAAAAATGCAAAGTCGTTTTCACACACGCATCAATGTTTGTCAGAAAAGATCGATTGACGCCAGACTCCCACGCTAAAACTTTAGAATTGGCAACAATGAAATATCCAATCACCCGTACGGAATGTAATTCATTTTCAATTTCCCAAGGGAACAAAATATGCGTCCAAGACAACTTATATAATGGTCAAATATCGAGTAAGGTGGTGATCGGATTTGTAGACCTGGGACTCGATTCTACTCCGGTCGGAAAGGGGTTTACCGACAGCAATTTGTCGGATCGGAAGAAAAATATCGGAATCGCCCAAAATTGCGATTCTACCCAAGTTGGTAGCTTCTGGTGTCGGAAAAGCGAATAAAAAAAAACGGATTCGTTTCCGATAGGGTATGAGGTGTCGTTTGGCGCCGTTTACGATTGTATTTTTTTTTTAAATGGCGCTTTGTGCATTTAGGTTAGAAATTTTAAGGCTACCAGCAATTGAAGATGAACATGAAATTCCGAGACTAGATTTAAGGATTCAGCGCGTAATAAGGCAAAGGTCAAGAGCATTTGAGTTAAATGACCAAAAATTCAAAAGGTTATTTAGAGTACCAAAAACTGTCGTCTATAATTTAATTGAAAGGCTGACTGCTCGTCTTTCAGGCAATCATGCCTTGGCTATGCCTGTTGACACAAAGGTAGGGCGTCTACATTTACTGTGAAATAAAACCGTAATAGTTCTATCGAATAATGTTTAGATACTTATCGCATTGCGGTTTTTCGCCGTTGGATGCTATCAGTTAGCTGAAGGTCAAGACCTATTCCTTAACGTTAGCCAGTCGACCGTTAGTCGCTGTGTGAAAAACGTAAGCGAAGCCATAGTGGAAATTATATCTCCCACCTACATAAAATTTCCATTGACTGAGGAAGAAGAGACGTCAAATAAAATTGGGTTAAAATAGGGAATGTTATCAAAGTGAAGTTGTATACTAATGCCACTTTATCTAGTTTTTCCGAAATTGCTGGTTTTCCGGGCATCATTGGTGCTATTGATGGCAGTCATATTGCCATAATTGCACCAAGTCTAAATGATCCAGATTTTGCAGAACATCTCTATGTAAACAGGAAAGGATTTCATTCAATAAATTTCCAATTGGTATAAAAATTTCAAGTTACTCAAAACAATAGAGATAATATACTTAACAAACCCATTTGTTGTTTAAAGATTTGTGACCACAATTTACATTTCATAAATGTAAATGCTATGTTTCCGGGGTCTTCACACGATTCTCATGTATATAGAATATCAGAAGTATCGAGATATCTTGAAGCCAATTTCTTAAATCTAAGGAAGAATTCCTGGCTCATTGGTAATTGACCAAAATTGGGGATGGTAAATTTGTGTTAGGGCTGACGAATAACCAAAATTTTCGAATAGTATTAAATTGTTTTGAATCGATTATATGATTCAAAGAATTAAATTTGAAACTCACGTGAAAACCGCTTATCCTAATTTTGAAACAACTATTCGAACCAAAATCGAATATATAGTTTGAAAACGAATACTCGTTTGAAAACAAGTAAAAACCGAATACTAGTTTCTAATCGGATAATTACCAAATAATCCTATGTAATCGGATAAAGACCCAATACTCTTATTTGGATAAAGACCGAAGACTCGTTTGTAATCGAATAAAGACCGAATACTCGTTTGTAATCCGATAACGAATACTCGTTGGAAAACGAAAGAAAAATAGTCTCAAAATTTTTAAGTATTTTTGCACTCGAGAATGATTGAGAAAAATCAATTCACCTCGGGCAGGAATTGAACCTGCGAACTTTGCGTACGGAAAAAAGGTGCGTAAGAAAAGAGGACGAGTATAGCCAAGTTGGACCGATATGGTTTTTATTAATTTTTATGTAGGGTTATTGTTTAGTATTTTCGGGTCTGCTGATCCGACGGATTGGCTATTACGCCCATGCTATGAACAAACTAGGTTATATACCGGCGAGGACAGAAGAAGAAAGAGCCATAGTGGCGTATGGCTCTTATTTTAAAATTAAACTCCGGTCAATTCTGATTCCTAAAGAGTAAAGCAAAGAGGCCAAATATTTTTAATTAAATTTCAAAATTTTCAATGATTTTTAAAAAAGATTAATTAGACATTCGAATACTCGCTTTCTAAAAATTGAATAACCGAATTCAAACGAATAATGTGGTTTATCTAATAACGGAATCGAATTTCTAAATGGAGTTTACTATTCGATTCGTTTCTGAAATCAACTATTCGCTGGGGTTGTGCAAAATATTTGATGAAACCAAATAATTCGATCGAATACCAAATCGAATATGCGATTCTTCGAATCGAATAGCGCTTGGAAAAGATCGTAAATATTCATTTTTCCCTAACAAATAGTCGAATATTCGAATAGGGAGGGAAAGGTATTTGGTATTTTCAAATAGTTTGCAAACTAGTAGAATAACCGCGGGTCTTTTGTTGATTGTCAGGCCATCAAAATAAAGCGCAATTAAAATTTCGAACTAGCCCTTATTACCTTACCGGTAAAGTCTATTGAACGAGTACCTTGCCAGTATTAAATCTGTGTATTAAAACTTCTTAGCGAATGGCAGAAGCTTAACTTTCGTGACAAATAAGCAAACTATTTGGTTATTTGAAAACCAAATACGTTGTATTATTTAATACTCGAAATGCTTTTTCGTATTTGATCAGTTAATTGGCTTGGATTTTCGCCCCAAAAATATTTTACCAAATTATTTAAGGTTTCAAATATTCGATTTGGTATTTGACTGAGCTCAAAAAAATATTTTATATTCGATTCCGTGTGAACCCCCCACCCCCTCCACCTTTAGAACTACCTTTGACAGTACTAAATTGCCGCGCCCTTTTCGACCCCCCTTTAATATTAACATACTTAGACCCCCTTGATGAATTTCTGGCTACACCTCTACTAATATTCGCCAGTCCCTAATTAGTGTACACTTACAAAATTGACTCTTTAAAGGTGACAGTGGTTATCCGCAAAGGCCTTGGCTGATGACCCCTATTTTAAATGCTGACCTCCAGCCACACATTCACAATATCTATAATGTTTGGTCTTGAAATTTGCAAAGCAGCAACAGCTACGAAAGCACCTTGTTTTGACAAATACAACATCATCCTTTTTCCTAGAACAAAATGGTTATTAGCGATTACTTCTAAATATGAGTAAGTAATTAAACTTGCATTTTACTTATCTAGGTTTGTTTGTTGTAAAGCTGATTAAGGTAAACTGATGTTATGAGTACGTCAATGAACATCATATATCTGGACAGAAACTGAGATAAAATGTTTTTAATGATATGGCTCTGGTCAAATGCCATAAAACGTTTTGGTTCAGAGTCCAGTGGATGAATAGTTTCGTGTAATAGTGTACCACTACCAAATTTCTTAAAAGCCGAAGTATTTGTCTTGGCGTTATCTGACACCAGCCTTATTACTCGAAACCCACTGTCTTCAACGACTTTCATGACCTTTAAAGGGAATAGAACCTCCAACGCGTCCATTATGGAAGACCCCATCAATTTCCTTTATTCTGTTCACACTGAGCGATTATCAGCGCCGCAGGTGTGAAAAGCCATGGGAGGCAGCGGAAATATTGGAACCCTCGGAGGGCGACAGATATACCAGAGGTTATATTCCCTTTAAGACTAGTTGATATAACTGTTCTCCATTTAAGTTTGCCGTGAAGAAATATGCGACAGGGAGTTTAAAGTTTGTGCTAAGTCCTTGAAATATGAAACAAAGTACGTGTGATGCTAATTTTCCTTCATCACTAATACCAGTGTTGTTTTTTGGAATGCTAGAACTAGAATGGCCGAAACATTTATCTAAATTGCGATCATAAAGCAGTTTGGCTTTAATTTTCATCTCGTAAACATTAAAGACCCTAGAATCTCAGTTTCATTGGTAATTTTGCAAATTCACTTGCAAGACGTTCCTTGACGATTGAAGTTATGTCATCCTCTCCAGTTGCATGTCCAATAAATCGTTTTAGGGTTGTTCTGTGTGGCAAATGTAAAATTTCTAAGTCTCTCATGTAAGTATATGCGGCGGGAGATTTATTGAATATTAAACAACAAATTCGCAAAGTAGATTCTTGATAAGACAAAGCTTTTTTCCCATACGCAAGTACTTGCTCTAGAAGAAACTTCGCTTTTATATCATCGGAGTTAGCATCTTCCAAAATGTTCTTAATTTGAATGACTTCTTTCTTTTGGGTATTATCTTTTAGTATTTTTGTCGTTGCATTTAGGGTTGAAATTTGCTTTTGCATTTTTTCAATTTTCTTTTTCAACTTGAAAACATTTCGACTAAGCTTTCTTGTTGAATATTTGCAAAGTCTCATCCGAGTACACATTGACGCTTGTGTTGTAGCATCCTTAGAAATATTCCGAAAAAGTATAGGTACATTTTCTTTTAGTTGGGTCTGATTCGGTGTAAAAGCAGGTACATTTTCTTTTAGTTGGGTCAGATTCGGTGTAAAAGCAGGTACATTTTATTTTAGTTGAGTCAGATTTTGTGTAAAAGCAGGCACATTTTCTTTAGTCTTAATTAAATCATCAAATATAGGAACATTTTCTTCTGTTTGAATTACATCATCAGGAAATATAGGGACATTTTCTTTGACTAAAATGATATCATCAGGTATAGGAACATTTTTGGTTTGAGTTACGTCATCAGGTATATTAACGTTTTCTCTGGTTTGAATAGGGTCATCAGGTATATGGACATTTTCTCTTGTTTGAATCGGATCAACAGGTCCCAAAACATTTTCTTTTATTTGAATCAGATCATTAGGTAAAGGAACATTTACATCAGGTACACATGTAGAAGCATTTCCATAGGTTGAAATCTGATCTAAAACTATATTTTCTTTGATTTTTATCACATTATTAGTTAAAATTTCACGAAAATCATCTTCATTTTCAAACAGGCGTTTTTTAAACTTTTCATAATTTGTAGATTTTTCTTTTGGTTGATAAGAAGAATACCCTCTTTTATCTTGTTCAATGACAGTGAAAAGACTTTTTCTAGAATACGTTGGGCTGTTTTCTAAAATGGTTGGTGTTTCAAGACAGCTAAGAGCTCTTTTTAATCTATGTCTGGATTTCTCTAGTCGATCACTATCGTTATTTAACAATATAATTGGTATAACAGTTGAATCCTCATTTCTCTCATTTCTCGCAATTTCCTTAAAAGGAGAAGTGTAAACTGTGTAAGCTTCACAAGGATTGACTGTTGGAGTTCTTTTTCTTTCATAAGTACAAATTTCTTTTCAGGAACTGTTTTTGTTAAACCGATTGTTTACAGGAGAGAGGGCAATTCGAGTATCATAGACTTTATTTGAGGTTATATCACGCAAATTATTGCTTAAACTTGAACTGTCATTTCAGTTATCACAGTTGCTACTGCATGAGGTAATAAACGTCTCTTTGAGCACTAAAATCCTCTTCTTTAAAGTGTTGAGAACACACTTTCGCTTCTCCATTGGCAGTAATTCGATTAATATGCTCACTAATTTTATAACGATATTCTTCGTTATCACAGTCACGTTTTTGAAATATAGCACAAATCCATTTTCTGTGTCTTTTGGTAAAATATGAAAACTAATTTAATCATTTTCCGTTTGACTTTTTATTTTTCTCCTTTTGTCGCTTTTATTACACCCTGGTACAATGCATAATACAATTTTTAAACCTTAGCTAATTGCTAATCAGAAGTAATTAGTCCATACCCAGCCGTCCATACTGCACCAGTGCAATGGCATTACGATTCTAAAACCAAAATATTGTACTTATATATATTTTAAGATAGAGTACATCATGAACAAATTATAGTTTACCTACTTTAAGAATAATGAAGAGTTAGTTCCGACCATCATCAGGGAGGCTATTCTCTAATTTATCTCGATCTCACTCTCGATGTTGACTCGAAGTCGATCTCGAAGGCGATCACTTCGATCGAGAAGTCATTTCTCGATAAACGCTATTCTATACTTCATCGAAATCGATTTCGAAGTGATACATTTCGACTCTCGACAAGCGAGTTGACCACGTGGGTTCTACATATTTCCGGTTGTAATCGCGCATAGGCTCTCTATTTTCCGACCAATAAGAATACACCATCACAAAAACAGCTGATTAAAAACGTACATGTTTTATAGTTTAGAGAAAGGATATTTATTTTCATTGTAATACTGCAGTATATATTTAAAGTCCAAATAGAGCTCGGCGAAACAGCTAAATTAACCGCTAAAGTTTTGATTAACCATAAAAATTACGATTAACTGTTTATCCATGGATATTATCCACGGCTATATAGCAATTTAACATGCAAAATAATCGGGTTTTTTTTTCGGATAATTTTCGTTTGTGGATAAAAATGAATAAAGTTATTATTTCTTATCCAAACGCCGAGCTCTAAGTCCAAAGGATTTATTGTCTGGTCTCTTATAACTCTTTATCTTTGAAAATTACGCCTATTATCGATTTCTAAGGCTATATTTAACAATACAAGCCGAGCTATAGCAAGCGCCATTGCTTTTTTCCCTAAGAAAGACGGTTTGGGTAGTGGTAGCTTTTTGGCAACACGGGAGAAGGGGGGGGAGGTAGTTAAAAAGAACTACTAGCTCGATGATTGGTTGAAACCACTGTCGAAAGCGATCTCGTAAGCTTCGGACACGACGAGATCGACTTCGAGAAGTTCATCGAATTCGAGTAGCATTATTCGACAAATATTTTATAGAATAGCGTTTTTCGACATCTCGTCAGAGCGATTCGAGATCGAGAAGTGCTTACAGAATAGGGTCCCAGGTCGCTAGCGTGCCCGTAAAATTGGCGAAAAAGTCAGTCACGTCACAATTTTTTTAAGGCGCGAAAAAGATAATTTCGAATCGAACAGGTCTAGTAAACAGCGCTCATAGTGATAGAATGTGGTGAATTAAATTTCCAAATAAAAATTGGAAAAGGGAGTCGTGCACGGGCCTTGATTAACGTAGGCAGCGATTTAAGCCAATGGAAAACCTCTAAATTGAGAAGGAATTTTTCGTGTCGGAATTTTAGTCAACCCAATGTAGCTTTATTGAAATTCATCAATTCCCTCGGTTTGTGCGGATGAAGTTAATTAATGAGTAGTTTAGAAAAAGAAAAGGTTAGGAAAAATGACCCATACGGTTCAGTTCAGAGATCACTTTCCGAAAATGGAACAAATCGTCGAAGTGGGATATTTAACCGCGTTTTTAAAACCCATACCAAGCCTACAAGAGTTAGGCCTTGTCCCAAAAGAATCTGTGGCTATTTTTAACAATAGTCTTAGTCGAGAATTCAAAATAACGGTCAAAAACGCCACCGATCAGTTTAGTAAAATATTTTCGGTATGGAGATACAGGCCGGAAGGCAAGCAAGGCTGAAACATTTCGATAGACCAAACACGGCCAACTCTCTCAAATGTTTTCGTTTTCAAAACGAAATTTTTGCGGCGTAGCTATCGACTAAGACTATAGGTACTTTTTTTGGTTTATTATTTGTCATTACAGTAATGTAAAAAGTTTTAATCGCAATTTATTATTTAGAAAGATATGATAAATATAAAATAGCTGTTTCTATATAATACGGGAGGTCACGTGACAATGTTTTGTCTACGTAATTTAGCTTTTGACGGTAGAGACACGGCCGTCGTGAGCGCGAAGCAGATCTCGAGACGGCCGTGATAGAGAGCACGCGCTGCAGTCGTGAGACCCTTCGGAATCTGAAACCATTTTGCAAAACGCCCGTGCAAATAAAGCACTAAAATAATTGGCGCTCAGGACGCAGGTAAAAACATGTATTTATTTATTTATGACAAAAAGTATTGCTCAATAAGCCTCAGGTGGGCTTTTGTATGAGCATCGCTACAGAAAGTCGCAAAAAAGACGAAACAAACGACTATAATAAATGAGTAAATTTGGAAATAGTCTAAAAGTTGAGAATCAAGTTACGCGAAAGAAATCTTTAAAATGAAAAAAAAAAGGCAGAGACGTGGCGGCGAAACGTGTAGTGATTGGGGATAGAAACAATCTCTTGGGGAAGGGAATTCCAGTCATTGATAGCACTACAGGAAAAATGATTTAGACGATGAACGGAATGAACTCGGGGCTTGGAGAGTTTGAGTAAGTGGCCCCGAGTTTTAGAGGAGCTAAGAGAGAAGAAATCGTCCAAATTTAGAGTAAAGTTATTATAGAAAAAATCATGAAGTAAACAGAGATCATTAACACGGTGTCGAAGATGTACAGGATCGATGCGAAGGTACTGCAAGCGAGAGGGAGCAGTGTGTCAGAATTTATAGCCCGTTGTACCTGTAACAGAGACCATACCACCGGAGGCCTATCATCATAGTGCCCTACGCCAGCGTCCACCTAGCCCGGACAGGTGACAAATCCAGCATGGGTAGTAGTACCCTACTACTGATGGTCGCCCTTTTGACGCAAGCCACTCAACCCAGCAGAAGTCGGAGGTGGAGATATGACCATTTGATTTTGTGAGGAAGCTTAGCGAAGGCATTTGGAGCGTTTTGGAGAGCAAGGATATCCGATTGGAGACGAGGGTGCCAGATTTGGGAACAGAAATCCAAGTGGGGGAGAATAAGGGAATTGGTGGATTTTAAAATTCATTTGGCGCGTGAAAATACGCCGCCATGTTAGGGTATAAAAGCAAGTAAATAAGCCTGCTTACCTCAATTACATAGGATACGAATTATAGTCAGGTCTGATTTGTATTTTCGTGTATTTGGCGTGTAAAAAGTGAAAACTCAACGGGAATTTGTTGTATGTGCGTCCCTCTTACGTTTTCGAGAGGTTTGCATTTTTTAAGTCAGTAGTGTTTTAGGGGAGGTCGAAATGTAATTTTTTTACCCCTTCTACTTAAATACCATCATATCTATCGAATGGAACATCGTAGATTAATTTTAAAAATACCCTTTTATAGGTAGATATATTATACATATTCAAGGTCGGTAATTGGGGGAAAGGGGATATTTTTTTTTAATCTCAATATTAAACGAAAATTTAAGAAAATTTAGACAAAATTATGTTTTAAAATTTTTAATATAGAAAACAAACATTTTTCACCAAGAAAGCTCCTTCATTCATTTTTTGAAAATAATTTTTTTAGATTATTTAGAATTTTGTTAAATTAGTAAGTGTACCACCATACCTGAAGAATCGTTGTCGTCGATATAGGAATAGTTCAGTTTTGGTGTATTGGTACAGTCTTCATTAGAACACTTGCATGCTTCTGAATACGACAGTCCAATTTTCCGACATGAACATGCGCCTTTGCACCCTTTTTTACAACCACATTTAACTAGTTCCATAATAGCACTTGGAGCTGGTAGATTAATATTAAAAATAGGAACGTGCCCAATACATAGCTGCACACCAAGACTTGGTCTCGGGCTCAGTCTCACCAAAATTTTTGTTTGCCCTTAGTCTCGTCTCGGTCTCACAATAATTTCCCCAAAAACACGAGTGCTCGTCTCGGGCTCATCAATATTTTTTTTTAAACACGAGAGGTCGTCTCGGGCTCATATTTTTTATCTCCTAAACACAAGAGCTCGTCTCGAACCCACAATTCCCCTCCCTAAACATTTGAGCTTGTCTCGGGCTCATACTTATTTCTGTTACTAACAAGGGCTCGTGTCAGTTTCAGAAGAATTTGCGTAACTCGCGGGGCATTTCAGTCTGTTAATACCTTTTTGAAGTTTTAATATTTTTTTATATTGATATATAAATCCTAAGTCAAACGAAACAGCCGGGCGACCAGGTCTGGTATGAAGATATTTTTACGGTATTACAATCACCGTGTCCGTCTGTGGGTCTGTCTGTCTGTCTGTCTGTGAGTCTGTGAGTCTGTTGAGTTCGTGTTATGTCGGTTGTGGGTGTAGAGATTGTGGTGTGTCTGTGTTATGATATGGTTGTGGATGTTGAGTCTGTTGTGTTTGTACGGGCGTTTAATCTCCAATTTCTTCTTAAGGACTTTGGGACGGATCGAGTGCTGAGTGTAATGCTACCTCTCAACGTCCAATGGCAGGGTTTCCACCAATTGTACACGGTATTCGTCTTAGTATCAATTTGCGATTTATTAGCGCCGGCCGGGAATCGAACCCGGGTCTGCCTTGTGCAAGAGATTTACTCTAACCACTCAGCCACCAACGCTTGTTAAGTTACGGTGTTTTTCTAAAAAACAGCTTTGGCTAATGTCATTTACAAAGTACTATAATTTATTCTACATCATTTTAAATATTTATAAATTATATTAATCTTATATTTAATGAAATATTTATAAATTATATTAATCTTATATTTAATGAAATATTTATAAATTATATTAATCTTATATTTAATTAAATATTTATAAATTATATTAATCTTATATTTAATTAAATATTAATAAATTATATTAATCTTATATTTATAAACTATATTAATATTATATTTAATTAAATATCTGAGTATTTTACTTTATTTGATCGTGTTCAGGAATTGAACTCGGGTCGCATCGTTACAATGCAGATAGGTTACCACCGAGCCATTGACTTCCTTTACAAATATAAAAAGTAAAGAAACCATTATGATAAGGCGGGTTTTTACCTTTTAATAACGCTTGGAAAAAGGATAATTATTCAAAACTCCCGCGGAAACTATATAAAAGTAATAATATAGCGCCACCGTGTGGAGAACTATCATTCAAACCGGGTAAAAAATATAATCTCTTCAATTTTTCGAACTTTAGTCAAATCTTGACGGGACTAAAAAACATCAAATAAACGTATATAAAGCCGTTGCCGTCAATATGGAAGATTAGTCTTTCTTAGTTCTTGGCGGTCAGACGAACTCCTTTTGTCGGTCAAAAGTTATGAGGTAACTTTGCGGTTTTAATTAGTATGTTCGGTCAAGGAAAGAGTTAAATTGTGTTTCGCGTTTGGAACGTGAGCGAATGGACTTAAGTGTATGAACAGTGCGTGTTTAAGACTGAAAGTCTTAAAGTAATTGTGAACTAACTCAAGTCAGCTGTAAGATAAAATTGATTGTTTTTTTTAATTGGAATAACCTAATTATACCCTTGAAATTATCAACTCAACCTGTGAGGCTAATTAAGTAGATTGGAAGATATTAGTAGCTCTCAGCTCTCAGCTGTTAATTAAGACACGAGTTTATAGTAAGGTAGTTTGAATTTAGTTAAAATTACTCAGTATAATTTATGATATTTACTTAAGTGTAAGTGTGTTTTGGTTTATTTTTCAATCACGATGACACTTGAGTACCAGTTCTGCACAATTACGTTGGAGGGATATATATTGTTGGGTTATTGATGAAAGTTAAATCTAGAACGTTCCATAGACTGTTCTGAATAAAAATAAACATTTATAATATTGCATAATTCTGGTTGCCATTTTATTTCTAATCACTCGCCCACAACATTAAAGTTCTGGCAATTACGAATCAACTAAATTTGCGATATAACGGCGACGGGAAATTATTCTCGTAAATTTATCGCGCGGCCTTAGGGAATATTCTTTTAACAAAATTTCGATAAACTATCGTTTAATTAAAATCGGCCCGATTCCGTTAAAATAAACCAAAAAGCGAACGGTCGTTATAATACCCTCTGTAGCTATTTCTTTCATTAAAATTTGCTTTGCATTATATTCAACTGACAAACTAGTACTGTAAAAAGGGTGTAATTCAATTGTGCATTGTTATAGTACGTCTAACTCACTGTTGTAACTACTTAACTTATGATATTCTGAATAAATTAAAATTGGTCGTTTCGTCTCAATTATTCTAATTATAATTAAATTTTATACCGGGCGGGATAGAACTGGGATAACATTTTTAACAAATAACTCTAAATTGCGGAGATATATCTTTAAGGGTTATCTCGAGAAATTAATACCACTAGGGACAATTCTTCCGAGGAGAGGTATATTTTGGCTTGCGAACTTGTTTATCAACGAAATATTATCTTTCCGTTATCTCCTTTAGAGATAAGATTTCGACCGTACATAAAACCGCCTGTCATTTGACTAAGGTGTGTCATCTAGCTTCTGCAGTTCTGGCAGTAATGTCGCTCCAGTACTAATCTAGTATTAATTGTTAATTGTATACAGTTTATGAATATTTTTTAAATGCCATCATTAATAAATTACTAGTTAGTTATTTATAACTTCGTTCAATTTGTTCACTCCTAAACCCTCAAGCGGCTATGCCCTGCGTGCATGTTGAAAACTTCAACACCTTTGCTAACTACTTTTCCCGTGGAGAAATATGTTTGGGAAGGAAGAGATGGATAAAAATAAATCAACAGCAACAGCGCGTCTGTATCTGGTGACTCAACAACAACTGTTAATGTCTTGGGAATATTTAAGGCGCGAAGAAGAATAATTGTGTCCGCTTCCTCTTGAGAGTGAGCCTTCAGAAACGCATCAACAGGCTGGTTGCTTTTAGTTTACAATCCATTGGTTACGACGAACGTATTAAATTTATTGGATTCCGACACACTATGTTTCAGTAAGAATTCGCTAAAATACTCGGTTAGCTCAGATTTGGTTTTTTCAGTTGATAAAAGTTCCTTCATAGAAATGTTGCTTATTATTAGCGTGTTATCTCGAATACGATAGTATGTGGAATTTATTCCAGATCGCTTGTTTCGTAGACTTTGTTTCAGCGAGTTTTCTAAGTATCGATCAAATACCAGTCTTATTTCGTTGTAAGGTTCTCCAATACGAATAACGTAGCTCAAAAATTGTTTTGCTAGGTCAGAACAGGTTGAGATCTCATTTGATTTTTTCAGTGATTGAACTATAGCCATGCCATTAACAGTGCCCCCGCCAGCAGTAGGCACAAGTAGGCACGTGCCTATGTTCAAAAATTTTAGGCCTATTTTAGAGGCCTCTAAAAGTTTAAAAAAATTGCCTCTGGGGCCTCCAAATGTGATTTTTAAATTTTATTTATTTTTAAAAATTGGTCATCTAGCCCCCTAAAAAAAAAGAACTCCCATTCAATTCCAATTTCCAAGAATCCTAAATGGCCCTAACAAAACGTTCCCTTTTGAACCACCTATACTCGAAATCAATATTACTTGAGTACCGAAACAAAGGCAGCGAACTCTGTGGTTTCTGCTTTTGGTAGTGTACTCTTTTAACATTGATATAGAGTATATGACAAAAGACTGGCCCGGGACGGGGAAGTCCGTCGTGCAAGGAAAGCAGCAAAAAAACCACCTGTTCGCCTAAGTGATGACTTAGCTCCAACCAACACAAAAAACATAAGCTTAGTTTCTAGGAATTCTACAAAAGGGGGCATAAAGTGAGAAACTGGATTTCTTTAGTACGACTTAAACCGTTGCAACGCTTAAACGAAGGGAAATCCCAGCGGAGCTGAAGTCGAAGCGTAAAGCATCGTACCAGTCACTACTTTGAATAGAGAGCGTCCTGGGGATTAGGGTTTTTTCTTTTTTACCCCTTGTCCCTTTTGCGAAATCACGTGATATCAGTGACCACTGATCGTAGAGAAAGGACCTAGACCTTCGGTGGTCGGACTTATCCCAGATAACGCGCGTTTCTTCATTTCGTTTTCTGCTCCTGAACAAACAGGTAGTTCTCAATTTCGATTATCTTCGAGTCAAATTTTTTCTAAGTCTCTTCTGAGACTAACTTTGCCAATACAGCCTTTTTAAAGGCTATTTAGCTGTTTTAAGCTAATTTTTAAACAGCCTTTTTCAAGGCTAATTAGCTATTCTAGCTAAATTATTCAAAAAGCCCTTTTCAAGGCTAATTAGCTATTCTAGCTAAATTATTCAAAAAGCCTTTTTCAAGGCTAATTAGCTATTCTAGCTAAATTATTCAAAAAGCCTTTTTCAAGGCTAATTAGCTATTCTAGAAAAAATACTCAAACCGCTTTTTTCAGGGCTTTGATATAGCTGGTATTATTAAAAAGTCTGTTTGAAGACTACATAGCTTTAACTAAGCTTTATTTTCTTAAACCTTTTTAAGGTTATTTCGCTATTAGTATATAATAGTAGCATTTTCAAATATGAGTACCAGAAAATTTTTATCTGGGTCCCAAAAATGAGAAAAATGGAAAAGGGATGATAGTTTCGTTAGTAATCAGAAAGGTGCAATGGCACGTTTTTTGAAATCGTCGGCGCAAAGCCATAACTATAGTTCTGAGAAAAACCTAGTCAAAGAATTGGGAAAGGGTTTAGAATCGTTGGAGACTGATAACAGTCACTGTTTTAGTAATACTGCTGAAGTTCTTCCAAACGTCAGTACTGATATGGAAATGGAACTGACTCATGAAGGAGAAATTGCAGAAGTAATTGCAAACCCCAACTCTAACCATGCACAAAATACATCAAACAACGTGTCCAATTCAAAATAAATGGGCTTACACGCGTTGAATAACTTGGATATTAGTCTAGATAAAGATTGCCTTCCAGTTCAGCCTAAACTAAATCCTTTTCCTAAAAGATTAATTGGCGGTAAAAATCGAGGTTTCAATTCTTCTTGGTATGACAAATATCAAATGATTGAATATTCAGTTGCAAAGGATTCAGTGTATTGTTTTTGTTGCCGTCATTTTTTAGGCAGTAGAAACACTGCATTTCTAAAGGGATTTTCGGATTGGAAAAACATGGGGACACAATTCGAAGAACACTTCACTTCCAACAAATCTTCTCACCAACTAGCCTACAAAATGTACTTCGACTACATGGAATCCAAATCCCGTGGATCAATAGTTTGCCAGGTTAACGCCCACCATAGACTAGACGTTATTAGAAACAGAGAGGTCCTATCTACACACGTGGAAGTGATTATTTTATGTGCCCAACAAGATTTAGCACTTCAGGGGAACACTTACACATCCGCCGACAATATTGGGAATAGGGGAAACTTTATTGCAATATTAGATATTTAAAAAAAATGTCATGATTTAAAAGCAAGTTTAGTGAGAAAAATTATTGTTCAAGAGGTCAACTACTATAGGGTAGTTTGGGCGCTTGCCCAACGTATTTAGCTCCGGGGGTCCGAATTAAAACGTAATAATTAGATTACTTTGAAATTTAAAATTGTCAAAATTATTTTAAGCACTAAACAAGAGGCTGTTTTACACATCAATATTAATTTAATAAGTTAAAACACAACAATAAAACAGTTCAGCTTGAAATAGCGCGAAACTAGACAATGGCAACTGTAGTCTTCCCCCTTAACAATGGGGGAGACAAGCCTAAATAAGTAGTTGATGAATTTGGGTAAAGAGGTAATCGTAGGGTGGAATTCTTCGATTAAAAGTAAAATTGGTAATATTTATTTGTAAATAATATACTTAATAATAAAAAATTTATTAATTTAATAATAATAAAACTTTTATTAATTTAATAATAATAATAAATCACGTCTAGCTCTTGTCGAGTTAAGACGTGCGTTTTTTTTTCTCTCCGTGTTTTCGGTTGGTGCTCGCTTTTCGCTTTTCGCGTTTTAGGCCTCGCCGAGTTTTTCTCAGTGTAAGTTTAAATTTCTTCAAATTTACCTGAAGTCGCGACCGTTAATGTCGCGGGTAGCAGATTCTTCGAGGGTTTTTCCCTCAAATAATGACCCACCAGACAGACCACGTCAACCAAGACCAAGACCACCAGTAGTGACCAGGGAACATGCGGTGGTTTTTAACTCCGTACCAGAGATCTCAGCGATTAAATATGCTATTGCCATCAATACCGTAATCGGTAAGGATAATACCATATATTGCGGCAGAATATCAAGAGGCAGAGTTCAGGCCTATTTGAGTACACCCGAATTGGCCGAAGAGCTCGCTTTAACAGGTTTTGAAATTAATAACATGCAAGTAAATGTAGAAAGGGTAACTAAATCGTCAGACAAAATCATTATTTCGCAAGTTATGCCTGAGATTCCAAACGAATTATTAAAACAGCAGATATCTAGATTCGGAAAACTAACATCAGAAATCACGGAAATTTACAGTAATGCAAATAACGAAGAAGATGAATTTATAAGTAAACCTTTATTCAGTTATAAGAAACAAGCCTTTGTCCTGTTAGAAACGCAATTACCAGAGCGCATAAATTTTAGGTACGAGAACCAGGGGTATACGATTTTTCTTGAAATAGCTGGAAGCAAACAATGCGAATTTTGTAACAAAAAAGGCCATACGATAGAGACCTGTTATAGGAAAAAAGCGCACGACCAAAATCAAGCGGAAAAATCGATAATCGAAGATAGGCCTAATAATGAAAAAAATTTAACTTCTTCTAAAAAAACATACGCTGATATGGCAAACCCAGAACGTGCCTCGGCAAACCTAGATAATAGCCTACCAAGTAATGACGCTTTTAATAGCGCGGTAGAAAATTCATCATCTACTCCTGTTAAAAAACCAAACCAAGATAAGATCGATTGGGTTAATGAAAGTGAACAAATTAATATGTCGAATGAAAAAATCTCGTCAACGAGCCAACCCCTCAGTCAAACCCAAAAGAGAAGCGCGCCAAAAAACACACACTCGCCGGGAAATATAAGTTCGACCTCTGCCAAGAGAATCAGAACGACATCACTAGAAAATAATAAACCACGTCATACAGAAAAAGGTCCCCTACCTAAAACACTATTCGAAGAATTCCTTGAAGAAATTAAAGCAAAAAAAGCGCCTAAACAAACTGCTATAAAATACACGACAGATTTAATCGCTCTAGTAGACCAAATTAAAGTTCACTTAAAAACCGAAAATGAATCCACAGAAAAAACTAGATTAAAATTATTAATAGAAAATTTAAAAAAGTAAAAAACAAAAATCAAATTTGGTATTTTATTTAAAAAAAAAATGGGTTTGAAAATAATAACGCATAATACAAGAGGACTCAACAATACTTTAGAATTTATTAAAGAATGCAATCTCATAAAAAATACTAAAACTGCTTTAGCCTTTTGGCAAGAAACGTTTTTAAAAACTCAAACTACGAACTATCTACAGAACATTTATAATCACACTTATAGCGGAATAACAAATCATAAAGCTGGAGTGGCTACAATACACGAACTTAGTTTTATAAATCAAAATTCCGTAGACATCAAAATTGAAGAATTAGTTCAAGGTTTTCTACAATGTTGTACTTTAGATTTTACAAATGAAAATTTTAAACTATTTATCTATAATGTATATATTCCGCAGTCAAACACGGCAGCTATAGATGTACTAAATAACATTAACAAGCATATCGATCAAAACAATGTTTTTAATATCATTTTACTTGGAGATTTTAATTGTACAGCAAATTTTAAACTAGACAGAGAAAACACGATAGAAAAACGAATACCGTTACTCCAAAAACTAATTGAACTAATTGGAAAATTTAAATTATTGGATGTCTATAGAACTATAAACCCTGATGGTACCCAAATGACGTGGCAAAGCAGTTCAGCTCCAGATCAAAAAGCTCGTCACGACCGTGTTTATGTCTCCCCATCCGTCTGGCCGTTGGTGGGAGATATAAAGACCGTCTATGGCGGAAGCAATTCAGACCATTTGCCCTTAATGTTGGAACTCAACATGCCAACTCCAACTTCAAACCGTAACCTTAGCGACACATGGTGCTTCAATAATTCTTTACTTAGAGACGAACATTATGAAAACATTTTTAAAAATTTCTGGAAAAGACGCCTGGAGCAATGCCCGGACGACACTGAAAAAATTCTTCCCTGGTGGGAAAAAACAAAACATCTTATAAAATGCATCACCAAAGAATACACTTACAAATCCAGAGTAAATACAATTGACGAAGCCAACCAAATCAAAGAAAAATTAATGCGCAATCACAACATATCTGAAAATGAAAAAATTCAACTATTAAAACGATTAGAAGAGATAGAAAATATAAAAGCTGAAGGTATACTTACCAGAGTAAAAATAAATAATAGTGTCGCGACTAAGTATCCGTCTAAGGAGTTACTAAGGGAAGAAAAAAATAAAACCATAAATAAAATTCAAAGTATTAAAACTGAAAATGGGGTCGAAACAACAACGGAAAAAGAATTATTTACAGAGGTAGTAAGATACTACAGTACGTTCTACGACGATGAAGACACTAAAGACTCCAAGGAGTATATTGATATCTTACCTAAGTTAACCCAAGACGATTCTAATGAATGCGACGCTGTACTAACAAAAAATGAGCTTGACAACGTCATAAAGGACCTACCGAAAAACAAGTCTCCGGGTAAAGATGGACTCACTAACGAGTTTTACACCTATTTCTGGCCCATTATTGGTCCAATGATTTTAAATATTTTTCTATCAATTTTAAACTCTTCCAATATACCAAGTTCCTTTTCAATCGCCATAATCGTACTTATTTTTAAAAACGGGGATCCGAAATTATTAAAAAATTGGAGACCCATCTCCCTTCTAAATGTGGACTTTAAGATCTTATCTAAAGTTTTATCAAACAGAATTCGTCTAAAAATAAATAAAATTATACACCCCGACCAAACATCGGCGATACCTGGAAGGAATATTTTATCAAACTTGAATATCACGAGAGACGTTATTCACCATTATAGCTTTAATTCAAACGAGGGTGCCGCTTTAATTTCACTAGATCAAGCCAAAGCATTTGATCGAGTGAAACATACCTACCTATTCGAAATCCTAAACCATATAGGTTTTGGCTCAAAAATTTTTAACTTCGTTCAAAACGTTTATATGAATGCCGAAGCGTGCGTAAAAATAAATAACATCCTATCAGCTAAATTTAAAGTAAAAAAGGGCATCCGCCAGGGTGACCCACTATCAAGTTTCTTATTCAATCTTTCAATTGAACCTTTTTTGTGCCATTTACGAAAAAATCTAAGAGAACACTCGATTTGCCTACCTTTTCTTCGACATCCACTGACTGTAATGTCTTTCGCTGACGACCTAAGCTCGTTTATAACAACCAACAAAGGCTTTGAAATTTTAAATAGCGAATGTCTGAAATATAGCGAAGTTAGCAACGCGAAATTCAACATCGAAAAAAGCAACGGTCTTTGGCTGGGTGCCTGGAGAAAACGAACCGACAATCTAATTAACGTTAAATGGAGTAACGATAATATTAAAATTCTGGGCGTAACGTTTACGACTAAACAAGAAATATTAAACGATCACGTAACCAAGTTGGAACAAGAAATCTCAAACGAAATAAATAACGCCGTCCCAATGGCTGAAAGGTTTTCATTTAAAACCCGAACGCAATTATGTAATATTCTTCTTAGCAAACTTTACTACGTTCTACCGATTATAAATTTACCGAAAAATTTGTCAGAGGCGTTATTTAAAAAATGTATCGAAATAATCTGGTATAAAGAAAAACATTGGATGAATATGAGTGACATACAACAGAAAACCATTTACGGGGGTCTCGGCCTTCAAACACTGCTCTCCCGATGGAAGTGTTTCGCCTTTTCAAAACTACAAAATTTGCTCAACGATAGATGCCACCCTTTAGAGAATGATTTTGTCGTCCACTATCTGAAAAAGACAAATGTTTATACATTCGGTTACGAAGTATTAGGTTTACAAGAAATTGTTCTAACTTACGATTTTCTTCCAAAATATTATGTAGACATTTTCGATTTTTGGCGCACGTGTCCGGTGCGACTAAAAAAACCCATAATTTTAAGTGAAATTTTAAATCTACCGATACTATACAATCCTTTTATCGTTTTAAATTTCTATCACCCGAAATGGAAGACACCAGGCTACCGCTTTTTGAGCGATATTTTCGATAGAAAAGAAATGAGGTTCAAGAACCCTTTTATTAATAAGGGCTTAAGAGCCCAAACGGAACGTGCGTTAAATAAACAATTCCATCAAATTACAAAAATATTTCGGGAACAATTCGATCTCGAAAACTTAGGAGTCGCGCGTAACGAAACCGTGAATTTTAATCATAAATTCGAAATTAACATTAACAATAAAATTAAACCGTTAACAGAAATAGATAAAACTTGCTTTAAAGAATACCTACAACCGCGATCAGAAAATTTGGAAAGGAGAATACTAAAACTGTTTACAACCAGCGAAAATATTAATTACAAGATAAATCATGTTTGGTATCCCGGCTTGTTCGCCAAAGAAAATAACGTCTTATGGAAAATGGTTACTCAAAATATTACTACCCCTACCTTGGCTGAAAAACTGTTTGGGGTTAGCCCAATGTGCCCGCTTTGCGATGATCACCGAGGGGATCTTAATCATATATTTTTCAGTTGTGTAATAACTCAGAAATTCTTAGAAGCCTTGGTTTTATTTATACATAATTTTAACCCGTCATTTAATTTAGAAGATAAGTTTTATTGGTTGTATACAGAGGAAAAAATCCCATTTTTTAAAATAACTACCATTTTTATTAGTATTACCAAACTGTCTGTATATTTTAATTATCAAAATTTAATGAACAAAAGAGAATCAAACCCCCTAGAGTTGTTGAAATTGTACTTCAACAAGAAACTGCTACTAGTGTGTTTAACCGAATTAGAGTTTTACAAAAAAAATGAAAAAGCTGTATTTAATGAACTGTTAACAAGCGGCGTCTGCAGATTGGAGGGCCAAAAGGTGGTTGTAAATTTTCATATGTGAAACTTTTCTTTGTTTAAAAAAAAAATACTTGTAATTTAAGAGTTCATTAAACGCTTACCTGCGTTGACAGGTAGGCTTAAACCAAAAAAAAAAAAAAAAAAAAGAGGTCAACTACTATAGGGTAGTTTGGGCGCTTGCCCAACGTGTTTAGCTCCGGGGGTCCGAATTAAAACGTAATAATTAGATTACTTTGAAATTTAAAATTGTCAAAATTATTTTAAGCACTAAACAAGAGGCTGTTTTACACATCAATATTAATTTAATAAGTTAAAACACAACAATAAAACAGTTCAGCTTGAAATAGCGCGAAACTAGACAATGGCAACTGTAGTCTTCCCCCTTAACAATGGGGGAGACAAGCCTAAATAAGTAGTTGATGAATTTGGGTAAAGAGGTAATCGTAGGGTGGAATTCTTCGATTAAAAGGAAAATTGGTAATATTTATTTGTAAATAATATACTTAATAATAAAAAATTTATTAATTTAATAATAATAAAACTTTTATTAATTTAATAATAATAAAACTTTTATTAATTTAATAATAATAACATTTTTATTAATTTAATAATGATAAAATTTTTATTAATTTAATAATGATAACATTTTTATTAATTTAAAAATAATAAAATTTTTATTAATTTAATAATAATAAAAATTTTATTGATTTAATAATAATAAAATTTTTAAATAATTATATACAATTTGGCTAGTTGAAGAACAACAAAAATTACAAAGGAGTTTTTATGGGGGCCTCTTAATCACGCAGTGCCTACTCGCGAAAAAATCCTGCCGGGGCTACTGGCCATTAATAATAACCACGCTCTCTGTTTTTTCATTATTATTTTCGTAGCTCGCGTATAATATATTCTTCGACTCATTTTCTGTTGTATCCATATTTTTCACTATATCCTTTAAGGCTAAACTTTCTAAATGATGCATCACCTTTGATTTGTCGGCTGCTAAAAGTAAACTTCCATCACTTGAAAACAGCGCTCGTGGGACGGTCCAAAACTCATAACTACCGATACACTCCTTAAAGTCTAATTCTGGTCTTGTTCTCGAAATGACCGTGAATCTTTGAAGAAGGTTTCTTTCTTCGGAGATTTTCATTACTTTTTCACCAATCTTAACGTTCTTCACTGCATTTTATTTTCTTCATTGGAGCACAAATTCCAATTGTCCCGTCAATGAAACGCTCTGTGACAAATTTTTAATACAACTCTTGACCAATGTCATCTCGATTTAGAATATCATCTGAAATTTGTCGCCTATAACTTTATTGGTCAAAATATTGCACAGGTCATAGCAATTTTCCAATGGCTTTCCATGGTCAACGATAACGTCGTGGAGACCTTGAACATTAGTTGCTAACCGAGAGAGTTGGGGTGCGATGGTGAAAAAACGATCACCATATTTTCTATTAACTCTCTCATTAATATTTTTGTATTAAATTAAGTTTTATTTTTAATTCCCCCCCTTTTCCCAACATTGCTTGTGTACAATTTTACCATGGTTAATTACCTATAAAAGGGTATTATTAAAATTATTCTACGATGTTCCATTCCAGAGATATATTGATGGGGTGAAAAATTCTATTTCGACCCCCATAAAAACACCACTGGCTTAAAAAAATGCAAACCTCTGAAAAATATAAAAGCAACACGTATAGAATAAATTCCCGTTGAGTTTTCGCTTTTTACACGCCAAAAACACGAAAGCTATTTTTTTTTGACATTCCAGACCGGACTATTAGCCTAGGAGAGCGGAAGAAAATATTGCGACGGACAACACCAGTAATAGAGCGAATTTTCTTAGAAACCTTGTTAGCGTGAATCGAGAATTTTAGAGAAGGATCCACAATAATTCCCAAATCACGCTCAGAGAGAGTGGTGTTATTTGGGGCATCCCTAATAAAATATGTGTGATTGGGGTTATTCCTTCCTAAGTGTAAGACGGAGCATTTGTCGGTGTTGAAAGATAACCCCTTCGAGTCAGCCCAGAGAACAACAGAGTTAAGGTTAGATTGAAGACACAGACAGTCGGGAGAGGATTTGATACAATGAAATAATTTAGTGTCATCCGCAAAGAGCTCAATGAGCGCATCACGAACACCACCAGGGAGGGAGTTAATTAAGACGTTAAACAGAAGGGGACCAAGGACAGAACCCTGGTTGACACCACAACGGACATCAGCCCAATCAGAGACTTCACCGTGAACCACAACACGCTGTTTATGAGAAGAAAGGTAATCCGCAAACCACAAATACCGGCGTCTTGAAGGGTGGAAAGAATAGCGGCGTGGGGTCAAACGCCTGTCTAAAATCAAGAAGAATTACGTCGACGGCGAAGCCCTGAGCAAGCCAACTTGACCAACGGTTAGAAGCAGACAGGAGGTTAGAGAGACAGGTAGAAAGCCATGTTGGGCATTACTGAAAAATTTTGAGGAAGAGAGGAAGCTAAGCAGCTGTTCAAAAGCCAAGGTTTCAGACAATTTAGGAACCTGGTTTAAAACGCAAATGGGGCGAAAGTTAGATGGAAAATCACGAGGACCCTTTTTGTGAGTTGGCGTGACATTTGCCTCCTTCAACGAACAAATCGAGAAGGAGAACGAAATAAGAAGGTAAAGGGGAAAAACAAGGGAAGGGGCACAATTGCGTAATAAGCGTGGATGAATACCATCGGAACTCGGAGACGACTAATATCAGCTGGCGTACAGGTAAAATTGTCAAAAGTAGAGAGAGGGGCAGCGGAATAAGGAGACGGGACAAAGGGCAGAGGTTGAATAGCAGAGGCAAAATACTGATTAAAAACATTGGCGGCCTCCAAGGAAGAGGTCATAGAGGAGCCACGAGATTTTTATTTTAAATTATTTTATTGCAAGAAACGCGAAATCGATTGACGTGAGAATAGAAAGCTTTGGGGTTGACCTTGACTGGAAAGGGCTGCCTCAGATTTTATCCTCAAATTACGCGAGTGGTTAGTGTGGCCGTTGCTAGCCTTACGATAAGAGGCAACATGTCCAGAGATAACTGACTGGGAAGCGTGTCGTTTTTTAGATTGATTTACGCGACACCTGGCAATAGATTTAGCTGTTCTGCTTAAGGCAGAACGGCGGTTAGAGTAACTATTACGATGCTTCGGCTTACTAAATGCGATAAAGGACGAAATCCCGGCAGTTAAGAGGGAATGAAAAGCAACCCAAGAGTCAGCGAGGGAATCACGCGAAAGCGTCAGAGACCAATCAATATGTGAAAGAAAGTAATTAAAAGCGTCATAGTTCCCTTTGTAGAAATTAGGTTTAGGTCTAAAAATGGGAGCATTACCCAAAGGAGCAAAAAGAAAAATGTTCGAAACCAGACCGGGGTCAGAGGAAAAAATAAATCAAGAATATTGTCGGGACACAGTGCACAGTTGGGAAATTAACAAACTGGGAGAGAGAGGAATCAGTTATACAATCAAGAAAGAGTTTCGTTTTGGCACAGGCACCTACACGCGGAAAATTATTAAGCCAGTCTATAGAGGGATAATTAAAGTTTCCTAAGAGCAAGAAACTATAACGTTTCGCGTCACAATGAGAACAAAGAGCAGAGATTAAAGAAATAACATACGCGTGGTTGTGATAATGAGCATTATTTGAACGATATATAACGCAAATAACAATAGTTAGATCGGAGGTTACGACCTGGACCGCGACAGATTCGACACCATAGAGATCAGTGCCCATTGAACAGTCAATAGCAATATCATGAAAGTTAAAAGGCCGAACCAATAGAGTCTCTTGGATAAACAGGGCAACACCCCCATGAGGGAGGGCAACACCCCCATGAGGGCGACCAACACCCCCAATAGGGTCTTTAACACGATCGTGGCGAAACAGCAAGAAACCTGGTATGTTTAGTTCAGCGCAAGAACTGTCTTTGTTCCATCAAGTTTCGGTAATAGCGACAAGAGAAATTCTAAATTTTAGAACCAGCGAGTTAAGTTCATCAATTTTATAACCCGATAAACCACCAGCATTACAAAAGAGAGCATTAGAGACTCTAGGAGAAGTATCAGGAGGCAAACCTAAAACAGCGTCGGAGTCCCGAGGGTATAAAGTGGACAGTACGTTAAACATTCAACGTAGGCGGGTCGAGAAGGACGAAAGGCAACATGGGGATAGTTCAAAGTTGAGTTGGCTGGAGTTCCGGGAGCAGCGAGGGATGGGGAACATCATACACTGTGTGAAGAGGCACCGTAGTAAGGAAATGATCCTGGCGAGTTCTGGAGAGGAGGCGGCTGAAAACGTTGGAAATGTGCCGGCGGCAGATTAGGGAACGTTAAATTCTGGGAGCTATCACAATGAGGCGACGGAATTCCATGAAGTTGAAGCGGACGATGAGAAAATGACGCCTTTGGGACAGCACCGTTGGTAAGAGTGGAAAGAGGACGTAGGGGAAGCGAGAGTTGGTTCCACTTTACAACATTGAAGTTACGAATAGTCCAGCCCTACTCGCCAGCGTTGATCTTCGCGTTTAGTTCCTCTTTGGCCTTGATGAAACGTCGACGCTGAATTGGGGTAAAATCAGAGCGGGCAGCGAAGGGATACGAGTTGTCAGCCATGTGCTGCTGGCGGACAAAGGAAAAAACTTTCTCCTTGTGGTGAGGGAGCTCCAGTACCACCTTGATGGGACGAGGCTGAGAGGTAATTGGTGGAATCGTGCGACCAAGTCGGTATAGCCGGACGAAGCTATTAATACCACATTGAGAGAGAAAGCTAGCAACGTCAGCATGATCACCAGTGGAAGAGGATTCCGGGAATCCGAAGAGAAGTACGTTATGCCAGCGCGAAACGGCTGAGGCAGATTCACTGCAGGCAGTGTCAATGGCAGCAAAAATCATGGATGAAGACTTGGAAATCTTTTCAGCCACTTTGGTCTCGGAACAAAATGTTGATTCCAGTTTTTTAAAAGAGTCTGAATCCCGTTGAGTTAGAACAGGAGTTAATTTGCTTAAAACATGGTCAGCGACAGACGAGGCTTGTTGGTGAAGTAATGTAGTCAACGCTGAGCGGCGAGAGTCCAATTCATTCCTTACACTTGTAGTTTCGGCAGAGATCAAGACAGATAGGTTATTTATTTCAGTCTTGTTGGAATTTGCAAATGCAATAAATTTAGATTGGAGATCAACCACCGAGGAGTTACATCGGGAGATTTCATCATTAGTGCCGCGCAAAGTAGTTTCTAGTGCGAGGAGCCTGCTATTAGCAGATGGTTCTGAGTTGCGCAGGGATGTGTTATAAGATTTGAGGAGATCGAATTCTTTCTGGAGCATAGATTGAGTATGCTCGATGGTACAAAATAGCTCTTTCTATAAAATAATATATACGCATACATGTATAAAAAGTGTTATTTTTTGGAGCGTGCCCTTCCTAATATTTCCGTGTAGAGAGTCTCGTGCGTTTTCGCGCGAGCTCAACAAAAACAAAAATATGCGCGCGCTCTCTAACTTTAAAAGGGAACGGCCAAGCTTTTCCAAATATAGCCTTATTTCCGTATCAAATGATTAACAAGACGTTCAATATTCTAACACGTACCTTTTTTGCCTTGAAAAAATAGCTTTTGGCCCAAAAAGTTGAAACGAAAAATAACGCCAGGTGTTTGGGTTTGAATTTTCGCCGCCATCTTAGGGGCTGCCGCCAGCGCCCCTAACCCCGTATGAGCGATTTGCGAACTATCCTAACTTTTAAAATCGCGCAATTTAGGCTTAAGTCTCTTAATATAACTGGAACGCGCCGCGCGTGCAAAACAAATCTTTCGCGTCTTCCGCAGCCGCGCTTTTATGTTTTTTTTTGTCTCACCGATTTCTCACCAGGTGTCGCGGCGGACGCGCGCTTTTCGATTTCCCGAAATTTCGTTATTTTATTAAAAATCAACCACTAAATATTTTTTGATGCGGTTTTCGCCATAAATTTTAGTTTTTAATGGGCTATAGGGCTATCTAACTGTTTAAAGCTTGACCGTTCCCCTTTAACTGCACGATGAATCTAACGTAATCACGTGACCTCTCGTATTTTATATAAAGAGCTATTGACAGGTAAACGGAGTCGAGTCGTTTATATCCACGATCTTGATTGTGTTGAAAAGCGGCGTATTCTCCAAGAGTACCCATCGACGACAAGCTTTACAACTAACCCAGTCAATACTACTGTCGATAACATCACTTCGAATGTATGGAGTTTGGAAGCTTTTGGAAGCAGGGTCCGCCAGGACTCTACTGTCTTTGTCCTTGTCCTTGACCATGGCGTAGATAGCCAAAAGAAGTCTTCTAGAAAAATATTAACTTGTATCATTTTTGCCAAGCGATTGGAGTTCACATCAATTCATATAATTATCACAAACAGTACACCCTAAGCCTAAATTTAATTAAATAAATATACTTGTAAATAAATATGCTAGGCCTAACGCAGAAAAAGAATTCAAAACGAAATTGAAAATTATACTTCTAATAATTATTGTTTTATTTTATAGAAACACCCATTGTTACTTGCCACTGTTGCCCAAGGTTAGTAAATTTTAGGCTATAAAAGGTTGCCTCGATACGCTGTGGTTGCTAAGGGCTAAGCCTATTAAAAATTAATGGGATCTCATCTGGGTGACGTCAGCAACAGACGAATTTTGGAGGCAATCCAAAAATTCTTTCAAACCGTTTCTACCGCCGTCAATTCGCCGAAAAAGGTTTCAGGAAAGATATTTTTGAATACAGTAGAATTCACGAAACTCAAAAGAAAAAGTATTCGAATGTTAGACGATACTAAACCTCGTATAACTTTCATAGATGGCGTTTTGAAAATCGACTAATCTTTGTTTTTCATACAAGTAGGTTACGTAACTTCGCGTCATATCTCCATAACGACCTTGTAGAGCTCGTTCATATTGATCAAAAGGTTTACTAACATAGAGTAGCGTATATCAATATGAACGATCTCTACAAGGTCGTTATGGAGATATGACGCGAAGTTACGTAACCTACTTGTATGAAAAACAAAGATTAGTCGATTTTCAAGTCGATATTTCTCTAGAAATATAAGAGTTACCAGTCTAATTTTACTTTTAATCGAAAGGTTTAATAGCGTAGAGTAGCATATATCAATATGAACGAGCTCTACTAGGTCGTTATGGAGATATGACGCGAAGTTACGTAACCTACTTGTATGAAAAACGAAGATTTATAGTTTTTTTTCCCCGATTTTCAAGACAATATTTCTTTTGAACTATAGGAGTTACCAGTCTAATTTTTCCTTTAATCAAAAGGTTTACTAACGTAGAGTAGCGTATATCAATATGAACGATCTCTACAAGGTCGTTATGGAGATATGACGCGAAGTTACGTAACCTACTTGTATGGAAAACAAAGATTAGTCGATTTTCAAGTCGATATTTCTCTAGAAATATAAGAGTTACCAGTGTAATTTTTCTTTTAATCGAAAGGTTTACTAACGTAGAGTAGCATATATCAATATGAACGAGCTCTACAAGGTCGTTATGGAGATATGACGCGAAGTTACGTAACCTACTTGTATGAAAAACAAAGATTAGTCGATTTTCAAGACGATATTTCTCTAGAAATATAAGAGTTACCAGTCTAATTTTACTTTTAATCGAAAGGTTTAATAGCGTAGAGTAGCATATATCAATATGAAGGAGCTCTACAAGGTCGTTATGGAGATATGACGCGAAGTTACGTAACCTACTTGTATGAAAAACGAAGATTTATAGTTTTTTTCCCCCGATTTTCAAGACGATATTTCTCGAGAACTTTGGTGTAATTAATGTTAATTCGTTAATATTATCTTTTGATTATATTGTTTATTTCACTTTTTTTTGGTATTATTCAGTTTTTAATTTGATCAATTTATGGCAGGTTTCGTTCTATTTAAATATTTGTAAAGTTTGTTTATCATTATTTTGTTAATTTCATAGTTCTTTGCGTTATTCAGGCTTAGATTTAATCTTTTTGTTTTATATGAAGCTAGTCTAGTTCTAATTGCTTTTGAAGTGAAACTGGCGCCATCTATGAAAGTTATACGAGGTTTAGTATTGTCTAACATTCGAATACTTTTTCTTTTGAGTTTCGTGAATTCTATTGTATTCAAAAATATCTTTCCTGAAACCTTTTTCGGCGAATTGACGGCGGTACCGTTTATCAGCAATTTTTACCTCGAAAAAAACGACACATTTCGAGATTTTTTACGTGTTGGATGAGGTAGGACTGATGACGAATTACATTTAAAGGCAAGATATTATTAAATTTTAAAAGTGTGCAAACCGAAAATGTGTTTTTTACGGCGAATTCAATTCGCTGGATACTAGCAGGACCGGCGTTAGGGGGGGGGGGGTAAGCAGGGCAAAAGTACCCCGGGCCCGGGTGCCTAGCCAAAATTTTCAGACTATTTCCAAAAAGCCCGAAATTCCTAGCACCGGCTCTTGATACTAGGTACTATTTATCTGGATACGATATCCGTATGTGGGGTTAATATATGCACCCAGGAGGAGGGAAAACTCCTTCATGTGGGATCAATTCATCTCTTAGTCTCTCCCTTGTTTAATTCGCACCACAAAAGACTATACTAGGTATTGTCCTCTAGGTCGCGTTATAGATGGCACAGCTTGATTAGCAAGAATGGGGCTGGGGTGGCGCCGCGCACCCCCAGCGCTCGAGCGAAGCCAATACTTCGATTGCGAGTCCAGTTTTACTATTAGTTTGGAACTTGCTTATCGGTTGTAGTTTTGCTTTAGACAGATAAATTATGTTTTACTTTTGCTTTCGGTTACTTTACCTTGTCCAAATTTCACTGTGGTTGTGTTGTTGCGCGTTCTTCCGGTTCTCTTTTACTCAATTGTAATCTTTGAAAAATAACAAACCAAAAAAACACACAAAAGTACCTATTGTTAAAATATCCCGAATCTGCAAAGGTTCCAACCTTGTAGCTACCCCAGAAAAGCTCGACCTATTTTTTAGTCTTACACGAGCCGTATAGGCTCTTAGTAAGACTCCTGGTCTCGCTCCGTTGTCCGGCGTCCGCCACTACCGCCACCGCCGCCGTAGGCATGACACGGCACGGTAGAGAGAAAGAGAGGACGCGGGAATCGTCACTACGTCTAGACTGGCGCAGAGGTAGAGCTGTACCGGGAAATGGCTGGGGAGAGGACGCGGGGCTCGTGTAAGACTATTATTTGGGTCACGTGACCCACTTGTTTCTAATAAACCTGCTTCTTTTTTTTGCATTAACAGCACTTGACACTATACAGGGTGTCTTCATTTGATTGGCCCAGGCATTTTTCTCAAAAACAATACCTTCTAGAAATGTGGAATTTTCAGTAAGTACTCTTATAATAATAATAATAATGATAATAATCAGCTAGGCTAATACCCAAGGCACCACCTTAGGCCTAAGTCGTCAAGCGACTTTTGAAGCCTTTAATTCAGGTGGCCGGGTTACAATGCGTAGGAGGGTGGTGGCAAGCCCTGCATGCCACGCGATCGAGCCAACAGCTCCCTACACTAACTATTACCGTTAACCTCAACAAGTTTTTATGGAAGGGGAAACCGAAGAACTCGGGGGAAAACCCCTTAAACCAGTGGGGAGAGAACTTGCAAACTCAACGCAGAAGGAGTTGTTCCGAGTTTTCACCCAGTGCCACAAGCTGGGATCCTCTTGCTGCGAGGCGAAAGTGCTAACCACTCTGCCACCCCACTCGGAGATCCTTGTTATTTGTGAATTTCAGAAAAATCGTTAAATTTTTTACGGTTTTAGAATTTGTAGTTTTTGCACGCTAGGTGGTAAACGAAAAGTTTCAATGAGTAAGTTGTAGAGCATACTCGAAAACCTTTATTGGAGTTAGTATGGTCAAAATCGTACATTTTGTCACTGAAATAATAGGTCATGAAAAATAACAAGTTGGTACTACCCAAATGTTTTTACGCCTCATGTTATTGTAATGATTGTCTGTGAAAAATGAACATGTTCTGATTGGTTTAGAATGTGGCACCGTTTTAGTATTTAAAACCGCTTTGTTTGAATAACATTATCTCTACGTAATCCGGTAAACAGTATGAATCGTTATACTCGTGAACAGCGGTCCAGGATGGTTGAGTTATAGTACGGTGATGGTCATCGAATCGCACGTTTAACAAGTCGGTTGTCAAATATTATATCCTGACAGTCAACCAAGTCACCACACTAATCTCCGAGCTGTTGCTGACTTCGAAGGGGATGGCAATGAGAATCTCAGATTCCGCGGACCTGGACGTCATAACACTAATATGGAAGACACATTCATCGATTACTTTGTCGCTTATCCTCGAGCAAGTATAAGAATGGCATGCTCCTATTTGGTCAAAACATTATGTCTGGAGTGTCCTTAACCACCATAAATTTAACTCATTTCGTGCCACGCTCCACCAAGCACTTCACGATGGTGATCAGCGCCTTAGGTTGGATTTCGGTAACTGGTTCAGTACCATCGCGGATGCCAACGAAGATTTCCTCCGTTGGATCCTGGCACCCGACGAGTGTTCCTTTGGAACGGACGGCCCATTTAACCGCCCGAATAACCATATGTGGAGCGATGTAAATCCGCACTAGGGATTTCCACATCACAATCAAGTACAATTCCGCTTAAACGTCTGGGCAGGTCTACTAGAAGATCGCGTCATTGGGCCATTTCTTCTTCCGAATCGGCTTAATGGGGTGTTCTACTTGGCGTTTCTACGAAATGAAGTAGCAAAAGCATTGGAAGATGTCCCTTTAGTCGACCTGCCACTCCTTTGGTTCTTGCATGACGGTGCACCTCCTCTACAGGAACGACATGTGGTGCAATACCTCAACACCGAGTTCCCTGAGCGTTGGATTGGGAAGAATGGTCCAGTGCAATGGCCTCCTAGGTCCCCAGATTTGACTTTTACCAGTGGGAATTCGTCAAGGAGGAAGTATACAAGACGCCAGTCACTAGCGAAGACGACTTGCGCCAGAGAATCATTGCAGCGTTCCAACTCGTTACTACAGATATGGTCCGTGGTTCGTTCCAGAATATGCTTCATCGTGTACGGATTTGTATAGCAGCGGACGGTGACATTATTGAACCGTATTTGTAAAAAACTTTCTGTAATTCCTTAATATAATAATTGCACTTGTTCTAACACTTAATTTGTAAAAGTAAAACAATGATTTGGCTCAAAACATGTTCTTTTTTCACAGACAATCATTACAATAACATGAGGCGTAAAAACATTTGGGTAGTACCAACTTGTTATTTTTCATGACCTATTATTTCAGTGACAAAATGTACGATTTTGACCATACCAACTCCATTAAAGGTTTTCGAGTATGCTCTACAACTTACTCATTGAAACTTTTCGTCTACCACCTAGCGTTCAAAAACTACAAATTCTAAAACCGTGATAATTTGAACTATTTTTCTGAAATTCACAAATAACAACGATCTCCACCGAGAGAGTACATACTGAAAATTGCACATTTCTAAAAGGTGTAGTTTTTGAGACAAATGCCTGGGCCGATCAAATGAAGACACCCTGTATTGTAGTTCATTTTAGCTCCTAAGCCCTGGTTTATCAAACCGATTTGTTTACTAAAATAATGGCGGTCGGTTTATCAGACGTAGAGCTAATTGTGCAACGGCATAATCGGCATTTGAGATTCGATGACGTCAAATATTACGTAGGGTACGGATGACGCAATATCTGTGAAACAAACCGTTAGTGAAGAAATAAGAGCTAGTGGCATACTTATGGCAAACTTAGAATTTCTACATTGCGAAGTAATATGATATTTGCTTTGTTATTTAAAGAAACTTCAATTCGCTAAAATATATTTAAAACGATATAGGCCTAATATAATTTTTTGTTCAATTGTGTGTCGCTCCTCCAGGGTCCAGATGCATTGGTCGAAAAATCCCAATACAGTATATATTTAGCCGTTTTCCAACTCTATTCTATCCTGACTAAATTCTCAACGCTGTGTTTTATTTAATTTCCATAAACTGTAGTACCATCGTTGAAACGGTTTTTGGTCGTATCTACGATCTCTAAGCAAAGTAAATTTTAGCCCAGTACCGTATTTACTGAAGGTGGGACCCTAGGAAGATTTTGGTGGGGGCCTATGCAAAGAAAGCATAAGAAAGGTGGGGGCCTTCTGTTGGTTGGGGCCCATAGGCCAGTGCCTAGTCCTTAATCCGGCGCTGTTTGAGTCCATTAGATAGTACATGTAGGCCTACCATATAAGGCTACTTCGACTACATAAAAGACACTCACGATCATACGAGAGACTAAATTCAATGGCTTGAAATGGGTTTAAGATAGCTATTAAAACAATAGAAATACGGTACATGACGACGGAATAGAAATCACGAACTGCAGTCCTTTGAGCTTTTTATTATAATGGTCTTAGCCTTGTCTAAGCACCGTTCTAGCCTATTTTGTTACGTATCCTCAGGCAAGCGTCAGAGGTGCAAGCGACGCTCTCGGATTATCGACGAACTGCGTGTGGACTACTCTTCACAATCATAACTTCCATCCGTATCGAGCGACCCTCCACCAAGCGAAGGCTATTGGCCCTTATCGACAGCTTGTTTTTTTTCATTAGCCAGTGTGAGAATCTGAGATGCGCAACACTTCAAAAGGAGAGGAGCGTGAGCGAAGTTTCACAAAGTACGCATTTCAGAGAGAGGAGATTGAAAGATATTTTATGACTTTCATAAACGGAAAAGAGCGTGAGATGAGATCAGATTTTTCAACAAAACTAGCGGGAGTGTGCGCGAGCTTAGATTAATTAGCGAAATTCAACGAGAGGAGATGAGATAAAAAGTTAGTTTACGGTGGTTAGAGGAGATGAGTTTGAGTTTAAATTTTTATAAACGGGAATGAGGTGAAGTGAGAGTTATCACAAAATTTTGAAAAATGCCCATCACTGAGAAACGTTTCCATCATTTCGACAAGCACTATATAAACAGATCCTTGCAGGTCCTGGCTCTCGCAAATTTTACTTCTTGGCGATTTTCTAGAAGATTTTTTATTTAATCGTCTATCGAACGAAGCGAAATCACTCAATCACCTCTCATTGGCTGAAAGGTCCTGGACCAATTTGCTTCAGGCCTCATCATAGATGGCAGCCTTCTTAAGTTCTATGGCTGGGGCCATCCCCTTTATTAATTTTATTGTACGTATGAAAGGTAGTTTTAACAATGCATTGCATAACTGTATAGTGATGTCACACAAGCGAAGAAAACGGCGCAAAAGAACTATAAGAAAATGGCAGCAGGAGTCAACGTTATCATGCAAAGTTCTTAAAGATCGAAAAACCTTCTTGACACTACGTATTTACTCCCAGATACGAACTTGTTATCGTTGTTTTATTCCTAAAAGATAAATCTCCGAAAACAAGTTCGTCACCGGTGACCAAAATGAGGAGGAAAAAGTCGAGTACATCTTTTTCTTCATTAAAGGTGGCGCCACCTTACTTTTAATACACAAATTTACGGTTTCTAAAGACGCTCTAAATTCCCAGTTTTACAATAACTACACAGTTCTACACTACACCGTAAACTATTATTTTGGTTTGGTGTATTTGTAACCTTTGTTGTGACTGATTGGCTAATGCAACAAAATATCTTTACTCTATTTCATTACCTCGTGTTAAAAAAATTACTATGTTTTTCAACTAACTACACTAAATGCCCTAAGGTAATAATTTTAGACTGCCATTGGAAATTAGTTAAAACTTAATCGCTTGAGTTCAAACTTAATTGTTTTAGTGAACTTTATTTGTTGGTCCCTAAACCAACTATTATAGAATTTTATGCTGATCAAAACTTTTATTTTTCTTTTATTTGGAAATTATTTTCTTATAAATTAAGGATTCCTGCAATAAACTCAGTGGCAAAACCATATTTTTTGGAGCAACAAGTAGTCTTAACTTCTGTTTCCTTTCCTTTTATCAATGGCAAAATTTATAGCATTATATTGGTAAGCACTATACTTTGCGCAATAAGTGACGGTTTTGGATAGGATAATTCATAAATATTGTGTGACTTCGAGGTGCCTTGCTTATAAATTTGGGCATCCTTTATTTAAATTTTTTGATCTACTGTAACTAAATAATTGTAAATAACATTAAAAAGTTTTCTTTATTTTGATCTTAATTTTTTAAAATTGTACTTCTAACAAGATAATTTTAAAATCAGAATAACCCTTAAAATCATCAAAATTTGACATGATATGAAAAAGTATGACATTTTCCAAATACAATGGTACTAAATACATGTTTAAACATGAAATACCAAATATAACCAGAACTAGGTCATACATCAAGCCTTACGGTACCACCACTGGCTAATGTTAATTCACTTAGAAGTCTATAGCCTTTGTATTAAAATGTGAGTAATTAACCCCACCTCGAGTCTGTTTAAAATTCAAACCCTTCCGGTAACTCTCCCTTTTTCCTCGCTTCTTCTACCGCTGTGTAGTAATCACTAAAGTCAACGTACGACTTAATTCTAGACTGATCATCCAGAGTAAGAGTAGCGCTTCTATTCGTAAGGAAAAGCTGTTGAGACTCTGTGCTACTGGTTTCCGTTATTGTACTATCTATTTTAAAAATGGAGTTTTCAGATGTGTAAGATCCAGGGGGTACGGTAATAGGGCCAATGCCTTTCAGTTTCCAAACCGGCGGTGCTTGAAAAGTTTGAATTCCAGCTGTTATGGGGCTATTAGACGAGTGAATTGATGCGGAACTTGGACTTTGTATGGAATTTGGTAAAGGCTGATTGAAATTTCTGATCTGAAATTAAATAAATTTTGTTATTTTGATGGAAAAAGACATTTAGACTGAAATGCGTAATACTAAAATTGGTATAATTAATGAAAGTATGGATGTGGTTTTGAACTGAATGTAAAGGGACATTCAGACTACATCTTTAAAAGGTCAATTAGTTTTACCACCAAATTGGTCCAACTAATTGGGAATGAATACACACACTGGTAAGCTTTTTCGGGTAGGTCGCTCATTTTGGTGTACAGATTTTAGATATCCAGTTATTTGAAATAGAATTATTCCTTAACATCACTTAGGCATGAACTTTGAAATATTTAACAATGTCTGCTTCATGTATAACATTGTTATTATTAAATGCCTTTGGGGTTTCTCTAAATAACATAAAACGTTTTGACAAACTGAAATGAATTTCATACCGGGGCTACGTTCAGTAACTCTCAACAAAGTATCTGAAAAATTAATTCGTTGAGACCGTTGCTTACTCCGTGCTGCGAAGTCACGTGACCGTTGAGCAACGGAAAAACCTGCTCTTACAGCCGATGACTTCGTTGCTCAACGGACCGGCATTGTCCGGCAACGTGACGTCAAAAAAGCCGTTCAGTAAAAAACCGGTGACCCTTTAGCTCAGCGCTGAGCTTTTTTTGAGTTACTGAACGCAGCCAGGAAATAGCATAACAGAATAATTAACAGACAATAAAAAGCACGAATAATGCCATTGGAGCACACCAAAACGTAAATTGTTATACTATTGTGACCAACCAAAATTGAATATAAACCAAATTTTGGGGGAAAGGTTTGAACATGGTTTGAACAGCTCAGGTTGTGCAATTAGTTGGCACATTGTACATGAACAACTAATTGCACCAATTAGATTGCATAAAGCAGAAGACTAGGTCTTCAAGCAGAAAATACAGTAAAATAAACTTGGCCTGGTGACACAGACATTTTTATTTTAAGGAAACACCTATTCATGCAAAAATATATAAGAATTTCTGGAAATAAAAATTACCAATAGAGAAATATCATCTCGTTTCTGGCAAGTTTTTGAGCCTCTACTTTGTGACATGTACATATCATGATGTACACGAACAATTCTGTCAACTACAGCTTGCGCTACTGCGGTTAAATTTGACTGAATATTGAACTGTTCCAGTACTAGCTCCGCTATGTCAATATTAACCTTTAAGAAAAATAATATTTAATAAAATATTTAATATCAGAGGTACCCAAGAGCGAAAGTTTTGTTTGGTTTTATATCTAGAATAACAACAATAATAATAATAATGAAGTAATTGACTTCACTCAGGTAACACACAAAAAAACAAGTCTATGATTTAAATGGATCAATAATCAATTTCAGAAGTGATTGGCATTAGTTACATTAAAAAACAAGTCATTTCATATATTGACAGACCATTTTTTAATTTAGTTTATACTCTCTTTAATGCTTGTACATTTTCATTAAATTATTACACTGCTTTTTTACTTTTGCCATTCTTCATAATCGAAAGTGGTGATACCATAAGTCTTGAGTATAATATTGTAAGTATGACTCTACTGTAAAAACGTTGAAACGCACTATAGCACATTTGGTCATCATTATGAATCAACTACCTCTCACCTAGCCTTTAGGGTATCTTTCTTTTGATGATGTTACTAGGAATAAGTCTAAAACCAGTCATCAAAGAGAAGTACTGAATAGACTTATACAAATATTATTGAACATTTTCAAAGTGCTTTTCATTTAATTTAATTATTTTAAATTATATTTCACAAAGGGATAAAATATTTTTTTTTTAACTTAATGAAAAGAATAGAATACAATTATAGACTTATGGTGATATAAAAAGCGGCATAAGACCCAAAAGTGTGTCAGTACGGTATAATGTTTAATGAGAGCTTGTCGCGAAGTAAAAAGAGGGAGTGGGAGAAGGCGTAAGAATTACGTCATCAAAATTTGAAATTTTCTCCACTTAGTGAGGCGTTTTAGAACGATGTCTACTGTCTACATGCGGATGGATTGAAGAGATAAATTCATGCCAGACCATAGACTAAATATAACGTTACTAGTACTATTCCAATTAAAAGACTTTGTAGTCTATTGTAAGACTAGCTCTCAGTAAATATTTTAAAGGGCGCAAAGGTAGAGTTGATACACTTTTGGTGATATTTATGAAGGGAAGTATTAAGATTTTAGCAAAACTAGAGGTAAGTGGAGTAATTTTAAAGTGGTTAATTTAAAATCCATTTATTGTCTTTCAAATAAATATAATAATTATCAGCTAAACCAATACCCTACACTAACTATTACTGTTAACCTCAACAGGTTTTTATGACAAGGGGAAACCTTAATATTGTCTTATAATTAGATAATTAACATTCTAATCAGTATCTTTTATTGAGAGATCAATTCAACCCAAATGCATTGGGAGGAAGGCAGTACAATATATGTATTGTCATGGCAATAAATGATCATAGCAGGACTAATATGATTAAAAAAGGTGTACAATATGATTCACCAACTATTGAATAACATTTAAATACATAACCCATGTTGGGTGAAGGTAACTACAGCACCTCATTGATTTTAATTGTTACTTTGTTTGCGCCTGATAGACCTTGTCACGTAGATAGCGTGGGTAATTTTTATTTTGGCCGCAAATGATTATTTAATTTTTTAATTTAAAAAATTGAACTTCTTTGGGTATTTTAAAGTTTTTTTGTGGTTATTATTTTCGTCGTGTGTTCGCCGACACCACGTGTTTTTCAGTCCTAATAATTTCCACGTGGTATTCCGGTAGTTTGTTAAATAAATTACAAGTATTCTTAATTTTGGGAATTTTGGAAAATTTCTAGGTTTGTTGCCTTTTTTTGGCCGCAAACGCTTATTTAATTTTTTAGTTTAAGTTTTAAAATTTTCACTTTTTTAGGCCTTTTCACGATTTTTATTATTATTTTCGTCGTGTGTTCGCCGACACTTGCAGTTTCGGTAGCCCACACCACGTGTTGTTCACTCCGAATAATTTCCACGTGATATTGCGCTACTTTCTTGTGGTTATTTGCGTTGTTGATTCGCATAATCTCCACGTGACATTCAGCGAGTTTCTAAGAATCTATTGTGTCTTCAGGCAACAGTGAATCGAGTGATGAACCAACAGACTACTGGTGAAACGTCGGACGAAATTTACGAAGGAGAATTCTTCACTTTTTTTTAATTGGATCGCCTCCGGTAATTCCACGGAAATGATCGAATGATTATCCAACAATTACTATAATTTTTCCAGTCACGTACCCCACTTTGCCCTTGGTCTTGCGATATACGCTCAAATTTTTCCCATGCCCGACAATACTTGGTAGGGTATGCCTAGGTACTGTTCTCTAGGTCGCTTTTTAGTATGGGGCTGGGGCGGCGCCGTGCACCCCCAGCACGAGAGCGTAGCCAACGTGCGGCGCCGTCAGGCGCCAATACTTATACTAACACGAAAAACTGTTCTTTAGCAATTTTTTAAAGCAGTCTGGTGTCGGCGAACACACGACAAAATAATTTCAACCCGAAATCTAGGAACTTGCAAAAATTGCCAAGACTTTACAATTAAATTAAAACATTAAATCTTCATTTGCGGCCCTAAAAAAAAATACCATCGTAATCTCCGCGTCAAACTCTATCGTATCAGCCGAAAAAAATTATAAAACAGGATGAGGTTGCTGTAGTTTACTTTTGCCCTAATGTTTAAAAATTATGATATTACAAAATTTTGGTACCATAAAATAATGTTTTATATAACTATTGTGGCACCAGCAGAGATGGTGCCAAACAGCACAACAACTAGAAGTGTGTCAACCTCTTTGTAAAAAGATACTGTTCTAATGCATTATCATTGAATTACCAAGTTAGTATTTAATGGGTTTGATGTATTCAGTCTCAAAAACGTAAAATTTTAGTAACACATTAGCAAATTAGAAAAGCAGTTAATGAAATAAACTATTTTATGCCAACTGTCACAAGAATTAAGGTCTAAGGTAAAATTCAGAATATACTTGCTGCGTCCCCGTAGCTTCTTCAACTGATTTAAAAAGTCCATCAGACATAAGAATAAAAAAATTACAGCTGTCATCAATTGCTATGCCACCGCAAATTTCTGGTTCTGATATGACTGGCTCTTCTTTGGCTAAACTAAATTATAAAACATGATATTTATCCCATAGATTAATATAAAACACCACTATTATAGTGTACAATAAAAAGGTATTTAATTAAAAACCACTAAGGCTGTTTCGACGACTAAACAGAAGTACAATAAAACGCTTAACTACAAGATTACTGGTGTTTTAATTATTTTATTCTATACATATGTATAAGATTATCGATCTCAACTAAATCAGCCAGCGCATTTTTCTCAAAAACTATATAATCTAGAGATCTGAAATTTTCAGGGTATACTTCAGTAATATTGATTTCAAAGTTTTCTAAAACTTATTTTTTTTTCACCGAAAGATGTCAGAAAAACGTTTCAATTAAAACATTGTAGAGCGTACTCTCAAACCTACAAAAATAAATTATTTTATCAAAAATGGTCAATTTTCACTTAGATATTACGTCATGAACAAAATCAAGTTTGTACTACTTAAAATAACTTTTGCTGAGTCATTTGTAAATTAAGTTGTAAGCATAACACTATTCAGTGTACAAAAGAATACATTTTTTATTCAATGCAACAATAAGACATTTAAGGTGGGGTAACTGAGTGGTTAGCAATCTTGCCTTGCAGCAAGAGGAGCCGGGTTCGATCCAAGGTAGTGGTACGGGTTGAAAACTCAAAACCACTCCTGCGTTGAGTTTGTAAGTTTTCTCCCTGCTGGTAAGAACGGATTCCGCCAAGCGCTTGGGTTTCCCCTTTCCAAAAAACTTGTCCAGGTTAGCGGTAATAGTAAGTGTCAGGAGCTGTTGGCTCACGTGACATGAAGGGCTTTCCACCACCCTCCTACACAATTTAATCCAATCACCAGTAATTGGCTTCAAAAGTCACTAGTTGACTTAGGCCTGTGTGGTTCCTAGGTATTAGCTTAGCTGATAATTATTACCTACTAGATACATCATGACATGCTATTTGTCCAAGAACAAAGCATAGTGATTGTGTTTTATGGAAATTAAACGAAAGATCTTAAGTTCAAAAGAGTTCACAGGCAAAAATAATTAATTACAGGTATGGTTCAACAATTCCGATGGAACAAATTATATTTGAAGGTGCGAAAGTACGCTCTACACCTTTCTCATTGAAACGTTTCGTCTGACGCCTATCAATGAAAATTTTTTTTTTTTTGAAAACTACAAGAAATATTTTAAAATTTTTCTGAAATTAACAAATTAAAAAGTTGCCTTGCCAGTAAATATTTTTAGAATTTCTTAACTCTTAGATTGTTTAAAAAAATATACTGCCCAAATGCCCAAGGACACACTGTATACACTTCGGAATGTGTAAGGCTGCATTGCCCATGCAACTGGAGAAATGGGCAGGGCTTTAACTATAGGGAATGTAACACTAGCGCATCTCTCTAAATTTATTTTAAACTTAGCAAAACAAATAATAGCACTTTTTTCACCTAAAGTCACAGGCTGGGGGTTACATAATTGACCTAAGGTCGAAGTGCGCGGCTTTCCACCCCTTTCAATAATAATATCAAAACATGGATTTAAGAACCCATTAATTCAGTGTCTTAAGTTTACGAAAATGGTCTAGCTTTAGTGTACCAGAACTCACATTCTTTAGGTCCAAATATAACCTCTCGTAACAAGATAAGTTGAATATGATAGAAGATTGTATGGAAATTAATAATAATAATAATAATAATCAGCTAGGCTAATACCCTAAGTCATGCGACTTTTGAAGCCATTAGTTCAGGTGGCCGGGTTACAATGCGTAGGAGGGTGGTGGCAAGCCCTGCATGCCACGCGTTCGAGCCAACAGCTCCCTACACTAACTATTACCGTTAACCTCAACAAGTTAAACTGCTTTTTCCCTATCAAGTTAAAGAGACAGTAAACTAAGAGTTACTTGGGGAAACTATGTGGCAGAACCTGCTCAAACTGCACCGATCACTGGTGAGAGAGGAAAAATTTGGCATGATCGAGTTCGAAGAAAGTCCGCCTTAAGCGGTAATGTACAAGCAACAATACAATTTGAGTAAGATCTGCATTATAGCTTTCATTTGGACTTAACCTTTCAATCATTGTATTTAAAAATGGGTTATGTTTAACGTACCTTAATATGTCAAAATCTTTATATCCGCCTTTGACCAAATAATTTCCTATGCATCTAGTGTTTTCTTGATTTCCCAAAAGGCTTCCTGTACGTATCTTTTCAATATCCAATCCCAATTGGGAAAGCCTTAGTAATTCGTCTTCATTCACAATGTTATGATCAATACTGAGTTGGAATACTTCCATGCTTCCATTCGTTGTTTTACACAAAAGTGCTCTACTGTCCCCTTAAGTTATATCCGTATTAATAATAATTTTGTACATTAATATCTTAAAGGAATAAACAACAAAATTGCTTACCAGCATTTGCAACATAAAGCTTCTCATTCACTATTAAAGCAACAACGGCAGTTGTGCCACTTGAAACTTCAGCCATTACCTCTCTAAGCCTGTTAACCACTTCAGGAAATTTTTGATAAGCTTCATAAGAACTAAAACCCTGAAATAAGAAATACTGTATAATAAGTAGGGATACTACAAAATATCGCCCAATTATTCTAACATCAGCCAATATTGGCTTCAGTGAAGCCGATATTGGCTGATACCAGTATTAGAACAATATTTTCAGAAAAGCATTTAAAAATAAGAAAATTCTCGATTAACTAACTAATGATAATATTTTATTTGATTGCCTGCGCCACGGATGCCAGACTTCAGAAGCTAGATCATACCTTTTTTTAGACAGGGGGTTACGAGTGTAAACAAATAAATACAACGATATTCGATTAGTGATAGAAAATATGTATCATGTAAAATTAAAAGAAACATACTTGCAAACATTTTTCATGAAAAATTTCAATAAAATGGTATGACAGTGTACTGAACCGTCTTTTACAATGATTTTATCATATACACTACTGTTATGATAGATAACTTGGTTAATATCAGCTGTAACCATATCGGTGTATCCCTAATTATCTGGCATTAAAGTATTAATAATATTAATTTATTAATATCCATAATACATAAAAATTATAAAAAGGATTTAGTGTTGTTTGGTTAGCGACTTGCACAAAATTTCTTGTGCACTTTTAAACATCATTGCCTTTATTTCTTGTTTAACTTATGGTAAAAAGTACTTTGGAAATAAAAAAATACACACATTTAGCCACCGAACTTTGGAGCCCCTTTAAAAACCATAAATTTCACCCATTCCATGCCACGCTCCACCAAGCACTTCACGATGGTGATCAGCGCCTTAGGTTGGATATTATACCTTCATTTTGTTGGTGGCCCAATTTACTTTTAAAACATCTCTAATTTTTTATGCTAACTATAAAACAATGGTTTTTATATTTTAAGATCAGTGCTATAATTTCTTTTCCCAAACATAAAACTTTCTCTAAAATAAAGTTTTTTCAGTGTGCATCTCTTTATTATATACATCTTGGTACCCAATAAAATTGAAACACATATCTGCTCAGGCTCAAGACACACATTTTCCAACAACAGGAGAAGCACTCACCAAAACTTACACGGCCATATACAATTGGGATATTGTATTTTCTGTTTAACAGTGCCTTTTTTCAAATATCAGCAGGAACCTATGTACGGACATGTTTCAAGCAAGCTCAACTAGAATGTGGAAAGCCGGCATAAAATATTGAGGCAATTTTGGGACCTCAGTTTGGTCAAGTTAAAAAAATAAACGCTTGGTAATAATGGTTCTCACGTAGTATCGCGGAATTTTTATTTCTGCAAAATTATTTTGACACAGAAATGTCCAGTATCGTCTGAAGTATCCAAAATAAAAATAAAAAAATGGACAAGCTTTGGTGTGTTGATATTTTGCAAATTACTGTTTTATTATTGAGTGGGGTGGCAAGCCAAACACTTCGACCTAAGGTCCATTGTGCATCCCCAAACTGGGTGACTTAAATAAGTCCTATTGCTGACACAAAGCTTAAAATCTGCCTGGCCGTGATGTTAGAGACATCATACGTCTCCAACCGATGCATACCCAAATGCTCAAACCTCTGGGCTGCATAGTAATCGCAGCTACAGAGTACATGTGAGGCAGTTTCCTCCTCAGCTAGACAGGCTCTGCAAATCGGGTCATCACTGACCCCAATGAGAGTTAAATGTCTGTTAAGATGGCAGTGGCCTGTAAGTAGGCCAATAACAATCCTAATACTAGCCCTAGAGAGCGAGAGTAATTCTATGGCTCTCTCCCTAGAAGGGCCAAGAGTAAACTCTTTGGCCTGCCTTTGACCCTCAATCTCAGACCATTGTCTGAGTTGACGATCTGACATAAACTTGGAGATCAAGCCGCGTACAAGTCCCCGGGAGATGGGGATAGCAGGTTCTGGCCCAATGAACCCAGCCCTCGCACCTTCCTTGGCCAAGGCGTCGGCCCTTTCGTTCCCAAAATGCCCCTTATGCCCCGGTACCCAACAAAGTTTAACATTATTGTGCAACCCAAGAGGACAGAGGAGATCTAAGCAGTTAAGAACCAGTTTAGAAAGAATACTATACTGGCTGAGAGCTCTATCCGAATAAATCTGGATAACCTTCCCATGATACCCCTGATTTAAACAGTAAGTAACAGAGGAGCAAATGGTCAAAATTTCCGCCTGGAATACACTAGTGTGTATCCCTAGGCTTACTACAATTAAACTTATTTAATAAATTAAGTTACTAGTTTGAATATATCACTTTTCGCAACCACTTCATGGAAAAACAAATTTACCTGAAGTTGCTCTTGTAAGTTTGCCTTTTCTGCTAGCAAATCATCGATGGATTCAAAAAATCCCTTTTCCACAGTATGAAATGCTTGTTGCAAAACTTCCCGGATTTCTTCATCCTTCCCTTTTCCTTCTAACTGGTCAAGCAACACTTCAGCCGGCATTCTCTGAGAAGCAAAGTCTGCAGCTCTCACTCCCTCGTGACCATCGAAAACCCCGTAAAAGAATGTGTTGTCGTTCAATTTAAACCTAAAGCTTCTATCTTCAAACTGATGTTGTTCCCTCCTTATTCCATCTTCTCTGTATATCTGATTGGTTGACGAACCAAGTCCAGATAAATGGCAAACCGGCAAGTCATCAGTCCAACTATGAGAGGACTACAATGATAATATGAAACGTTTAACTAAAGTTAACATGTACACATTTTTAGTTGGTATGTGTCGGATATTATCTTTCTCTAAGATTTAAAAAACCACGGCCTTGAAGGTGCATGCAAAAAACACTAATAATTTTGGGGAAAATGAAGGGCTTAATTAAGGGAAATTTACAGCAACAATATTTATCGACAACTACTTGTAACATTGACCCCAAAACTCATTATTGCCCGAGATGGTACTTTTGCCACTTAAATGTTCCCAAGTCAAAAAATTCTGGTAGATAATAGAAAATATCAGCCTAGAGAATCTATGTGGAAAATAGTGGCCAGAATATTATATTGCTCGAAAAAATTGTCTACTGTTTTTTGTGTTGTACTTTTACTACTTAAGTGAAGTCTAGTGTTATATTTTAAAATTAATCATTTGAACATTTAACTGTAATTAGTTGTTTTAGTGTAATAAATACAATATTCTTTATCTACATTATTAGCCACTTTTTCCAGTATTTGCCTCTGCTGTTATTTATTGGTAAAAGTGGCAGTACTAATCAGCTGCTAAGGATGTGCTCGATTCAATATGTAAAATGTCCTGGCTGTTTTGCATAGAACCAAGTTTAGTTGTAATAACTAAATTATCAGATTAATAATTAAAAATGTGCAATCGAAGTTCAATCTCCATTTAAGAATAAGAAAATTTTCGTATAAAAATATAATTACTTTAATTTATTTTACTGTTTCAGGTACGTTAATAGGCCTACGATAAGTTTCATAATAATTTTAATCATAAAAAATTCTTAATGAGTTTAATTTATTTCCAATTCTAAAAAATTCTGAAATTGCCAAATGATATTTTGATATCACAAACGGACAATAAAAGTTTAATATTTGTCCCATTTTAATATGACATAATAAACAGACCATCTTACATCATCAAGAGACAGCACAGAAAGTCTTAACCCAATTCCTACACCAACATCGGGTTTTTGGCCACTCTCGGGTCTGGTTGGCATGCTACCTAAATTATTGCTGAAAAAGAAATTAGACCAATTAACTGAATATTTTAAATACAAATTAGAATAAACCTAACAACAATTTTTTAATGGTAAATTAAAAATGTAACAAAAAAGTTATTTACCCCAAAAACACAAATCCTTGTTCAATTGTCTCATCTGACATTGCATAATTTCTATGGAATTGCATTATCAGTAGTAAATTAGTAGTGTAATTACGATAACTGTTGAAATATCTTAAACCTTATCGGAAAGCTATTAAAGCAGTAAACTGAATTTGGTGATTATATTTATGGAGAAACAATATTATGCACATACAGTCAGGTATCTGACAACAGAACAACTTGCTTTGGATTGCCCTCGGCAAAGTTTCATTGCTGTTTAAAGGGAATATAACCTCTGGTATTTCTGTCGCCCTCCAAGGGTTCCAATATTGTCCGCTGCCTCCCATGGCTTTTCACACCTGCGGCGCTGATAATCGCTGATTGTGAAGGGAATAAAGGAAATTGATGGGGTCTTCCATAAAGAACGCGTTGGAGGTTCTATTCCCTTTAAGTTATAATGAATTACAAAAGCCATCACCATATGAAAGTAAGCGTAAAAAAATTACCTGCAGCCTGTAACATAAGTCTCCATTGGGAAAAACCAATGCGAAATATCACAAGTGGAAAGTAAACATTTTACTATGTTGATAAAATACTAGTGATGACGTATTGCTTAGGGCCTACGAAACTATTAGGGCCTATGAACAAGCTTTTAGGGCCTACGATTGAAATAATTTATATAGATGGTAGCCAATCTAGAGCTAAGTTCCTAGGGCCTACGAACAACTAAATCCGGCACTGGAGCAACCACACCATATCTGAGCTGAAGAGGTGATGTAGCTTCATTTGAACATTCCAAAGGGAAAATGCTATTTGTAAATAGAAGCTTTTCATTGTGCACAGAATTTTATGAACATTGGGGAACCAACGAATTAAGTATTAGTAAGTATAAGTTTTCCTCCTTGAATCGATGAAATACTGAATACCCCCAATATTTACAAAACACCCACATGCTGAGGGAAAGCATTGGCTGGTTCAGGGAAAGACAATTTAGCAGTAAGCAAATAATTTAACACGATTAGAAGAAATAAATTATTTGTAATTAAAAATTAGTAACTAAAAATCTATAAAAGTAAATCTAAGCGTAATGAAATTCGCATAGTATCAAATGTAATGTTCTCTGGCCAAAAGTGTGCCATCTTTTTTAAAGAATTTAAACACAATGCCTGAGACTTATAACAGGACTATCAAGTCTAGGTCCCCATTTTAAATTTTTTAATTATGACTAGAACCCTTTTGTAAATAAGAATTTTTTCTTAAAAGGTGATCTAATAAAAAAACGCATTCTTATTATATATATATTATACTAGCTAGTACTTCAATTAATTTAATAAAGCCAAGTACATTTATTGTTTAATTAAACCACAAAATCCAAACTTGTTTACTTTTATGAAACTTGTTTTATTAATAATATAGCATTGCACCTGGATACCTAGAATTATACCAACATTACCAAATTAGTTAAAAAAAAAAAACAGGCACAATTTGAAGGTGTGTTGATATAAAACACAAGGGTGCGACTATTATCAATTTCCTTTGCAATACACAATTTCCTAATCCATATAATAAATATAGGTAGAGAGCTATCAGTAAATTGATAACGCATATAGAGGTGTTTTTCATTTATCATTTATGGCCAAATAAATTCTTAAATCCTGCAGGTCAGAAAGTGGAACAGATCTGAACTTGTTTAACAGACAATGGACAATCAAAGGGCATCGTTTCCAGTTTTTTCATTTGGTAATTTTTCACCTAGATTTTTGTTAACTTTTTCTATTTTCAACAAAATTCATTTTCCTAACTTTTCCATAAATTTTATACAAATTTTTAAAATTCCCAGATCTTTCCACAACCTTTATACGAATTTTTAAAATTCCCTGATATAAGACCCATTTTCAAATCCCTGGCTTTTTCAAGAATTGCTGGTTGAGACACTTTGAAATTTATTTATTTTCTTTAAAATTATGTTCTAACGCTAATTTCCAATGCCAGAAGAACAGGTTTTGTCATTTTCCTAATTCGTTGCTTGAGGAAAATATCTACCCATTGAAGTTCTCTATTACCTCATTCTTATTAGCAGTATGTCAACCACTCTCCAATCAATTGACTAAGCAATAGAGTATGCCATGTTCAGGGCCGGATTAAGACTTTATGGGGCCCTAGGCCCAAGTTAATTTTGGTGCCCCCTTTCCTCAATTTATAATTGAGAAATGGAAGGAAAATTCATTTTGCTGCCAGATTTAGTATGTCGTCAGGGGCTAGACGGCAGTCCGTCAGAGAATGTGACAATCAAACGATTTTGGTTCATAGAGGTGGACGCATTTACTAAAATTACTCCAGAAAATATTTTGTGAAAAGCAAATGATTAAAGTGTTGTACTTTTATTTTTTTCGAACCCTCTTGGTGCCCTTGGATTAATAATTTATTAATCCAAGTTGGTGCCCCTTGTAGGCTTGGTGCCCTAGGCCCAGGCCTATTCGGCCTATTGGTTAATCCGGCCCTGGCCATGTTGACAAACAGTTTTATCCTACAACTAATGAACTACTTTACTAAATTGGTAATGTCATAAGTCTATAATATTGTGAGATAAGCTATCTCTTTAGGAAATACTTCACTGACAGCTGATCATTAAGGGATATCATCAGGGCCCTTCAGGGGAAGAAAATCGCCCCTAGGGAACCGCTGTCAAAGATTGAGGACGCAAAACTGTAACAGCTCTCTATGGAGTTTGAATAGTAACTGGCTCAAAGAAAGAAAAAAACATCTGAAGTATAGACATTGTCATACTAATGGAATACAATTATAGACTTTTGGTAATGCTACTCAAAATAACGTTTGTGTATAGATGAAGTTTTTGTAATAAAAATGTCACAGAGTTACAATTTTAATAAAATGCACCCTTACTGTCGGAAATAAATATTGCGACGCAACACAATTGAGAACTGGCTTCCGTCTTCTTCAAGGCCTCAAAACATCTTCCACAGCAGACGACATCGCACATCAGGAAAGGCTGCCAGTTAGCTACAGTTTTCCAAAGGCATTGAAATGGGAATAATACTGCTAGAATTACAATTACGATTTCGGTTGCCATGGTTACACGAGACCTATTCCTCCCGAGAAGACTGTACGAAATTCATCTTTAGAATTAGGCGGTAGCGCCATCTATATTTTGTAAAGTTATATGATTCGCGCAAAAATTCAATTGCAATATAGTTTCCACCACTAGAGACAGATGCCGCCACGGTTGAAGGATATAGTTGAAAAAGTCTCCATATTGAACGAAATTGGTCCCGCGCCAGCCAGATTTAGTTGTACCTCTATTTATTCCCAACTCAATGTCCAAAGGTACAATTCTCCCATATTGGTAAAAATTATACCATAGACAGTATATAACCCTAAGGGGACGAGAACTAGCTCTGATTTTTAGACCCCATCACAGTCGCTTTGCAGCCAGCTGCAAGAGTTCGTGTCGATGCTAGGGCCCCAACTGAATAAAGACGGCCGTACTTTAAAAACGGGAACTTTCAAGGTCATTTGAAGCACTTAGAAGCTTACGTGTTTTCCCCCCTCTTTCAATAACAGAGCGTCAGTGAGAGAAACAGCGACGTTAATGCAGTGGAAGGTAGGCCATTTCTCGTCCCCTTAGGGATATATACTGTCTATGATTATACACTCTTTTACGCGCGTCTTTCATCAAGGACCCTCCCACGATTTGCTCCACAGGCAGCTGCCATAGACGTACTGCACGTAGCTCTACCGTGGAAAGTTCTTTTCCCCAAAACCCGTTCTCTCACGTGTAGCACGATAATGTCGACTCTCATGAAATACGCGCGTAAAAGATTCTCCAAAGTTCTTCGGCTTTTTTACTCTTACGCGTAGTTTAAAATACGTCTATTTGTTACCAAATTTAAGGCTACAATAGATTCACAATGTTTAAAAATTATTAAATATAAGAGACACGATACTTCACGGCTATTTTACGTGCTTGCCAACACGAAGTTGAGAAGGTAAATAACATGGTGTTTCCAAAAAATAAACCCATATAAAAATAAAAGTATAAATTATAACAGGTTTTCCCTACATATCAAGAGCTTAAGAGTTTTAAGAGAGCGTGTGCTAGTGATCGTACGGTTACCAGGGTTGTAAAATTTTTGGGTCGGTTTTTTTTAAGTCGGGTTTTTCAAAAAAACATTGAATAAACGCCCGAGCGAGCGCTTAGCTACAGCCAACAACCAAAACGGAGCAGGACGGGGCAAGCCAGCAGCCTATAGTGTTGTCGTCTCATACGATTTTGAAAACTTATCACGTCACAGCTGTAGTGTTAATAGTGGCCACCATGACAGTTTTTATCAATAGGCAAATTACAATGGTGACGTCTCAGGGTTTCAGACGACAACACTCTAATTCGAAGGTAAAAAGGTCGCGTCACACTTGCTAGGCTCACCTCTCGTTCGCCCTGGTCAATAATATTTTTCATAAGTTTGTCACTTTGGGAAATATTTTACTGAGAGCTACTAACGAAGTAACGTCATCGCAAGAAGAAAATCTCCCCCTAGTGTGACGCGGGAGCAGGGCCGGCGCTAGGATTTTCGGGCCCCTGGTAATTTTTACTCCAAAATTTTGTTTTTTGGAGATAGTCAGAAAATTTTAGTTAGGCACCCGTTCCGGCGGGCCCCTTTCGGAGGCCCGGGGTACTTTTGCCCCGCTTACCCCCCCCCCCCCCCTAACGCCGGCCCTGCGCGGGAGCAAGCAAGTCTGTCTTGTGAATAGTTCTCAGTAGGGGACCAAATAAAATATCAAATATTTTTTTAAGATCATCAAATACCAAATCAAATATTTGAAAAGTCAAATAATTTGGTCAAATAGTATTTGGTTAAAAATATTTGATCAAATAGTATTCAAATATCCAATACTAGATCAAATATCAAATAATTTGGTTTTCAAATAGTGTCAAATAGTTGTCTACAACCAGTTTCAATTTAAATAACCTCCATTTCATTTATATTTAACAATAAGTCAATTACCCAATGAAACTATCATAATTATCATTAGTCAAACTATTCAGTTTAACTATTTATAATTATAGATATTAAAATTACGATCCATGGCTTTAAAATTTAAGTAATAGAAATTAAAAAGACAGATACTTTATTACCAAGTCATAAAAAAGGTAGCTTTCGGCCCAAATGTTAACAATACTAGCACTTAAAATATTTACAATTACATCGCTGACAATAAAAAATAATATCATCCCTTTTTTTATATATTTTTTATACAACCTATTTATAGTTTGTTAATTATAAAGTGATTCCATTGTAATATCCAATAACTACTTTTATAGGTTTAATTTCCTCCAACCAAATATGTTAACCGTGCCTTTATCTAGATTTATAAGTATTAAGTGACAATTAAGTCTAATAGAAATGGAATTTTAAATTGTTTCTTACCATTAGTGTAAGTTGTTCAAGTCTTAATCTTGAACTTTTCTAATTAACTGAAGTCTCAAACTATTTAAATAAAAGCATTTATTAATGACGGTTTAACATAAATAAATTTAAGTAATAATAAATCTAACTAAAACAATAGACTAACTAGTAGTAAAGAACCAAGTTTCTTTTACACTGGTCCAGCTTATAATGCTTCTTGCTTTGTGTTTTAGTTTCGCTTTCATATTTCCATTGTTCAGCCAATGGCCAAAGCGCACGAGCTTTAAAATATTTGGCGGGAAAACCCAGACAACTTCTAGCGGTTAATTGATTATTTGACTAATTTATCTAATATTTGAAATCAAGAAATTCCATTTGAAGACACCATATTATTTGATTTTGGAACTATTTGACCAAATACCAAACTATTTGATATTACCAAATACTTTTTATAGCTATTTTCAAATATCAAATTATTTGGTGAAGAAATAAAATATTTGACAAATAGTTTTAAACACTATTTGATTTGGCAAACCGGTTATTTGATTTGGTATTTGGTCCAAATAATTTGGTTGTACCAAATATTTTGCACACCCCTAGTTCTCAGTAAAATATTTACATATGACGAATAGAAAGTGTCACACTTATGGAATAATATTATACACTTAGGGTTTTACTTTTACATTTAAATAGTCGGCTGTTGAAGCGACTACTCTCGTCACTTTTGTAATCAGAAAACGCCTAATAATAAAAATAAAAAAAACCGAGAAACCCCGACCCGGTTTTTCGGGGTTTTTCTCACCCCGAAACCGACACAAACGTCACCCCGTACGATCACTAGCGTGTGCTCTCTATCTATAATATTTATATCTAGTGACGTACGAGAAAAAAATTTACCTCCCGTATTTTATAGGATAATAGACGCTTCAATAAAATAATCATCCTCCAAGGATCGCCACGAAGTAATATTTCCGAGGGCCAGGACCTGCAAGATTCTTGGTCCCGCAATAAAATAATCTCAACTCAGTGACGTCACAAACGCGTAAGTCTTTTCAAAATTTTCTCAAAACAGAAGCTCGATCGAGACCCCGTTGGCCTATTCCTACCGTTCTAGGTTTTGTTAGGATTAAATACATGTATAAAATTGTGTTGATTATTTGGGCGCGCACTCCAAATATTTTAGATTGGCTCGCTCTCTTCAAAATTAGAAAAAAAAAGCGCGCTCAATAAATAGACGCTTAAATAAAACATCTTCCCAGAAATTGCCAAGAAGTAATATTTCCGACAGCCAGGACTCATGAGTTACTATGTTACTATTTATATAGTGCTTGTTGAAATATTAAAAAAGCTGGAAACTTTTCTCGAACATAACATCGGTTTTTTGCTCAGCCTTAACATGCCAAAAAAGTTACCTGGTTAAAAGGAAACACTTGTTGCATACCGTACTGCAAAAGTAATACGTTTAGGCCTAGTTCTAAAGGAATTAGTTTTCTTTTTCCGAAAGATAATTTTATACGAAATTAATTAACTCTGCCTCCATGAGAAGCCTTAAAATTGCCCGGTAATATAAAAATATTCCGTATAATTTTAATTATATATAACATAAGAGGATGATAATAATAATAATATTATCTTCTTATATTTAGTTTTAGTAACATAATATATTTTACCTTAAAATATATTATCGAAAATTAACATAAGTCGACGCATTTCTTATCTGGCGCAAAATTCTCATGAGGGCAAAAACGCGTCTCCAATTGGCTTAAATATGACTTTTTGGCTAGCCATTCTAACCGTTTAACCGACTGACCGGAAATAGTTCCTTCCCAGATGAATTTGGAGAGGGGAGTAAAACGGAGTATCTTTTATTGAAGTGTCCATTTAACGTGCATCGGGATTATAGCGAAAATCACCAATATTTTTCGAAAGCTTATTACATTATCGTTTGTTTTGGAAATAAGGTATTGATTTATGTTTATTGATAATCAAATTCCTATTCCTTGTACGGAAAACAATTATATGATTTTATTAAAGGTAGAATTTCGATTCCGATGTTGTATTCATTGAATTGGGAATAATACTGCTAGAATTACAATTACGATTTCGGTTGCCATGGTTACGCGGGACCTATTCTGAGAAGACTACGAAATTCATCTTTATAATTAGGCGGTAGCGCCATCTATATTTGGTAAAGTTATATGATTCGCGCAAAAATTCAATTGCAATATAGTTGCCACCACTAGAGACAGATGCCGCCACGGTTGAACGATATAGTTGAAAAAGTCTCCATATTGAAAGAAATTGGTCCCGCGCCAGCCAGATTTAGTTGTACCTCTATTTATTCCCAACTCAATGGTTGTATTAGTGTTCTCCCTAAGGGTTAAAATGTTTTTTTGAAAATCTCATCGGTTCGACGTGAAGTAGCTCTTTTTTCAACCGATATCGCTAGCATCGAAATCAAAACAAGACGCTTAAGCTAAATTTTGACCAAAGGCGGGACATAAAAGTGCCCCTCGCGTTGATTGGCTCGTTTGTAAATTTGTCAATAACTTAAATTATAGTCAATTTTAACAGTATATTTTAAATGGGATATATAATTTAGGTTAAAGTCCACTAATTATAATGCTCTACGAGTGCAGTTTTGCCCATCTCTGAAAACTATCGCTACGCTCCCTTAGGTTTGTCATTGATGAAGTAATTGTTCAACGGAGATAGCAAAGTTTCCAAGTAATGAAGACGCATATAACAATACAAAACTGCTTTATTTTCATCTGTACAAGGTTTTGAAATTTTCCGGTCACGTAGCTCGTGCAAGGGGACATTAAATTTTGGAACTTATAATTTCGATGCCCTCTTCAAGGTCATTAAAAATTATCCCAAGAACCGTTGAGCATAGAAAGTTCCAATTATCCAATTACAGGCAAAAACAAGAAGGTCATGGTTAAAATAATGACCAAAAGACCAAACTCAAGTGTTAGTAAATAAAATACAACCGTCGTTTTGTAAACTAAATTTACGGCGGAGGGAAGGGAAGGAACTACCTGAAATTCGCGCCCAAAATTTCTGAACGATTTTGTGGCCCCTTAATCTCAAACCCGCGCATTGTTTAACCTTGAATTAATTAATTAATCCAAGGTTTAACGGACCACTCCTATTTCTATTGGAAATGAAATAGGTAATCATACATATAAATTCATGTTAGTTTCCATTATAAAGAACGTATTTAAGTCCCTAAGAACGTAAAATCTAGGCAATGATGGCACCATTCTCTATTCTAATCTGTAGGTATCATTGAAGAAGCTGCGAAATGTTGCCAGACACAGAAAAGGTAGCTAGAGGGCAACTTGCGCCTCATACATACTTCAGCTTAAAAACAGTTTAAATTGGTTGGAACGCCAGTTCTGACCAACAAAATTCAAATAAACTAGAAATCAAGACCAGTTCCAAGTGATATTGTGAACGCGGCTTTAGCCCTCAAAAAAATGGTCTAGAAATTTATTTATGGTACAACTGCCAAATGTGCCAGAAAACATTTAAATCTACCTTTTCAGGAATGTACCAATAAACTAATCCTGCCTTGTATTTTTTTGTGTGAGAAGCTACTTTTATTATAAGACTTTCACCTCGTCCCAAAAACTAAAACATTTCATGACCCAAACAAAATTTTCTAACGGAAAATACATTTATTAAATATTATTACTACATGTTAAATATTTTAAAATAAGCAACTTTTAAATGTATTTTAAGATATATAGGTATATAATATAATAAAAAAACTAAATTATACATTTGGAATATTTAGAACTTGTAGAGAAAACAGGTCTTGTTCATGATGCGTCACCAAAGCGGATACCTTAAATTTATTATAATTTACTGCAGTAAATTAAATTCCTATCAGTGATAGAATATCTAACAAAAGTTTGCTCTCTACTTACAACAATTATTATGAATTTTAAATGTAGCAAAGAAATATTTCTTGGTATTATGTTTAACCTCACAAATATTCAATTAAAATTTTATTTTATAAAGAAATAATAAATATCCATTAATAAAACTGGGTTGTTTCATATATGTTTAAGTAAACGCAATATTGAACTGCAAGTATCTCTATGGTTGCATATTTTCGTAGTAAATATATAGGTACGATTTGGAATATATTATTAGTACCCTGTTAATACAGATTATCAGGAACGCATCATGGTTACATAGCATGTAAATAAAATTTGACAAATTAAATTTAAGAAAATAAAGTACACGCAGTTTTGTTCTGTACTGTGCACCAAGACTAGATACGCTGAATTTCGAAGAGCTTAACATCCGTATCATACCATATTGGTGGATCAATATTTCTAAAAAATAAATTTGAAAAAAAAAATTATCTTGCAGCCCATGATTGGGGGACTTTACGTAAGTCCTGAAACTCTGATGTGGGTTTTAGAGTTGACGTACTTTACGTAAGTCCTGAAACTCTGATGTGGGTTTTAGCGTTGGCGGACTTTACGTAAGTCCCGAAACTCTGATGTGGGTTTAAGCGTTGGCGGACTTTACATAAGTCCAGAAACTCTGATGTGGGTTATAGAGTTGGCGGACTTTACGTAAGTCCAGAAACTCTGATGTGGGTTATAGAGTTGGCAGACTTTAACAGGGTTCGTACAAAATTTCCGGAATTAAATTCCCTGACATTTCCAGATTTCCCTGACCAAATTGCCAAATATTCCCTGACCATTTTTGTAGAATAAATGAGTGGTTTGAGGTAAAAATCTTGAAAAAGATTTTACTTCAAAAATTTACTAGCCTGATTTTTTTGAGGTCATTAGAAAATTCTATTACTTTTTGGGACTTTTCCCTGACATTTTGGAAACATTTTCAAATTCCCCGACTTTTCCCTGACCTTTTGGAAACATTTTCAAATTACCTGACTTGTTGAAATGGTTTGGCTTCAAAAAGTATTGGCTATTTGGCTAACCCTAGGGACTGGATATTTTCTCAGTCAATAAACTCAGATTCATAAGTCAACCACAATTTTCGGGCACCGTGGTGAAAGGCAAAAGTGACATAAGACCCAAAAGTGTGTCAACTCTACCTTTGCGCTCGTTAAAATATTTACTGAGAGCTAGTCTCACAATAGACTACATAACCCACTAGTTGGAATAGTAGTAGCAACGTTATATTTAGTCTATGGTCTGCCGCAATTTTATCTCTTCGTTTTATTCTCCCGTAAACATACGTTCTAAAACGCCTCACTCGGCGGCGCTGAAGTGGAGAAAATTTCAAATTTTGATGACGTATTTTCAACCCCCTCTCCCACTCCCTCTTTTTACTTCGCGACAAGCTCTCATTAAACATTATACCATATTGACACACTTTTGGGTCTTATGTCGCTTTTGTGAAAGGTAATTTAATCGGAAGTATATAATATATCTTTCAAATAACTTGAGGCAAGTTCAAAGGGTGCAAATGTATTACTCTGCCTGACGATTTAAAGCGCCAAACTTACAATGACAAGGGATGATATGTTCCAGTTTGCACTACTATTTCTTACCAAACTATATTATGAAAGAGCAGTGAGAGCAAATTAGAAGGCTGCATTCCAATTCCTGATTGAAAGTAAAGTGACCAGATGAAAAATCTATTCCTGAACTCAAAATTACTTTTTCCATCCATTTCCTAACCCATAATAAGAGATCAATCTAAGTCCTGCCCATTATTCTGGATACCCTGTTAAATGGTAAGAAACCATTTCCATGCAGCTCTATAGAATAAATAATATTAGGAGTATAGAGATATATATTATATACTTTTGATTTCATTCATCCCCACTGATGCCATTAAATCATTCCACATTCTCAATGTAGATAATTCAAAGTACTAGTAAAGTAAAAAAACATATACCTTAAATATATTACACCCCACATATAAGTTCGAAACCACATAGTGGTTCCACTGTTAGCTTGATATTTTCTTATTAAAATTGGATGCGGCACTGGCAATAATCCTACTAATGTTCCATGTTGCAGAAACTTTAAGATTTCACTTTCATCTGTTAGGCCCCTATTGATGTAAAATTTATTTCAGTAAATTGGGTGCACTCCTCAAGTGAAAATGAAGTTGGACCTACTTGTCAATACAAATTTTCTCCACCTGAGGAACAAGTACTTGTAAAAGTCTCATAATAGTTTGTAATGGAAGTTTTTGTTTCCAGCCCAAAACCCAATCTGATGTGGGTACCCAGTGAGATGGTAATGTTGAAGTAGTTGAAACATTACTTTTCTGACTGTTCGAGGAATCGTATCTACTTCTGGTATTTCTTGTTTCTGAGGTACGATTGTTTTTGGGTGTTTCAGAACTGGAAGAAACAGCCGAGAGAGCTGGACTTGACGGTGGTGATCCCTGTCAACGAGTTAAAATAAAATAATCTCAATCAATGTACCTACTTGGATTTAGTGATCATACGGGGTGACATTTGAGTCAGGGTCGGGGAGAGAAAAAACCGGGTCAGGTCAAGGTTTTTTGGAATTTTTAGTATTAAGCGTTTTCTAATTACAAAAGTGACAAGAGTAGTTTTTTCAATGGCCAACTATTTAAAAGTAAAACTATAAGTGTGACACTTTCTATTTTACACATGTAAAAATTTTACTGAGAGCTATTCACAAGACATTACAGGCTTCGTTACCGTTTTGCGTACGCTTGCTCCCACGTCACATGTAGCCTTTGACAGCGCCTCACAAGGGGGAGATTTTCTACTTGCGATGACGTTACTAGCTCTGTAAAATATTCCCGAAGTGACATACTTATGGAACAATATTATAGACTTCTGCTAAAACCAAAAACGAAATCAAACCCAGGGCGAACGAGAGGCGAGCCTCGCGAGTGTGACGCGATCTTTGTACCTTCAAACGAAAGAAATCACTTGTCCCATCCTTCTCCTAAGCGCTTGCTCAGGCGTTTATTAAATTTTTTTAATTGGAAAACCTGATATAAAAAGAAACCTGACCCAAGTTGGGTCAGGGTTGAAAACCCAGGGATCCCCGACTTGCCGGGTCAGGGTCCCCGTATGATCACTACTTTAATTTCCAAATAAAATATTCATAATATTAGATAAAATTATTAGTGTTTTACAGTTACTGCTTTAGAACGCTTTTGAGGTTAGAAAATCAGCATTTAATTTAATGAAGTTCACCAGGGATCATGAGGGATGTAAGGGGATAAATATTAATCGCCATTAGTCAAACTGGCCATCAATTTTACTAATTCCGAATGGGAAATGGCACTGCAGAGCGTATGAATTTATAACTTATTATTCTGTTCCACGCTCCTTCGATAGGTTTAGGTGTAATTTATTAAACACTAAACTCATTTGCCAATTTTAACCCCTTAACAGATCAAGATTATGTTGCAGCAACACAATGAGCAAATTTTTTTGCACGTTCTTTTTCAGCACAAGAATTAAGTGCTAGAATCTTTGGTTTACATTACATTTGGCTATTAATCATAGCCGAAGTTAATGATTACCATCTAGAAAATATTGCAAGGCCAATGGTCAGCAGTAGCAAGAGGGTTCTTGCTTGTTAGAATAAGAAGAATCCTAGTCTTATAAGCATAGGAAGTTAAGCAGTTCCCTAAATCCTACCTTTCAGCTCTATTAGACTGCCCCAAAAGCCAATTATCATGATTGACTAGACATCAAAAGACATGACTTAAATCGCTACACAAATGTTCTTAAATTAAAAGTAAATTACATCATTGTTGGCTGCTGAAGCACTGTTATCATCTGTTGGCCAATTTTTAGCCAGCACCTTTTGGAAAGTTTCTTGGCCTTCTGGTTCAGGCCCATGGTGGTTAGCTTCTGTCGTTGCAACCTCATTGCCTGTAATACTTTGAGGCGGTTTTTCATCTTGCTGAGGATGAACCACTTCAGCAATATTTCCAATATCAGGTTCTATAGGTTTAAGCATATCTTCTGTACTTGGAAGATGCGCAGGTTCCGGCTCAGTCATTTTTTCAATTCCTATTAGCAAAATAAAACACATTAGTGATCAAATTAACAAAATAAATACTTAACACTTCACATTTACTTGGTGTTGCTGCTAGCGAGGCATTTAATGTTCCAGGTTCTGCAGGCTTTGCGGGAGTTGATCCCTCCATTGTTGAAGCAGTTTCTGTAGTAGGTGAACTGTTCAAACTAGTTGTACTAACTGATGGAACAAGTTTACTATGTTTGGACAAACTTTTCTGAATTGTCGTATGATCAGTAGGTAAGTTTGCCAGCGAGTGAAAAATATTTCGTTTTCGAATGATTGTATAAACCAAATTTGAATTTCCTAGATTAATAACGAGGAGTTATGGAACATAAGATTCTGAGTACAATAAAACCTTTTTGTTCTATTTGCAAAAGTTTACATACCATCAAACTGGTATTGTATGATATTGTTAAAAATCTCCAGTAAAAAAAAGACTAGGTGGTGATTTGTTTGACTAGAATACAAGAACCACGGAGTGCTGAAAGCTTCCAGTAAATGGAGTAACTTCGTACTCGCCACCATTGAGAGTGTTTTCAAATAAGGAGAAACTAAGTAAACCAATTCTCATTAGCTTCAGTGTATTAGAGAAAAACAATTAGACCCTTACAACTGAACCTTAGCAAGCTTGGCAAATAGTAAGACAACTAAATCCACAGGACAAAATATAGTAAATGGATTGGGCATTTTTGCTGTGTGATAACTCAACTAACTAACAATTTGGTGTTTCACCTTTCCCACAAGTACATTTTATTGACATTCTTACAAAATTTTATATTTTTTATAATATGATTTTACATCTCCAATTTATGTATTACCCAAAGCATATTTAATTTCATATCAATCATGAATTGCATTGACTAGTAACTAAATCTAATTCGCGGAGGTGCATTGAGGTATTTCTATTAATGTAAGCTTTTAAATTGGTTCTTAGCAATACTATGTCAGTTATCATATTAAGTATGTTCAATGCAAAAACACTTTAGCCTAGTATTAAACTTTACTCGTTGCATGGGGAAAATGCTGTAATTAAGCCAATATAAGTTTAGTATAAAAGTTACATTATCTCCCAAATTACTGGAAACTTTAAAATGGAAAGTGCAGTATTTGCTAAGCATTATGTACCTGAAAATAAAAATTCAGTGGTAACTCTTACCATTTACAATAATCGTTAACAAGCAATCAAATAAAGGCTGCAGACGTTGATGACCAGTAGTGATAATTTTATGAAACACCTGAAGTAACACATTAAATAGTTTTTAATAAAATACCATAATTTATAATTGAACTGCAAAGTTTAAAAAGTAAACCATTGTTTAAAAATTGTATGCTATTGGAGATATTTTGAAATTTGATAATTGATAACACCATCACATACCAATTTTACACTTTATACGGAGAATATTTTTGAGCAATAGATAAAGTTTTCAAACATTGCAAGCGAATTATTTTATAAAATTATTACTATGATCAGCAAATCAGCGTGAGTTCCTGTAAAAACCGGAATGTCCATTGGAACACTTGCAGTGTATGGCTTATTTAGTCTAACACCAAAATTGCGCTCCCCACTTAGCAATAACAGTATAAAAACTCCTATATGGACCAATCCAACTCGCGCTGTAAGATAAAGAAATGGATTAGAGGAACATTAAATTTACCATAAAAAAATAACACTAACATTGATCAGCTCTAGCATCGTTTAAGTGGTATAAAATTGGAACCAAAATATCCAAAACTTCACTACTCTTCAGTACATAGAACATAAATTTCTGAAAAAAATTACAAGCTTTTAAAATTTAATTTTCAAAGCTCTGAGTAAAGACTAAAAATTTTAAAGGAATTTCTGAAATTAACTTAATTTTTTATAGCGGGAACTGGATTTTATCTTTAAAAGGGCAGGAAATGCCCCAAAACTATTGATGGTAACTTACTTTGTTGTAGTCACACATCTTCCAAAAGAAAACGAGAAGTTCTTGATGGAACTGAATCTTCTTAGTTGAATTAGGTAAGTACGTCTGAATGAGAGGATTGTTCAATAAGCGGGTGAAACCTTTCAAGATGAACGAAAAGTCCTCCTCTCTGTGAATTCGCGATAGGTAATTTATAAACAAATTTTCTGAGGTTGGGCTCTGCAAAAAGCATAATACCAATTAAAGGTAAAATATTTTAGAAAAGTAAGATTATTAGAAAAAAATCAAACTTATATACCCCATTTGCATCCTCAACTACATGTTCTCGGAAATCATGATCCAATGTAACAATCAAAATTTGTAAGGAAACCTCAACGAGAGGCTCTCTTGAATCCGTTAACAGCAGATGGTTAAAAGGCAATCCATATCCAACTGGATCGTAAGCGCAAACCACATTAAGCAATGATGTGAAGAGTGGCAACGCATGCCTAGAAAAAATGATGAATTTAACAAATTGGAAATGGGCAATTTTCAAAGTCCAGAATATTTTTCACACTTACCTATTATCAGCAGATGTAAAATACTGTATCCATTTATTTTGTTGCTGCTGGCCATCTTAAAATAAAAATAAGTAATGAACAGCAAAGGAAAGTTTGTAGACGCTTCTGATTTGTCTCAGAGGGGAATTAATGGTGAAAATTTAATAGAGCCCATTACAGGACTGTCAGTCAAATTAGTAGTAATAATTTGAGGGTTGTATAATTTATGTAGTAAGCTAACCACTAGCAATCTTATGAGGACTTACCTATAGGTGGAGTGTACATTGTTTGACTGAAACATGTAATTAAAAGTTTAAGAAGTTCGGTGCGGTTGTAATCATGTTGAGGAACATGACCAGGTGGATGAGCAAAGCCAACACCGGCTTCCCAAATATATTCACAGCTGTCTATACTCTGCAGATCTTCAGGATTGTCCTGGGATGAAATATCGAGATAAAAGAATTGAATGATGCATATTCGAGATCTTCAGCGTTTCTACTCTTACATTTTTGTCAAATCAATTTGATTTAAATCAGTAATTTTAATCAATTGAATGATTTTTTAAGAGCAAAATAATTGGAAGTACTAGTGAAATTTAACTAATAATTATTTAAATTTTAGTTTCCATTAAGAAGGCAAACAAATTATCAATAAATTTGTCCTTAAATACAAATAAAAAAAAACTTACTGGACCCAATTTTCTACTAGGAGAAACTGTGAATTCAGGACAGAACATCAAATCCTACAAAAATTAAAATCATCTTAAATGTTAGATGGTTTACAAGTTCTAAGCTATTTTAAAATAAAAACTGTTAAATCACATTTAATAAAATTTTTATCATGGTCTGATTACTTTATCCCAGAATAGATGAAGCATTAATTATTATTATTTCCCATAAGCATGTTAATTAGCTTAAATAATTAATTATTTAAATACTGTGTAGTATTGTCATCATACCCAAAAAGGTAAGCGACTCAAATGAGAAAAATATTAAACATAAAAACAAAAGTGCCCAGTACTCCTAAGCTTTGTAACATCTTTCTGCACACACTTATTATAAATTTAATATATGGTTCACATAAGTTTCCCATATTTCATAACTATGAACTTATTATGTAGCCAATTGTTTTTTTTTAAATTTATATAGCACAACAAAACAGTGATCAGCATTTCTGTTAAAACAGCCGCTCATGTGTTTTAGAGCGTTGCAAATTTATCTTGGTTTGCTCATTTTTGCTCCTCTCTTTTCCTTCTTTTTGAAGCAGCTAAATTTTCGAGACTCTTTTACATATTCTTTTTATCTGCTCTCCTCTTTGTTTTTCGTTTTTTTAATAAGAAATTATACAACCAAAAGTTTGCTCGAACCCATCACTACAGCAAGGCAAAGAGGTGTTACAACAGTGTAAAACTGATTATTCTCAGGGTGATATGGGTTCGTTAATTTCAAGGGAGTTAGTCAAATAATTTTAGACATATAGTTTACCTTGTTAACTAGTTTAAGTCTTTGGAGGAAACATTTAAAAAACTGCCCCATTGTTAAACAATACCAGTAAATAGAAATTCATACTTACACATAAAGCGGTGATGAGTGATTTTGCCAATGGAAGACTTTCAATCTATTTAATAAATATTGAAAATATAACAATTATAAAACAAAACGAAGTGTATTTGGTTTTTTACCATAAACGTTAAGTTACACTATTCTGAAATGAGCTTTATTTTTGGCAGTACGGCTTACAAGTGTAAATTCAATTTCAAAATGGATTTTCACCCTTCCCAAAAATAAGTTGGATTTTAGTTGGTATACACATTTTAGTTGACATTAAGTTGGTTTTAAGTAGGCTCAAGTGGTCAGCATATTTCAATAAACTAGTTAAAGGGGTAATAAGTTGTTATTAAGTTGGTGGGAAAATACTTTTTTCTTTAAGTTGGTAATTAGTTGGTATTTTTCTCAAATACAAACTTAAAACCAACTTGAAGTATTTCCTAGACAACTTATTTTTTGGTAAGGGCAGAAACTATCGTAAACAATTGTACCACATTTTAGGGGCACTGGGGGAGCATACTGCAAACACTAGCAATAAGTCCAAATTGTGACACCCCAAGGACTAGGTGATAATGATTTTAACGGCTGTATTAGCGTACAATTTTTAAAACTAAGGTGGTCAAGTAATATAAATTAAGCAAGGGTACATAAATTTTAAAAATAAAGTCCCTTACCAAAAAATAAGTTGGATTTCAGTTTGTATTTAGTTTGTATACACATTATTAGTTGATATTGAGTTGGTATTAAGTAGGCTCAAGTTGTCAGCATATTTCAAGTTACTATTAAAGGGGTAATAAGTTGTTATTCAGTTGGTAGGAAAATACTTCTTTTGCTAAGTTTATAATTAGTTGGTTTTTAGTAGTCAGGAAATTACATAATATTTTTAAGTTGGTTTTTAGATGTTTCCCTAGTAGGATTTAAGTTGCTTTTAAGTAGTTAAATGTAAATGTTGATTCTGGTTTAGTTGGAAATAAGTTGATTAATAAAGAGGATTTAAGTTATTTTTAAGTAGGCATTTGTCCCAAATACAAACTGAAAACCAAGTTGATATACAAGTTGTCCTAAGTGGTTTTTAGCCAACTTATTTTTTGGTAAGGGGTGTTTGAAGATATTCTTGAAATGAGCAATAACTTAAATAACAGAAAAATAGAATATCTTATGGTTCTTTTCTCGAAGTCAGGTAGAAAAAGATATTCTATTATATTGTACATAGAAGTCTTAAATATGTTACATGTCTATAGGTAGAAATCTCAATATAATACACAGGGTAAATACATATCAACTTCAGATGACCACTTGACCATGTCAGATTGGTATGTTTAGGTGGCAAATTAAGAATACATGTGCATAAAATACTTTTGCTTTAAATTCTTTAAAGTAAGCCATCTAAAAACCAATCTTTAGAAGCCCTGGGCTGTCACACTTTGATCCACCGTTAAACATAGCACCGACTTGATTGCCAAGACCACATTGTTCCAAATCAAGCAGAAATTGAACAAAGTACTAAACCAAATCATATCTAAGACAGGTGACCATATAACTACTTAATAGTTATTAAATTTCATTAGCCAATGTCAATTTAGTAACAGTGGCGTAGACAAGGGGGGTTTCCGGGTTCAAACCCCCCCTTGGGACTACCTTTGACTGTACTAAATTCCCACCCCTTCAAGACCCCCCTCTTATTATTATTATTATTATTATTGAGTGGGGTGGCAAGCCAAACACTTCGACCTAAGGTCCATTGTGCATCCCCAAACTGGTGGACTTAAATAAGTCCTATTGCCGACATAAAGCTTAAAATCTGCCCGGCCGTGATATTAGAGACGTCATACGTCTCCAACCGATGCATACCCAAATGCTCAAACCTCTGGGCTGCATAGTAATCGCAGCTACAGAGTACATGTGAGGCAGTTTCCTCCTCAGCTAGACAAGATCTGCAAATCGGGTCATCACTGACCCCGATAAGCGTTAAATGTCTGTTAAGATGGCAGTGACCTGTTAGTAGGCCAGTAACAATCCTAATACTGGACCTAGAGAGCGAGAGTAATTCTCTAGCTCTCTCCCTAGAAGGGCCAAGAGTGAACTCTTTGGCCTGCCTTTGACCCTCAATTTCAGACCATTGTCTGAGTTGACGATCCGACATAAACTTGGAGATTAAGCCGCGTACAAGTCCTCGGGAGATGGGGAGAGCAGGTTCTGGACCAATGAACCCAGCCCTCGCACCTTCCTTGGCCAAGGCGTCGGCCCTCTCATTCCCAAGATGCCCCTTATGCCCAGGTACCCAACAAAGTTGAACTTTATTGTGCAACCCAAGAGTGCAGAGGAGATCTAAGCAGCTAAAAACCAGTTTAGAAAGAATACTATACTGGCTGAGAGCTCTAAGAGCAGCCTGGCTATCTGAATAAATCTGGATAACCTTCCCATGATACCCCTGATGTAAACAGTGAGCAACACAGGAGCAAATTGCAAAAATTTCTCTTAACATTCACGTACTTCGACCCCCCCCCTTGACGAATTTCTGGCTACGCCACTGTTTAGTAAACATGTGATATCAAGGCTCAAAGAAACTTGCTGAAATTGTGCCACACTGACAATGATCAGAGCATTGGTATACCCACAAATTATATGTTGAGTATTTCTTAACACTACATGGTATCGCTCTTAAAATATTTAGACTAACAGTATAACCATAAGACTATCAAGGCCCCACTAAGTTGGAATTGGGCATAAGGGTCCATGTACTCGGCACTGGAAGAGCGCGGGATAAATCAAAATTAGGATCTAAGCTAGCTGGTGGACAAAAAGAGCAAATCCTCCCAATCCCCCTCACCCCTCTCGCCATCTACAATGCAGTTTCCAGTAGCATGCATTAGGGGATTTGTCCATAAGTTTCGATTTTTCACCACCAGGTGGATTCATGTAGCCAGTTTGTCCAGTCATTAGCCTAAGTTAAAATCCCATTCGTTTCAAACTTAGGGGGGCTTTGATAGTCTTATGGTATAACTCAAATGACTAATTTCAATTAATCATTTTTAATCAAAGAATATTTTAGTTTAGTACTTCACTATCAGTTTCTTCACAGGCTTGCCCTGGCAAACTTGACCAAAAGAAACATCTCCAATCAGGATCTTCAAATATGTACGGCAAAAGACGACTTAGCAATCTCACACAATTTAAAACTGAAAAATGGATGACCCACATTAATATAAATTCAAAAGCATAAAATAATTCTGTACTAGCTCAAACTACAATGAAAGCAAGCTAAAGATGTTTCTTTGAAGACAAAACCAAAATCAGTATTACCAGGAAATTATATTTATACACAATAGGAATGTTTAAGAAAAACCATGCTGAATATTATCATTCAAATAGAAATGGATGTAGTATAAGGACCTGAGATTTTCACCTTCACCCTTCTCTACCCTAAAACTCGATGCTGATTCGATTAAGCCGTAGCTAGTGCAAGACGTTCACTTACTTTAGTTGCTCTATTTGTTCCACGAATTTAGTTAAAACTGATCAGTTTTATGAAGAACATAATAAATTATCCAAAAACTTTAGGGGATAATGAATCAGAGTTTCTTAAATCCATGTTCTAATAAGTTTATAGTCTGAGTTAGTGGTTTTTAGCGATGTTGGGCGGTTAAATAATTTGTTAATACATGTTATTACATTCAACATAGTTAAAATCTTTTCTGTTTCTCTGGGTGCATTTAACGCAACAGGCTTAGACAGTGTATAAATATTTCCAGGTACTGGAGTACGTTATCCAAATTTCTCTAGAAAGAACTAGTGTAGCCTCTTCTTTAGTTTTTTTCTATATATTTTGTAATATTAAGGTTTGAAATAAGAATGAAAAAAATATCACAACATTATTTGATATATCACAAGGTAAAGAAAGAGCGGAGCTACTATATTCACCCAGATTTTATAAAACGCAGCTGTTGACTTTAAGGCAAAATTTAGGTTTGTTTGGAATCCATTAGGTAAATAATTAAGCCCAATATTTCTTAACTAGCCACTATTTTCAATTATATGACTGGACCATTCACAACACTGACAACTTAAAGATCTGCTGACACAAAGAAATGATAAAATTAAAACAAATAGTAAAAATACCTGTTTGTTGCTGTACGGCGGTGTTGCAAAGCGTATCTGCAGCTTTAACAAGTTTCTCAACAGCTTTGTAACATAATGTAGCTAAATTAGAAGGTGATTCTTCTCTAAGTGCTCTGATCTCTGCAGCTGGTATTAGTGTGAAAATATCCTGAACACTCTGAACACTTTCTGACCAAAATTGATCCCAAAATGCATCATCTTTTGCATCAATTGGCTGAAATAAGAAAAAAAAAACTGTTTGAAGCACGAAGTGTATTGTTAGCAAATGGTCATATTCCGTTGATGAAAAAAAAATATATATATAGTGAAATATTGTGCATGGCACCTTAACAAAATGGAACTCTTCTGCAGTGGTTCAGTACAATGCAGCAAATAAAAGCACTAAACTATGTATTAAGAACATTGCACAAGTGTCATACTAATTTTAATAAATTACTGAAGATAGAAAACTTTAACTCTACATTCAACATAACATTTCACTATATATAACAAGACAATTACCCATATGACATATTAGGACTATTTCCTCCAACACCCTAGGTAAATGTATCACGGTACAGGTGGTAATATCAAATTTCAACTTGACCCCTATTTTAACATAAGAGTATCTGTTGAAGCCAGGACTAGTAGCATAGTACAGTAATCCCAAGCATCTGGGAGGCAGAGAATGCAGATAGCTGTGTGAGGACGACCACAAATCCCCCAACGGATGGTTGTTATAATACTTACATCACAGGTGTCCCACCCCTAACCCCACGTATCACCCCCTTGACATGGCCGTAACACATTTCTCACCACTGTTGAAGGAACAAATGGGAAAGCAGGAGAGGAATCTTAAAATAATTTTGTTAAATTCCTGTACAGCCCCCATTATGTTCACCACAAAATATCAGTGTTTTGTTTAAGTGATTTATTAACTAGTTTTGTACTTTCCCCAAAAGGTAATTAATATTTTAATATTAATATATCATAAGTAGGGAACTATTCTTCAGTATGTTTTGAAGGTTCGAAGATCATGCAGCTTTTATACGATGTAACTAGTGGCTTTCATGCCAGATGGGACACAAAACCCAGTTGATTAATTAAATAATCTTCTAAACCTAATAACTTACCTGGGATTTTGTAGTTAATTGAATGACGGCTTTCCGAAAATTTAACTTCGTATCTGTGTTTCCCATTTTATATTATGACAAAATAATGCCCCTGAAATTGGTTCTTCTGTGCATACACAATCTCAACCGAATACGACGCAAACAAGACGAAGCGGAACTGCGAGGAAATAACCATATTCAAGTCGAAAGAAAGGGTTGCCAGCTTCAACACGGGTTTATTTTCCTCAAATGATATTTTAAACTATCTATTATTACCCGAATTTCCGATCTAGCTTGGCTATTTTCACCCAATTTATAGAACGATTTTTTTTAGCACACCGGTGTGGCAGGTGCCAAGGGCTAAGGCATTTATTTGACGCCTATGGGGCCACGTCATTTACAAGCCGCCATACTAATACACCACCTAAGCATTTGTGGCTGGTATTTAACTTAGGAAATGAATATATTTAGACTCTCCGGAGATTTATCTCATCTTTTAGCAATTTTAATACTGTTAGCCAAAATATGGAAAACACGTTCATGCGCAGGTAATTTTTAATAATTTTAAAATTACAAATTAGTTATAGATCCATGACTTTCAACCAAGGCTTAATCAATCGAATTTTTTCTTTGATATTTATTCTAGGAATATCTGGAAAAAGTCAGATATTATTCACCCTTGTTTACTGCACAAGATATTTGGACCTTCTCACTAATTTCATCTCATTCTATAACTCGACCATGAAAGTTATTTTCATTGGTTCCTCATGCGCAACAGTGTATCTAATGTATGCGAAATTTAAAGCGACTTACGACAGAAACCATGACACCTTCCGAATAGAATTTTTGTTGATACCCGTAACCATAATGGCTCTGATTTTGAACCACGATTTTTCATTAATTGAGGTTTGTTGGCTTTAAACCATACGCGATACAAGCTTATAGCTAATAATTAGATTTAACAGGACAATGTGGGGAAAGTACCATTATCCAATAACAGATTACATCTAAAACATCACTCAAAATGAAAAATATGTCTGACATCTATCATCTAAAATCATTAAGTATATAAATGGGATGTCATAATTTAAATAAAATAATACGTAAATGAAAAAATTTCATTGAGCTAATGTCAATGTTTAGGAAAAGAGGGTCAGAATCTTGAGTTAAATTTAGGTTCATCCCTATTTCAACCGCTTGTTGGATAGGAATGTGTTTTTCTGATAAACACTTACGCACAAGCTTAGGACAGTCATGTCTTAGATGCAATCTTTTACTAGCGTACATAAGAAGAAAATTATACATCATGAACCAAGAATCTAGAGTTAATTAGTATTTTTACTTGGTAGACTTGATCGGAAACACTATTGTTGTACACTAAACGGTACATTTGGTATTTTGAAGAGCTTTTAAGAGTGCTGGTTAATTAAGGCTATGCAAGTTACATCAACTTTGGCTGATTTGGAATAAAATGAGACACAATTTCCTATATTAAAGGGTGCGTTTACAGCAGCTAGTTCCTCTAGATTCTTGGTCCATGTATACACCATTAGAATTATTTTAAGTTTGTTGGCATGGAATGTTATCAATGTTTATTAAATAATTTAATCATTGTAATATCTTTGGTTAAATTTTAGATTCTGTGGACCTTCTCTATTTATTTGGAAGCAGTAGCCATTTTGCCTCAACTTTTCTTAGTGTCCAAAACCGGTGAAGCTGAAACTATCACGTCGCATTACTTGTTTTGTTTAGGCTCCTACCGAGCTCTTTACGTACTGAACTGGATCTACCGCTATTATATGGAAGGATTTTTCGATTTGATATCAGTCGTAGCTGGATTAGTACAAACTGTGTTATACTGCGACTTCTTCTATCTATACATTACCAAAGGTAATTCCCTAAATACCGATCAAAAATTTGATCCGAACTTCATTCACTTACCCTCAGTCTCCCAATTTTTTTAATCACCATTTCATTACTTTATGTAACTTTTCGTTTATTTCAGTCATCAAAGGGCAAGCTTTGAAACTTCCGGCATAAAGGAGAATTGCCACTAAAGCATTTTTTTGTGAATCAATCAAGTCATAGTTTTTCTCATTAAAAAGAGAGGGACATTTTTTACACGCTAATAACAACAGTTGAAAAAAGGGCACAACTGTCTTTAAAACTACCAAAATTATAATTGTATAAATTTGTGCCAGTTGTTACGGGGGGTTTAAATATTGTTTTGCTCTTTTTAGGCTAAATAAAATATTTCCATTCAGTGGTGGAATTTCTCTAAATGAAATTATAACACTTTCTCGTCGAACACCATTCCAAAGCATATTTCATAATAAGAACTAATAATAATATTTTGGATTAAATGGTGTTTTAAGAAGTGCAATTATTTGTTGCTTGTACATTATTAGTCGTATTCGAAAAAAACATAGCAATTTCTAGTATTTTTTGTGCACGTTTTTTTCTCCAGTTGCTGCTAGCCCTTGTAAAAAATTTTTCAACATTTTTATAGTTTTCATTATCTAAATTATGTGTATAAAAGGCGGGAGAATCGAACTTATTTCTAGCATTATTATTGTGTAACTTATTGTGTTTTGTGTTTTTGAGGCCCATTGTGTTAAGTTAAAAAAAAAACCATTAGAGACCGTAAACATTGTTTTTGAGAACAAAATTTAAAGATTGTTGTACCAATCTTCTTCTTTAATAAACTGCCCTCCATGATTTTGGGCATCATTCTAATATTTTTCATTTCTTTGACAATTTGCTTGTTTCTGTTAGAGAAAAAGCCCATGAGTTACTATACTCTTACGAATTTTACATTTTACCAAATTGAAATTTGTACACGGAGTGAAGCTACCTTTCTAAATACAGTCACATTAATCCTCCATCAATTCAAGGAGCAGTGGTGTAGACAAGGTGGTGGTTCAATAGCTCTGGACACTGGAACAAGTCATAAGTTAACCTTAGCTTAACTATATACCAACCCCTTCCAGGCTCCATGACTTTTCAAAGAAAATAAAGCCATATATATTTCATCCCGGGATTTATTTGGGCTACTCACTTTTGCTAATCTTATGATGTAACCCTTTTTTTTTAAAGTATTTTCCGGATGTTCATCTTGATAGCTTTAAAATGTAGTTTTTATGCATTTTAAAAGCTAACAGATTCAATTCCTCTTCTATAGTTCCTTTAAAATGTTTGGCTATTACACTGGCAGTGTTAAATTGAGATTTCCAATGGAAATAGAATGACCATGCATGTCAAGTAATGAAATGAAATAAGGTGGTCGTTTTTTTGGTTCTTCTCTTAGATAATATCGTGAGGAACACCACAATGTAAAATGTGATTTAAATAAAATATTTAAATTTTTCTATAAAAGTGGTATGTAATTTATTTTTTCCAGCTCATGTCCAAAATGTAAAGGGCAACGCAAGTGGCTGGGCACAGGGTGTTAGGGAAAATATCTTGCGGAGTGAATTCAGTTACAGGTTGCTTTCCCCATTCATTTTACTTCTGCACAATTTTGATTTTTTCTAGCTCTAACGATTGACAGATATTTCAAAATTGACTGAAAACGAATCTTATCATTCTCCTATACACCTTGAAAAGGACTGGGTTGGTGGCTTTGGAAAATATCTCCCTTCCCAGCTATTTTTTCCCACTGACAATGTTTCAAACCTCCCTGTGTTTGGCCACTTGCTATTCCCTTCAAGCCACCCGCATTTGCAAACAGAAATACTGGAAAAATTTGGCAGTACATCTATTACTGTTTCATTTTTTGGCAAAACACCTCTGAACATAGGAAAAAATGAATTTTTAACTCGGGTTTGGTTTGTGGAGAGAATTTTAAAATAACTCAAGAAAATACACCCTAGGATGAACTAATACCTGGACTCAGCACTCAATGCTATAACCTTGTTCTCAGTGTGTCCGCAGATGAACACCAAGTGGAGAAAAACAGCAAAATCCAGTCCAATTACCCTTTTTGTTAATAACCTTTCCGAGGTCATGATGTTAACGCACACAATTTGTGGTTTCTGGCCAGCGAAGCTCAAGGGTAAATTTAGGTGAGAGAGAGTGAAGACGTTCATTCAGTTCAAGGGAGTTGCCTCTTATTGCCAGTGGTGGCGTTGGTGTAGTAGGGGACCCCAATCATAGATAGCCTATCTAGTGCTGGGTCCAAGGGTTAGTTCATCCAAGATTCACTACACTAATCCCAGGCTATCAATAACCACCATAGGTCATTTGAGAATTCATTTACAAAGACTAGTTTCACCATTAACATTCACAATGCTTTCACGCTTAGACTAAAAAAAAGGTGATTTACTAAACCGAAATATGTTAAAATATTGCAAAATTTTCCTTTGCTTGGGAATAGTATCCCTTACCAAAAAATAAGTTGGCTAAAAACCACTTAGGACAACTTGTATTTCAACTTGGTTTTCAGTTTGTATTTGGGACAAATGCCTATTTAAAAATAACTTAAATCCTCTTTATTAATTAACTTATTTCCAACTAAACCAGAATCAACATTTACATTTAACTACTTAAAAGCAACTTAAAATATTATGTAATTTCCTGACTACTAAAAACCAACTAATTATAAACTTAGAAAAAGCAGTATTTTCCTACCAACTGAATAACAACTTATTACCCCTTTAATAGTAACTTGAAATATGCTGACAACTTGAGCCTACTTAATACCAACTCAATATCAACTAATAATGTGTATACAAACTGAAATCCAACTTATTTTTTGGTAAGGGTACACAGATAAAAAGTAATCACGCTAAAAAAAGTGTCTTAATTGTGCATTGCTGTGTGTTGAGCGAGATGAAAAATCCAAGCACTTTGACCAGCAGTCTACTGGTCCAGCAGTTAAAAAAATAAATGCTCAAAATTTAATGAAATGTTATAGAGAATTGAAAACCCCTTATCAACAAGAGCTTTTTATTTAAACAGTGTAGGAAAGATTCATTACATAAATGAGTAACAAGTTTTTTTCCTAATAAAGTCAAATCTAAAATGTTTTCATAATTTAAAAGGGAAACCTAATATTTATTGAGAAAAATTGGCACAGTTAAGGATGTATTAATACAATTCCAAAACTAAATTTTACAATTAAATTGTTTTTGCATGCTGTATTTGCATTTTACAGAAACATTCAAGCAGCGAGAGGAACATTATATAATGAAGACATCTCTGACAAATAGTGATTTTTTATTAAAAGATACACTTACTAGTGGATTAAAAAATTTGATGTTTGTAGTTAAAAAAGCTTAGTTTCAATATGAGAGTTTAAATATTTTATTTAATTAACAACTATTTCTAAATGAAGGGTTAAGGATTATAACGATACATGGGTAAGACCTCCATTAATACACTAATGGTTCCATACTCCCCTTACCAAAAAATAAGTAGGCTAAAAACCACTTACGACAACTTGTATTTCAACTTGGTTTTCAGTTTGTATTTGGGACAAATGCCTACTAAAAATAACTTAAATCGTCTTTATTAATCAACTTATTTCCAACTAAACCAGAATCAACTTTTACATTTAACTACTTAAAACCAACTTAAAAATAATATGTAACTTCCTGACTACTAAAAACCAACTAATTACAAACTTAGCAAAAGAAGTATTTTCCTACCAACTGAATAACAACTTATTACCCCTTCAACTAGTAACTTGAAATATGCTGACAACTTGAGCTTACTTAATACCAAGTTAATATCAACTAATAATGTGTATACAAACTAAATACAAACTGAAATCCAACTTATTTTTTGGTAAGGGTCTGCTTTAATGAAGGATCTATTTATAACAATGTAAGTAACGTATTAACCATAAATATAATGTGTTTTTCTTAATTAATACAATATTTCGTCCCCAAATGGCAAATTAGTAGAAAGATAAGCGTATCTATTATAGTGGATATTGCTCAACATTTTGTTTTGATACAAAACATGTTTTGGTCTCAAATTCTGGTGTTTGCAATAATTAATTTTATGCTAGTAGTGGATTCATTTTCAAAGCGTTTTAAACTTCTATAAGTTTACTTTAAATAGTAAACAAGTGGTTGAGAGATTACATTCCCAGTCACTAACAGCTGGCACTACTTCAATATTTTGTAGAATCACTTTCAAGAGAAGTGTAGTAAGAAATGTACTCAACTTCCATATTTATGTCTATTATGTTACTTAAAATAACAGTAGGTGATTTAATCATGGTATGATTGGATTTCAGACTATAAATGGTATAATTAAAACATTTCAACTGAAATAGATTTAGTTTAATATTTGTTTTCTTAAAAAAACCTAATCAACAAATTATGCAAAAAATTAATGCAAAAACTGGTACCATTTGCTTCTGTGACCAAGTAGATTAGTACGTTGAAGATTTAAACATAAACCCTGGTCATTTACCCATATCATAACAACCAATCTGAGTTATTTTATTAATGAGTAATGAGTTATTTCTTTTTTTTTACAATCAGTATTGTTAGGTTGAAGTCCCAATTTCCTGGGCCATGGCCATCACAAAGTGGTTTATGACATTATAGTAGGAGAAACGATTTATTTAAGGGAACGCGAGTATTTTCAGATCCCCACCACAGTAGCTTTGTGGCCAACTACTCGAGTTGAGTTGTCATTTGAAGCATTAAACTTTCACGTTTGTTCCCCCTCTATCAAGTACAGTATATTGCATAAAACAGGCTTTGAAATTTTAATTAAACATATATTTCTATATAATTAATCTTATTTCAATAGTCAAAACGCAGATCATTGATGACATTTACCTAAAGACATTGATTGGTACTAAAGCAAGTATATGATTCATTTCTAAGTACACTCAGTTTGTTATTTATTGAGGTAGTTCGGAGGGGCGAATCTTATTTGGCTTGAGGGATTAAGTTTAAAATACATTTAAAATCCTGCAGAAATTGTTTTTAAATAATCTTATAAAATTTTGATCTAAAAACTAGCGACAATACTAATACAATTTCAATAACTTAAGTATATAATTTTAATAATTTTTTTATTTTTTAAGGCTAAATTAAAAAAATTAAATTCCAACAGTGGAAAATAAGACTAATTAAGTCCTCTACACTTCCACTGATTTGCATAAATAAGTACTATATAATATTATTGTACTTATCTTCCGTGTAATAATTGACAATAACCATAGGTTGACTGAAGAATGAGACTATATGAAACGTGAAGAAGTAAAAAAAGACAAAACTAACTCGACAAAGTCCCGCATTATTTCCCTAAAAAGCTTAGATGCTGAAAATTGTTGGTTATTTTACTTCCTAGTGTTGAATATAGTGTACATTAAACAGTTTGAGCTAGATTTGTACCATTAACACAAGCCATGCAGAATCTAAAACCCCAATTTTAAACTTAATCTGACTAAAAGAAAATTTTAAAAATAAAATGAAATTTTTAATATTCATCAGAAAATTATTTAACTGGCTTACTTGATTTTAGCTTCAATTTAAAAGGGATATATAACCCAATTAAGCAAACAAAAATAGCGTCATTAAACATTGCTTATAATATTGTACCGTAAGAGCACGAACTGAAGATATCAGATAGGCTTTAATTTTAAGTCATAAATGGCTAGGGTTTTTACCCATTCTAACTTCTAAAATAATTCACTATTTGTGTGCCAGCATCTAAAAAAAGCTAACATTGCCACGTGTTTAGAATATATTTCAAATTTTGCTATGAGTTAAGTCGAGCGACTTTGCCGTATGCATTATGGATGCCTATTGCTATCCGATAAATTTAGTTAAAGTGCTTCTGATAATACTTCAATGCAAGGTTGCACAATGCTCTTGTTACATTGTTTTTCCTCTCAGATTTGTATAGATTTTTTCAGTCAATTTGTAACAAAAACGTTTTATATTAGAATGCATAATCTTAAACAAAGAACAAAGTAAAATAAATTTGAAGAGATAATACAAAAACCAATAAGCTATTAACATAAAGGTAACATGAAAATATTGGGAAGAATTAATCCAGTATAGAATGACCACAAGATTTTTTCAAGTAAATTCTAATGGTGGAGTTATTGGTACTCTTCAATGGCATGTTGTCGGCAGTGAGTTTGACATAATGTATTAGGAATATGGTCTAAATAATAACTCTATAGTTGCAACAAGGCAGGCAGCGTAGCTTTCCGCTGTTATGTAACATGTTTGTCATCATATGACTGAGGCTTTAAATTTTATTTCTTAAATTATTTTCCATTAAACAAAAATTAATCAACATAGATTACAGTAGATTAAGAATTTTTTCATTGGAAACACTGATAAATCAACGGAGATTATCTTTTTGGTGTGAAACAGGAAAGCATCCAAGGGGTTTTATTTGAATTTGCCACTTGCTTTTAAGGTTTGAAACCTTTTAATATTGTTAGGAGGGATGTACCGACATGGCTGATTTGTGGTTGGGAGAGCTAAACTGAATGATTTTATCCCTGTACAATTTTCGATCATTGTCAAAACCTTTTACAGTACAAAGGGGAAACCAGTATAAAAATTTCACCAGTTATACAGCTCAATTTGGCAACCAGCCAAAATATATTTTGGAAGGACATTGACATAGTACATTTTCATACACTGAAATAATTAAGTTCAAGTAAATAACATGGTACAATAAAAGTGTTTGCTAACATTTATCGTTATGCGTGATTAGCCAATTAAAAGTATCGCTATCTAAATTTCAACAAGTATGAATGGTTTTTAACGTCATAACTAAATAATTACCATAAAAATAATATTTTAAAAATCTAAATTTCAATTTTTACTCTTTACAGGTAGATATGGTATTTCAGAATTTTAAAACCCAACTAAAAATTAGTCTCTTAGACAAAACGTTGCACTATAGAACTACCAAAGTTCATGGGGTTGGTAACAATTATAAGTTTAACAGCTATAAAGACATCTTTGAAACAATTAAGATTCCGCCTCCAAATTTTCATTTAATGTACAAAATTTTTTCTGATAAATATTAATCATTTAATATAAATTTTTTAGTAATACTAAATATCACGTTTCTGATGTCGTAACTTTTACAAGGTTGTAAAAAGAAAGATATAATACACATGTATAATATATATTAGTAAAAAATTATCTTCGAAAGAGTAAATATTTAAAAAATTTATAAATTAAATTTTATGTAACAGATATACTCTAGTACGTGGCGCAATGCAGTACATTTGGCCTTTTAACTTGATTTACAATAAAGTATTGAACGCTGAGTTAGCAAGGTATAAAATATTTCATACAAAATGTTTTAAATTTTATGTTATGGTTCGATTTAACTTATTCAGGGTACGTCTCATTCGAGACTTCAACAAATTGACTCTGATATGAACGCTGGAACTGCTTTGTTCGAGTTCCTCCAAGGAGTACGAGAGTGCTTTAATTTCTTCATTGTATTCGTGTATGCGCATGGATTTTCTCATTTGATGGTAATGCTGCACGCAGGATTTGATAATAATTAATGTGGCTATTATGACTAGTATCAGAAGGAAAGCAGATAGTCGACATTTACGGGTCAGAAACGATAGACGGAAACATTGCGAACGAATCATTAATATCTTTCACTTCAGGACTAGACTGGAAATTTTTAATATTCATTGAAAATATCTGAAATTACAAAATAGTTGATGCTTTAAGAACTTGCTAATATATAATTTGGCAATTACAACACAAAAAATAGATAAGCAATAATGAGGAAAATTGTGTATACATTTTATTGTACAGAAATATTGTTTTCCCCCTTGGCCGGGTTTAAGTAACTGTACACAGTCACAGTATTGTATTTTTCGTTATTTGCCACATTTTTTTATTCACCTGGATAACAGCCATCTCTCATTTCAAATTTCTATAACTTAATTTGAGAGTAAATAAAATCATGCAGCTATTAAATACAGCTACAGGAGCATAATGTAGGGATAAAAGCTAATCCATAGATAAATGGCGTATGTGATCAATCTAGCTCAGAAGATTGTTAAGCGTTCTACTATTTTCCAAGATGGTGGACAGAACAATTATTTCATACGAGCAGAATTTTTTTGATATTTCTGGATTACACCCTTCTAATATACAAAAAAAAATCTTTGAGTTCTTAACTAATAAATGTTGGGTATGCATAGATGTGAAGAGAAGTTACAATTGAGTATGGACAAAAAATTTCATGTGTTTAAGGGTAAACTAGTTAAGTTGATACAAAGCACTACAGCTTTCCATTTTTGCTGATATGTAAAGAGCTTCAATTTCAGAACCATTAGTAACTCATAAAAGCAGAGAAAAATTCACGGTTTTAATTTTGTACGGAACTATCTTTCCCCTTAGAGGTATTTTAAAGTTCTATTTGTTGTTCAAATGGTACAGTTTTGAAACATTAGGTTATTTATTTGTTGACATAAAGATTTTGGTAGAGGTGGGCAAAATAGATAAATTAACTGAAAAAATATCAATTAACCATAAAAATTGCGGTTAATTGTTTATTTATAGATATTATCCATGGATAGAAAAGTAATTTAACATGCAAAAAATTATTTTATTTTTCAGATAATCGTCGGTTGTGGATAAAAAAAGATAAAGTTATTAATTTTTATCCAAACGCCGACCTCTAGATTTTGGTAACAATAGCACCATCTAGTTGGCTGACGGTATTAGTTTCACTGTCTGCCTTTTTGTAAAACATCTGTAGAAAATGTAACCACCTAAATATTCAATGATTGAAGAATCTATCATGGATCACTATTAATATGAGGGGACATGAGTTGATGCTGAGTACCCACTTTTGCACCACCTACCAACGAACTGTTTCATCAAAAATAACAATGTTATGATCATAAGCACCTCCTATGTAATTTGTCCAAAAACTGGAATTAACTCCCATATCATCTAGAGTGACTCACAAAATTAGGACATTAACTAATTCAATATTTCAGCCAGCTAGTCCGTAAGTTTTCATCGTACACTGGCATAGGAGATACCAGAAGAGGAGACAGGGTATAAATATTTTCCCTTTGCTGATCCCAACTACTTATTTTTTTTGTAACATTGGCTTCGTTCAGTAGCTTGCAACAAATTAAACGTCGCAGTATTTCGCAACCGGTTTTCTCATGTACGCTTTTTTCCCTTTCTGGTGTTATGTAACGTTGCTTAACCGTTGCTGAAACATTTGAACCTGCTCTTCCAGCCGGTTTCTTCGTTGTTAAACGGAACCATGACGTCACAGCATGCAGGTAGGCTAGCTACGGACGACACAGCAGACGATATTTTATAAAAATTACAACAATCGTAAACAAGCGTTCAACAAGAGAGGATAAAAAGTCTCAACGAAATCAACGCAAACGTAAAAAGGTATAAGACCGTTAAGCTTCACTGAACGTAGCCATTAAAAGGATACTAAGCTATAAAAAGCTTGTTGTAGCCTACAGGAATAAGGAGAACAGTGTTACCCTTACAACATGTTTGCATCTAGCGATTGAAAAGGGGTGTGGCACCATATTTTTTGGGAGGCGCCAACGACGTGACCTCATAATGGTCATTTTAGCGTCCAAATGAGCATTTTCTAACAATGTGCCCTGACCCCTCCCCTTGATATACTCTTGCTGGTGCGCTAACTTCAGGAAATTATTATTTAAGCCTTTACTCTGATAGAACAAGCTCAGCTATTCAAACTTCTAATATTATCATACATATATTTAGCTGTCTATGTACACAGAATTAATTGAATAACATTAATAATTTTGTATTCAAATACATAAATAATCATATTTACCATTGACTTGTGATGATCGTAATCGTAAACTGGCTCATGTATTTAGAATGCTATGGACAAAATAGCCATACAGTACTGCCAGGCATGGCATTAGAAAATATAAAATTGCAATTACAATATCACTATAACTATTGTCAGAATTTTGATCCACACCTATGGGCACCAATGGGGGGGGGGGGGGCGAAAATCGAGCATGAGTCAAAAGCCCCGCCTTTTAGGAGTTATAAATATACTTATAAAGGTATAAAGTTCCTTCCCTTCTAGGTATGACTAGTTGCCCGCCCCCCCCCCATTTTAAACCTTCTGCCGATCACACATACGGATGTACGAAGCATATTTGAAATATTTTAAAATACTTTTAGCACATGAAAGAAACTTTACATAAAAGTTCAAAAAAAGGTCCGCTAGAAAAAAAAATGACTAATGGACCTAACTCTTTGTTAGATCTATTTATTCCCAATTACGTCTCAAAATAGACACCAATAGAGCTGCTCATTCTTTAAAATAAAAGCAAAGTTGATGAGTTTAGGCACTCGTCAGTTGTAAGTAATTTTAATATTAATATAGTCTGTGACTGTTCGTAGTTTTTAGTTCAAACATAATATTACGGTGCTAGAATTGAGATAATATATTCCTAAATAAATTTTATATTAATATTTCAAAGTTCTTGCTTGTGGCAGTGCTACATGTCTTGAACCATGGTCACACTAGGGGGGCGATTCTGTAAAAAAATCAATGGGAATTCGATCTCGATACCCTATACCATGTCGAAATCGACTTTGACAATGCATTGAAGGCTTATTCGAAATCTATACCGAATACCATTCGTTGAGATCTCGAAGTTCAAAATCTAGTTTTCGATCGTATATTTACAGAAAAGGCCCCCAGATCATGAAACCCAATTTTATTATTTAATTTGAAACCCGGTTTTGGCGAAACGAAATTAAGATAACTTAGTCAGGATAAGGGAGGGTATGCATCCCAATCTACCAACGTCTTTAACAAGGTGAGGAGACCAAATGCTTGAGCAGAAGTTGAGATGAGGACAGACAGTTTCTTCCAATCTGTTTTTTCGGTTGAGTCTCATCGTGAAGCGGTCCTGTTGGGCGACTTTTTCTCGTCTATTGAATGCACTCCCTCCACGTATGAAGTTTCTTGCCCGCGGACTTCGGTCTTTCTTATGCCACTGTGAAGCGTTATCTTAATCAATTATCCATTAGTAAATCCCCCGGGCCGGATGATCTTCATCCCCGTCTTCTCAAAGAGGGAGCTGCAATTCTTGCTTCCCCTCTTTTATCGATATTTACGCTCTCTATTGTATCGGGTCAGCTGCCGACCATTTGGAAACCGGCAAATGTCACTGCCATCTAAAAGTCCCCTACTTCCTGCTTGGTAGACAATTTTCGAGCTATTAGTTTGACCTGTCTCCCCAGTAAAGAGCTCGTGACACTCTTGTTTCTTTCCTTTCAAAATGGTTGTTCTTTTCCAATGCCCAACATGGCTTTCTCCTCCGACGCTCCTGCTTCACGACTATGGAGGATGTCACACCCTGTCTTGATAATGGGGACGCCGTTGACCTTATCTAGCTAAACCTACGAAAAGCATTTGACACTGTCCCCCACTCCCTACTTATTCGCAAATAGGAGCTCTTAGAGTTTCCCCCAATCGTTGTTAATTGGATTGCTGATTTCCTAAGTAATAGGTCTCAGCGTGTTGTTCTTAATGGTGTCACCTCGTCCTGGTGCTCGGTCACTAGTGGTGTTCCCCAGGGGTCTGTTTTGGGCCCCACACTTTTCGTCATTTTCGACAATGATCTCCTCCTTGTGGTCAAGGAGTCATTTTTGAAACTTTTTGCTCATGACAACAAGGTCAGCCGCGGTATTACCTCTGTGTCTGATGCTCTTTTACTTATTCAGATGTTAATGCCTTAGATTATTAGGTGGGCTCGAACGGTATGAGTTTCAACTCCACCAAATCTTTAGTTCTGCATTGTGGGAGTAATAACCCCCTCTTCCAGTATCATCTTGGTGGCCGGCTAATAGAATCCCAAAATATCATTCGTGACTGGGGGGTGATGCTCTCGGGCAGAATGTTGGGGGACACTCATAGCAAAGCTGCTTCAGCCCAGGGAATGAGAGCCCTTAATCTATTAAGGCGCTCTTTTTCTTTTTTTAGTGCTAAATCGTTTAAGATTTTGTATGGTGCTTGTGTTCAGGGCCTCCCCAATTTCAGACGGGTCATGGATGACCGTCCCATCCGAGTTCTCAACCACTATTAGTGGTTTTTTGGGCTTAATGGAGCGTGCAATGTGAGCGTAAAGGGCCTTAGGGTTGCTAGGGGTATCATTAACCAACTGAGCCTCATTCTTGAATTTAGAAGAACGAATGTGATTGGTAAGAAGGTTCCTTTCAACGTTGCTATGGTATTCTGCCTTGGGAATATCCAAGTAGTATTAAACATTTGACTTGACATAGAGTAGCACTCCATTTAGATTTTTACCAAAATTTTAAATAAAAACTGCTAATGGTACATTTGTAGTAATGGCTACGCAAAGCTAAATTTTAATTCTATGTATCAAAATAAAATAGTAATAAAATTATTAGAGATGCCACTGAACTCACTATTCAATTTTGTAACTAACTGATATTTGTCCAAAGTGAATTTAACATTTTATAAAATGTTTTTTCTAGAAAACATTTATATTTAACCCAACCCAACTCTAAAATTTGAGTGTACAATGCTCTAAAGCAACTTCACTAATTTGGAAATGATTTGGATAATTTGTTGGCAAATGATCTAAACTATCCTTTGCTTTTTTTAAGTGACATGGCAGTCTTTGTTAAAATTACAAAGTGCAAACGTCAAAAATTAATTTAACCCTTAAACTTTCTCTTTACACTTTTTTATCATTTTAATATAAAAAATTTCCAATTAAAGCTTAAGATGGAAGAAGAGGATGAAAGTATGGTCTTAGAGGGCTCAGATGTGGATCAAGAGTTTGATGATGATGATGATGCCAATTCTCGGAGAAATAAAAGAATGCTTAGTGGACGTGGAGTTACATTAAATATGCTCATCAATGATAAAATCTTAGACCCAGGCATTGGCCACCTCACCATTGACTATTTGGTATGTTTCTATATTTGATATTATGTTGAAAAGCTAAGTATTCGAAGCTTACTTGTGGCTGTGGCTTGTTTTTGTTGCCAAGGTAATGAGTTTATATTGACAATGACAGTAAGTCGCCCATGGCAGTTGCATGATTATTTTCAATGTAGGTTCAAGTGGTGTTTACCACATGACCTGTATAACACCTGGAATTATGTCATAGTGACTGTTTCATGACCAGCTATGAGCTATGTGTATAATGGTACGAGCGAGCACCAAATATAATGTTAGATTTCAAGAAATATTTTGTGTTCTTGCTAATAAAAATATTTGTTTCTTTTAATAGGGAGCCAAATTTGTTGGAGATCTTTTACCCGAAGGTAAAATAAGATGGCAAGAATCAAAAGAAGTTTTTTCTTCACCAAGTGCATGGGCTATCCATTGCAAGAAGTTATTGAATCCTGATAGAAAACCAGGCTGTGGTTGGTCTTCGGTAAGCCCTATTGTAAATGTTAATGTTATTGTACTTAAGAAGGATGTAGGGCACACCCTAATAACCCAATATAAATTGACATTACTGAAATAAGGTAATTAAATATACTAGTATCTAGCCAACGAATTCAGTTATATAGTGTTCCAAATGAACAGATGTGTTACCAATGCATATAGAATCACTTAAAGGGAGTAGGAAATAAATTGAACACACATTATGACATGGTTTTAACATAAGGGTGGTCACAGTGTCTTCAAATCCTGGAGAAGTCAGGGGATTTAAAAATGGGTCTAAAAGTCAGGAAATTATAAGAACTAGTTTAAAAAGTGAGGAGAAAGTGAGGGAATTTAAAGAAGTATTAAAAAAGTGAGGGGAAAGTTGGGGGAATTTTAAGAAGTATTAAACAAGTGAGGGGAAAGTTGGGGGAATTTTAAGAAGTATTAAACAAGTGAGGGGAAAGTCATGGAATTTTAAGAATTATTAAAAAAGTGAGGGAAAAGTCCTGGAATTTTAAGAAGTATTAAAAAAGTGAGGGGAAAGTTGGGGGAATTTTATTAAAAAAGTGAGGGGAAAGTCGGGGGAATTTTAAGAAGTAGTTAAAAAGTGATGGTAAATTAACTGAATTTTAAAAAGTAGTAAAACAGTGAGGGGATCGAAAGTAGGGGAATTGTAAAAAGTAGTAAAAAAGTGATTAAGAAATCAGCGAATTGGTTTTCTATTGGTGTTATTATATAGTTGGTATTATGTTTTTGTGATGTTTTGTCAGCCCTTATAATGTATAAATTAGTATATCCATGTTATTTTAAAACCTTACTAAAGCGTTTTTACTCATCAAAGTAGGTAAATTCAAGTGGTCAGGGAAAATGATGTTAGACAGTCAGAGAAAAGACTGGGAAAGTTAATAATAGAAAATCTGTGGCAAACCCCAGTAACTAGTGCTAATCACTTGTACCTTCTTTTAAACCTGGTGTCAGGAATGTGGAATTCTTTGAACCACCATAAATATGAGTTGGTTTTTAGTTGGTATTTAGTTGGTTTTCACATTTAAGTTGGTTTTAAGTTGGTTTTTAGTTGGTATTTAGTTGGTTTTCACATTAAGTTGGTTTTAAGTTGGTTTTTAGTTGGTATTTAGTAGGTTTTCACATTTAAGTTGGTTTTAAGTAGGTTCAAGTAGCCAGCATATTTTAATAAACTATTTAAAGAGGTAATAAGTTGTTTTTAAGTTGGCTGGAAAATACTCATTTTTTGAAGTTGGTTTTAAGTTGGTTTTTAGTGGTCAGATAATTCCTTATAATTTTTAAGTAGGTTATAAGTTGGCTTTAAGTGGTCTTTATTAAGAGGTCTTTTTAAGTAAGTTTTAAGTTGGTTTTAAGTGTTCTTTATTAAGAAAGCTTTTAGTTGGTTTTAAGTTGGTGTAAAGTGGTTTTTAAGTAGGTTTTTAGTTGGTATTTAGTTGGCATTTGTTCCAAATACCAACTTAAAACCAACTTAAAAAGTTACAAGACCACTTATTTTTTGGTAAGGGTCTTGATGAATGCGCTCCTAAATATTTTTTCCACCATCCTTGAGTACAGCCACTAGGGTTGGGTCTTTAACTATGATATAACGGCCAATTTTTCTAATATCGGTATTGGCCAATATCGGCTTAAATGAAGCCAATATTGGCCAATTTTAGGAAGAACTTCTAAAAATAAGAAAATTCTCGATTTACTAATGATAATATTTTATTTGATTGGCCGCGCCAAGTACGCGAGACTTCAGAAGCTAGATCATATCTTTTTTTAGACTGGGAGTTACGAGTGTAAACAAATAAAAAACGATATTCAATTTGTGATTGAAAATATGTATCAAGTATAGTGAAAAGAAACATTCGGATATGCTCTTGCAAACTTTTTTTAATTAAAAATTAGAAAAAAAAATGATTTTATCATATACACAACTGTTATGATAGATAATCGGCCGGTCGATGTATTGGCTGTACCCATATTGGTGCATCCTTATTTGGAATTTAATTTTAAAACAAATTTTTCCGCAGATAAAATACAAAGGAAAGAAGCTGGATCATTATAAAGCTGCTTGGTTTAGGAAACACAAAAATAATCCTGCTATTGGTCTCCCCCCTTTGGTAGGTACCATATTTGTATGAGTTAAAGTTTAGAAAAGATTTTAAAAATTTATTGCAACAAAAATAACGCTTTGGTTGGATTATCTACAACAGGTGCCATTTTGATTCTATTACTAGTCCTATAAGTTACATAATAGACACATTCAGTTATTATCTCACATTTTTTCCTTATCTTCCGAGTGTAAAATTTTTATGATTAACCATTTATAGAGTAAAAACACATTATAAACAGTGTTATGGTCAGCCCTTATTCTTCAAGCATTGTTTAAATTTACAAAAATTTCTGTAACTTTGCAGATAGGAATGGCAAATATGACTGGGCTTGTGTCGTCACCAATGAGTTTTGCCACATCGAGTATAGAAACAAATCGTGTCAAGTAAGTTTTATACACTTTTTCATAACACATTGATGCAAACAGTAGCGGCCCCAGCAAGTTTTTCTGGTGGAGCGAGGTCTCATTGTGGCGCCGTCTTGCGGGCAAAAGTTATTGGTCCCGTCGTACCGATCCCGTTTCGTCGCCCCCACCTATGACGGTGCCCGGTGCTGTCGCACCGTTGGCACCACCCTGGGGCCAGTGCTGGATGCAAAGAATATAAACCACGTGGAAGGGTTGTGGTTATCCCTCTCTTAACCTGTACCTACACTAACTATTGCTTTAAAACATCTATTATTTATTATGAAATATCGATAGGGGTAACAGAACTTATTCTGAGGAAAACCCCCTTCGATAGATAAAAGATAACTTGCAAACATATTGCCAAAAAAGCAGTTCTCATTCAGTACCACAGCGTTGAATTTAATCCAAGTTCACTTTAGCTGAGAGGTCATCCATTAAGTTATCTCCTCGAACCTGTTGATATAAAATTGCTCACAAACCACTAATAGTTTTTGAAATTCACAAAAATTTTGGTATTGTTTTACTGGTGTTTGTGACTTAATGAATGCAATAGATCTTAAAAGAAATTAATTGATTCTAGAAACTTAAACATGCAGTTCATTGTATAAATTGGCACGCGCTGGTTCTGAAGGGATAATCTTATTGGCTAAGACAAATGCAGATAAATATTGCACGTGCGACGAAAAAATGGGCGATATCATTCACGGGTTTTTAATTTAAAAATCTGTCCTTTTGACGGTTTCTATTTTCACGAGAATAATTTCTTTTAGCGCCTATTTATGTAGCAATCAGCGTAAACAAGACAGTGGTTGTCGTCCTGGTGATAGAATTGTCATGAACCATGCTTTGCTGGGAAACCGATGCCCAGAGCAGTATGTATATGTTTGATATTTTTTATTTTGTCCTTAATTTAGAGAAGCAAGTAACCACAAAATAGTGTAGTTTTAGTTTACACCAAAATAAAAATGTTACATTGTTAATATGAATGTCTTCAAACACAAGTTTAATGAGGACAACAATATTCATTACCTGTCTATAAAAGAGACTAGGAGAAACACATATGGAGATAATTAGATTAATAAATTTAATATGACTAAGACTCAATAATCAATTTGAAAAATCACAATTTTCATTGGTGAATATCTTATTAGATATCAGAATGAAATGTCACTAGCCACCATCCATCTGTTTGCTTGAAGCCAAAGCTTTAAAATGCTTTAAAAATAAAAAAACAATACACAACTGGCAATTGGGAACTTCTTCTGTTAACACATATATAAACCTCATCTCCCCTATTTCCACATTATGTAATTTGAAAACTGAATCATAGTGCGAGATTTTGACCCTTTTTTTAGGCATTGTACCAAAATGTGGTATTAATAAAGTTTTAACAGAAATTTATAATATATCTCTTATGAGTGAAATATCCATCTATCTAGGCCACTAAAATTAAACTGTCACCAGCTCAATGCAGATTCTGCGGGGCGTATATTTTCAGCCACATCACAAATAAAAATTTACTAAGTCTACTACTTCGCTTAAATATGTAAAATGTAATAATTTCATGCAGTAGTTATATTTACCTTTTAATAAACCAAATTTTTCTATTGAAATAATATTAGAAAATCAATGTATTATATTTTTTGCCCCTCACTTTTCTCTAACCAAACTTTTTAAAAAAAATTAACGGGAGCCTGCCTAAGATAATTATTTCATTAGTCACTTCAAAAGACATAAAAACCATTTTAACTTTGTTATATTTGTCATATGAAATGGTTTTTTATCTATTTCAGCAATACAAATACGCAAGTTCTATCAACTCCATTTAGTTCATTAGATCGAATTCAACCATTTACAGTCACAATTGCCACAAACTGTTTACTTTTAATGGTAAATTTTTCAAACCTGGTTATTTAATTTACTGATTGCGTTACAAATATATATGTTTTAGGATTTCCATTGTCATTTGACTAAGAGTGAAGTTGTGGGATATTTAGGAGGTACTTGGGATATAGCTTCTCACAGTAAGCCTTTCTTCTGAATTTTATAGTGTGTCCATAAAGTTATAAGGGATTCAACTAGCATTTTCCATTCGACTGCTCGATATTTGCTCTGAATCAATTATCTGACATAACTGATCTCAATACCACTGAGAAGGAAATGGAACATGTTTCTGAAGATTCGTGCAGTTTTATTCTCAAGCTGAAAAGAAACACGCGAACAATTGACAGGCAGATCAATTTCCAGCACTCGTAGCCATAAATGGAACAAATGTGATAACTGATTGGAGCAGATCCAAGCACGTAAATGGAACCGGGGAAGTGAAACGTGGTGATCTAGAGCGCTCATGAGCAGTCAAATGGCGCCGCTCATTAGTCACTTCAAAAGACATACAAACAAATTTTAACTTTGTTATATTTGCCAAAATTTTACAATAGCTCCTCCAGTTTTTTTTATTAATTTTTTTGCACCTAAGTATGTTAAATGAAATAGTGAACGTGATGGAAATTTTTCGTTTTGGCGGAAATTAATATTTAAAAAAAAATGAAAACCGATTAAAATTTAGCACGGAAAATCGTAACTAAACAGATCAGTAATATATGCATTGGCGCCTGATGGCACCCCCCAGCACCATTTTTTTATCATCAAGCTGTGCAGTCTATTATTCTTACCTAGTGACATTGGACCTAGTACGCCCCATCTCAATTTTTACCTATACTACGGTCAGCTATAACCCTACTCGTAAGCACTACAATAGTTACATTTAATTTTTTTCAATATATTATTAATTTCTGCCATATTATTTTAATGGTATTATTGTTTTTATATATTAAGGAATGATATACAATAGATTGGACCATATATAATTCGAGGAGCTATTTTTACATTTGGCCTTATATTTTTATGTATTTAAACTAGGCTTAGGTAGTCGGACCACTAGCCTGGTTTTTAATAAATGTTTGTCCAAATTTAAGACATTTCTGTTATAGTGTCTTTTAAGTATACGCATAGAACTGCAAGTAGCGTTTTTTTAAGTGACTTCATGAACTATACTTACAGCAATATAATCTGCTCTGCTTGCTTTTTTACTGATTGAAGCCAAGGCTCAGCAAAAATTTAAATTCTTTCAGCAAGTTACATAACTTGTCGTTTCTTAGTTTTACTTCATGGGCATCCTTGTTATAATACTTTTTTAGGAATAATATTAAAGCTATTTTTTTATTAAATTTAGATCTAGCGATATTACAAGCTTTTCCATGTAAAAGTCGTTTGGGTGACACTGAAAATAGTGCTGCTGTAGAAGATGAGGTGAGACTATTTAAAGTTACAGTATATTTCTTTTAATAGAAAAGATTTTCTATAAAACCAAGAATGTATTTATTTATACTCAGGGAGAATGAATATGTCGAGATTATTTTTAGCGTTTCTCCAATTGCACCCGTTGGGGCCCCCGGTATGCTCCTCCGCTGTAATAAAATCAAATAATACTGCAATCTCATTGGTTCTTAAAAATTATGTTTTTCGACGCGATTAACGCTGCTGCGAGGACGCAAAAAATAAGACCGCCTCCTTTTTTCCTCCCCCCCCCCCCTTAGCGTGTAGGGGTTAGGGCCTCAACGTGTCCGTCAATAGTCTCGACATATTCATTCTCCCTGAGTATAAATAAATACATTCTTGATAAAACTAAATGAAAAAATAAATTGTGTTGCTGTTATGTCCCAAAACAGAACTTTATTAGTACAATCTTAGTACAAGTTATTTGCACATGCACTAGAAAATATGAAATTCCTCGCGACTATAAAAACTCATAGCCTTATAAAAGTAAGGAACAAATGTAAATGAAACATCAAAACAAGAAGGCCAAGTTAATTTATAGAAAGAAATGTTGCCTTTAAAAAGTACCAGTGGTGAATTATTTCTCTACATTTGGAATAGAAGTTCACTGATTGGCTCTTTTTTACCATATAAACACATTATTTTTCTAAGAACTAAAACAATTCTCAAAGAATGAGCAATAATTGAATTTTCTTAAATACGTTGTTTTCTGAGTGAGCGTCTTGTTAGAGACACTCAATGTAGTTTAAGCCTCGCCTGTTCATTCACAGCAGGTTGGTAAATGGAGCCATAGACATTCCAAGTAAATTGAAAAAACCGTTATAACAACTGCTTCCTAATTTAATAAAATGTGAATTATTTTAGTTCATGAAGCCTGTGCCAGTAATTAACAAACTCAGTTCATACTAATTGTGATGTGTTTTGTATGGTATTTTAAGATTAGACAGTCATTGGAGAGAAGGAATTTAACTTTAGTTGGATGGTATCATAGCCATCCTCACAGTAAACCTCAACCCACAATTCGGGACATTGACAATCAAATGGAATATCAAATTATCATGAAAGGGGATTGTGACTCATCTTATACTCCATGCATTGGTCTTGTTTGTTGTAAGTTATAATAGTATTATCAAATTATCAGTATTTATTTCTACTCATACATTGTTACAATATTATTTATGCTCTGTCAAACAGAATTCAATAGTTTGATTACAGCTTTATAGTTTATTTAATTAATAATGTAATGTAGCTTCCTCTCAGTGCTCTAAAAATCCTCAAATGGACAGGATGCTTTCATGCTCTTATCTTGTTTGGTACATATATTAACAGTTTTTAATTAAACTTATTTCTTTTGATAACTAAGTTGTTTAAGTACCTCCAATCCACACAACATACATGGCTTTGCTCTGTTGACACTTGCACTTTTTTGCCTCTTGATGAGCTAGGTCATGAATCTATTTTAGATTAAATTGATAAATACTTCCTTAGTGCCATTAAAACAACTATTGTGCAGCTCCATCATAGAACAATGAGGCCTTTAGCCCTTTACAGTATAGTTTGTGGCCCCTACTAGATGGTGGGAGTGTATAAATATATTTCTAAAAACAGTGTAGGTACATTTGTTTGGCTGGATCGCTTGAAAAACGTGAAAAAGATAGGGCCACTGGAATAACGTGAAAAATTTAAAATAATAACGTGGAATCAAGAATGTATTTATTTATACTCGGGGAGAATGAATATGTAGAAATTTTCCACGGACATGTTGAGGCCCTAACGCTGTCACGCTGAGGAGGGGGGGAATAAAAAAGGAGGCGGTCTTATTTTTTGCGTAACTCGCGCCAGCTTTTTACGTCAATCGAGTTGGGAAACGTTAGTTTTAAGGAACCAATGAGATTGCAGTATTATTTGAATTGTTTCAAGCGGAGGAGCATACTGGGGGCCCCAACGGGCAGAATTGGAGAAACGCTAAAAATAATCTAGACATATTCTCCCCTAGTATAAATAAATACATTCTTGGTGTAATCGGAATAATGTGGAAAGTAACAAGGCTGGAATAATGTGGAAACTATGCAACGGATGCCCTAATGTATAAAACCTAAATAAAGTAGAAAATTATAGCGAAAGATAACTATCAACACTATCTAAATACTCCTTATTGGAGGGCTGCCATCCTCCATACCCCCAGCGGTATAGCTAATCACGGTGGTACATTGTGAGATGGTGCAAGTGCCTGCTGAAATCGTAAGCGTAACGTTTTAATTATACTTTCCATGTTATTCTTGTTTTGCTACTTTCCACGTTATTCAGGTTGCACATTATTCCGATTCTAGTTTTAACATTTTCCACGTTAGTTTGAATGAACGGTATTCAGCGTCTCTGTTGGGCTGTAGCTTAAGTTATTTAAACTTTTGTTCCTGCTTTTGGCAGTTAAGTTTTATCACATGCATTTTCTCTAAAATTTGATAATTAAAACTAAAAATTTTTCAAAAGCAATCAACTTTCTTCATGGGTTAAAAAAAAATTTAATTTAAAGGGACTATGAATTTAGCATTTCTGCCACCAGGTTTAGCAGAAGAACAACATGTATTGTGTGCTAGCAGCTAGCTGATTTTTGGATTTAGATCCTACTACATTTCATAAAAATATTGATTGCCAGCTCCGGACATCAAACCCGAGCAAAATGACCATAAATTTATTTCAAATTCTGAATACATGGTGGCATTAATGACAGTTGTGTGGGAAAGTGTTTTCACTGAGGAGGAAGCATTTGACTGTCAGAAACTATCTTTATCTCTCCTCTTCTATTTATAGCTCCGTTTAGTGTTGAAAAAGGCTTGGAAGCGGACTACTTGGCATATTGGGTTATGCCTCCACCAGAGGTATTATACTAGTTTTTCTTGGTTTTAAGTAATAATTTTTTACACCATATATTTTCTGGGTATGGGTTACGGTAGAATAAAATTGTTTCCTTTAAATAACAGTGCTATGCATTCTTGGAATTGGTTGAGGAGAATTAAAACTTGAATCGAATATCTCAACAATTGGAAAAAAAATTTGTTCCTAAACTTTTTGTGTATTTAATATACTTTCTGATTTAATTTCATTTTTTGGAATTAATCCTTTTTCTTTTATCGTATATATATTTTTTAATAGTCCTCTGTATATAAGTCACAATGTAAGGTGAATCGGGTTTCACTCTTGAAAATGGTACCATGAAGGTAACCGAAACCACGGTCGGGTTTTTATAATAAACTTTTAAAGCTTGTGCACGAGAAAAATTCGTTGTCGAGTAAATTTATTTTATTTTATATACATTTTGCGCAAGTTACTTGCTAACTCTTAATAAATAAAACTTGAATCTTTTTAAATAACTCCATAAGATGAAGGGAAGACGCTTTTGCTAAACAGAGTTCAAATTGGTATCTGGTTGGAGTCTAACCCAACCTAGCACTTCGACCATAGTCCCATTGTGCTAACGAAGAATGAGTTTCCTATATTCATATTATTTGGAGGCGAATTACCCGCTACATATTTAATTATGTAAAAAAATAGTGAAACCAGTTTTATAGATATTAAATATTCTCCATAAGACAGAGCTAGTATAGCCTAACCAGCCAACTGCTAGGCATTAAGCGTTTAACCTTCTATATATAGCATGAAAATTATGTATAGGAATCATTTTCTCTTTTTTAGCATCGTCCCTATGAATATGGGAGACCAATGCAAATGGTCTATAATGTTGCAAATGATTCGTTTCTCACCCAGGATCTGCTTATGGAAATGGTAAGCTGTACACAAGTTAAAAACGTACCCATTTAGTACTGCTCATTGTGGAACTCTTGCTCAAATATGCAAATTTTATTCATTTTTGTTGGCATCATCTGTCACTAGCAGTGAGAACCTTATGAGTTTATTCCTAGTTAACCCAAAGCTATATTTAATATATATTGAAAAAACCATTAATAGCAGCATATGCTGGTATTAATGGTTTTTCAACTCCCGTCTCAAGAGTATCAGTTCAGTAAATAAGTAATATTTGAGACCTCTCAACTATTTCAACAGAACCATTAAAACTAATCCCTATGAGTTAGTCGCAATTTAATGTATGTTTTTGTTTCACCAAATTAAAAATTTTTGGAGAGGCTATCAAAGTGTAGAGGATTTTAGTTTTACTCTCATTTGTCATTGAAAATGTTTTATTTCATTTTGTTTATAAAAATCAGAGGCAATTAGCTGACTATTACCGTGGAGCACCTGACGTGACCAATTTCAAATCTGAATTTAAAGGGAAGGATAGAATTTACACTTTCTGGGAAAAAATTAAGGCATCTCTAACTTTGAAGCTACCCAGAGATTTGCAAGTGACTGGTGGCCAACCTGCAGCGCATTTACAAGCTGTGAATCATTTTTGGGAATTTGTAAAAGGACTTATTTTAGTATAAATTTGGTACAATAGGTTTTTATTTTTTATAATTTGTCTCATTTGTATGTGGAATTATTCGACCAGTATTTATTTTGAATAAAATGTTTTAAAACGTCAGAATGCAGTTTTTTGACATAAAATAATGTCTGTTTAAGCTAATAACTACCGCCCCAGCACAGCACCCCACACAAGGAGAACGTAACTCGTCAAAAATTACATCTTCTTGTGTACATTTTTCATTGGTTAGACGCTTTAATGCCTGCTGCCGGCGAAAGGGGAAAATTCAGAAAATCTTCCCCATTTCTGTAAAACGTTCATCCAATGAAATTTGTACACAACACTACATTAGCACGTTTAAAGGCTAGCTGTGTTATTACAATTTTTAAAATGAAGTTTTTGCATTCAAAAATTGGCAAATAAAATGTTAGAATTACAATTTCCCACAAAAAACTGTTTGGTTGATAAAATGAATCTATTTTGGGTAATATTTTATGTTTTTAACGCTTTCAATTGATCATTGGATCAAGTAAATTTTACATGTGACATCATTCATGCAAAGCAATTCCCAATGAGAATTAAAAGCAAAATTTTCAATAATCATAGTAAATTTGCTGAAAATAACCAATGGAACATGTATAAACTATTAGAGCACTCTGGTATTTATAGGGCAGCCCAAAGAAAAACGCCATTAGTAATGGACCAAAGTAGGTAGCAGGCCACCCAGCAAACACAAATCATCCCCAGGATATTAATTTACCAAATCTCAATGGAACATATCATATTGACCTAACAAAATTATCCAATTAACTTAACACATGTACATTGCTGTTAACATGCTTGTTAGGCCCCAATGGGAGATGACAAAAAATATTTAGAAGCGTTTGAACCCTTCCAATTTTCTACCAAAAATATAGTTAGCTCTGGTAATTTTAGAGCCCAAAATTATAGATTATACCAGCTCTTGGTGGGTTTATGCCCTTATGTAACAAGTGTGACAGTGCCCACCCTGTGGCGAAAAGACTATGGCAGCCCAATATATTTTTTACCAGTTATGAGCAGTGAGTAGGAGGGGAAGTCTAATATTTCTTTGATTTTTGGCAGAGATGTTGTCCTCCACGTTTCTCCACTACCAAGATGCTACTTTTGTGAGTCTTGATTATTCTTTCTAAAGGACTCTGTTATATTCCAGGGTCTTTATTATGACCCTTTAACATTAAACATAAGGTGGTACCTTGGGTATTAGCCTAGCTGATAATTATTATTATTATTATAACCCACCCTCCAATTATCTTCTGGTAATAAAAATGAGGCTATTTTTTAAATTACTTGTATTAAACACAATCTGAAACAATACAGTTCAAATTATTTACAAATTCATTCTCTATTATAATAGTGCTTTATATAAACTCGAAATAAACATACAAAATATTCTCTATACAATTACATTAGATTGTCCGCGAATAAAATACTGATTCCTTCTTAATAGAACATTCTGTGGCCGTTACCAAATTTTTCATACCTTAACTAAGGAATATTTTAAAAACACTCGATTCAATAGCTACAGTACAGTATCAAAATTTTACCATCAAATTTCTGGCCATTCACGCAATTACAAAATTTCCCATGAGATCTTGTTTCCGTATTAAAACTGAGCAAAAAATTAAGATTTACATTAAAACTGAAAACTGTGTGACGTTTCATTTATAGAACCGTAAAGAAAGAAGCAAATATGTTTTGTAATTGGCAGAGTAACCCTGACTAGATAAAATAATTCTAATTTTTGGATTTAATATTTCAAACAATTTTTACTAATCACAGTTTTATCATTTAATTTTTTTTATATTTCCCGAGGCACTTTGAGAACATTTCTCTCGACATTCATTTTACAGCGAATTTGAAAAAAGATATACCAATTCACGAAAAGAAGTCTCAAATAATCCAAGAAATAAAAATTTACGCATTACACAATTTGATATTAATTTTGAAGATGATTAAATTTTGTATAAATTATTCAACGGAAGATATTAAACAATAAAATATTCAAGATATCTAAAACAAATTCAAGTTAATAGAATTAAAACTAATTATCATTTTATTTAGATGAAACAATAAATAAAAGTGCAAATAAAATATGGAAGGGCTAATAGAACATGCGTAAAAAGATAAAGCCTCTGCACATATAAAGATGATAAATTTTACGAATATTTATCTACATTGATTTTTTTATACCTGTACAATGATGTAGAAATTTAAAGCTTTACAATTTTTTTTGTTATACAGTGGTTGGTTTTTTTCATAAATGAATTCATCACAAATGAATCGAAGGTATCTGGGGTTAACCTAAGTTCACAACAGTGTTCTAACAGTACTTGTAAATAAAGAGGGAATAACCTTTTTTTTCAAAATTCATTTCCTTGGATGGAAGCACAGGATGGCAAATTTATTTATTTGTTTCGTTTTTTTTGGCCACTGCCACTTCAATGCCTCAATATTTGAAACTAACAAGTTTTGGGCACTAAGGTTTGTTATAATAGGAAATAAGTTTTTTCTTGAAAACAAATATATGCACCCCTAATTTAAAAAAAAGTTCCGTTTGTACAGGTTGTTTTTGTTGTTTTACTTGACATGCTGTGCTTTCTTTTTCTGGCCGCAAGCATGTCGTAAAAAGGGTTGTGACTAATGCTTTGGCTGAAATTAAGAGTAAAGTTTGCATAAATAGGACTTACTATTATCAGAAGTATAAGAAGTATATACTACATCTCTTACTGAAGAGTATCCATCTAAATATACCTAACATACTGCTAATTATATTCTCTAGAAACTCTTGAAGTTTTTCAATGTACATTTTGGTATAGAAAATAATGCTTAAAAATTAAGAAAATATCTCAACGCAGAGTAAATTTTATATTTTACATTAGTAAACACTTCATTTTTGGTCTCAGCAAAGTTGGAAATTCACTCTCATGTCTGGGCCCCTTGCGAACTTACAGGTTTCATTTTCATAGTGTAGATGGATATTTCTCTCGTAAGAGGTATAGTATTAGGTTCTGTTTTTAACAACCTTTGGTCAGTGCTTACCGTATACATTTAATCCAATCTTCCTTCTCTTCCTGCGTTGCTGCTGACATTCTGTAAACAGTGTGCTTTCCTTCCACCACTTTTCCTTCGGAGTCAGTCTTACAAGCTTTAATAACGTCATTTCCAGTTGAATAAAGCTCAAAACAATTTGGTTTGTTGCGATCGGCTACTTCTCGAACTTGTACATTTTCAAGAGGAATTATTCCTCTGGGTTCTTTGTCCTAAAATTTATACAAAGTACATTAACACTAGCTTGCACCTGATTATTCATTTCATCAAGAACATATTTAGGTTTAACTAAGAGTCAACCAATACCTAGGTGGCATTGAAATTTGCACTTGACATTTAATCTACAACTATTTTGCTATTTATGATTACTACAGCATTTAAATAGCTAAACTGGAACAGAGCGTGTGTAGTCTTGTTTAACACCATCGTTAGCATAGTTGGAGTAGAAATCTTCCTCATTGATTTAAATGAAACTTTTGGTTAATTAATTATACATTTTCTCTAAAAACAAAATACTTTAAATTGGTGGTTTTATGGAGTCAGGGAAAATGTATGATTTCTGTTTTAGCCCAGGTAAGAAATTAACCAAATGTGAATAGTAGGTAGACTCTTAAGATACATGTAAAACCTAAATACATTATTGATTTCATTTCATAAAAATCAAATAATTACTGTTGTATATTCAAAATAGTAAAGGCAGTTATCATTCAGAATAAACCATCTTCTTTTCCAGCTTTTATACCTTCCACCTAGGAATGGAATAAACAATTTGGTACAAGATATTATTGACAAGTTACTGCAGTATTAAATATATTAAAATGGTTGGGCACAGGGTGGTGTGAAAGGTCGCTGGAAGGTCATTTTTGGTAAGGAAGTTTATTCCTAAAACGTTTCAGCCTCACCACTTTCCGAGGTGGAAGAGACTTAAATTTTAACATAGGGGAATGAATGGGTTTAAAACCAAGAACTAGAATTTTGTGGTTCAACCTTTTTCTACCAACCTGTGTCTGATTGTTTAACTTAAAACTTTTTTAATAAAAAATTACAATAAAAAGTTTACAACATTCTACAAAAGTATTTAAAGCACCACAATACGATGTCATGATTTCAACGGAGCTATCAGGTGGTTTCGGTCTTTTCTATAAATGGGATATACCAACTGGGTAAGAGAATTAAGACATTGCTTATCTAGATTTTAGTTTCAATAACTCCCATTAGAAGAGAATGGCACTGGAAACTAGATGAATTTATTTAATAGAGTAGTCCTCTGTTCCTTCTTCACAGACATACTTATATACTTTTGAGAAATAATAAACTTTTGATTAAGGGCTGTTCACAAATTATGTAACGCAGATTGGGGGGAGGTGTTTGTGCTACTAAAAATGGGAGCGGTCACAACAATGTTACATAACAAGTCATTTAAATACCTGAAACATTTCAATAAATAAAATTTATTGACTAAATTATAAAATCTGATTGACATCGTGGAACAGGAGGTTCATTGAAATTTGCAACATTATACGGTTAATGATGCTATTATTATTATTATTATTATTATTAAAGGGGCTGGGAATTTGTTACGTATCCATGGCGGTTGAGGTCATGGAAAATTTTGGCTGCGTGAAATGACACAGTGTTATGTGAACAGCCAATAATGTACTTGTAATTTTAACTAAATACAATTTAATGTTGCAGAAATGAATTAAATGTAAATAAAAAAATTAAATTAATTAGTAGAGTATATATACTACATGCTACCAAAGTTTCATTGTAAAAGGAGCAAATGACAAGTACGAAACGAACTAAAATCAGGAATAATTGAAATACAAGTTCACAATTGGAATTCATAGTTATTAACAAACAAAATAATACGAGATGACTGTGAACAAACGACTGAACTGAATTTCAAGGAAAAATGTAACTTAGGTGAAATGAAGAACCATTTCTTTACCCACTTAAACATAATTCCTGGTTAGTATACGATTCAATAGAATTTTGAAACAAGACAGTAGATCTTAAAATTTAAACAATAAACCCATCTATTTTCTTAGACCTATAGAAACAATCAAACAAAATTTCTTATATGTATGTTTAACAAAATGTAGTTCTGAATGCCAATTAACCTGCCTTCTGACAACAATTCTTATTGTACCTCACATACGTTTGAAAGTAAGTTTCAAAATAATCTAAGAAATAATCAAACCAATTTCCTCTAAATGATGTAAATTTTGATGTAAGTTTTAATTTAAGGAATAATTTACTTTTAATTATAATTAACTTTCCCAAAGTAAAAATTTTGGCAAAAATTACAATTCTAGCTTTTGTCAGAGATCTTATCAGTAAGTACACTAATATACTAGTATACAGGGCAATTCAATTATATATTAATTATCCCTCAGTTGCATATTTATTATCCATGTAAAGTGAACATTATAGAAGCCTTCAACTAACAATAACCATATATTCCAGATTTGTTACTGGGCATTGCGTTGCCTCTTGGAACAGCCTGTGCTTTCGTGCAACAAGTGGGTGTATTGTATGTCTTTTGGTACTCCAGTATTCGTAATCGAAGGTAGGAAGTCAAGGACCCAATAGCATGACGTATCATTCTTTACCCTCCACTCTGCGCGAATTATATGTATTCACTGAAACTCGTGCTACACCAACATTTTACAAAGGATCGAGCATGGGCATGGCCAGAGGGGCAACGCACCACCCTGTTTCCCTATTTTCAAATGGTTCTAGACATCAACAAATACAATTATAAACCATTGACAAATCACTAGACTTTTAAACTAAACAGAACACTAATTGTATGTGATAATTGCAAAATAATATTAAAAACTTTGCTAAGAATAAAACACATGAACAAATTCTGTTTAATGCATTTAAAATTTTTAAATTTTGCTTTTGAAGGTTGTAAAATGCCTTTGGTTGACTGTTATGAATAAATCATGAATAAGTTCATTTGAACTACAATAGGTGTTCCACCTCAGTCTTGGAAATGGAAGATTGAGCTTTGTTCTTACAATATTGGTAACAGGTTACAACTCAAACAAAGTTTATAGCCCAAAATTTATTTAGTAAAATTGTAATACGTATCTTTTCACTAATATATTTTAATAAAAACTTTAACACACAACAAAATATTTACTCATGTGATCATTTGTCTATGGAGGAATAAACATACAGAGCTATAGGGAATCCAGTTTGTTGTTAGCTGCCATGCCACTAGAGCACCACCCTCCAAGAGGGCCGGAAACACACTACTCGCCATCTGTATTTGGTAGACATAACTAAATCACAATTTTTTCTTCTTTGTCTCTACCACATACAGGTCCAAAGACCTGGCAGCGATTGATGAAAACTGCATTCTCTACTGCTACAGTTACTCTTTCAAGTTTATATCTGCAAGACTTTATCATGCAATAGCCACTGTACAGCAGAAGGAGAAAGAGAAAATATTTTAAGAGACTAGACTGAAGAAACATGCATAAAACGAAGAACTCAAGATAAATATAAGGGAAAGGTTTCGCAAGGATTTATGAGAATGGAATGATGAAGTAGTGTGAGACAGAGAGAGGAGAACCCACTTACTGATCTTGGAACTCCCTTTTTATATTTTATTTAGGATTAGAGCAGAGTTCAAAAAAGAGCGGAAATAGGCAAGAGAAAAAATTCAATAAAATGTGTTAGCCAAAAAAGGTTAGAAATTAAATTCGTCAATTACCAAAAGTAGCAGTAAATTATACAAATCTACGGCTACGTCTATGTAATTTTACAAGCATCTTTCAAATGCATCTGCATCAACTTAAAATTAACAAAATCCTCAAAAAAACTCAGTAATGAAAATTTATTGAAGTACAATTTATTTTCCAAATTGTGTCTATGTAAATAAAATGAAAATTAGTTTTTAAACGTATAAATCTAATATCGAACATTATTCTATATTCCTCCTGCTTGAATAAAAAATTCCACTGATACAATTGAAAAAAAAAAGGGCAAGCTTTTGTTTTAAAATTTCAAGGCATTTCAGTCAATGGGCTCTTTCAAAGGGAGTATAAAGTAGGATATTTGATGGTGGATCAAAGAAAATTCATATTTCTGCCACTAGAAGCGTTGATTGTTTTATATGTAGAAGCCCTTATTTCTACCATCAAATGCACAGGTCCCTTGGGTGTGTAACACCTAGCTTAGTGGAAGATAATTCATTCAAAGAAGATTCTACTTAACAACTTGCTGCATGAAGTTGTGGTAACCTGTTGTAGTAGGATCTGAATTTAAAATTAAATTATTCCCACCCTGTTTTCAATTACTTTTTACTCTCTTTAATAATAATACCACAAGCCACACTCAGGAAGCGCAGATGAACGTTCTGTATTATTGCAATATGACTTTTTTGCAGCAAAATAACAGGACCACACATTTAATTGTATTGCTCTGCCATCACCGGTTATAAAAATGATTTGGGTGAAATGCTAAATGCAATCGAGAGGTCACCGAGGGATTGCCAAAAAATTATGTTCTAATGAAACCATACCTGTTTGAACGAACTAAATTTTTTAAAGAGATACATTCAAATAAGTTAAGCAGTTGAAAGAAGCTTGATTTTCTTTGTTAATGGATATAAGGCATAAAGCCTAAAGTAATTTTTATAACCACAATCCTTGGGCTAATTTGGTTTTGTCATTTGATTTGTTAGTAGGAATCAGAGTTAGTAATTTAAAAACATTGAAACGGCCTATGACACTCCCCCTTACCTTGCTTCCATAACCAGCCTTCTCTGTCTGGATTAAAGAATGTGTGCATTAAATCATTTCCATCATCTTCGGGAATTTTAAATGGCTCCTGTTTTATGCTATCAAATAGACTCTGTAAAATAAAATGTTTAGCGGAAAAATTAGGTTTTTCAGAATGTGATTATCACACAGTACAGTTTTAAAAAAAATTCAAAGCACAAAACAGAAATGTGCAGGGCAATCGAAATAATTATCAATACTTTAATGACCATTCCATGATAACAATTGTTCCTAATACTAAAACATTTTTGTTCACTTTTTAGGATTTTTTTTTATTAATTCAGGTAGTGAAGTCATTTGTAATAAAAAGCCAATAAATATTATTATAAGATTAATTTCCAAAATTGACACATATCAATCGGTTCTATATCTCATTGGTTCCCTAAACCTGACATTTCCTGACACAGTTGAAGCACACACCGGTTAAGAATATACTTCCCCCATCTTGTACTGGCAATAAATTAGACCACGATGACTGTGGATCATCTCAAAGTAATCATTCTTTAAGTACAAATAAAGATATTCTTGATCATATATTAACCCTTCAACCCTCTTTTTCATTAAATTTCGGAGTTAATATAAAGAAATCTCCAGTTTTTAATGAACCAAAAATTTTGTGCAATTAACTCTAAAACCTGTTTTTCTAAAAAAGTCAATTTATCCATGGAATGATCAACAACAATGAACTAAATAGAACTTAATGCAAAAAAGTCACGGAGTTTAAAACTGGTAAGTTCTGCTAGCTTACGATTAGTAATTCTCTAGGAAGATCTCCACCATTGTTAATGCCTCTGTTCATGTTGATAAATTGTTCGACGGACGGTTTATCTTTCACGCTCGGGTTATGAAGTGATGTGTTCAGCATTATAATGGCAAAAGAGAGAACGTAACAAGTGTCTGTGTTGCTGAAAACTCCCGTATTTATCTGGCAATACCTCTGAGCAAATTTCTCCATCATACGGTCAATTTTTTGTGCTTCTCCAGGAAGCCGAAAGCTCCATAAAAATTGCCTACATAAACAAGAACGTATAAAAATTAACATTTAAAAACAACTTATGCTATACAATCTTTTTAGAAACGTTTACTGCATGGGCGTCAGTGGCGTAGCTACAACAACCTAGCCCCCCCCCCCGCTTAATGTAAATTTACTCTTAAATATCTTTGAGAATGATGTCACTAAAGCATCCTCATATGCTTGATATGAAACAATTATCTTTGACTAGTTGCAGCTTTGAATCCAAAAATTATCACGCACTAAAAAGCTTTTTGAAATCATGCGTTTCCCAGTTTGCATGGGGAGAGAACTGGCAAACTCTACGCAAGAGTTGTTCGCAGTTTTCACCCAGTGCCACAAGCTGGGATCAAACCCAGCTCCCCTTGCTGCAAGGCGAAAGTGTTACCCACTCTACTAGGCATTTAATCTTCAAACATAGTCTAGGAAGAGACTTCACATCTTTGTTAGTGCATTCACAGCTCTTGAAAGGGTTCATATGACCCCTGTGGACGTACATGTGTCTTTCTAATAACCAATTTATTTCTTAGTTTTCCAATTTTTGTTGTTTTGGGAAATAAGGAAAAAAATGCTGGAATTTGATTGATAAGATCTGCTATAGCAAGGTAAAGAGGACATATTCTAAATCAAAAATTGTCTTTTTTCTCTAGCACCTATTACCCAAAACTTCTATTAAAAGAAGTGATAAATTTAGTGAAATTCAGTACATTTTATGAGGCAAAAATTATACTATTCTATGCTACTCGTGTTATGAATTACCTTAAAGCTTGAACAAGAATGAGATCTGTGAAATCATGTAAGTCAACAAAGGAATCCAGCACCTTCATATTAAAATCATTTCTGGTTATAAATAAAAATCAAGTTAATCACATTATGCTTAATTTCTTGAATATACATATGACATAACTACGTACCTTTCACCAAGATAATCGCCAATGGCAGTTTTGTTGAGTCCTTCTCCTTTGTATAGGAACTGAGCAATATCTTCTGAAGTGTTTTTCAAAAGTCCATGCTCTATGAGATATTCAATACCCTGCAGAAAAAATTAAAATTAAAAAAAACCTTCAAAGTATAGTGTTTGATCTATTTAACCAATTAGACCCGAGTTAAATTGGAGATCTATAGAGGAATTGCACATATGCATATGGACATTTTACACACATTACTAAACAATATATCGACCGATTTTCATGTTTCAAAATAATATTTCGACCGATTTTCATGTTTCAAAATAATATTTCGACCGATTTTCATGTTTCAAAGTAATATTTCGACCGATTTTCATGTTTCAAAATAATATTTCGACCAATTTCCATGTTAAAAATATATATATATATATTTTAATGTTAAAAATATTGATATATTTATGTTAAAAATATTGATATATATTTAGGTAAAAATATTAAGATATATTTATGTTAAAAATATTGATATATTTATGTTAAAAATATTGAGGTATATTTATGTTAAAAATATTGAGGTATATTTATGTTAAAAATATTGAGATATATTTATGTTAAAAATATTGAGGTATATTTATGTTAAAAATATTGAGGTATATTTATGTTAAATATATTGAGATATATTTATGTTAAAAATATTGAGGTATATTTATGTTAAAAATATTGATACATATTTTCGTGTAAAAAAAAAATACATATTATCGTGTTAAAAATAGATACATATTATCGTGTTAAAAATATTGATACATATTTTCGTGTAAAAAATATTGATACATATTTTCGTGTAAAAAATATTGATACATATTTATGTAAAAAATATTGATACATATTTTCGTGTAAAAAATATTGATACATATTTATGTAAAAAATATTGATGCATATTTATGTAAAAAATATTGATACATATTTATGTAAAAAATATTGATACATTTATGTAAAAAATATTGATACATTTATGTAAAAAATATTGATACATTTATGTAAAAAATATTGATACATATTTATGTAAAAAATATTGATACATATTTATGTAAAAAATATTGATACATATTTATGTAAAAAATATTGATACATATTTATGTAAAAAATATTGATATATATTTCCATGTAAAAAATATTGATACATATTTATGTAAAAAATATTCATATATATTTTCATGCTCCACGCCAATATTTTGAATACTCTTAATTGTTATAATAATAATAATAAAAGCTTTATAGAAAGGATCATCTTTTAAGTGAATACTTATTTACAAAAGTGTCCATTGGGCGATTTAACTTAGATTAAACCAAGGAGAATGATACTTAAATATTTTAATGTTCCTGAACATATTTCTTGTTACATCTCAGGTTTTTGAATAAATTTCCTCCAATATTTTGCGCAATTTTCATAATATCATTCAAAATTATTAGCACCTTGAACTAATTAAAATTAATACAAGAACGTTTCGACTCCCCTAAAAACGTAAAAACACTTCCCATCCCACTTCTGACTATAAAATGCTTAACTCATTATGTGCCAGGACCAGTCATTTTTAAAAAAAGCGACATGGTCTTATGTAGCTTTTGTTTTAAACAAACTGTAGCTCTGTGTATTTGAGTCTACAGATTTTTAAACATGTAAATGGTTTCTTTAATTTAAAAAAAAAATATTGTAAAGAAACAAGATAAATTTCAAAACCTTGGATAGGCTGATACTGGATGGGAAACTGGTTGGAAAATATGATAACTGGTTAGTAAAATGAAACCATACCTTTTTCGGGTCCATATTAAATTTCTTCTTTCCAATAGATAACTGTTTGGCTTTGGTATTTGTTTTGCTGAAATAACAAAAATAAATTAAGAAAAATTTAGACTATCCCTTGAATGGCCCAATCTGACATTCACCATTAAATTCTTTAATATTACCAAACTTTAAATGACAATTAATTACCACAAAAAGACACTATTGTGAGTTTCGACGGAATCGCTTTTGGACGTCGCGAGTTTCGACGGAATCGCTTTTGGACGTCGCGAGTTTCGACGGAATCGCTTTTGGACGTCGCGAGTTTCGACGGAATCGCTTTTGGACGTCGCGAGTTTCGACGGAATCGCTTTTGAACGTCGCGAGTTTCGACGGAATCGCTTTTGGACGTCGCGAGTTTCGACGGAATCGCTTTTGGACGTCGCGAGTTTCGACGGAATCTCTTTTGGACGTCGCGAGGTGACGCTATATTTCCTAAGCTCGAAGCCTATAGGCGCCGTAAGGGTTAATCCGCCCTGGGATTAACGCAGTGTTTCCACTCGGGCGACTTAATTTTCCCCTTTTTTGGTAACTTAAAAATTGATTTTCCCCGTTTTTAAAAGCCGTTTTGTCTGCAGTTTCACTCACGAATCACGCGGGAAACTAAATTTAAACGCATTAATTACCCCTTTAATTAATTGATAAATAATAAAATAAAATTCTATAATGTTTTTCAAGACTAAACAACTTATTTTTTTAACCATTACAGAGTTAACACTTGTGTTTAATATCACAGTATTATATCACTTATAAAGTTATAATAGCACTTTAATCGATTTTCCCCTTTTTCCCCTCTCTAAAACACTGGATTAACGGTCCTGAATTGAGTACTGGTTTCGCCGGTCGGAATTCGTTCGCTTTCCTGGAGTTTCTTTTGTCTACGGGAGAAAAATAAGAAAAGCAGTCACCTATCATCTTGAGCTTCCAGGCGCTCCATCTCCGCCGTAACTTCGGCAATTTCATCTTTCAGTTGCTGAAATGAAAAAAGAAAAAGTACATGAAGAATAAAATTTCTAAAACCTCTAGAAGTCCCGAAATTGTCTTATACCGATATTCGGGACGGACGAAACCTTAAATTCGCTAACATGATACCGCACTAGCAAACCCAAACAATTTGTAACCACAAAGAAAATCTGATTTTTCCAAACCACCAAACTTTCGAACACGTGGTTCTCTTTGGGGGTCACGTGACCAAAATGATTGCTATTATTGGACAACGAAGACGAGCCATTTTGTGGCTCGTAAACACGTATTGATAAAGAAATCTATTGATGGTTGGTGGTCCATTGAAAGCGCAAAAGACGCGGAATAAGCCGCCAAACACGCCGAGTTGCCAGTTGGGCAATTTTCCCACACGATTGGGCGGTTTTTTGGGCGGCTTGTTTAAAGGGAGTAGAACCCTACTTGTTTGGTAGGGTGCGCCATAGCTTCTCTCTTTTCCCGCTCAAAACGCTAGTCTAGAACGATAGTAAAAACCCCCAATTCTTCTATTAGAGGAAGCAGGGTGCCCACCCTAAAGATGTTTTCTCACTTGAAACCTTTATTGTTTCATATTTAGTATTTATTTTTTAAATGTAACCTTAATTAACATATAAACAACAATATTCGAGCTATAAATTAATTATTTTCATTATAGTTAGGATATTTATTCAAATATAAATTCTTAATAATGAGGTACGTGGTTTTAGATTCACGAAACGCGTTCTAGTAGATATAAATTAAAGCACTACCAAAGGGGGATACTTTCAGTGGGTTCATTCCTAGAAAACCACTGTATTTCACGCTACGTATAACACCTGGTTAGAAAAATGAGGGGAGGAAATATGTATTGCCCCAAATTCCCGAAAAGGTTATACTCTCTTTAAGAGGGTTTGGATCAGGAGTAGTTCTAACTTGGAATACTTCTCTCCTCCAAGGTTCTAACAAGAATGTATTTATTTATACTCAGCGAGAATGAATATGTCGAGACTATCGACGGACACGTTGAGGCCCTAACCCCGTCACGCTAAGGGGGGGGGGGGGAAAGGAGGCGGTCTTATTTTTTGCGTCCTCGCAGCAGCGTTAATCTCGTCAAAAAACGTAATTTTTAAGAACCAATGAGATTGCAGTATTATTTGATTTTATGAAAGCGGAGGAGCATACCGGGGGGCCCAACGGGTGGAATTGGAGAAACGCTAAAAATAATCTCGACATATTCATTCTCCCTGAGTATAAATAAATACATTCTTGGTTCTAACTTATAAATAAAATCACCAATTAGAAGGTTGAGATCACCCGGTTTATAAAGAATTTAATTTATTATAAGTTTTTAGTTTTGGTTTCGAGATTAACATTTTGAAGGTTGAGATTTACATCAATGTAATAATAATTAAGAAAGAAAACACCACTTCAATTACACAATAAATTTAAAATTTAATAGAAACTTAAACTTTTTATTATTATTTTATTATTTACTGTGTAATTAGAGTGGTGTTTTCTTTCTAAATTATTATTACATTGATGTAAATCTATGGCGATCAAACTTTATTTATCAATGTAATAATATTAACATGATTATATTTTCATTTCTTCGTAATAATTATAGGAACTAAATAACTATTTCTAACAGTGGGAAAATGCTTGTTTTTATTAATTATAATAATATTATTATTTGGTCTTCTTAAGTACAATTTTAAAGGACGGGCGATAATTTGGGCTATTTTTTTTCGTTTTAAGCGGCGGACGACGTGACTTGGCAACACTGAGTCATCGCCGCCAAACACGCGCCTTCGGGGGTTTGACAAAAGGGAAGGCGTAACGGAGAAAGAGAAACGTTTTCTCGTGTTCGTCTTCATCTGTCAAAGGTTAAGACCTATTTAGGGGCGGTATACCTTTCAAAGGGGGTTGATTGTTAGTGGGTGGCCCCTTACGAGTCCCCAACAGGGCCCCCACTCCAATCTTCAAATTTTTCATAGGTAAAATAGGATTATATTTCTAAAAAAATAGGACTTTATAGGATCTTTTTTTCAAATTATAGGATTTTATAGGACTAAATATGCTATTTCATTTACTAACTTTTATGCATTGAAAAACAAATCTATATTTAGATAAATAAATCTTTGATTTCACTTAAAAAATAGAAACTATTTAACCATTTTATCACAAAAATATAGTAGTAGCTAACCACGTAAATAATAACAAAAGTATAGACTAGAATGACTTGGTATAGGAATTTATCCTTTAAATGGGCAAAATATCAAAATTATAGGATTTTATAGGACTTTTCAGGGATTTTGCTAAAAATATAGGATGTTATAGGACATTTTTTAAAATATAGGATTTTATAGGAATTATAGGACCTCTGGGGGCCCTGCCCCAAAGAAAAACGTCGCGGACAACGACTAGATAAAGGCCAGAAAGAACTATTAGCAGCCGATCACACAATTGCTTCGCTGGTGGCTTGCTTTGATGATCTTATTTGGTTCTACCTTTCACAGCCTTTGGTCACCGTAGGACAGTGTTGCCAATGTTCAAGACTCGAAAATCACCCAGCTCCCGGCAAAAAAACCACCCAATAGCCACAACCCCCTCCATTCGTGAAAACTCCATGGGCTGAGGGCTCCCACCAAAATCTGAAGATGAAAAATAGGGAAATAGGGGATTTTTCAGGCTAGATATAGGGTGAAATTGGAACCAAATTTTTAAAAGTAGGAGCCCTGCCAATGAAATAATTTTTTATATAGATTTAACTTCAAAATATTTTTTATTGAAAATTATTTTCGAGGCATGCAGTTGAAAATGCCGAGGTTGTTAAGTTGGAAAAGTTCAATTGACCTTTGAAAATTCCTCAAAAACTGGAAAATCCCATGAAAACCTTTGAATTTGTAAAAATATCCCGTTATCCCATTTCTCAAAAATTGCTCAAAAAAATCCCACGATATGGGATTTTTACCACGATTTGGCAACACTGCCGTAGGATTATTAATATGGTTGCCAGATTTTTAAAAATTCAATTTCCCCGGAATGCACGACCATTCGAGGTTTACCCCGACTTATTTTACGACTGTTAAGGGGTGACCATAGAAAACCTGGAAAATGTTACAGGAAAAGTAGGAAATATGTAGTCGATTTATTTGATTTTATAGTAGTTTTTATAAAATATGATAATTTGCGTTGAAATTACAGAAAAATAAAGATAAAATTATAATTATTTTATTATTATATTATTTTAATAAATTTATTTATCTTTTGAAATGGTTGAAAACCTCAAAATATGCTACAAATTACCCGAAATACATACTAAACCATGACTTCAAAAAAGGCTGCAAGTGACCTCAAATACATACTAAACATGACCTCAAAATATTCTAACCTCAAAAGTATCCCAAAATGCTCGAAAATAGCCTAACGATGACTTCAAAATACTCCGTAAATGACCTAAAAATTACCCGCAAAATAGTTTCATAATATCCTAAAACTAATAACATGCAAAAGAATAAGTCTTAAATAGACCACCTCTAATTCAAAGTAGGGGCTAGGGTGTTTAATTCCCCGCCGGAAAATGCTTTTTGACGCCACTGTAGACTAGGAGCTCAGACTTTTCAAAGATTTCCAGGTACTGTGGTAACCAGGGTTGGACATAAGGCACTAGTCACGGCATTTGACTATACTAAAATAAATGCTCAGACTACTAAAATTAATCGAAATCTGGGGGCTCACTAGTCAATTTGACAAGTGAAAATTTACCTTAATATTCATAAATAATGGCGAATATTTCGTATCATAAATTCATCAATCCCATTTTATTAAAAAAAAACGGTACTAATGAGTCTTAAATAGGACCGTTGGAATTTCTGGCTATTTAATTAAATTTAGTTTTTCACTCGAAGATCTCTTTGGTCCGAGTTTCGCGTCTTTTTGTTTGCTCGAAGACCTATCGGTACGAGCTATTTGTAAGTTCTTAAATTTCTTCAAATTTGTTTTGGGGTTAAACTTTATTATCCCTTTTCATAATGGACTAATCTACTTATTCGCTAATTTAATCATCCTTTACAATGCAGTCCAAATAATGTATCAGGTCATACTTATTATATTTATACTTATAAGTATTTGCGTATATCAAACCAGTGGCTCAAAGTCTTAAGGTTACACAAACTCGGGCTAACCCGCGCTAGTTTCGTTAAAAACAGGTCGTAACTAGTGTTGGCGGCTAAATATTCAATTATAACAGTAGGTATGACCATAAGTAACATAATAACAATAAGTATGACAATTAACGAGATTTACAACCAAACTGATTTTCATAGTTATTGCGTAATCAAGATGTTTTCTCGGCACAGAGCCCTCTAGTGTCTAAAATATGCGAGACTTCCGCTAAGCCGAAATATCTGGTTTCCGATAGATAGGCGGAATATTAGGCTAAAATGATAAAAATTAAAAAAGTTTTTCTCGGCGCCACGAGCTCATGTTTTTTTAATCACGCGTGATTCGCACGCGGGCTTCAAAACAAAGCCAAAGCCCCTCGCGACTCCAGAACGTGCTCTCCAATATAAGGCTTAAAATTTTATCAAAACGTAGTCATCCAAAACGGTAAGTCGCGAGTCCAAGTCACAGCTTGAATAGAGTATCAGTACCGAAAAAAGGTTCGGTTAGAAAATTAGCATTTAAGCAATAGGAAGTGTCATACTTATTGTTATTATGTTACTTATGGTATGACTTATTCGCATACAAGGTGAACGCCTTTTTCGTGCGGGGGAAGACACATTTCGAACTTTCCCCTTCCGACGGTGGCAGCTAGGAGCAACAAACACAACACCCCACACAAGGAGAACGCAACCCGTCAAAAGTCGTGCATTTTCTTTGGTACATTTTTCATTGGTTAAACACTTTAGCGCCTGATGCCGTCCGTAAAACATTCGGCGTAAAGGTTCGTCCAATGAAATTTATACACAACACTGCATTAGCGTGTTTAAAGGCTAGCTGCGTTCTCCTGGTGTTTGTTGCTCCTAGCTGGCATGATGTACAATCTAAGCTCGTCTGAAACGAAAACTTATCATGTTTCCCCCATTATATAGCGCCATCTGGCAATGGTCGTAAGAACGTTTTCTTTTACCAATCGAGAACATGTGTTTAATTTCTTGGGAAAAAGTTCCATTTCACTCTTAAGTTAATTCGTGCCACTTTAATTAAAGCTCAATTTAATTAGGAACCTTTCCTTAATTTTCATATTTATGATGAATCAAATAAATAGATGGTGCTATACAAAATTCCCGGAATAAATTTCCATGACTAACTTGCTACATTTTCCCTGTGTAACGGCTAGCCGCGTTCTCCTTGTGTTTGTTGCTCCTAGGTGGCAGGAGCTAAAGGGTCTAGCCAATGAGAAATGTACACACGTAGAATGATGTCATGGCGGCTTATCTATGACGTAGGCCTACGACGCTGCTAGCAAAGACTATGAAAGGTTTCACAAGGGCATCCCGATTTCGGAATAAAATAAACTCACCGCGAGATGGCGCCATTGGTTTAAAAATTGGGGGAAAACCAAATACAAATCAACGAAGAGCAGTAACAACTACTCTGAAGGTGGATAGGAATACCTTTCATAGTCTTTGCTGTTAGGTTATATTCCCTTTAACTTCCAAGGCCAATCGAGTATTTTTCACGAGTACTTCGCTCTGCCTGACCACCTGAGACGAAGAGGCATACGTTAATGGCGTTTGACGGAGTATTTTCGACTGTTTTTCCTCGTCCGTACGCTATGAGGCGTAATACGAGAACAATGACGCGTCGAAGTTATTCGCCCGAAAAAATCTCCATTGTTTTGATGCCAAATTATTGCGTTTCATAAAATGTATTGTCTTGCAAACCCGATTTTTATGTGAACGAAAATTGGTAAAAATTTTGTAGGACACAATACTGAAAAAAAACAAAAAAAAAAACAGTGATCTTGAATGTATTTATTTAAACTCTGGGATAATCATGCTGTTCCCAGTCTCTCCCACGCGCGTAAAATTGGTTCGAGGAAACACAGATTGAAGGGAAATCAATTTCAAGTTCCATATTTTTAATTTTCGATCTTATTCAGTTTCGAGGCTAATAATTTTCTTAATTTCGATCTTATTCAGATTCGAGGCTAATAATTTTCGGGCTTAATATTCTTAATTTCGATCTTATTCAGATTCACGGCTAATAATTTTCGGGCTTAATATTCTTAATTTCGATCTTATTCAGATTCGAGGCTAATAATTTTGGGCTTAATATTCTTAATTTCGATCTTATTCAGATTCACGGCTAATAATTTTGGGCTTAATATTCTTAATTTCGATCTTATTCAGATTCACGGCTAATAATTTTGGGCTTAATATTCTTAATTTCGATCTTATTCAGATTTACGGCTAATAATTTTCGGGCTTAATATTCTTAATTTCGATCTTATTCAGATTCGAGGCTAATAATTTTCGGGCTTAATATTCTTAATTTCGATCTTATTCAGATTCACGGCTAATAATTTTCGGGCTTAATATTCTTAATTTCGATCTTGTTCAGATTCGAGGCTAATAATTTTCGGGCTTAATATTCTTAATTTCGATCTTATTCAGATTCACGGCTAATAATTTTCGGGCTTAATATTCTTAATTTCGATCATATTCAGATTCGAGGCTAATAATTTTGGGCTTAATATTCTTAATTTCGATCTTATTCAGATTCACGGCTAATAATTTTGGGCTTAATATTCTTAATTTCGATCTTATTCAGATTCACGGCTAATAATTTTCGGGCTTAATATTCTTAATTTCGATCTTATTCAGATTCCAGGCTAATAATTTTCGGGCTTAATATTCTTAATTTCGATCTTATTATCAGATTCGAGGCTAATAATTTTCGGGCTTAATATTCTTAATTTCGATCTTATTCAGATTCGAGGCTAATAATTTTGGGCTTAATATTCTTAATTTCGATCTTATTCAGATTCACGGCTAATAATTTTGGGCTTAATATTCTTAATTTCGATCTTATTCAGATTCACGGCTAATAATTTTCGGGCTTAATATTCTTAATTTCGATCTTATTCAGATTCAAGGCTAATAATTTTCGGGCTTAATATTCTTAATTTCGATCTTATTCAGATTCGAGGCTAATAATTTTCGGGCTTAATATTCTTAATTTCGATCTTATTCAGATTCGAGGCTAATAATTTTGGGCTTAATATTCTTAATTTCGATCTTATTCAGATTCACGGCTAATAATTTTGGGCTTAATATTCTTAATTTCGATCTTATTCAGATTCGAGGCTAATAATTTTCGGGCTTAAAATTCTTTGGGGTCAAAATGTATCTTTAGTAGGCTATCTTGTTTTGATTTCGACGATAGCGATATCTGTTAAAAAGAGCAAATGGTCATGTTTATTGGAAAGCGTTGTAAAGGATTTTTCACAAAGTTATCATTATTTCATGATGAATAAAACTACGTTAAATTTGCATATCTATTTTTATTAATCGTGACCTTAGCATATTGGACTTAAACCAGTTCACCGTAAGCCTTACAAAGTTATCAGTGAGAGCGTCGTTAACATGTTTTTAAATTTGTTCCATTCCCAAACAGCTTACTTTTACATGTAAAGGGTGATTGAAATTTGGTTCAATAATTTAATAAATTTTCGAACAGTTAATTATCAATAAATGATTAATTTAATAAATTTCCAAACAGTTAATTATCAATAACTGATTAATTTAATAACTTTTCAAACAGTTAATTATCAATAAATGACTAATTTAATAAATTTCCAAACAGTTAATTATCAATAAATGAATAATTTAATAAATTTCCAAACAGTTGACTATCAATCATTTAAATTTCAAACAGTTTATTAGTTAATTTATTAATTTTCCTTAAATATAAATAATACATTCTTGCTGAACTATTATTAATTGTTTAAAAATGAATAAATTAAAATCAATTGGTTTGAAATGTATTTATAAAATAATAAAAAAGTGTCCATTGCTCTAGCGCGTGTATTTGGAAATCAGCCGGGCCACGAACACGACAAAAACCGGAAGTGATTAACATTTCAATTAATTGCCCATTTCCCCCATTCTCCACTAATTGAGCGGGCCCGCTTTTGTCGGCCAAGGATTATGAGGTTCATTGTCTCGCTAGATTCATTGTTTCCTTACTGTACGTCTGTATCCGCCGAGAACGTATTCATGTTACTGAGAACGTAAGAGTACACTCCTTCACTATACATTATATCAGGAATCCATAACGCTAATTATGGATTCCTGATTATATTAATATTATATGAAGTACAGGACGACCATTCTTCCTTTACTTTATAATTTTTCCTATATTTCAATAATTTCCTTTATTTTTCTATAATTTAACCATTTTTCCTATATTTCAATACTTTCCTTTATTTTTCTATAATTTAACCATTTTTCCTATATTTCAATACTTTCCTTTATTTTTCTATAATTTAACCATTTTTCCTATATTTCAATACTTTCCTTTATTTTTCTCTAATTTAACCATTTTTCCTATATTTCAATACTTTCCTTTATTTTTCTATAATTTAACCATTTTTCCTATATTTCAATAATTTCCTTTATTTTTCTATAATTTAACCATTTTTCCTATATTTCAATACTTTCCTTTATTTTTCTATAATTTAACCATTTTTCCTATATTCTTCTATAATTTAAACATTTTTCCTATATTTTAACCATTTTCCTATAATTTAACCATTTGTCCTATAATTAGATTTAGATTAGATATCATTAGATATTTTGTATTTCGCGCGGTTTTTTCGAATTTCCCGCGTGCCTAGTTCACTTTTCATAATACAGATGGCGCTCAATGTACTAATAAAAGGTAAACTGCTCCTCCAAAGAGCTGCAAAGGCGGGTTGGCCCGCATGGCACGAAGGACTTGCCACTACCCTCCTACGCGTTGTAACCCGGCCACCTGAAGTAAAGGCATTAAAAGTCGCTAGATGACATAAACCTAATTTTCCAAAAATGTTACATGACTTTCCCAAAAATTTACCAAATTTACATTCTTTAGCTTATATTTTCTATAATTCTACCCAAATTTAGACGCTTAATATAAATTTACCCAATTTGAGAAATTCCAAGTAAATTAGTCTTATTTTATCCGGAATGTCAATTTCTTAAATTTCCTGAATTTTTCCAAATTCACTTGCATTTAATCAAATTTCCCGAATTTTTCCAAACTAACTTGCATTTACTTGCATTTAATCAAATTTCCCGAATTTTTCCAAACTAACTTGCATTTACTTGCATTTAATCAAATTTCCCGAATTTTTCCAAACTAACTTGCATTTACTTGCATTTACTCAAATTTCCCGAATTAACTTGCATTTACTCAAATTTCCCGAATTAACTTGCATTTACTCAAATTTCCCGAATTAACTTGCATTTACTCAAATTTCCCGAATTAACTTGCATTTACTCAAATTTCCCGAATTAACTTGCATTTACTCAAATTTCCCGAATTAACTTGCATTTACTCAAATTTCCCGAATTAACTTGCATTTACTCAAATTTCCCGAATTAACTTGCATTTACTCAAATTTCCCGAATTAACTTGCATTTACTCAAATTTCCCGAATTAACTTGCATTTACTCAAATTTCCCGAATTAACTTGCATTTACTCAAATTTCCCGAATTAACTTGCATTTACTCAAATTTCCCGAATTAACTTGCATTTACTCAAATTTCCCGAATTAACTTGCATTTACTCAAATTTCCCGAATTAACTTGCATTTACTCAAATTTCCCGAATTAACTTGCATTTACTCAAATTTCCCGAATTAACTTGCATTTACTCAAATTTCCCGAATTTTTCCAAATTAACTTGCATTTACTCAAATTTCCCATATTTTTCCAAATTCACTTGCATTTACTCAAATTTCCCGAATTTTTCCAAACTTGCATTTACTCAAATTTCCCGAATTTTTCCAAACTTGCATTTACTCAAATTTCCCGAATTAACTTGCATTTACTCAAATTTCCCGAATTTTTCCAAATTAACTTGCATTTACTCAAATTTCCCGAATTAACTTGCATTTACTCAAATTTCCCGAATTAACTTGCATTTACTCAAATTTCCCATATTTTTCCAAATTCACTTGCATTTACTCAAATTTCCCATATTTTTCCAAATTCACTTGCATTTACTCAAATTTCCCGAATTTTTCCAAATTCACTTGCATTTACTCAAATTTCCCGAATTGACTTGCATTTACTCAAATTTCCCGAATTGACTTGCATTTACTCAAATTTCCCGAATTGACTTGCATTTACTCAAATTTCCCGAATTGACTTGCATTTACTCAAATTTCCCGAATTAACTTGCATTTACTCAAATTTCCTGAATTTTTCCAAATTAACTTGCATTTACTCAAATTTCCCGAATTAACTTGCATTTACTCAAATTTCCCATATTTTTCCAAATTCACTTGCATTTTCTCAAATTTCCCGAATTTTTCCAAACTTGCATTTACTCAAATTTCCCGAATTTTTCCAAATATACTTGCATTTACTCAAATTTCCCGAATTAACTTGCATTTACTCAAATTTCCTGAATTTTTCCAAATTAACTTGCATTTACTCAAATTTCCCGAATTAACTTGCATTTACTCAAATTTCCCATATTTTTCCAAATTCACTTGCATTTTCTCAAATTTCCCGAATTTTTCCAAACTTGCATTTACTCAAATTTCCCGAATTTTTCCAAATATACTTGCATTTACTCAAATTTCCCGAATTAACTTGCATTTACTCAAATTTCCTGAATTTTTCCAAATTAACTTGCATTTACTCAAATTTCCCGAATTAACTTGCATTTACTCAAATTTCCCATATTTTTCCAAATTCACTTGCATTTTCTCAAATTTCCCGAATTTTTCCAAACTTGCATTTACTCAAATTTCCCGAATTAACTTGCATTTACTCAAATTTCCCGAATTAACTTGCATTTACTCAAATTTCCCGAATTAACTTGCATTTACTCAAATTTCCCGAATTAACTTGCATTTACTCAAATTTCCCGAATTAACTTGCATTTACTCAAATTTCCCGAATTAACTTGCATTTACTCAAATTTCCCGAATTAACTTGCATTTACTCAAATTTCCCGAATTTTTCCAAATTAACTTGCATTTACTCAAATTTCCCATATTTTTCCAAATTCACTTGCATTTACTCAAATTTCCCGAATTTTTCCAAACTTGCATTTACTCAAATTTCCCGAATTTTTCCAAACTTGCATTTACTCAAATTTCCCGAATTAACTTGCATTTACTCAAATTTCCCGAATTTTTCCAAATTAACTTGCATTTACTCAAATTTCCCGAATTAACTTGCATTTACTCAAATTTCCCGAATTAACTTGCATTTACTCAAATTTCCCATATTTTTCCAAATTCACTTGCATTTACTCAAATTTCCCATATTTTTCCAAATTCACTTGCATTTACTCAAATTTCCCGAATTTTTCCAAATTCACTTGCATTTACTCAAATTTCCCGAATTGACTTGCATTTACTCAAATTTCCCGAATTGACTTGCATTTACTCAAATTTCCCGAATTGACTTGCATTTACTCAAATTTCCCGAATTGACTTGCATTTACTCAAATTTCCCGAATTAACTTGCATTTACTCAAATTTCCTGAATTTTTCCAAATTAACTTGCATTTACTCAAATTTCCCGAATTAACTTGCATTTACTCAAATTTCCCATATTTTTCCAAATTCACTTGCATTTTCTCAAATTTCCCGAATTTTTCCAAACTTGCATTTACTCAAATTTCCCGAATTTTTCCAAATATACTTGCATTTACTCAAATTTCCCGAATTAACTTGCATTTACTCAAATTTCCTGAATTTTTCCAAATTAACTTGCATTTACTCAAATTTCCCGAATTAACTTGCATTTACTCAAATTTCCCATATTTTTCCAAATTCACTTGCATTTTCTCAAATTTCCCGAATTTTTCCAAACTTGCATTTACTCAAATTTCCCGAATTTTTCCAAATATACTTGCATTTACTCAAATTTCCCGAATTAACTTGCATTTACTCAAATTTCCCGAATTAACTTGCATTTACTCAAATTTCCCGAATTAACTTGCATTTACTCAAATTTCCAGAATTTTTCCAAATTAACTTGCATTTACTCAAATTTCCTGAATTTTTCCAAATTAACTTGCATTTACTCAAATTTCCCGAATTAACTTGCATTTACTCAAATTTCCCATATTTTTCCAAATTCACTTGCATTTACTCAAATTTCCCGAATTAACTTGCATTTACTCAAATTTCCCGAATTAACTTGCATTTACTCAAATTTCCCGAATTAACTTGCATTTACTCAAATTTCCCGAATTAACTTGCATTTACTCAAATTTCCCAAATTAACTTGCATTTACTCAAATTTCCCGAATTTTTCCAAATTCACTTGCATTTACTCAAATTGCCCGAAATTTTCCAAATATACTTGCATTTACTCAAATTTCCCGAATTAACTTGCATTTACTCAAATTTCCTGAATTTTTCCAAATTAACTTGCATTTACTCAAATTTCCCGAATTAACTTGCATTTACTCAAATTTCCCATATTTTTCCAAATTCACTTGCATTTTCTCAAATTTCCCGAATTTTTCCAAACTTGCATTTACTCAAATTTCCCGAATTTTTCCAAATATACTTGCATTTACTCAAATTTCCCGAATTAACTTGCATTTACTCAAATTTCCCGAATTAACTTGCATTTACTCAAATTTCCAGAATTTTTCCAAATTAACTTGCATTTACTCAAATTTCCTGAATTTTTCCAAATTAACTTGCATTTACTCAAATTTCCCGAATTAACTTGCATTTACTCAAATTTCCCATATTTTTCCAAATTCACTTGCATTTACTCAAATTTCCCGAATTAACTTGCATTTACTCAAATTTCCCGAATTAACTTGCATTTACTCAAATTTCCCGAATTAACTTGCATTTACTCAAATTTCCCAAATTAACTTGCATTTACTCAAATTTCCCGAATTTTTCCAAATTCACTTGCATTTACTCAAATTGCCCGAAATTTTCCAAATTCACTTGCATTTACTCAAATTTACCCATTTTACAGAAACCTATCCAATTTAATTATATACATCCAAATTTAACAACCTTATTTTATATAAAAAAAATAAGTCTTTGAAATTTTTTAATATTTCATGGGGGGGTGACCATTAGAATCTTCGATTTTCCCGGATTTTCCCTTACACAGAGAAATGTTCTGTTTTAGTTGTCAAAAACGTTTTCAGTTGCCATGGCAAAACTAAAACCCGCAGCAACATTTCCCTTTTTTTTTAAGTTATAAGAAAGTTTACTTCACTCTCGAGTTTATACGAAATCCGTGAGTTACACCTCAGGTAGTCAGTCTCCTTGTTAGTGTTAGATGTTTATTCCGGGTACTAGTGGATCGTCCTTGCGTAAATTAGTTCTTGCTACGCCGTATTGAGGGCCACAATGTTTTCGAAGAGTCGTAACTTACGCTTTTAGCAAATACAAATAGTTCAATACGGACGGGCGAAGGAAATCTCCCTGAGTGCTGTCCACGGACCAAATGGCCTCGGACACGCGATTTCCCGTTCTCACACAATGCAGGAGAATCAAATTATCTTTTTGGAAATCTCCAGGGTCATTCTCGATCTATACAGACCCGCAGGGTTAACGCGCCTACCTACCAAATATTATCTTATCTAATTGTCACTTCAAAGGGTTTCAGCCCAACTGCGCCCGACATCGTTTCCGGTACAGGGACGCTAACAACTAACTGCCAGCGGAAATTGCCACTGAAACTAAATACTTTTACTATTTTACCTAATGGTTGTCCAATTTGATAGTTTTACATTATAGTTAATTATTTTATTTATTACACTTAATTTTTACTTTATTTTTAATTTAGTGTTCTTCAATTTAATACGTTTAATTAATTGTTTTTTAATTTAATACGTTTAATTAATTGTTCTTTAAATTAATACGTTTAATTAACTGTTCTTTAAATTAACATTTTAGTTAATTATCCATTATTTTTACATACTTAAATTAATTATCCATTATTTTTTTCAAACTTAAGTATAACTTAAGTTAATTATCCATTATTTTTAAAACTTAAGTTAATTATCCATTATTTTTTTAAACTTAAGTTAATTATCCATTATTTTTTAAACTTAAGTTAATTATCCATTATAGTTAATTATCCATTATTTTTTACAAACTTAAGTTAATTATCCATTATTTTTTACATACTTAAGTTAACTATCCATTATTTTTTACATACTTAAGTTAATTATCCATTATTTTTTACATAATTAAGTTAATTATCCATTATTTTTTACATACTTAAGTTAATTATCCATTATTTTTTACATACTTAAGTTAATTATCCATTATTTTTTACATACTTAAGTTAATTATCCTTTAAGTAAATTAACTAAAGTAAAAAATTTAAACACCGGATAATTAACTAAAGGACGTAAAAAATAATGAATAATTAACTAAAAGTTGTAAAAATAATGGATAATTAAGTAAAAGTTAATAATTATTTTGACGTAATGCTTTATTTTGTAGGCAATCCATCTTCAACGTTATATTAATGAGCTTGTCCAACCAACTTCATTTAAATCGCGCTAAATTTCCCACGTGAAGAACACCAAAAGAAAAATGTGAAATTGATTGCCACAATAACAAGTGAAGTATCCGCCATTGGTGCTGATACAGCCTGACAGGTAGACGAGAACTTTCCCGGAAACAGGCCGGGGGGCGGCAGTCACGGCGGGTGCCTCCAGAAAGCATATTCCACGCTTCGCAGCTCCTCAAAAGCCCAATCTCCACTGCCACACGAAATTGAAGATGAACCATTACACGCGACCTTGAATATATTTCTTTTATTCCTGGGCTTTTAGAGGAGTTTTTTATGATTTATTACGACAATAACCACTTCAATAACCTCATTCAATGGACGCCCACACCAGGGTTCGTACAAAATTTCCGGAATTCAATTCCCCGACATTTCCAGGTTTTCCCTGACCAAATTGTCAAATTTTCCCTGACCATTTTTGGAGAATAAATGAATGGTTTGAGGTAAAATCTTGAAAAATATCAATTATGTATTTTTAATACATCTTTAAAAAATTTATTTGCCTGTTTTTTTTGGGGTCATTTTAAAATTCCCTTACTTTTTTAGACCATTTTGAAATTCCTTGACTTCTCCCTGCCCTTTTGGGATAATTTTTAAATTCCCTGACTTTTCCAGGTCATGTACGAACCCTGTTTAAAATAACAAGGTGATTTTCAAGCTACTAAAGTTTAAATTTACATCTATTTCACCGGGAATATATATCTGTCACTAGGAATGATTCAAGTTTACTTTCACTGGGATTTTGAACCTACTACCAAGAAAGATTGAAATTTATTTTTCATCAGGAATATACATATCTATCACTAGGAATAATTAAATCTATCACTAGGAATAATTTACACATTTCACTCGGAATAAACATTTAAATTTAATTTTCATCAGCATTTTAAACAAGCCACTAAGTACCTACTAATGAAGTTAGGGAACTAAACACTACGGCTGTTGAAGTACTCGAACATCATCGAGTACTCGACCTTAAAAAAGGCCGAGTACTCGAACGAATACTAAACATTATTCTTAGAGTATTTATTTATGTATTATTATAATATTATTTGTATAACCAGATGTCATGGACATTTAAGTACACAACCCCCCCCCCCGATGTATTAACTATATTTTAAATATTAAATTTAATTTTAAAGGGAATATAACCTCAGATATTTGGTGTGGAACACCAACGTTTGCAGCTCTGACCGCTCTTGCCTTTGGTTTTAGAAATATTTGGCGCCACTGTACAGGGAAATTTGAAAAATTGAAGGGGTCTTCCATAAAGATTGATTTGCAGGTTATATTCCCTTTAAAGAAATGAATAAAAACCACTATTGTAATAGTGGTTTTTATTCATTTCTTTAAAATTTTAAATGTACAGGACAGTTCCACAATATTTGTATTAAATTTAAATTTGAACAAATTTTCAATCACCTTGTACATCAACTTCATAAACCCAAGAGGAATTTTATCGAAAATGAATTTTTCGCGTTCAATTTTAGACGAACCGAATTTAAAAAAAAATGATATTGGGATACCGAGGCCGGTAAATGCAGTGTCGAACGAGATATCGTCGAAATTTCTAACCCTAACTGGTAAAGAGTGATGAACGACACGGCGGCATCGGCTACACTGTACGTTAAACCAATACACACCAATCCCATGGATTGTGTGTAAAAACGGTATAATATGTAATATAGCGATCAGGAATCCATAACTCTACTTGGAATGCTTATCCTGGCGTATCGCGTTTGGTAATATCTAGTGTTGTAAATTAAAAAAGTTTTCATTCCATGATTAGTGTAATACATTTTTTGCAAATTTAAATGAAGCGGCATTTTCGCCTCATTTTTTTCGAATCTGAAAGTAAAACTAAACCTCTAGACTAGTTTAAACTGATTAACAATGTAACACTATTAATGTTTTTTAGTATGTTTACTGATATTAGAATTTTATATCGATAAAAAGTTAAAAACATTAAAAACCCTTAAAAAGTAATTTATGTTTCAATTTTATATTTTTCCGATTTGCGGAAAATTAACAACACTAATAAGATCACTCTGACGGCTTTGGCCCCGCCTAAGAAATAAAAAATCCCCTCTGCGCGCGCTCCCATCTCACGTAGTTGTTTGTTAAGTTAATATAGTGACGTCAAAAAAAACCGTGAGCCAGATCGAGACGAAAATCTGCCGCGATAAGCATTCCAAGTAGAGGTATGGATTCCTGCGGTATATTATGTAATATAGCGTATTAATTCGCATATCATTCGTATAATCTTATTTTTATATTTAATGCAATTTTAATCATTAATAATAAAAAATCTTAAAAATATCGCGTCGGCACTATGACGTCACACACACCTTTGACATGGCTAAAGCTACCAAGAAAATAAAATGCGGAACATTTTCCGAATAGTTGATTTTATAAAATGTCTTTACGCTTGTCCAACTTGTTGAAATGTTGCCCTGGAATAGTTCAGCCAATGCCTAAGAATGAGTTCATAATCTCTTTAGTGGGAGATAAAACGGATCCACAGCTGAAGCGGGGAGGCAACATTTCAACAAGATGGCCAAGGTTATTTTATAAAAAGAACTATTGCCGGAAAAAATAAAAAAAATTAAACATAAATTACTTTTTAAAGGTTTTCAACTTTATATCGATATAAAATGTCTAATATCAGTAAACATACTACAAAACATTAATAGTGTTACATTGTTAATCAGTTTAAACTACTCTAGAGGTTTAGTTTTACTTTCAGATTCGAAAAATTAGACGATAATGCAGCTTTATTTAAATTTGCAAACAATATATTAGACTAATCATGGAATGAAAACTTTATTTTTTTCGGAAAAATACGAAAATGTTTCCGGAAAAAAGGCCTCGGTCATTTTCCGGAAAATTTACTGACTTAAAACACTGTCGAGAGGTGAAGTCAGCGCTAGAAAACGTCTACATGCCTAAACGTTCTCAGTACTCGTTTGATCGCGCGGGATCAACCTCTTAATTCGAAAATACGAAGAGACAATGGATAAAACATTTCTGGAAAGAATATCTTTGACCGTTTTTAATTGTCATTATCTGGCGACTATCTGTAGAATCTCGAATCGAGTGACACATTTTCTCCAAGTCCAATTAAATTGAAATTTCTAAGATCGAAAAGTAGGTGTTGCACTCAGGTGGGCTGTCGACCTTGTCACACTTTTGGATACAATGCAAATGGAAAACCATAAGTGCTCCTGCTTGATGAGGGTCAAAAATAGGCGATAGCGTAAATTGCAAGGTATACTGGGTAAAATTTCTTTCGGGAAAGCTTTAAGGAGTTCAAGCGCCATCAAACGGTAGATACCTTTAAAACTAGTCACGTGGTTATAAAATTGCACCATGGACACAGTGTACATGATTGCACTAAAGTTTACCGTTTAAATATTTATACATTTTTAATTGATTTACGGCTACTCTGACATTAGTATTATTATTGTAATTAGTGATGTTAAGTCTCTGACTAGAAAATTGTAAAAATATAAAAGACTTAAGGGGGGAGAACAGGGTTCATACAAAATTTCCGGAATTAAATTCCCTTACTTTTCCAGGTTTTCCCGGAAAAAATTGACAATTTCCCTGTCCATTTTTGTAGAATAAGTTTATGTTTTGAGGTATAATCTTGAAAAATATTTACTATGTATCTTCAATACATCTTTCAAAAATTTATTTGCCGGATTTTTTGGGGTCATTTTCAAATTCCCTGACTTTTCCTTGACCTTTTGGAAACATTTTCAAATTCCCTGACTTTCCCAGTTTTCCCAGGTCGTGTACGAACCCTGAAGAAAACAGTAAAAACTAGGGCTGTGCGAGTACTCGAAAACTGCGAGTACTCGGTCTCGAGTCCGAGTCGAGTACTCGGACTCGGACTCGAATATTTTAATTTTTATTACTCGAATGGACTTGCGAGCCGTTCACCGAGTCCTAAAAATTACTCGCGAGTCCAATTTTTTTAAGACGAGTCCGTTATTTTCCACCGAGTCCGTCATTTTTATTTGTTTATTTTTTTTTGTAAAAGTCCCGTATTGGCGCTGCGGTAGCGTTAACGCAGTTTGTTTAGTCAGAGGTCACATGACTCACATGGTGAATAGTTCTTGTAGTAAGTTTTAGTAACCAAAAAAATCCAGATTCCAGATATTAAAACATTTTTGAAGAAAATTTTAATTACTTAAATTAATAAATTAGTAAAATTACTTCTTATTATAAAAATTGTAGATAAGTAAATTAAGTATTTTAAATATTAATTACTGATTTAATTTTTAGGATGATTCTGACTTTTTAGCAATATAAGGCTTAGATAGGGCTCAACTGCAAATTGGGGACTCTGAATTAATTTATGACTCGAATTGGACTCGCGAATAAATTGAAGACTCGAATTGGATTCGGAATAAATTTAATGCTCATACTGGACTCGTTCGGAAATTTAAGACTCGAATATTGCTCGTGGCTAATTCTTAGGGACTCGAAGACTCGAATGAGTACTCGAAAGTGGGACTCGCAAATTGGTGAGTCCAATTTTTTGGGACTCGGACTCGACTCGAAATCCAAAAAAGAGGACTCGCACAGCCCTAGTAAAAACCTCTTTTTCGTTCAAGTTGAACGTTTCTGTTTTAACAATTACATAATTGGATTATATTTTTCTTTTTAGGCTGATCCTTCCTCTAGTGCTTAAAATAATTTTGATAATTATAATATTAATAGTTAACGAGATATAAGGTCCTAACTAAAGGTTAGTTTGGGCGCTTGCCTAACTTGTTTAGCTCCGGGGGTCCGAATTAAAACGTAATAACTTAATTAATTTTAAATTTTAAATTGTCAAAATTATTTTAGTCACTAAACAAGAGGCTGTTATACATTTAAATATTACTTTTATAAGTTAAAATACAAAATTAAAAGAGTTCAGCTTGAAATAACGCGAAAGTTGACAATCTCCACTGTAGTCTTCCCCTTTAAGACTAGAACACGTTTTTAACCTAGGCTTGGTCGGGTACGTAGTCTAGATTAGGGCTGTGCGAGTCCTCTTTTTTGGATTTCGAGTCGAGTCCGAGTCCCAAAAAATTGGACTCACCAATTTGCGAGTCCCACTTTCGAGTACTCATTCGAGTCTTCGAGTCCCTAAGAATTAGCCACGAGCAATATTCGAGTCTTAAATTTCCGAACGAGTCCAGTATGAGCATTAAATTTATTCCGAATCCAATTCGAGTCTTCAATTTATTCGCGAGTCCAATTCGAGTCATAAATTAATTCAGAGTCCCCAATTTGCAGTTGAGCCCTATCTAAGCCTTATATTGCTAAAAAGTCAGAATCATCCTAAAAATTAAATCAGTAATTAATATTTAAAATACTTAATTTACTTATCTACAATTTTTATAATAAGAAGTAATTTTACTAATTTATTAATTTAAGTAATTAAAATTTTCTTCAAAAATGTTTTAATATCTGGAATCTGGATTTTTTTGGTTACTAAAACTTACTACAAGAACTATTCACCATGTGAGTCATGTGACCTCTGACTAAACAAACTGCGTTAACGCTACCGCAGCGCCAATACGGGACTTTTACAAAAAAAAATAAACAAATAAAAATGACGGACTCGGTGGAAAATAACGGACTCGTCTTAAAAAAATTGGACTCGCGAGTAATTTTTAGGACTCGGTGAACGGCTCGCAAGTCCATTCGAGTAATAAAAATTAAAATATTCGAGTCCGAGTCCGAGTACTCGACTCGGACTCGAGACCGAGTACTCGCAGTTTTCGAGTACTCGCACAGCCCTAGTCTAGATTATCTTTGGCTTGGTGAAGCAGCCCCTGTTTTGACCACTGCCAACCTCGATCGCAGAAGCGCCTTAAGTTGGCAGTGCTATGACGAATTTCCGGGAACATTTTAACCAGTTAATTTCTAGAAACTTAAAGCTTAATTTAACTATAAATTTCCGCAAACTTAAAGCTTAATTAAATTTCAATTTTTGGAAACTTAAAGCTTAATTAACTATTAATTTCTGGAAACTTTAAGTTTAATTTAACTATTAATTTTTGAAAACTTTAAAGCTTAATTTAACGATTTAAATTAATTTAATTCCACATAAATAGCGAAATAGTTGGTTGATTATCAATTATTGTACCGATAAATATTTCAAAACAAGTGTACGACAGATGGCGTTACTGTTTCAGTTTGAAATGCGATTTCCTTCGGATTCAGGTAGTAGCAAAAGTAGTAGTTTTGCTTGTGGTAAACGGGTGGATTCGTTTGTGCTCAATAAGCTAAATACGTTGTTGGTAGAACAAATGCAGCGCCTTATCTTAATGCATCAACTGAGCCTAATGACTTGAAGTCATAATGAGTAATGCTTGAGCTCCGTAACCGAGGCCAGAGTGTGGGAGAGACCAACCTGGATTTCGCGCACGAGTTCGACCTTCCTCCTGCGGATGTCCGCCAGCAACTGTTGCTCTTCCGGCGTCAGATCTGAAAGATAAACAGCATTGGTCAACGTGGTTACAACATACGAGATATTTCACCAAGATTTAATATCGATTTTTAAATCGATTTTTTCGTTTAGATATTTCACCTCGATTTAAACATCGATATTAAATCGATTTTTCCTTATCAATATTAAATCTCAATGTAATGATATTTCACCAATGTTTCGTATCCATATTATATCCCATTTGTCGTATAGATATTTATCTAATTTTCGTATCCATATTATATCCCATTTGTCGTATAGATATTTATCTAATTTTCGTATCCATATTATATCTCATTTGTCGTATAGATATTTAACCAATTTTCGTATCGATATTAAATCCCATTTTCGTATCGATATTTAACAAATTTGTCCATAACTTGATTAGCTTCGTACTGCTATTAAATGAAATATTTGTATTGATATTTATCCCAGTTTTATATCGATATTAAATCTCATTTGTCGTATAGATATTTAACCAATTTTCGTATCGATATTAAATCCCATTTTCGTATCGATATTTATCCCACTGTTTTATATCGATATTAAATCCCATTTTCGTATAGATATTTATCCCACTGTTTTATATCGATATTAAATCTCATTTGTCGTATAGATATTTAACCAATTTTCGTATCGATATTAAATCTCATTTTCAAATCGATATTTATCCCAGTTTTATATCGATATTAAATCCAATTTTCGTATCGATATTTACCCCACTGATTTATATCGATATTAAATCCCATTTGTCGTATAGATATTTAACCAATTTTCGTATCGATATTAAATCCCATTTTCAAATCGATATTTATCCCAGTTTTATATCGATATTAAATCCAATTTTCGTATCGATATTTACCCCACTGATTTATATCGATATTAAATCCCATTTGTCGTATAGATATTTAACCAATTTTCGTATCGATATTTAACCAATTTTCGTATCGATATTTAACCATTTTTCGTATCGATATTTAACCATTTTTCGTATCGATATTTATCCCACTGTTTTATATCGATATTAAATTCCATTTGTCGTATAGATATTTTCCAATTTTCGTATCGATATTAAATTCCATTTTCGTATCGATATTTAACAAATTTGTCCATAACTTGATTAACTTCGTACTGCTATTAAATGAAATATTTGAATCGATATTAAATCTCATTTGTCGTATAGATATTTAACCAATTTTCAAATCGATATTTATCCCACTGTTTTATATCGATATTAAATCCCATTTTCGTATCGATATTTAACAAATTTGTCCATTCATTGATTAACTTCGTACTGCTATTAAATGAAATATTTGTATCGATATTTATGCCCATTTGTTCGTATCGATATTTATCCCCATTTGTGTCAGATAGTACAACCCTACCTTTCAAAATCGACCATTATTTCGGAATAATTGAAAAACTCACAAAAATCGAACATTTCTTGAAAAAGAAGCACTCCCGTAACGGGTCGCACAACCATGCTGAACGATCGGCCGAAGCGAGCCCCAAATCACCATCGGAATCGAGCGACACTTTCTTTCAACGCCGCCTCATCTCGCGAATATTGTCAATTACAACGGCGCGTTTAACGTACGAGCCACGCTAATAAATCCTCTCCAATAACGCGAAGACGAGCCAGCGGAGGTGAAGAGTGGATCGCGAATGGTCCCAAGGTTCTTTCGGCTCTGATATCAAGAAACTCGGCGTAGCGGAACGCTGTGGTAGACACGCCTCTCTTTAAGAAGGGGCTGAGAACACACCGACATTAAAATGCGTTGCGGGGTCGTATTCGCACGCTCATTAGAGAGATCTCTACCATCTAATGTTAGCTCGAAAATAGTTTTAAATGTTGTGTCCCAGGGCCCACACTCAAATTATTATATTTCGAAAAATTATATGATTTTATGGGACTATTATTTCAAAATTATAGGATTTTATGGGACTATTATTTCAAAATTATAGGATTTTATGATACTACTATTTCAAAATTATAGGATTTTATGGGACTATTATTTCAAAATTATAGGATTTTATGGGACTATTATTTCAAAATTATAGGATTTTATGGGACTATTATTTCAAAATTATAGGATTTTATGTTACTATTTCAAAATTATAGGATTTTATGATACTATTATTTCAAAATTATAGGATTTCATGGGACTATTATTTCAAAATTATAGGATTTTATGATACTACTATTTCAAAATTATAGGATTTTATGATACTACTATTTCAAAATTATAGGATTTTATGGGACTTATTTCAAAATTATAGGATTTTATGATACTATTTCAAAATTATAGGATTTTATGGGACTATTATTTCAAAATTATAGGATTTTATGCGACAATTTTTTTCTCTAAATTATAGGATTTTATAGGACTATATATGCTATTTCATTTACTAATTAGACTTTGTGAAGCGTTTGAAAACGGCGGAATACACGCCAATATGCCGAAACATGTTACGCGATGTTTAATTTGTTTAATTTATAGTGTACCGGTAATCGTTCTATAGTTTTTATTTTAATTCTTTAGTTTACACTAGTTAAAGAGTATTGTTTACGTCAGATTGGGAACCGTTTTGAAAATATTGGTAAATAATGGTCATAGTTTTTAAAGTATAAATAACGATATTACGGTAAATAACGGTAATTATTTTTTAAATAACGATAAATATTTGTAAGCAATAGTAAATAGTATTCGAATAACGATATTTTGCTAAATATTGATAAATGGTTTGTAAATAATGGTGAAAAAAACAGAAAATATTGGTAAATAGTGAAATATATTCCTAAATAAAATATTTTGATAAAACATTCATAATATAAGTATAACTATAAATATTTAAATTACAGAAACAAGAAGTGTATCACGTCACACTGAATTGAACTATTAAATATCGAATTAATTTTTAATTTCAAACCATAACGCCATTAAAATATAACACTTTGTGACGAGGTGGTGTCGTTATTATGTAATTTGGATTGAATTGAAAACGAGGCTATATCCGATGGCCAAGAAAATTTCCAAACCACTGTTGCACTCCCTTTAAGAAGAAGAGAATGAAGTTGCAGCACAACCAGCTGCGGTTTCTAAGGCGCCAAAGTGGTCGGAGTCAGCGTCCGATATGGCTCACTTGGCGCCGCGGTACACCCCGATGGACAATTACCATACTCTACATTCGTTCCGAATATCAAAAAGTTAAAAATACTCCAGTGAGGAAAATTATACTTTCGAAATTGAACAAAAAAACCCGAAGATATCATTATTACCAGTGTTCACAGCAGGTAGGTCATCCGAAGAAAAGGATTTTTATATTTTTAAACGAAAGTTAAAAGAGAGGCTAAGCTCCACTGGTTAAAGAGGTTTCCCCCGAGTTCTTCGGTTTTCCCTTTCTATAAAAGGTCGTAGATGGTAACGGTAATAGACAGTGTAGGGAACTGTTGGCTCCCTTGAAACCCTCCTACCAGAAGAAAATAGGGGAAGTACGTATCTGTAGCTTTGAGCCATAGAAGTCGTCGTGTGACCCACGAAAATGCCTTTTTACGCATAATAAACCAAACTGAAAAAGTAGTTCCACTTTTGTTTTGATTCAACTCGGCTATAAACGACGAAAGCAAATACGCCTTAGCTCAATTAGCAGAGAATGAGAAGGACATTATGTTACAATTGTTCTATTTAAGAAAAATTGATTTTTTAAACGATGTATTCATCCGCGATTTCCCGCCAAACCGTTTTGGCGCGAAAATTCGTGAAAAGTGACGCCTTTCCAAAGCTGACTAGAAGCGTACTTCCCCCTATTTTCTTCTGCTCCTACGCATTGTAACCCGGCCACCTGTTTAAGGCATTTAAAGTCGCTAGATGACTTAGGCCTAAGGTATTTGCCAAGCTGATGATAATTATAGTCATTCTCCTGAAATGAATATTTTTTATCAAAGTTATATTTATGTCTTTACTAGAACCAACTGATTACTTAATCGTCTATACAGGGTGTTTCAAAAGGTTATGCAAAACTTTGAAGGAGTTGAGAAGTATGCCTGTTTTTTCCCATTTCCCTACGATGAGTGAAAAGAGCGACAGAGAGCTTCAAAGTGTGGCCTACTAGCCCCTGGAAGTAAGTAGGCGGCAACAAGCGCAAAACCAAGCAGCGAACATTCAGGTTTGGGTTCGCGTGATAGGCAGGGTTGTTTGATTTAAATCAGCGATTTTAATCAAATGATTTTTTTTTAAATCGTTGATTTAAATCTGTTCCTATAAAAGATTGTTTAAAAGGTATTAACTTTCCATAAATGAGAGATTTACTATTGAATTATTATATTTTAGACCTGTATTGTCATTATATTACCTATCACTACCACGATCCCTTCCCCACCTCATTTTTGGTGTTTTGAAAATAATGGACTCTCGGAGGCTGAGAAATAAGGAATTGTTTTAAACTGGACCTGTGGCCAGTAGAGCCTAGGTAGTTTAATTAAAAAACTGGCCACTGGCCATTTACCATTTTTAACCTTCAAAATCAGGCTTTCATAATTTATGGTCAAATTATCTACTCTTGACAATATGTGCTAGGGTATAGGCTTAATAGGTTAGTTATTATGGGTATTTCAAAATTTTGGAGTGTTAAATAAAGAACTATAAATCTTGAAGGGAAAAACTTTGAATTAATTAAGTTTTCACCAGGGCCACTAACACCCCAGGCATTTAATTTTTAAACAGGCGATTGGCCTGTGACAGTGTTTTATTTCTCACACTGTTTAGTTTTACTTCAAGGTTACTCCTGTGATACAAATATACTTATTTCTTGGAATAAATATTTTTTGACATGATAAAACTGTCTACTATTGAATATTATTCATACAAAAATAATAATTATATCAATAAGCTTATATATTGCTTTTAATAAGTGACAAAAACCTAAAAATTAATAAAAAATAAAAAAATCGATTAAAATCAAAAAAATCATTGTTTTTGATTTTTTTTAAAAAATCAAAAAATCAACAACCCTGGTGATAGGTAAAAAAGGAGTTTGTAAACGCATCGAGGTAACCAGCGTAAAATAGTAAACTAAAAGAGTATTTTAAGTCCCTGCTACTTAGGTTTGCGTTGTCACCTCCTACTTCCAGGGGCATGTAGGCCACACTTCGAAGCTCTCTGGCGTTCTTTTAACTCATCGTAGGAAAATGGGAAAAAACAAGCAAACTTCTCAACTCACCCCCTACAACGCCTTCAAAGTTTTGCATAACCTTTGAAACACCCTGTATATTTAATCGGTGTAGGAAGTAGTTCACACCTCGGTACTTTCAGAACTTTCTCTTCCAATTTTATATTTTTTAAATTTTATAAAAGAGGAAATACCATTTAGCTTTTCTTAAACCTCCTCGGTTAAAATTGGGGTAATTACCAAAATTTTCCAAAATGGCGTTAGCTAAAACACCATTATATTAACAATGTAAGTTTCAAATGCTATTATTTCTGTAGAATACGCTCGTATTAGTATTTTAGTGAATTTTTAAGCTCTATTGGTAACGTGGGGTACACGACAACCATTCATGTGTGGACTATACTATAGCACAAAAGATGAATGGGGTCCATAATTTTAATGCACATTAATTAATTTATTTATTTCTAGCGGTAAAACAATAATAGACTTAATTCTGGGTGTAATTAAATAACTTTAAGATTTATAACTCTGTTATTATTAACATTAATTTCGTTCTCAATTTTAATTTAATATTAATTTCATTCTCAATTTTAATTTAATATTAATTTCATTCTCGATTTTAATTTAACATTAATTTCATTCTCAATTTTAATTTAACATTAATTTCATTCTCAATTTTAATTTAATATCAATTTCATTCTCAATTTTAATTTAACATTAATTTCATTCTCAATTTTAATTTAATATTAATTTCATTCTCAACTTTAATTTAACATTAATTTCATTCTCAATTTTAATTTAATATCAATTTCACTATCAATTTTAATTTAATATTAATTTCATTCTCAATTTTAATTTAATATCAAGTTCACTATCAATTTTAATGTAATATCAATTTCATTCTCAATTTTAATTTAACATTAATTTCATTCTCAATTTTAATTTAACATTAATTTCATTCTCAATTTTAATTTAACATTAATTTCATTCTCAATTTTAATTTCACATTAATTTCATTCTCAATTTTAATTTAACATTAATTTCATTCTCAATTTTAATTTCACATTAATTTCATTCTCAATTTTAATTAAACATTAATTTCATTCTCAATTTTAATTTCACATTAATTTCATTCTCAATTTTAATTTCACATTAATTTCATTCTCAATTTTAATTTCACATTAATTTCATTCTCAATTTTAATTTCACATTAATTTCATTCTCAATTTTAATTTAATATTAATTTCATTCTCAATTTTTCCAATGTTTTCCGTGACCATTTCTCTAGATTTACCCTGAATTAAAAATTTTAAGCTAAAATATTAAAATATTTAACTGAATTCACTTTTAAGTAACACCATGACTTAATATCTCGACCAACCTCACTCGTAATACGTTAAGAAAGAACGTGGCAACCCTGTTTAAAAGAACATGAATCCAAAAACCAACGATTCTATGTAAATTAACCCGTAGATTTTTCTGGTACAAAATTTCCGGAATTAAATACCCTAACATTTCCAGGTTTCCCTGGCCAAATTGCCAAATTTTCCCTGGCCATTTTTGTAGAATAAATGAATGGTTTGAGGTAAATATCTTGAAAAATATTTTCTTTATAAAAATTTATTTGCCCGATTTTTTGGGGCAATTTTAAAATTCCCAGTCTTTCGGGAATCTTTTTAAAATTCCCAGTCTTTCGGGAATCTATTTAAAATTCCCAGACTTTCGGGAATCTATTTAAAATTACCTGACTTTTGGGAATCTATTTAAAATTCCCTGACTTTCGGGAATCTATTTAAAATTCCCTGACTTTCGGGAATCTTTTTAAAATTCCCTGACTTTCGGGAATCTATTTAAAATTCCCTGACTTTCGGGAATCTATTTAAAATTCCCTGACTTTCGGGAATCTATTTAAAATTCCCTGACTTTCGGGAATCTATTTAAAATTCCCTGACCTGTTGGAAACATTTTAAAATTCCCTGACCTTGCCACGTCCGTAAAATACGAGATCTTTGTTGCTGTGTACTTGGATTAATAATATAAGTATATTATTATTATTAATCCAAGCTGTGTGGGTACTCTAAGTTAAAAAAAAACAAAAGGCAGACGAGTAAGGCCATCTACCGAACGTTGAATGAAGCTCGGAGGATGTTTTAAACGTGAAATATCGACCACTTTAGTAGTCTGGGGTAACATTGCTTCGGATGAAGGCCGAATCAACACAGGGGCGAGAAGAGAGAATACATCAAGAAGATGGGCGAAATATTAAAACCTCTTTTAGTGGATTTTCACACGGGAGCAGCCGGTCAGTATCGCGTCTGCGGGGGAAAAGGAGGAACAGATGCGGTAGGAGGGGGCTGCTTTCCGTCGGGGGGCCAGACAGCCTTAAGCCTAGTCTTCACTTGGGCTAAAATGTTACAACGGAGACGGTCGACGCAAAAAAAACGTTAGTCCTAAGAGCTAGTTTTCACTAGATTTCGAAATGGTAGCATTTCAAATGGCGGAAAAAAATAATATTTATTTCGCGTTTACCGTTACTGTGATACTTTTACCTATGTGTGTTACAGATTTTAAACATCATTTCTAGGGCGTAGGCAAAAGTATGCTATGACATATCCTGATTTTTTTAAGGGGCCCAAAATCATTCTAAGAGTATAAATTGGGTGCTTGCTCGTGGCGTCGTAGGCATACGTCATAGCTAAGCCCCGCCTTTAACGGCCGCCATGACATTAGTTTCACGTCACAGAGGTTAAACGCCACACGATCCAGCGAAATAATCACGTGACCACCATTGGCGTCTTAATGTCATGGCCGACCTATACTCGTTACCATGGTAACGAACACAAGCCACACCCACGAGCAAGCTTCGAATAAGAAAAATACCCCCTTCTAAACTAGGCCTACTTAACTCAAATATTCTGGCGCAAGCGAAATTCTCCATTAGGTCCAACCGTCTAATACATTTTTGCGTTGAGTCGACGTAAAAATTTCCGTTAGGTCTAATACATTTTCTTAATTGACGCTAAAATATCCGTTAGGTCTAATACATTTTCTTAATTGACGCAAAAATATCCGTTAGGTCTAATACGTTTTCTTAATTGACGCAAAAATATCCGTTAGGTCTAATACATTTGATTATTTGACGCAAAAATCTCCGTAGAGCCTAAAGCTTGTTTTCCACTAGCACGCGTCATAATGTTATTTTCTTTACGCGCGTAAAAACGTTTGAACGGTTCAAAGCTGAGAAACGCGTCGTTGCGCGCGCTAGTGGAAAACAAGCTTGTTTGAACCGTTCAAACGTTTTTACGCGCGTAAAGAAAATAACATTATGACGCGCGTAAAGAAAATAACATTATGACGCGCGCTAGTGGAAAACAAGCATTATACATTTTCTTAGTTGACGCAAAAATCTCCGTTAGGCTTAATGCAATTTCTAAGTTAACGCAAAAATTTCCGTTAGGTCTAATACATTTTCTTAATTGACGCAAAAATATCCGTTAGGTCTAATACATTTTCTTAATTGACGCAAAAATATCCGTTAGGTCTAATACGTTTTCTTAATTGACGCAAAAATATCCGTTAGGTCTAATACGTTTTCTTAATTGACGCAAAAATATCCGTTAGGTCTAATACATTTGATTATTTGACGCAAAAATCTCCGTAGAGCCTAAAGCTTGTTTTCCACTAGCACGCGTCATAATGTTATTTTCTTTACGCGCGTAAAAACGTTTGAACGGTTCAAAGCTGAGAAACGCGTCGTTGCGCGCGCTAGTGGAAAACAAGCTTGTTTGAACCGTTCAAACGTTTTTACGCGCGTAAAGAAAATAACATTATGACGCGCGCTAGTGGAAAACAAGCATTATACATTTTCTTAGTTGACGCAAAAATCTCCGTTAGGCTTAATGCAATTTCTAAGTTAACGCAAAAATCTCCGTTAGGTCTAATACATTTTCTTAATTGACGCAAAAATATCCGTTAGGTCTAATACATTTTCTTAATTGACGCAAAAATATCCATTAGGTCTAATACATTTTCTTAATTGACGCAAAAATATCCGTTAGGTCTAATACATTTTTTTGCGTCGCCGATGGTCGTTTTTGGCCCAGTGTAAACCAAAGACTATATAAGCTATCGCTTGGTGTAAACCAGGCTGAAAGGTGCTGTCTGGGGAAGAATGGGAGAAGGAAGCGTTTGTCACGCGGCGCGGTTCTTCGACCTTTCTCAAGGGTGAGAGAAAGAAGTGTCTCTGGATCCCCCGAGAGAGGATTTAACTTATCTGCGGCCCGAGATACGCGCAACGTTGCCGGATTCAAGAATCAAATGCAATAAAATGAAGGTAGGGGAATTTTACATTTTTTTCGGGGGAATTTGATTGATTCGAGTGTACAATAGCGCGGGTCAAGGCTGTCTATACCGTGCACTGCTGTTGCGATGGAATGTAACGATTCGGAGCTTATTATTCAATAACGGGCAGATTATAAGGGTCAGTAAAATACGCCATCTATGGTAGTTTTTTTGTAACACTTTCCCCCTTCCACCCCCATGGCAACGCTGGTCCGAAATTAAAATGGGGAGAGGCTGATTTTAAAAAGGTCGTAACTCCGTTTCGAACACATTTTCTAACGTTAAATAAGTTATTTATTCACTCGAGGTTATCACATATTTGGCGATAATAACTGGGTTTCAGTTTAAAAATATCGTAACTATGATTTATTACGATTATTTTGGTTTGAAAAAGAAAATTTTCTAGTAACTTGAAGTAGTTTTTGTTTGTAAAATTTCGCAGTGAAGATAATTATTATTTAAAATTTAACTTATTAATAATAATAATAATAATAATAATAATAATCAGCTAGGCTAATACCCAAGGCACCACCTTAGGCCTAAGTCATCATGCGACTTTCAAAGCCCTTATTTTCTATTATAACTTGATTTTAGCCGTTTGAAATGATTTGTAAATGTTTTTAAATATTTAAAACGTATTTATTTTTTATTAAAAACGTATTTATTTTTTATTAAAAACGTATTTATTTTTATTAAAAACGTATTTATTTTTATTAAAAACGTATTTATTTTTATTAAAAACGTATTTATTTTTATTAAAAACGTATTTATTTTTTATTAAAAACGTATTTATTTTTATTAAAAACGTATTTATGTTTATTAAAAACGTATTTATGTTTATTAAAAACGTATTTATGTTTATTTAAAACGTATTTATGTTTATTTAAAACGTATTTATGTTTATTTAAAACGTATTTATGTTTATTTAAAACGTATTTATGTTTATTTAAAACGTATTTATGTTTATTTAAAACGTATTTATGTTTATTTAAAACGTATTTATGTTTATTTAAAACGTATTTATGTTTATTTAAAACGTATTTATGTTTATTTAAAACGTATTTATGTTTATTTAAAACGTATTTATGTTTATTTAAAACGTATTTATGTTTATTTAAAACGTATTTATTTTTATTTAAAATTTATTTATTTTTAATTAAAATGTATTTATTTTTATTTAAAATTTATTTATTTTTATTTAAAATTTATTTATTTTTATTTAAAATGTATTTATTTTTATTTAAAATGTATTTATTTTTATTTAATATGTATTTATTTATTCATACTATATCTCTGTTCGTAACCATGGTGATGGTTTTGTTGCGTACATGCAGAAAACAACGCATTCCGCTAGGTGGCGTTCGTAACAAAATGCTAGCAGATTTTATCGCTTATAGGGTGATTAATTTCATGATTGACATTTTAACTAAATTGGTTTCATCGGTCATAAAGACAAATCTTTCATACGAAAAACTGTAAATTTCTCTTTAAACTTCCTGAAAACTCAAATTTATTGGATATTTACTTTAAAGGGAAAATAACCTAAAGTCGTTTTTTATGTTTTTTATGTAAGCAATTTTGGCGGGAAGTCACTAAACAGCGCCAAAAATTTCTGAAGTCATGGGAGGAAGCGGGAAATGGTCGAAGTTTGGTGTTCCACACCTAAAACCTGAGGTTATATTCCCTTTAAAAGAATTTAATTTCCCCCATATTTACTTGAAAACCATTTAATTTCCCTTATATTTACTTTAAAAAGTTAATTTCCTTGATATTTACTTAAAAAAATTAATTTCCCTGATATTTACTTTAAAAAAAATTTCCCTGATATTTACGTTAAATGGTAATTTAACTGATATTTACCATAAAAATGGCACAATTTCCCTAATAGTAACTATAAAAATGGCACAATTTCCTTGATATTTATTAACTATAAAAATGACAATTTCCCTGATATTAACTATAAAAATAGCACAATTTCCCTGATGTTTATTTAAAAATGGCAATTTCCCTGATGTTTACTTTAAAGGGACAATTTTCCTGATATTTACTTTTTAAATGGCAATATTAATGACAATTTCCTCGATGTTTATTTTAAAAACGACAAGTTTCCTGATATTTACTTTAAATGGGCAATTTTATAATATTTACTTCAAAAAAGGGCAATTTCCCTGATATCTACTTCAAAATGGCAAATTCCCTGATGTTTACTAAAATAAAATAATAATAATTGAATGATATTTCCCTGACTTTACTATCGACAATCTAATTCCCAGATATCTCCAGGCTTTCGAAGTCTGTACGAACCTTGACGTATAAGTAAAGGTAAATATCCTCCGCATAAATTCCAGCTACCCGCCAGCCAGCTGCGCGCTTGTTTATCACAAACAAGCCTCCCAGCACTAGCAAATATAAGCTGCCCACGACAGGAAACTCCAACGGTGCCAACAGAGTTTCAAAAACTACATTGCCTTTTTACAATTTCCACAAACATATCCCTTTTTAAACCCCGATTGAAAACGATAGAAGCCCGGCCATCTTTGTTTGTGTCAAGAGTCTTTAAAGATAATTAAAAAAAATTAGTTGGGGTTCCGCTAGAATTAGGAAAATAATTTAGGGTTCCAAAGCAAAACCAAATTGGGAACCACTGGTCTAACCCATTGAATTGGGAATAATACTGCTAGAATTACAATTACCATTTCGGTTGCCATGGTTACGCGGGACCTGTTCTGATAAGACTGGACGATATTCATCTTTATAATTGGGCGGTAGCGCCATCTATATTTTGTAAAGTTATATGATTCGCGCAAAAATTCAATTGCAATATAGTTTCCACCACTAGAGACAGATGCCGCCACGGTTGAACGATATAGTTTAAAAAGTCTCCATATTGAACGAAATTGGTCCCGCGCTAGCCAGGTTTATTTGTACCTCTATTTATTCCCAACTCAACGGTCTAACCAATGGAAATTGTTCACAAGAAAATGGACGACTTTTAACGGGTTGCGTTCTCCTTGTGGAGGGTGCTGTGTTTGATGCTCCTAGGCAAGGTTGGCAAAAAACCGGCTTCTTTAAAAATGCAGTATAGCTAAATCCGGTTGTAACCAGTGGTGTAATACGGTTAAAACCTAGGGATGCACCGATATATCGGTAACCGATATATCGGCTAATTTTTCAAATATCGGTATCGGCCAATATCGGCTTAAGCGAGGCCGATATTAGCCGATACTTCTGGTATTAGAAAAACATTTTCAGGAAAAACTTCAAAAAAAAAGGCGATACTCAACTAACTAATTAATGGAAAACATTTATTGCCACAACCTTACATTTCCTTTTAAAAAGGCCAGTTCTTCCACAACACTCGGCTTTAGTCTATTTCTTAACTTAAAAAGTAAAAACGACCATTGATTCCTTCGGTGCATGATCTCACGCTAGATCATACCATTTTTTTTTGACAGGGGTTAAGAGTGTAAACAAATAAAACAATCTAGTGTTTCTTTTTGATCGCTGTTGTAGGAAATAATTATTCGCGTCCAAAACGGTCAGGAATCATAAGTGGTTTTTAGACTCCAAAAGCCATAGATCATATCATTTTTTAACAGGTGGTTACGAGAGTAAACATAAAAGCATAATATTGTGATACGTAACTTTGTTAATATCGGCCGATATATCGGCCGATATTATCGGCCACGATTAGCCGATATATCGGCCGGCCGATATATCGGCTGTACCCATATCGGTGCATCCCTATTAAAACCATTAATAAAAAATTCTCAAATTGCTTATATCTAGCCCTCATTACTTCGAAAATGCTCAAATTGCCCGATTAAATTAAGTTTTTGCGCGTGACAGTACCTTTACATAGTGAGGTATAGCAGACTTATTTACCCGCTTTGATACCCTAACATGGCGGTGTATTTTCACGCGCAAAATGAATTTTAAGATCCATTACTTACGACAAAAAGTGAATTTTAATATGATTTTAACTTAAAATATATGATATATAGACATTTTTAAAATCAAGAATTTTTAGATTTACGTAAGAAATTAATCTTTTGCTCTTACTTAACATATATGAAATTATCCCTTTAAGTTTTAGTTTTTCAATATTTCTAATTCATTTCTCAATATTTTTTTAATAAAAAAAAGTAGTTTTAACCATGGATTTTTATCGGTGGCTAAAACCGATCTGGTTGGTTCTCGGGAACCCTGCTCCTAGGTGCCGAATGTATCGTACTCTCCCCTCCAGAAACACCTTTTCCCCTTCAAGGCCTCGATGCTAACTTCTCGTAAGAGAGATCTTATAAACTTCAGTCACGACCGATTTGTAAGCAACGAGTATGGCTGCCGACGTCGTTAAACGGGCTGAATACAAACACAGCCAATTGCTTCCAGACGAATCGGGGAGTGATACGAGACGGCCAATATTTGAACTCTTTCCATGTTTGTTTGGCGAAACATCCAACTGCGCCAGCCAAAGAGGCGGCTCTTAATTAAAAGTAACAGCGGCCGGGGGTCCCTCACTGTCGAATAACGCAAAGCAAACATTGAAAAACCCAACTCTTTCATCGAACGAAATAAAAAAAGCCCCCGTCGATAAATTTGCAACCAGATGGCGGCGTATACTTCGTCGCCGGGAGTTGCGACCATCTCCGGAGATTTTCCCTGACTAATTTTAAAATTCCCTGATTTTCATACCCGTATTCAAATTCCCTGACTTTTCCAGGTTTTCCAGGTACCGTGGCAACCATGTTTCAATTTTATCGTGGTGATTGGCACAGGGTTCATACAATATTTCAAAAACCATTTTCCCTGATATTTCCAGGTTTTCCAGAGTAGTTTTGAATATTTTCTAGGTATGCTTTTTAAAACAATAGGGTCTCTAAAATGTTAAAAGCATTACTGTTACACTTTCTAATATAATATAATAAAATATAGTCAAGATTGAACGTAAAATTCAATACTAAGTAATAATTTCAGTAATACTAAAACAATATGAAATCGACAAATTAAAAGACCACTGTGTGTACAATAAAAAGTTTTATTTAAAAACTCGACGACTAGTTTTTAAATAAAACTTTTTATTGTACACACAGTGGTCTTTTAATTTGTCGATTTCATATTATAAATGTACAAGCGCCAATAATTATTAATTTTTAATAATAATCTCTTATACTAAAACAAATTGCACATAATTTGGAGTTCTAATAATTATTTTCCCTGATTTTGCTTTAAATAAATTTCACTGATATTTCCAGGTTTTCACTGATTTCCATGTTTGTATGAACCCTGTGGCATCATTGACTACACGTTATTTCTCATTCGTAAAAATGTCAGCTGACCCGCATTCTGTCGTCTGCTCTGTTGTTTTTAATAGAAGTGAGGCTTTTGGAATTTTAATAGGCTTTAGATTATTCAGTAATAATTGTATTTGAATAAAAATGAAAGGGCAATGATTTAATTTAAATTTGTTTTGCATATATAGTTTGTGTGAAGATTACAAAAACGTAATTTCATTTTCAAAAGACCGCGAATTTATAGGTGAATATAAATGAATTTATAGGAAGGCATTAAAAGGTTAAAGGAGTTCTTCGGTTTCCCCTTCCATAAAAACTTGTCTAGGTTAACGGTAATAGTTAGTGTAGAGAGGTGTTGGCTCGCGTGGCTTGCGGGGCTTGCTACCACCCTCCTACGCATTGTAACCCGGGAACCTGTTTAAGGCAATAAAAGTCGCTTGATGACTTGGGCCTAAGGTGGTGCCTTGGGTATTAGCCCATCTGATTATATTAAATATATGAAGTTTGGTCAGTCTAATTAAAAAAATCTTGCCACGCGTTTGAAAACTATACGTAGTTAGTTCTTCCGGAGTTTTCTTTGTCCATATTAGTAGAAGGAAAGTGAGGGTGTGGCATCGATCCCGGGTTCGGGTTTGGGTTCGGGATCGAAATCCGGGATTTAAGGGATGAAATGGGGGTAAAATCATCAAAAAGTCAATGTATTTAGGGTATTTCTCGCGACGATTTGTTTTCCCGTATATCAACATATTGTGTCCAGGCCAACTTGTTCATTTATCTACGCTTATCTCGAAAGATACTTGAACGTATATCTTATCAAGTTTTATCGTACGGAATAAGTTGAAATGATGTAAAAATTGATAACCTAGGCGGCGCGTGCGCAGATTCCCCGGGAGGCGCGGTTAATTTGAATTGAAGTGTTTTGACGTCATGGAATATTTGTTGTTAAAGTAGAATGGAAATATTTTTAAACTTCATTTTAATAGCATTAACGCGTAAGTAGTACTTAAATATGCTTAACACTTGAACCTATCTCACGAGTATTTCAAACGAATATTTTAAGTATGAGAAACGTATTGTTCTCAAATGATACTTGAATATACTATAAAAGAGGTTGTATAGCGTTGTAGGAGGTCATTCCACGGTTAACTGCGGTAGCTATATTCAAGATGCCTAAAGCCCAACATATTTGCCCTACGTGCGCGAAAAGTTTCACTACCAAGTCCTCCTTAAATCGGCATGTTAGAGAAGTACACGGTGATAGACATACGTTTGTCTGTGAAGTATGTGGTAAGAATGTTGCTAGATTGGAACATTTCAAGAGCCATCAACGAACTCATGACTTGAACGCACCCGGCCCTTCCGAACCCATGGACCTGTCTCGCACACCGTCACCAATGCAACGTTCGCTAGCATCTTTCCGTCCACCATCGCCATACCGTCCACCTTCACCTAGTCTGCTTAAAGAAATTCAACTGGAATCTATCCAACCATCTACAGCGGATTTACCCAACAACCCAACGCCATCACCTGTTCCCGCCTCATCAATACTTGATGAAACACCACCAGCATCTCCAAGTATGGTCCAGGCCTTGAATGATACGTTAGCATCTATCCGTTACAATGCTGAAGACTATGATATTGATGCGGGGATGTTTATCGGACGTTACCGAGCCGCTTTCAGTAAATTTCTAATGGAAAGACTCACCAGTAAACGTGGAATTAAATGGTTCCTACTCGTAAGATCTGTTTATATGAGACCTTTAGGGGGTGAGGAACAAAGAGCGGAAGTACGACCCTATTTCCGGAGCACTATGCAAACAACATTAACGCCCGATGTCATTGAAAGCCAGCTGAATGAATGTCTTGAAACAATACAGTCAGCAGCGGAAAACTTTGAAGCGACAGGTATGTACTAAAATTTATAAGTTATATTTTGAACTAAAACATTATATTTTTGATAGGATCGGGTTGGGTAATTGACCGTGTTCTGTATGTAGAATTAAATGTAGCATCTTACCAACCGTTGCGAGGGTCATCGTATATGGAACTACCTGAAAAACTATCTCGACGTCACGCGATTCTTAATATTAGAAACGAAAATGACGAGAAATGTTTTCTCTGGTCAATTCTCGCTAAACTTCACCCAGTTCCTCGGACTCAAAACGCTAATCGTGTTTCCAAATATACACCTTATGAAAATGAACTTGATACCAGTGATATATCTTTTCCTTTCAAATTAAACGCTACGGAACTTAAAAAATTTGAATTAATGAATAATTTATCAATATCTGTGTTCGGCTTTTCGGGAGACATATTCCCCCTTTACGTAAGCGCTAACAAGTGTTGTAAGGAAAGGGAGGTTGATTTGCTATACATCACCGACGAAACTAAAGATATTGACGATGGGAATAGACATTACTGTCTTATACGAGACCTAGGAAAACTGCTACAGCATCTAACAAAACACAGAAATACAAGTTATTATTGCAGGTAATTTAGTTTCCAATATATTAGTTTGAAATATACTAATTATTTTCTGTATTAGAATGTGTCTTCACCGATTCAGTGGAAGCAACGCTGAACAGCGACGTGATGCGCATATCGAAGAATGCGCCACTCACGGCGTCCAAAAAACAGTTTTCCCTACTAAGAAGAAGACGGTTTATTTTGATAAATATGAGTGGACAGAAAAGGTAAAAATAAAAATTATTTAATTTAACTCTTAATGAAATGAAATTATTAGGTGCAGTATGTATTTTACGCCGATTTTGAAGCAATCCTACCGAGAGTTCAAGGATGTGATCTAGATCCCGATATAAATACCAGCAAAGTAAACATGCACATCAGCTGCGCGTATTCGTGGGTGTTTGTTGGACCTGACGGTAAGTTATTTGACAAAATTCCCTTTTAGATATATTACAATAGGATACTTATAGGTGTACCTGTTCGAACCGATTGCTATCGAGGACAAGATGCAACTCGAAGATTTCTGGAGTCTATTCTGGAATTAGAGAAGGAGTTGATGGAACTCATTGAGACAAATGTACCAATGATTATTACCCCGGAGGAGGAGGAACAGTTTCAAGCTGCTACGCATTGCTACATTTGTCAGAAGCAGCTAAATCAGGGAAATATGCCCGCTGTTCGAGATCATTGCCATTTCAGCGGCAAATATAGGGGGCCAGCGCATAACGTCTGTAATCTTCAAAAGAAAGTTCCAGAATTTATCCCTATTTTCCTTCATAACCTTAGCAGGTGAATTTATTAAGTTAATTAACCAGGAAATAAACCTAATAATAATAAATCTTCATAGATACGATTTACATCTTATATGTCAGGAGATTGGTCATTTTAAGGAACAGACACTTGACTGTATTCCTTCCACTAGCGAAAATTATATTTCGCTGAAACTAGGTAAAATATATTTAATTATGAATTTAACCTTAACATTAATTTTATTGTTTTTTAGGGAGATTTCGGTTTTTAGACTCTTATCGATTTCTAAGTGATAGCCTCGATGCTCTAGTATCTAATCTCGTTTTGGAAGGAGCCAGTAAATTCCAGATTGTTAAGAAATATTTTGAAAGTGAGAAAGTTCAACTGCTTTTGCGGAAGGGGGTCTACCCATACGAGTATATGGACGATGAAAAGAAATTTGACGAGACGATGCTGCCACCTAGAGAAGCGTTTTTCAGTTCATTGAAAAATCAAAATATTTTAGAATCTGATTATTTACACGCCCAAAATGTTTGGACAGCGTTTAATATTCAAACATTAGGTAAAATTACTATAGTATAAATATTTCAAATCTCTTAACCTCGGTTTTCGTAGGGGAATACACCGACCTCTATGTGAAAAGCGATGCGTTGCTCTTAGCCGACGTTTTTGAAAATTTTAGAACATTATCTATAACCCATTATAAATTAGATCCCGCTCACGCTTACACCGCACCAGGTTTAGCCTGGCAAGCAGCTTTGAAGATGACCGATGTTCGCCTCGATCTCATACTTGATATAGATCAACACTTATTTATTGAAAAGGGTAACGCTTTTGTGATATTTTAAATATTATTGTATTTACATTGAATTTTTAGGGATTCGAGGCGGTGTTTCAATGATCTCAACTCGTTATTCTGAAGCGAATAACAAATATATGGCCGACACATATGATTCGTCTAAAGAGAGCAGTTATATATGCTATTTAGGTAATTTACATTTTTTAAAAAATAAATAATTTTTTTTATTTTTATTTTTTTATTTTAATTATTTTAATTTTAATTATATTAATTAACTTAATTTAACTTAATTGAAGATGCTAATAATTTGTACGGTGCTGTTATGTGTGAACCACTACCGCTAGGCGACTTCCAGTGGGTTCAGGAGGATGATTTGCAAACACTCAGTGAAAATATTCTGAGTATTCCCAATAACGTTGAAAACGGATACATTTTAGAGGTAAATAACAAGTGTTATAATTATTGAATTATATTTTTAAAGAATTGTTTCCTTTGCAGGTGGATCTTGAATATCCTCCAGAGTTGCATGACTTACATAACGATCTCCCAGTAGCGGCGGAATCTAAAGTTATTACACATGATATGCTATCTCCATACTCCAAAGATCTCTTAGGAAAATTAAATATTAAGGAGAATCAAAGTCTACCAAAACTTCTTCCTAATTTAAATAATAAAGAGAAATACATAGTACATTACCGCAATTTAAAATATTATGTAGAATTAGGTTTGAAAATAACCAAGGTTCATCGAGCTCTAACCTTCACTCAAGGAAAATGGTTAGAAAAATATGTTAGATTCAACACTGAACAGAGGAAATTATCCAAGAGTTCATTTGAAAAGAATTTCTGGAAACTAATGGTTAACTCTGTTTTCGGGTAAATCAATTTAAATAATTTATTGCTGTTTTTTCCCTTACTTCATTTAATTCTTTAGAAAAACAATGGAAAATTTACGGAAGCATATAAATTTCGAGTTGATTCATAAACCAGAAAGAATGTTAAAAGTTACAAGTTCCCCGCAGTTTGAACACTTTACCATCTTTAATGAAGAGTTAGCCGGCGCTCATAAGAAGAGAGCTAAAATTGTTCTTAACCGGCCTATATTTACCGGATTCACCATTCTAGATTTATCCAAGGAGCTCATGTATCGGTTCCATTATGGATTCATAAAAAATACGTACGGGGACAAAGCATCACTATTATTTACAGACACTGGTAATTTAATTTAATATGCATTTTTTATTTAAATAGTACTAATATATAAAATATTTACAGACAGTTTAACGTACAACATTAAGACGGATGATGTTTATAAAGACTTTGAAGTTCATAAAAACCGCTTTGACTTCTCTGATTATCCACCTTCGCATTTCCTTCATTCTAATCAGAATAAAAAAGCTCTCGGTTATTTTAAAGACGAGACAAATTCGCAGTTAATTCAAAGCTTTGTAGGACTTCGTCCAAAGCTTTATTCTATTAAATTGTACGGGGAGTCTAAGACCGCTGAAGAGATAGAAAAGGAGTTGCGATTGGGGAAATCTTTAGAGTCAATTTTAAACCATAAAAAGGTTTGTAAGGGCGTTGCCATGAACGTTATTAGAAACGTCATCCGCCACGAAGACTATGAACGTTGTCTTTTTAATCAAGAAACCATGTCAGCCGAGATGATGCGTATAGCTAGTTTCAAGCATGAACTATTTACTATAAATACTAGAAAACTTTGTTTATCACCAAATGATGATAAGAGATACATTCTACCCTGCGGGGTTCGTACATTAGCGCACGGTCATAAAGATATTGAAAAATTATAATGAATGCTTGTATTTATGTATATATAAAAAAAAAACTGCTATTGCTATAAATTGTAAAAAATTATTTTATTGAATACATTTTGCACATAAACTCTTTAATCATTTTATCGTTTACATATTTATCTTTCTTAAACCTAGACACAATGTTATACATTTCTATTCCTTTACACCTGTTTATAGCAAAATAGATACAGAATGCTCCACACGTATTACTAGAATTACTCTGTAATTGATTAGAATTAAAAGTTACAGTTTTACTGTTTCGTTCAATAAAGTCATTAAATTTAAAATAATCTGGCGGGTTTCCAAAGGAATCCATGAATTCACAATTTTTATGTTTAGAAAAATATATTAGAACCCAGTGTTCTCCAGGTTCAGCACTCGTATCGGTATTTACAATAAATAGAGAAGGGAATATTTTTACGTATTTAGGTAGCTTGTCAGCCGCGAACACGCCTTGAAATATACTTTTAGTACTTAAATCTTTTTCAAGTATTTTAGTTATCTGTAGCGAATCCATTAATTACTGTAATCGAAAATCACGGTTCGATTTTTATCAATTTCAATCAAATTTTGAAACTCGGCGTAAATTAGAATGGAAATCGTCTCCGGTAACGGTTTTGCAAATTTTAATTCTAATCTCAGGTTACTGTTTTTTACAAGATGCAAGTGATTAGCGTTGTTATTAAGATCCGAGGTTAAATTGTACGCGAATAAACAATTTCCGTTAGGGTAATCTTCCCGACTTATCTGATTCCCTTCATCTACGTTCCACTGATTAGTTTGAATGAAAAGATTGCAATACGCTTGAATATATAGATTTTCCTCAAAGTTTAGAGATAACGCCTTATGAGGGACGCTGCTACCGTCAATGTACAATCCAATGCTTGATAAATCGAAATGTTGAAAGTTGTACGGGGATTTTTTCAAATCTCCTAGAAACGCTTTTTGTTCCACAAACCCGATAACAACTTTCTTAGGTGCTTGTCCGGTAAATAAATGATCTTGCACACTAGCCATAAGTCCAGCGGGTATAGAAAATGAGGTGCACTCCGAACGAGTTACAGGATATTTAGCGGTTCCATATTGTAACGCCTTGGCTTGAGCGAGCGATAGTTCCGGTATCACTTTAACTTTCCTCAGATAAAGGGAAGCTGATAAAATCTCCACTTTACATTTTACGTCGGAATGAACGCAAAAAGCTGCTCTATTTTTATCGAATTTAAATTTCAAATCAACCATATTTAATAAAAAGCGTGGTTGTTGACATAAATCAGTATGGACTACGCCTAACAAGTCAATCGCCCCTTTTTGCGCTAAACTCGCTCGTTTAGAGAAACCATCGTTATCGAAAAATGAATCGAACTTTCCAGGCGTATCCCGATAGAAAAGTGAACTCGTTAAATAACTTTTTTTCGCAGAATCTCCGAACGTTAATAAAGTTTGTATCATACTTTTATAAGCGTAATTTTGACTGGAAGGTGTTACTGATCTTTCATTAAGAAATACGTGGACATCGCTAAAAAGCGAATGAAGAAACAAATTCTCGGGGGCGATATTGTCGGCTGGAGTTCCGGCGGCCCCACCCGCAACACCTGGAACCGCGGGTTGCGGTAGTTGACCATTATCTTTAGTTACCTTAACTCGAACGTGCAGCAAAGTTTGTGAAAGGTCTATATACGTTTCAGAGTTACCGTTGATAGAAAATGTAATTGATGCGTTATCAACTATATTTGATATTGGATTATACTCAACCCATTCTCCACCAATAATCGAAGATTGTGTCATAGGTACTTGAAACAAATCTAGCTCGGAATTTATACATTCAACTGAGTGCGGGTGTAAAAGGGACATTATGAGAATATATCGGAACGTTTAGGGAACCGTCCTTTCGCTATCCTGCCTGCTGTTGAAATGGCGCTTTTCGATTGAGTTCGTTTCCTTTTATTTCCGGAACCCGTCATTCTTTTAATATGATCCGTAGCTGAAGATGTTAGTCTCATGGCTTCATCAGCTGCTGAAGCTAAAGTTTCCCTTCCAGCGTTAATAGAATGCGATTTAAGCGCTGTTTTAATTGGGACTCCGCTAACAACATCGGTCGCTACTTTCGCTCCGGTACTTAAAAGTTTTTTTCCCAAGTAAGTAGCGCCTTTCTTCAGTAAAGGTACCGCGAATCTAAACGCTGAAGATAATATATTTCCTAGTCCATGTCCTCTTTGCACGGCTAAACCTCTATATACAGGTATTCCACCGAAACCAACCTGGTTTAAATAGTAACTTTCATAATCAGTTCTTGAAGGTGAATATTCAGACCTCATGATGTTAACTGTTCGCTCTCTTAAGCTAGAATGAAGGTGTGTCCTGAATGATTAAAGGTTTATAGTGAAGTCCACATTTTACGGGGTTTAAAATGTAATACAACGTGAGCTTTTCCACTATGAAACTGTATTGGCTCACCTAAATCATCTGTTATATTAATCTCTATAGTCTTAATATTATTAGACACGACTGGTAGGTAATGAGGTTGTGAAAATATTTTTGTAGTTGTTTTCCCATTAGACTCGGTTTTCTCTTCGACGCTTATGATTCTTAATAGAGGTGCTAAACTATCCCCAACAACGCTATTTTCAACCAGATCGGAATAAACGAATAAGGAATGTAACCCAGCGTTCATATCAACTGGGTAGGGGGTTATCATTGAATTTAAAATGGTGAAATCATTATCTCTTCTATCCTTAAAACCTAGTAAAATCGATAGATCGGGGCCAATTACAGCTCTGATTTTCGGTTGCAATTTAACTTTAATTCGATTAGAATAATTTAAATAAGCGAATGTAACTTGTTCTTCTTCTTGGTTGTGGACGTTCATAACATGTAATAGTTCTTCCGGAGTTTTATAAAAACCCGCGGGAACTTCAATTATTTTATCATATTCGAGAGGGTCTTTAACTAGAGGGTTATCAGTCATTTTATCATATTCGAGAGGGTCTTTAATAACCAATAGATTAGGTTTTCGAACGTTATGCCATGTCCGAGGATAGCTTATTTCCGCTAACCCAACTTCGTACTGTTCCTCAAATCTTAACGGTTCAGCTAAATACGTTCGAAATTTACCAACGCTATTATCTTGGTAATATAATGACGAGGAATCTGAAGGTAGCGTTACGTAAAAACTCATTTTAAATCCACTTCTTGTATCCAAGAATTAAATGTAGGGTCGTAATCTTGCCACTTGACATACAGTTCTACGCGACCGTCCGATTTTTTCCTCTTTTTTATTACTTTTTCGATTATGAAGTAACAGTCTTTTAAATCTCGACCAACAATCTGAACCTCCTCTCGATAGAATACTCCTAAAATGGGGTTAGAATTTAAATCCATCAGCTTATATACAGGTGGGTCACGTGGTAGTCTCTCAGCTATTTTAAACAATTCTGTAGTAAAATTCGGGTTATATTTCTTATCGAAAATTGATAAATTTCTACTTATTCTACAAATATCTCCAATTTCAAACGCGTATGTTAACGGAGGAGAAAAATTTACCGAACCGTAAAGATTTTTCCATATTTTAGCAGAGTTATCTAGAGTAACTTCCGCGGGTTTACATTTAATTGATCTATGATAACTATTGTTATAAGCGTTTATAATATCATCTAAAACGTCGATATATTTAAGGGTGTTATTCTGCGTGAAATAGCGATATAAACGAGATTTAAAACTTCTAATGAATCTTTCAATAATGGACGCTTTCATTTCCGATCGGGTAGCGAAAAATTTAATGTTCCTTCTTTCTAATTCACTCTGCACTTCTTGACAGACAAATTCGTTTCCATGATCACTTTGAATTCTTTTCGGTTGACGGCCTTTTTCAAAAACGTTACGTAACGCTTCTAAAATTGTTACACCTTTCTTATTTTTAACCGCTACAGCCATAGCGTATTTGCTAAATATGTCGATAATACATAATACGTAGCGAGATCCTGAATTATATTTAGACAGCTTCTGAAAATCTGCCAAGTCCGCTTGCCACTGTTCGTCAATTCCATAAACAATAGTTCGATTTCGTTTGAATCGTCTTCTAGCAGGTTTATGCAGCGTATATGTATCCTGCTTTATTAGAAATTGTTTTACTTTTTCCAATGAAACCTTTAAACCTTTATGTCGAGCTGAATTATAGAGCGCTTGAACTCCAGCGAATGACCCTGGGTCTGCGGGGTTAGTATAGATCTGCTCAAGTTCTTTCTCCATATTGGGTAATATTTTGATGTAATGGCATGTAACGCCAAAAAAGGAAATTAAATAATTCTAATATTATAATAACTATGATAATTAATACAGCTGTGATAATTTTCGGTGATTTTGAAAATGATTGTGATAAATAGGCTAAAAGTCCTAAAGAGACCGTTTCTGTACAACCTTCCATTGTAGGCTTATACTATGAAATGAGAACAAAATTATCAGGTTAATATATTTTATTTAGTATGTATCCAAGATCTTAGAGGACTAGGTGAAGATGATGATAACATTGAACTACTTGGTGGTGTATGAAATACAGCGAATGTTTTTAACAGTGTCAATCTTACAGGATTTTTAATTAAACGTTTTGAAATATTTGACTTATGAATGCCCTCGTAAAACTCTGTAACTCCTATAGGATCAATCGCTGTTCCAGGCGTTTTTCTCACAGCGTCATACAAAAGATCGATTATATTAGATCCTCCAATCACTTGTCCTCGAATAGAAAGCTCTCCTGAGTTAGTCCATCTAATATATCTCGGATCTTCCGTAGTCGCTCGGTATAATGAAATCGCATCACTAACATAAGTTGCAGGTAGAGAATAAGATATTTGCGCGAACCAGGTTTTAGGCCGTTCAGAGTTTTCAATAACGGGAGAGATTTGCTCTTTACGTACGTAAGTTAACCGTCGTTGGAGAGTTTGATTGTATAATGCTAATTTCTCTGATTCGTTTAAATCTGGATTATCTAGAATAGATTTCATTTCATCATCGAGTGTCTTCTCTTTTTGAAGTTCAGGTGTTTCTTCTGTTTTGGAAGGTGGAGTGTTTTTTAATCTCTCCATTACATCTTCAGGTACTAGAAGCATTTTTCGAGCCATCATCGGTTTATAGCTCGGCTTATTGCACTTCCGGCGACTGAGCTAACGATAGATAGCAGTGGCGCTAATAAAAATGGAAGAAAACCACCTTTTTGTACCAGTATCTTTCGTCGTTTTGATATAGGATTCTTCTTCGACACGTTTCGTATAACCGCGCTATGTTTCTTTAACCGCTTACGATGACGTTCTGACAGTTCAATTGTTCCGTGTAATACATTTATACAACATTCAACGAGAGCCAGTATAGCTTCCTTGCTAGCGTATTTAATAGCTGTCTTTCTTTGATTTAGATTACAGGATGTCAGGAAACGTAGAAAGTCTAGGTTTTCCTTTACTCGTTTTGAGACATCCATTTAGAGATTTTCTTAGCCTTTCTTAAAGCGCAATGAACAGTTTCGGAATGAAAAGGGCAGTTTAATTCAACGTCTTCTAGTTCTGATAATTTAGGACAACCGGTATCTTCGATGTTAGTTACTGGAACACCGAGGAGTGTCGATAATACTGCAGCTTTTTCTAAACCTTTGGTGAAAAACGAAGTAGCTTTTTCCGCTATCTGATTGCAAATGTCACGTCTCGTTCTGTAAGGACGTTCGCCGTCATCCCATCGAAGATGACAAATGTTATGAGATATCCATCTGCATTGTCTTTTATTTTCGTTTGAAAGCTCTTTGAAAGGGCATGGAGATTTGAAAGTAAACACTTCCGATTCTTCAGTTTCTAATACTACGTAAGCTAATTCTTTAATAATCCACTCTCGATTAACCCTAAAAAAATTCCCTTCTATAATACACTTCATTTTGGAATAAAGACAGCCGATTCTTCACCCGGTATTAAACCTGTTCGTAGTAAATACTGATCTGGGGTGTGAGGTTTCAAGTCAACTAATAAATACCCAAATTTCCGTGACGTAGCTTGTTGAAACGCATCAATAACGTATTTGCTATTGGTTGGAGATATCTGCCTCGCGAGATGATAAATTGTTGATTTATCTCGTGGTGATTTAAAAATAAATAGATAATGAGCATTTAAATTTAAAGTTCTTATTTCTTTTCCGGGGTAATAAAGGTTTTGCATTAAAATTAGTACGGAGGTGTTTCTGTGATGAGATCCACGAATAAATAAATTAGTTACATCTTTATTATTAGATATCTCGCATAACAAATCGTCTAAAATAACTAAATTCCTAATTTGCGGGTTTAATATATTAACATCGAGTAACCCTTCGTGAAACTCGACTGAAGGTGTGTGTTCTAATATTGATTGAAATAGTTTCGGCTGATACTCGGTATAACACCATATTATCCTCTCCGGAGGAGGGGATATACAGGTCTTCTTATATTGAATCAACCGTCCCACCAGGAATGACTTTCCGCATTGGGTGGACCCGGCTACAAGCCCATTCATTGGATGTTGTAAGCTTAAATCCATAATGGTAAATGAGAATCGGAACATTAGTGCAATCAATTTTATTAACTTTTTAACAAGTTTTTAGCATTGCATATTATTAGTGACATTATATTATTTAAAATTTCTTTCGACAATTCACAGCGAATAGTAAACATTTCAATAATATTTTCACAATCTACCGACATAATTATTTCATAAAAATGCAAATCTACGCGCTTAGAATAATCCGTCATGATACAATCATGCTGGAGTTGAGATGGATGATCAATTTGACAGCCATTGCACGCTTTCTTAAGAGCTTCGTGTAATTGTTTAATTACAACGTTAGTCATCGCCTCCTTTATTTCCTTGATTTTCTTTAAACACTTCTGAATAGACTTGTACTGGTCGAGGAAATTCAACCAAGAAGATTGAGCGAAAGCTACCCCCTCTTTAGTCGGTAACAGTTTTCCATAGTTTACTCCATAACCATGGTACATTTGTCTAACATCTAAAACCTTTTGTTCGGCAAATCTATGAACCGAAAACCGTTTAGTTTCAGAACCTGTGAAAACCCACGAAGTTTCAGCTTCGTTATTGAAATAAGCTTCAATGGCATCTTTCTTTGTCCATAGCTCTTGCAGTTCCGCTTCTGTTAGTTTGATACCCTTTGTTAAATCTAATAGACCGCAGTAGATGGTTTCATCTGCATAAACGATTAACCCTTTGTCAGCAGACACAGGAAATGAACAATTCCTATAAAATAAATACATTAAGACAAAGTTAAGAATTATCACTGAGTATTCCTACTTACATTTTAAGGTTCCTCGAAGTCACTTCCAATACAATTCAGATGGTGAACTTTCTAAATATGGTCTTACTATTATACGGTTTTCCCTTTTTATACTCTGAAATTATTTATCTTCGATATCTTATTTTTTAAAATGGAGTTTAAAATTAATTCCATTCTACGTATACGCATTTTGAAGTGTATCGCGTTACGTATATAGGAATTTACCCGGTCCTCATACGGAATCACGTGTACAATTACAATACTTGAGAACGATACGTTTCTCATACTTAAACTTTAGATATTCGTTTGAAATACTCGTGAGAAAGGTTCAAGTGTCAAGCATATTTAAGTACTACAATGATATTAAAATTAAGTTTAAAAATATTTCCATTCTACGTCATTTTAACAACGAATATTCCATGACGTCAAAACACTCAAATCTATGTTTTAAATTCAAATTAACCGCGCCCCAATCTGCGCACGTTAACCGCGTCCCATATTCCATGACGTCAAAAAACTCTTAAATTCAAATTAACCGCGTCCCCCGGGGTAATCTGCGCACGCGCCGCCTAGGTTATCAATTTTTACATCATTTCAACTTATTCCGTACGATAAAACTTGATAAGATATACGTTCAAGTATCTTTCGAGATAAGCGTAGATAAATGAACAAGTTGGCCTGGACACAATATGTTGATATACGGGAAAACAAATCGTCGCGAGAAATACCCTAAATACATTGACTTTTTGATGATTTTACCCCCATTTCATCCCTTAAATCCCGGATTTCGATCCCGAACCCAAACCCGAACCCGGGATCGATGCCACACCCTCACTTTCCTTCTACTCATATTTCTTAATTGCACGCGGAGAGTTAGATTTGTAAACGTGGCTTCATTCCATCCAACCCAGGCTTCTACAAGTTCCCCCTTCACGTTTCTGAGGGTGTTGCTTAACCCGCCTATAGTGTCGTCGAAGTTGTTCGGCGGTGCGAATCTCCCGGCGAGAAATAATGAATTGTTCCAACAGAGAGTACAAATGAGAAATCAGCCAAAGCCATCGTTTCGATTGCGTTCAATTCTAATTCGTATTTCAAATCATTGAAAAAAATCGATTGTTCTATTGAAATTGGAATGAGCCATTATCTATCCACTGATTTCAGTCCACGTACCTTTTTCCCACAGATCAATAAAACAACACCAAATGGCGGTCACTGATATTACCAAAGTAGCATCACACCTATAAGTATGATCATCAGCAAAATATATCAACTGGTTTTGGGAATTATTGGGTAATCAAAATTTAGTTGAGCACAAAACCCTCGAAATATTCCGAAAACGAAAATTATTACTTAGTTCGCATTATATCAATAGTAAGATAATTCCCTTAAGTATGACAATTATAAAAATAAGATATGTAAAATTTTCAGTATGTACTCTCTCGGGGGAGTTTGTGTTTGTAAATTTCTGAAAAATCGTGAAATGTTTCACGGTTTTAGAAGAGTTAGTTTTTGAACGCTACGTCATAGACGAAAAGTTTCAATTTTGTTGGTTTTTCATGACGAATTATTTCAGTGACGAAATGTCCGATTTCCACCATACCAATTCCATTACAGGTTTTCGAGTATGCTCTACAACTTGCTTATTGAAACTTTTTGTCTATGACGTAGCGTTCAAAAACTAACACTTTTAAAACCGTGAAAAATTTCACGATTTTTCTGAAATTTACAAATAACAACAATCTCCCCCGAGAGAGTACATACTGAAAATTTCACATTTCTAGAAAGTATAGTTTTTGAGAAAAATGCCGATCAAATGAAGACATCCGGTATACTTCGAGTGTAAGTCCAAGTCGGAACAAAGTTCGATTAGAAAATTACCACTAAAAATTGCAAATGTCGTACTTAGGGTTATTACGTTACTTAGGTTATTAATATATATTTATTACCTAGAAATTTTACGATCAACTACAGATATTTGTATAATATGGGTTTAGCAATATTTTTCATTTACTTAAATATAATATCCACAGATTGAATCTAATTATCTAACTAATTAAGATAATAAATTAATTTTATCGATGGATAAGAGGGTATAAAACAGACTTTACATAAATTAACATCGGGAAACATTCGCTCTGAATATTATATTAACATTATTGACAATATGTTTCTTATTAAATAATATTTCTTATTAAAACAGTGTGTCGTATTAACTATTTTTATCTATGGATTATGTTTGAAACATTCAATAAATTTTAAGCGGAACTTTAATAATTGGTCGAGCGAGCGATGATTTCTAATATTTCTTAAATTATTTCCAACTTTGTAGATTTTTTTATCAAAAGACATTGGCAGGGCCCCCAGTCAAATCTTCAATACAATAACAAAATAATAAGACTAGAATGACTTGGTATAGGAATTTATCCTATAGCTAAATCTAGCAATTTAACCGAGTGACTGGATTTGAAATGGCCAAAATAGCAAAATTATAGGATGTTATAGGACTTTTGCTAAAAATATAGGATGTTATAGGACATTTTTGAAAATATAGGATTTTATAGGAATTATAGGACCTCTGGGGGCCCTGCATTGGTCACAGGTAAAGCCCGAAAAATTACACAAATATAGATAAAAAAAATAGTAAAATATGTGTAGTTATAGGAACAAATTGAAAATATAGGAAAAGGTAAATAATATGCGATCTGTTAACAATATTCAATTGCTACATTGGATCACTTTCGTACAATTTTACAATATTAAAATTAAATTTCCTAACATAAATATACAAAATATCAAAAACTCCCCGACCTTTAATTGACTTTGTACAAAATATCAAAACTCCCCCATATTTAATTGACTTTTAAGTAATTCCCCGACATTTCCTGCCGTTTTAATCTTAAAGGGAATATAACCCGCAAAGCAATCTTTATGGAAGACCCCTTCAATTTTTAAAATTCCCCTGTACAGAGGCGCCAAACATTTTTAAAGCCAAAGGCATGAGCGGCCAGAGTTGCAAACAATGGTGTTCCACACCAAATACCCGAGGTTATATTCCCTTTAATTTAAAATTCCGCGGTTATTTAACTGACCCCTGTCAATCCTGTTCTATAAACTGGTAGACTCAATCGTTCTCCGTTACCTAAATACGTTCTCGATGGCAGCAAATCCTTCTCAAACGCCAGTTCCATAAAACGCGGGAGCACATCCACGAACATTAATTTGACGAAACCGTAATTCTGGGTTGAGCGTCTCAACGCACGCGATGTGAGAAGCATATTTAATTGGGCGGAAACGGCGCAGTATCATTTAGCGGGCCTACGCTAACAGCGTTTCCGGCTGCGAATCAACAGGCCACCCCAAGACGGAGATGGATCTCTCCTCTGAGCAAGGTGACGAGCGAAACAAAAGAGGGAAGGGTCAGACTCTAAATGTCGTAACCACGTTTCGAGCACATTTTCAAAATTATTATATTCTCAAAAGGACCACATTAACATATTAACAAAACAGTTTTTAGAAAAGATTTCGGGTTTAAAAAAGGTTTATTAATTTTATAGTAACTTGAAATTAGGATATTATTAACCAAATTTTATAGTAACTTGAAATTAGGATATTATTTTCCAAATTTTATAGTAACTTGAAATTAGGATATTATTTTCCAAATTTTATAGTAACTTGAAATTAGGATATTATTTGGCAAATTTTATAGTAACTTGAAATTAGGATATTATTTTCCAAATTTTATAGTAACTTGAAATTAGGATATTATTTGGCAAATTTTATAGTAACTTGAAATTAGGATATTATTTTCCAAATTTTATAGTAACTTGAAATTAGGATATTATTTGCCAAATTTTATAGTAACTTGAAATTAGGATATTATTAACCAAATTTTATAGTAACTTGAAATTAGGATATTATTTTCCAAATTTTATAGTAACTTGAAATTAGGATATTATTTTCCAAATTTTATAGTAACTTGAAATTAGGATATTATTAACCAAATTTTATAGTAACTTGAAATTAGGATATTATTTTCCAAATTTTATAGTAACTTGAAATTAGGATATTATTTTCCAAATTTTATAGTAACTTGAAATTAGGATATTATTTGACAAATTTTATAGTAACTTGAAATTAGGATATTATTTTCCAAATTTTATAGTAACTTGAAATTAGGATATTATTTGCCAAATTTTATAGTAACTTGAAATTAGGATATAATTTTCAGAATTTTATAGTAACTTGAAATTAGGATATAATTTGCAGAATTTTATAGTAACTTGAAATTAGGATATTATTTGCCAAATTTTATAGTAACTTGAAATTATAATATTATTGGCCATATTTTATAGTAACTTGAAATTAGAATAATATTTGCCAAATTTTATAGTAACTTGAAATTAGGATATTATTTGGCAAATTTTATAGTAGCTTGAAATTAGGATATTATTTGGCAAATTTTATAGTAGCTTGAAATTAGGATATTATTTGGCAAATTTTATAGTAACTTGAAATTAGGATATTATTTGGCCAATTTTATAGTAACTTGAAATTAGGATATTATTTGGCCAATTTTATAGTAACTTGAAATTAGGATATTATTTGGCCAATTTTATAGTAACTTGAAATTATAATATTTGCCAAATGACTTACTTATTTCAAGTTCCGATATTTTTGGTTTGAAAAATTTCGCATTTTCTACAGGCACGGCCAACTTTGATCTCGCGCTATAGCGGCCAACCCATTCGCCTAAATTCCGTGAGCAAGGATTTTCCCGCTATAACGAGCGTGGCGCTGTACTCAGTTTTTTATATTAGCTTCAATGCAAAAACTATTCTAAAAATAATATTCCGTTAGGGGCGCTCAAACCATACAGCTCATAGGTTAACATAGAAACTTCAACGAATGGGTTGGCCGCTATAGCGCGATATCACAGTTAGGGGTGCTTCAGGTTATACTTTTTCAAACCAAAAATATCGTATTCATTTTATAGTAACTCCAAGGTATGATTTTTATTTTGCTAAATATGATAATAATTTGAAGTTGTAATATATTTCAATAAATATTTCAAAGGGAAAATATAGTAACTCGACGTTTTTTAACATTGAAAACGTTAATGTTACCAAAGAATTGGATTTATTTTTATAAAGAAATTTGGTCTTAACCAACTTGTTAAAATGGGAAACAAAATCACGTGACTACCTTTTCACAGCCAACTTCGATTCGGTAACTCGTGTTCATAGTTGGCCGTGCGACGGTAAACAAAATATTATTCCTTCCAGATTCTGCAGACAGCTAATTAACTTCCACCTTTTATTACAAGATGTTTTAAATAATAATAATAATTATATAATTTAGATGAATCGATCAAAATTTAAACCGCCATTAGCAAAAGAAAATGAATAATAATTCGTTATTCTTAGGAAAGATGGCGTTGCCGTTCTCCACAAAGTCACGTGACTACCATCTTATCAGCCCCCCTTGGACATTATAGTTTCGCCTATTGGTTCCTGATTTGAAGAAAAAAACAACAAAAAAAGCGTCAATACATTCAAGGTTGATTGTCTCAAACCTTGATTTTTAAAGTTACGACATTTAGAATCTCAGGTAACAACCGTTTAATAACGGAGGAGCACTTGAGAGCGTGCGTCTAAGAGTATGAACGTTCTCTTCAAGTACTTCCCACTCCGTCGCTGCCCGTAATTGGATCTAGCCCGGGGACAGCCAGGGCGTTACTTAACTAACGGATGTTACTTTCTTCCCGCGGGGGGGCGCTTTATACGTGCGCCTTCCTACCTCATAAATGTAGTGGCGTGAGAATTAAGGGCCTTTAATAGAGACACGGTACGAACATAGCGCTATTAGCTAGCATTTGCTCGAGTCTTCGATTCAATTATAGGGATTGGGCCTATGACGTCACCCACTCAGTGGCGTCGCTAGGTTGATTTAGGCAGCGCTTAAGCCACCTCTAATATTTCTGAAGCGCCACCTAAAGTTTCCGAAAAGCGCCTCCTAAATTTCAGAATTTTTCCAATTCACTTGCCGAAAATTTTCTTAGATTTTTATTAAATGCTTCCTTAAAAATGGATCTCCAAACATTTTTGGGGGCCCCCTCCCCCATATCACTCAATGGAACGCCTCTGACCAGGTTTTAAATCCTAGTGACGCCACCTTTGGATCGTCATTGAAAGCTAGATAGGTAGCGGCTAAAGCGGACGCTATTGATTTTAATTCATCGTTATTCGTAAATTTGACTTTATAAATATTGATATTTACATTTTAAGATAATTTTTGCATCATTGGTTTATATTTGATAAGTTTATTAAAGAAAAAACGCTCTTATGTCTTGTTAATTTGTCTGTAGCAGACGCTAGATCACAGGCACTACATCGGAGAAGCTAGCGCCGTTACGCCACCTATATAATAGTTTTCTGATTTCTATGGTTGAATTTTTGTGGTTCGCGGAAATCCACTTTTTCTTGAATGGCCGCACTTTTGAAATAGGTAGAACCAGAGACCACTCTCTTTCAAAAAACCGTAATAATTTTTCTGGCGGGAAAATGCCCATAGGATCTAGATAAGAGATGGCGCCACCGGTATCGCCAGCTAGTAGCGCGCGTTTCAACACTGGCGAAGGACGACTCAAAAACTAACAAGTTTGCATAATAATTTGACTTATATTTAATTTGTAAAATTGTTTAAATATGCCTGGTTGATTTGTTCAGCAAGAAATTGTTCGGAAAATAAAAAACAAAACTTGAAGTTTTTCTTTTTTCAAGTTTCTAAACGATAAAAATCGGTGAATACGCGATTTTATTATTAAGACCAAAAGCACTTTTGTTAAGACCTATAATAACTTTTTTCCTTAACAATTTTATTCCCCTTTTGTATCTGGAAAATTTGAAAATCGACAAACTTAATAAATCAACAGAATACGTACATGTTAATCATAGAATTTACTCTATTCATTTCACCAATGAATGTTTTATGAAACTTAAAATTAAAAATAGGCTAACAACATATTCAGCTGTGCCAACAAGTTTTTACGTTAATGAAGTTAAAAAAAACCCTTTCAGAAGCACTTAAATATTTACAAGCGCTTTTTAAACCATCAATGTTTTTGTCTTAGTAAAATAAAGTAGTAGAAATCAATTATTAACCCTTCAAACGTGCTCAATTACTTAAAAGGTCAAAAAACAGCGAAAGACTTATTTTGGTAATTTCTTGAAATTTATAACAGAAATAAATCAGGTTTTTGACACAAGTTTTAATTCGCTCTCTCAGCGGGACAAAAGTTAAAGGTAATTGCAACGATTCACCAAGCGGTTAATTGATAAGAACTCTGGTTTCATGATTGAAACTGTCTTTGAAAACATGATACATTTCTTTATTTGGTTTTGCATACAAAGTGCCCTAAAAAAACCCAGATATAGACCACGATTCTACATTATATCACAGAAAAAAATTAGTCAGAAAACTTAAAAATACCAAGAAAAAACAATTTATCTGAAACGTTTTCTTAATATTCATAATTTATTTCCCTCTGAATTGAATTTTTATTTTACCTTCTCTACATCTGGTCTCTAAGCCTTGGTCTTTTAGGCTGTTCTCCATAAATTTCTTGAATTAATGAAAATTATTTTCAATATTGAAATATTAAAAACTAGTAAACTTTCCAGTCTTTGCTGTAATTTACTTATATTTCCAATGAAATTTTACGTTTAATTAATTTATGTACAAAATAATTAAACATCTTAAAATGATAGGAAACAATTTCCAGAAGTTCAATACTATGAAATTGACCACTAGCAAGAGCATGGACTAATTAATTAGTCCATGGCAAGAGCCAGCCAGACTGTTTTAAGCTGGACCCTAGTTTTAACCACCGAAAAAATCCATGGTTAAAACCACTTTTTTTTTATTAAAAAAATGTTGAGAAATAAATAAGAAATATTGAAAATTTTAAATACTATTTATTTAAAAAAATGCAGAATATAGTCTGCATTTTTTATTTCAAAACGAAACTAGAACTTAACCTACACTTTTTGTCGTCTGCTACGTCGTCTTATGAAGTAATGAGGGCTAGCAATTGGGGAGTCTTAAAATTCATTTTGCACGTGAAAATACGCCGCCATTTAAGGGTATAAAAGCAGGTTAATAAGCCTGCTATACCTCACAATGTAAAGCTACTGTCACGCGCAAAAACATAATATAAGTAATTTGAGCATTTTTTTATTAGTGGCTTTAACCAGTTTAAGCCACCGGATACAACCACGTTAAACAATAACTGGTTTTTTAATATTTTAAAAAGCCGTTTTTTCCCCAACCCTGCCACTAGCGACATCGCGTGTTGATATCCTGAACTACTCTTCAATTCCCGCATGGTCCAAAAACCGTGTCAGAAATTTTAACATTGCGGGAATAGGAAGAGACGTCACTCTATAGAGTGTTGTCGTCTGAAACCCTGCGACGTCACCATTGTAATTTGCCTATTGGTAAAAAACGGTAACTGTCATGGCGGCCACTATTAACACTACAGCTGTGACGTTACAAGTTTTCAAAATCGTATCAGACGACAACACTCTATACTATACACTCTCGCTGCTTGAATTGAAACGGGAAGCAGATGTTTTGGGGCCGACAAACCAGATAAAAGTTGACGAACTTCCGCAAATAAACAGTTACATTTCCGATTTAATAAGACCGAAATGGGGAAGTTCGAACCATTTCGTCATTTCGGAGAAATAATTCAAAAGGATTTTTCAAATTTCGGATTATTCAACTTGAAATCAGGAGACCAAATTGGGGAACTAGGACACCACACATCGTAGTTTTAAGGGCGCACCTAAACTTCGCGATAACAATGTTTTTTACCGATGATCTAATTTAATTAATTTCCTCAAAAATAACAGACGGGAAAGCTATATTACGATGTAATCTATTCTCATAAATATATAATAATTTGTTTGCATTTGTGGAATATGAAGTGTAAAACTTAACGAAACAATATTGTAGATTTTTGGTAATATTAAACTACGTCATCCAATCAAAATGTGGAACTTTAAAGTTAAATATAATCTAATTTTTAATTAATATTAATCATTAATAATAATTATTATCTAAGTTTTTAATTAATATTAATCTTTAATAATAATTATTATCTAATTAATTAATATTAATCATTAATAATAATTATTATATAATTAATTAATATTAATCATTAATAATAATTATTATATAATTAATTAATATTAATCATTAATAATAATTATTATATAATTAATTAATATTAATCATTAATAATAATTATTATATAATTAATTAATATTAATCATTAATAATAATTATTATATAATTAATTAATATTAATCATTAATAATAATTATTATATAATTAATTAATATTAATCATTAATAATAATTATTATATAATTAATTAATATTAATCATTAATAATAATTATTATATAATTAATTAATATTAATCATTAATAATAATTATTATATAATTAATTAATATTAATCATTAATAATAATTATTATATAATTAATTAATATTAATCATTAATAATAATTATTATATAATTAATTAATATTAATCATTAATAATAATTATTATATAATTAATTAATATTAATAATAGTTATAATCTATGAAAAGTCAAATTTTTAGCCAGAGATTCCAACAGTAGATCGGTTTCGGCCTTTTGGGGCTCACCAGTACTGTGTAGGAACCGAGGGGCAGGTCACTTCCTTGATTAACGACGCACCCCTCGAAAGATTAAATCAGATTTAATCGTGATTATTTTGATTAAATTCAACTTAATCACGATTAAGTTGATTAATTCATATTAATAGAATTTAATAATGATTAAATCTGATTTAAATGATTAAATCCTGATTGTGAAACGATTAAATCGTGATAAGAAATTAGAACGAGAATCAGAATGATTATTGGTGCTTGGAATGATTATAATTGTGCGTGATTAGAACGAGCTGATTAGAATATTTTAATGCGGTTAGAATTATTATTTTGTATTTACCGCGCTCGTTAAAATCTCAATTCGACCGATTATATTGATTAAATCGTGATTAAAATGACTAAATCTAATGAAAATTATTAAATCGTGATTAAAATGATTAAATATAATTAAAATGATAAATCCTGATTAAAAAGATAAGATCATGATTAGAATAATTAAATCTCGTTTAAATCGTGATTAGAGTGATTAGATTTTTTAATCTTGACTAATTTTTTAATCACGATTACCCTGATTTAATCATTTTACTATGATTAAGACGCACCCAAAATGGAAGTGACCTGCCCCTCGGTAGGAACTCTGGTTTTACTCGGAAATCTGCCGATATCAGTAAAACCAAAAGTGACATAAGACCCAAAAGTGTGTCAACTCTACCTTTGCGTCCGTTAAAATATTTACTGAGAGCTAGTCTCACAATAGACTACATAACCTACTAGTTGGAATAGTACTAGCAACGGTATATTTAGTCTATGGTCTCGCGCGATTTTATCTCTTCGATTTATTCTCCCGTAGACCAACGTTCTAAAACGCCTCACTCGGCGGCGCTGCAGTGGATGAAATTTAAAATTTTGATGACGTATTTTCAACCCCCTCTCCCACTCCCTCTTTTTACTTGGCGACAAGTTCTCATTAAACATTACACCGTACTGACACACTTTTGGGTCTTATGTCGCTTTTGGTAAAACTAATATACATTCACATATAGGGCACTCTGAATGTATATTAATTAAAATCTAATTAAATAATAATAATAACAATAATAATTATTATTATACATTTTTTTACTATCTACCGCTTAGGCCTAGTTCTGATTTCACCCGCTAGGACCGATGGCGTTTGAATCAAACTTATTTTCCAAGAGAACTATTCAACTATCCCTGTGAGTTATTGTTAATCCATGGGTAGATAGCACCACCTAGAGATCGGCGTTTGAATAAGAAATTATCCAATTATTTATTTTTATTCATAACCGCAAATTATACCAAAAATATACGAAAAAAACGATTATTTTTGCATGTTAAATCGTTGTTTATTCGTATAAAATGTTCATTAACCCAACTTTTCATGGTTAATCGAAATTTTGCCGGTTAATTTATTCGGTCCGCCGACCTCTAGCGCCACCAACTAATGATAACTGTTTCAGTTCGTACGTGATTTCCAAAAAGAAATCATCAAATTCAAATTGTGACTCTAGCTCAATAGCATAGATTATCCGTTAGGCCTATCACTAATTTCCCTCGTCGAGGATCGCCATCGCAATAGAGGAGATATCTCCGCGAACTTTGCACCATCGCCGGGTTTTTGCCCATTGACAAGGATCTCGCACGCCCTGGCTCTAAGCATTAATACTCCATCGCGAATCGCCTATGGCGTTTTATTGAAGAGCCGATTGAAGTTGAAAGCATCCCCGATATTCGGGTCAAATAGAAAATTTATTAAAGTTGAAAATGTGACATCAAAAGAGTCTCTACAGCGACAGAATAGCGTTTTTGCTCGAATACACTTGGAAATGTTGAATATTCAATTCCAATGAATGCGTAACCATTTTCCGTTTCAGAAATAGCCCGCTGAATAAACAAATTCTTTCGTTTATTTTCATCATACAGGGTGTCCCAACATTTGCCTATAAAAACTTAAACACAATTTTAAAAAATTGGATGTTACTGTGATATTGGAAATTCTCGCGTTTTTAAATTTTCAGGAAGTATTAATTTCATAATTTAATTTAGGAAATTGAATTTCACTTTTAAGAGTAATTATTCTCGAGTTAACAATATATAAAAAAATTCCGGAAATGTGTACGCATTTTATTTTTCCGGAAAATTAACAACACTAGTAATTATGGCCATCAACTTTGAAGAAAATAGCTTTGACCCGTGCGATTATGAGGACGAGGCGGGGATAAGAACAATGGAGATGCTGCCCTTCAGCCACAACGAATGGAGAAGTGAATCATTGCCAAATGAACTTGGTCTTCTTTGGCAGCAGCCACCGACGGAGCTTGACGCATTATCCAACTACGTCGCACGGGCTCTACAGATAATACTAATACACTTCGATTTTTCTATTTATAGTCAACGGCAAAATCCACAACTGACACGAAGAAACCGATCATTCGAAAAAACTCTTCAAATATCGTAAGGATTCACGTTTGTTTGATTTGAAGTAGTGTTGTTAATTTTCCGGAAAAATAAAATGCGGATTTTCCGCCTAATGGGAAAATAAAAAATTAAACAAATTACTTATTTAAGGGTTTTTAATGTTTTTATCTTTTTATCGATTTAAAATGTCTAATACCAGTAAACATACTACAACACATTAATAGTGTTACATTAGTAATCAGTTTAAAGCTAGTGTAGACGTTTAGTTTTACTTTTAGATTCGAAAAAATCAAGAAAAAATTCCGCTTTATTTAAATTAGCAAACCATATTAGACTAATTAACTTAACTTGAATAATTTCTTACTTAAATTTTTTTGAGGTACAGATTTTGGAACTAACATTTCAATGTATTTAAGTACAAAATATTTTTTTAGCATTGTCAACTGAAATCCAACTCATTCAGTAGTAATTAAATTAGGATTAATTTAAATTTTAGATTACGATTCCGGAGAACGTGAATCATTTGCCAAGGGAAAAACGTATAAAATGTATATATTTTCAATTATTGACTAAGTGATAAATAATGGTTTTAGAGAAATTTCCCTTTTTGCGTCCGAAACGAAAGCATCAATTTCAACGTTACTACCGATTTGAAACTAATAATTCAGACTTACTTTCCGTGGTCTGACATTTGAAAAATAATTTAAATTTATTAGAATTAAAATTAATGACTAATGCTATAGGAGAATAATTAATATTCTTTGAGAATTTTAAATAAAATGGGTTAAACCAAGAAGTCACTCTCCCTAACAATTGTAATTTGTAAGTAGAAATAAATATGAATCAACGATTTAGCGGTGCTCCCAATCCACCACACGCTCTGACAAGAGGCCATTCCATAAAATAAGCTAGGCTTGCTGAATTTGTTTTTATGTAGCTCATTTGTCACGAAGGTATTAGAAGTTCAGTTCAGATTATACTTAAAAACATGGTTCCTAGTAATGACCGAGGCCTTTTTTTCCGGAAAATTTTACGTATTTTTCCGAAAATATTAAAAGTTTTCATTCCATGATTAGTCTAATATATTGTTGGTAATTTTAAATAAAGCGGCATTTTCGCCTAATTTTTTTCGAATCTAAAAGTAAAACTAAACTTCTAGACTAGTTTAATCTGATTAACAATGTAGCACTATTAGTGTTTTGTACTTTTGTAGTATGGTTACTGATATTAGACATTTTATATCGATAAAAGTTAAAAACATCAAAACCCTTAAAAAGTAATAGAGACTTGGCACTCCGTAGCTTTGGCCATGGCCGCCATTGTGGTAACATTTTTCTCCCCACGATAAAAACTATTGAAAAAAAAAACTGTGACGTAGCACTGCCAAGTCCCTATTTATGTTTTATTTTTTTATTTTTCCGATTTGCGGAAACATTTCTGGAAAATTAACAACACTAAATTTACCCTTATGTCCAGGGCTTTTCGTAGTGAAACGTCATCGATACGTCACCCGTCTCACGTTGTTGATTTTTAATTTAAAAAAAAATCAAAAACAATGATTTTTTTTATTTTTTATTAATTTTTAGGGTTTTGTCACTTATTAAAAGCAATATATAAGCTTATTGATATAATTATTATTTTTGTATAAATAATATTCAATAGTAGACAGTTTTATCATGTCAAAAAATATTTATTCCAAGAAATAAGTATATTTGTATCACAGGAGTAACCATGAAGTAAAACTAAACAGTGTGAGAAATAAGGCACTATCACAGGCCAATCGCCAGTTTAAAAATTAAATCGCGATTTAAATCGCTGATTTAAATCAACTTGATTTTAATCAAACAACCCTGGTTGTTGTTTGTTAAGTTAATATAGTGACGTCAAAAAAAACCGTCAGCCACATCGAGACGAAAATCTGCCGCGATAAGCATTCCAAGTAGAGATATGGATTCCTGTTTATATACATAATGGAAACTTTACACCTGTAAACAGAACGTCATGTTTTTGCTAAGCCTTAATATGTTAATAAACGCTACCTGGTTAACTGTTGAATACCGTAGAGGACAAAAGATTCCATTATTTCAACAAGCACTATATAAACAGCTAGGAGCAACAAACACAACACCCGCGACAAGGAGAAGTGGAGAACGCAACCCGTCAAAAGTCGTGGATTTTCTTGTGTACATTTTTCATTGGCTAGACGCCGTCGGAAGAGGAAAAATCGGAAATTGTCTCCCCCCCCCCGCCCTAAAACGTTCAGCGTAAAGGCTCGTGACGCTCGTCCAATGAAATTCGTACACAACCCTTCGTTATCGTGTTTAAAGTCTAGCTGTGTTCTCCTTGTGTTTGTTGCTCCTAGATAAACAGTAGTGTGTCAGAATTTATAGCCCGGTGTACCTAGTAACAAAGACCATACCACCGGAGGCCTATCATCATAGTGCCCTACGCCAGCGTCCCCCGAGCCCGAACAGGTGACAAATCCAGCATGGGTAGTAGTACCCTACTACTGATGGTCTCACCTTAGACGCAAGCCACTCAACCCAGCAGAAGGTGCAGCAATGGGTGGACCAATCCCCACTTCGCACACAGCAGTGGGAGTAAGAGTGGATGCTCTAGCAACTCCAGCCGACACCCTACCTACGGAGGTAAAGAGTCAATCACTTTGGAGAGAGCTCCTAAAGGGGAACGACGAGCACACAGCAGTCCAAGTAACCCGGCACAGCTGGCCCCGGAGATCCTGGTGGGACCCCAAGGGCCGGGAAACGGGACCGCCGTGCCCGCATATGGAGGCCCGCCGCCCCACTGCTGGCTACCCAATCCGCCGAGGCGGCCAGTTTGCACGGACCCTCTCCGTTAGCCTGAGCCGAAGCTCAGTATCCAGCCCAAACCTGACCGAAGTCGGAGGTGGAAATAGGACCATTTGATCAGAGTTAACATCTCCCAGTGCGCCACCGCCCTTATGGGTTACAAGAGCCGGACCCCGACTCCCCGGTAAAGCCACCAGTTATTGCACACTCTAACCCATTTAGGGCCTCCTAGATAAAAATATTACTTCTTGGTGATTTCAATGAAGATGTTATATTGAAGCGCCTATTCTACCATGATGGCCGCGGATGACCTCAACACAGTCATTCTAAGTGAAAATAAAAACGTTGCTGGTGAATCGAAACTCGACTTCCCTAAAATAGAGCAGAGCCGAAGAAAAGGGCGTGAGGTAAACAAACATTAACGAATGATTAATCGGGCTGAACTTCATGGCCGCGATCATTTCGGCAAGAGTCAGACTTAGTTCGTTTTCATCAAGCACCACTCTCGGCGGATTTCAATCAGTCCACGTTCGCTACCGAGGACGCGTTCGCACGGCCAGTTGACAGATACATATCCCGAATAATGACCAGAAATAGCATCCCAACTAACGACCAGAAATAGCATCCCAACTAACGACCAGAAATAGCATCCCAACTAACGACCAGAAATAGCATCCCAACTAACGACCAGAAATAGCATCCCAACTAACGACCAGAAATAGCATCCCAACTAACGACCAGAAATAGCATCCCAAATAACGACCAGAAATAGCATCTCAAATAACGACCAGAAATAGCATCTCAAATAACGACCAGAAATAGCATCTCAAATAACGACCAGAAATAGCATCTCAAATAACGACCAGAAATAGCATCCCAAATAACGACCAGAAATAGCATCTCGAATAACGACCAGAAATAGCATCCCGAATAACGACCAGAAATAGCATCCCGAATAACGACCAGAAATAGCATCCCGAATAACGACCAGAAAATAGCATCCCGAATAACGACCAGAAAATAGCATCCCGAAAAACGACCAGAAAATAGCATCCCGAAAAACGACCAGAAAATAGCATCCCGAATAACGACCAGAAAATAGCATCCCGAATAACGACCAGAAAATAGCATCCCGAAAAACGACGAGAAAATAGCATCCCGAAAAATGACGAGAAAATAGCATCCCGAAAAATGACGAGAAAATAGCATCCCGAAAAATGACGAGAAATAGCATCCCGAAAAATGACGAGGAATAGCATCCCGAAAAATGACGAGGAATAGCATCCCGAAAAATTGTCCAGAAATAGCATCCCTAAAAATTGTCCAGAAATATCATCCCTAAAAATTGTCCAGAAATATCATCCCTAAAAATTGTCCAGAAATAGTATCTCTAAAATTGTCCAGTAATAGTATCTCTAAAATTGTCCAGTAATAGTATCTCTAAAATTGTCCAGTAATAGTATCTCTAAAATTGTCCAGTAATAGTATCTCTAAAATTGTCCAGTAATAGTATCTCTAAAATTGTCCAGTAATAGTATCTCTAAAATTGTCCAGTAATAGTATCTCTAAAATTGTCCAGTAATAGTATCTCTAAAATTGTCCAGAAATAGTATCTCTAAAATTGTCCAGAAATAGTATCTCTAAAATTGTCCAGTAATAGTATCTCTAAAATTGTCCAGTAATAGTATCTCTAAAATTGTCCAGTAATAGTATCTCTAAAATTGTCCAGAAATAGTATCTCTAAAATTGTCCAGAAATAGTATCTCTAAAATTGTCCAGAAATAGTATCTCTAAAATTGTCCAGAAATAGTATCTCTAAAATTGTCCAGAAATAGTATCTCTAAAATTGTCCAGAAATAGTATCTCTAAAATTGTCCAGAAATAGTATCTCTAAAATTGTCCAGAAATAGTATATCTAAAATTGTCCAGAAATAGTATCTCTAAAATTTCCCGGAAATTGCATCCAAATAATCGAACCTTTTAAGAGTTTCGCTATAAATGTTTGTTATCCTGTCAAAAAACGTTTTAATCTGCCTATTAAAGTCAATTTCAAAATATGGGTACCATCTTGTATACAATAAAGCATTAAAATCGAGCCTCTATAAATGTTCGTTCCCCGGTATGAAATTTGGTCTACATTCGAGTTATATTATCGGAAAGCAGACACGGAAAGGAGACGGCCTCATAACATTAGTGCCCGTGTGAACCAGGCTTTCGCAGCCCACCGTCCACGGCTCCCCTGAACCCTTATGCGCCGAAGATGCTCCAAAAACCAGAAGGATCCACTGGCGCATCGCGGAGAGGTGAGAAAACGAAAATGCCCCCCACACCCGCGAGATAGTTAATTAACGAAAATTGGGGGCGCTAATTTCGTCGACGGTCCATTAAGAGGGAGATTAAGCCTAGTTCAATAAAACGCGACACACCAAACGTGTAGAGAATGATTTTATATTTTATTAGTTCCAACCATAAAAGGGTAAAAGTTCTAGTACCAAGAACCTGTTTAGGTTACAGAGAACGTACGATTCTTGCTTACACCTAGGAGCAACAAACGCAGCACCCCACACAAGGAGAACGCAACCCGTCCAAAGTCGTGCATTTTCTTGCGTACATTTTTCATAGGTTTGACACTTTAGCGCTTGCTGCCATCGTGCCATCGGAAGGGGAAAATACGGAAATTGTCTCCCCCCTCGCCCGTAAAACGTTCAGCGTAAAGGCTAGTCCAATGAAATTTGTACACAACACTGCGTTAGCGTGTTTAATGGCTAGCCGCGTTCTCCTTGTGTTTGTGGCTCCTAGCTGTCATGATGTACAACCTAAGCTCGTCTGAAACGAAAACTTTTCATGTTCAACCCGTTATATAGCGCCATCTGGCAATGGTCGTAAGAACGTTTTCTTTTACCAATCGAGAAAATGTGTTTAATTTCTTGGGAAAAAGTTCCATTTCACTCTTAAGTTAATTCGTGCCACTTTAATTAAAGCTCAATTTAATTAGGAACGTTTCCTCAATTTTCATATTTATGATGAATCAAATAAATAGATGGTGCTATACAAAATTCCCGGAATAAATTTCCATGACTAACTTGCTACATTTTCCCTGGCCATTTTTGCGGATTAAATGAATGGTTTGCGATGTATTTTTAATACATAGTTCAAAAAATTTATTTGCCAGACTTTTTGGGGTCATTTTCAAATTATCTGACTATACCCTGACCTTTAGAAAGCGTTTTCAAATTCCCTGATTTTTCCAGGTCGTGCACAAACCCTAAATTGGGAAAATGGTGTGTTTTTAGGACATTATGCTAGCGGGTTTTGAAAGTAGACGTCTACGTCCTCGGTAACCTAAACACGTTCTTGATAAATCAAGAAAGTCGTGAAATTAAGAGACTGTCTAGTCGTTATTTCTACACGTTTTATCGCTGCGCTTAATATCTTTAATCGTCGGAGGTCGCTCCGGGCAACGTGACGTCACGCCTCGATGTTATTGCTCGTTCTCTCCTCCGCGCTATTCGCCGGGTTCAATTCGAACACGCCCACGTTAAGCCTAAACTCAAATTAAGCGGATTTAATGGGACAATTTCTAACGCCTTATAAGGATCAACTCTCTCGGACTAGAAAGTATATCACATAGTTTATATAATTATAATATAATTATACATCTAGGCCACAAAAACGAAACTTGTACCTTCGCAAGTTCCATCCACTTTCGAAAAGACGCAAAAATGAAGACAAACCGACTGTTTTGCTGCGCCTAACGGTTTCAAAGTGCGAAAATTACATTTGATTTGGTATGGATACTTCCTCACTTATAAAACATATTATAGTCAGAAATATTTTTAGAAAAATTGTATATGTATTTTCTTCCCCGTTATTTTTTCTCGCGAACTGAATTTAGAAAAATCAGCGGGAGCCTGCGAAATGAGCTGCGAAGGTACGGACCTCGATCGAATAATATTACAGGGTTGCCTCTTTAATTTAAGGTTTAAATTCCCCGACTTTTAACGGACCATTTGAAGAGATGTTCCATGACATTTTTAAATACGAAGTTAGACCATTTTTTAACTTTATATTTTAATTTTATCAGATCAGCTAATATTTTAGAACAAAGGTTTTCCAAAAAAAATATTGCAACGTTTTCAAACCTTTTTTACATCACCTTCTCAAAATTTGCACGATAAATTTAAATACCTTGATTTTTCACTGACTTTTTACGAATTCCTAAAATTCCTCCTTTTCCCCCTGGAATTTTACAGATTTTTAAAATTTCCCCCTTTTTCCAAATTCTTAAACTTCCCCCTTTTCCCCTTGGAATTTTACAGATTTTTAAAATTTCCCCCTTTTTCCAAATTCTTAAACTTCCCCCTTTTCCCCTTGGAATTTTACAGATTTTTAAATTTCCCCCTTTTTCCAAATTCTTAAACTTCCCCCTTTTCCCCTTGGAATTTTACAGATTTTTAAAATTTCCCCCTTTTTCCAAATTCTTAAACTTCCCCCTTTTCCCCTTGGAATTTTACAGATTTTTAAAATTTCCCCCTTTTTCCAAATTCTTAAACTTCCCCCTTTTCCCCTTGGAATTTTACAGATTTTTAAAATTTCCCCCTTTTTCCAAATTCTTAAACTTCCCCCTTTTCCCCTTGGAATTTTACAAATTCTTATAATTACCACTTACCCCTTGGAATTTTACAAATTCTTAAAATTACCCCCTTTCCCCTGGAATTTTACAGATTCTTAAAATTTCTCCCTTTTTCCTAAAATTTTCCCAATTCTTAAACTTCCCCTTTTCCCCCTTGGAATTTTACAAATTCTTAAAATTACCCCTTTTAATGACATTTAACTTATTTTCAAATTCCCGGTTTTCCATGAACTGTGGCAGCCTGGCTTTCGCCATTTGGAAAGATTAATATTTCAAGTGTTTTCTAAAGATTTATACTATACACTTAAGTCTTGTATTAGTCGTTAGACGTTCCTAGTGCATACATATATAACTTCCTGGTTTTAGAAACCCACCCCTCATGTTTCATACGAAACTGTATACTTCTTTTTTCACATGTACCATTTATTATTAGGCTTATTATTATGTCAAGTAAATAACCAAACATTTTTAGGAATGCCAAGAACTTTAGTGACCAACTGGGACCGCTGCCAAAAATAACCTGCAGGGGAGGGGGTGCCAATTTTAGCCATATTTAAGGAATAAATTAATAACTGCCCTCAAAAGTGACAGTTCCAAAATAACCCTCACAGACTGAGACCCATTTTTCATTTGAATTCTCAGATATTTTACTCTTTCATAACGAAATCGTAAATCAGAAAGTGGAACGAACTTATTTTCGTTGATTTTCTACTAGAAATTTATATTTATTTATTCTAAATACTAGCGGTGACAAAAAATAAATCTTTCAAATTTTTTTTTATCCAAACTTTGAAATTAAATTCAGATTCCCCGACTTTTACAGGTTTGCCATTTACCAGAAATTATACCCTAGAAAATTTCGAAGCTATATCTGTTACAGTTTCCGAGAAAAATACCCAGATATACCACAAGGGTTGCCATACGCGTTTTTTTTTCGGGTTCAAATTCCCAGATTTTTACAGGTTTGCCATTTACTCGAAATTTTCCGACTTTTTAAGAACAAATTAGGCATTTTTTTTTTAAATTAATTATTTTGCTCTATAATTTCTAGCCACTCTGAAAATAAACAAGCAAGGACACTTACATTTAACTTCTAAGGTGACCATATTTTGGGTAATTCCCTGGAAATCTTGCCATCGAATCTCTTCGCGGACGATATCAACGGAACTCGAATTGACCATTAGAAAACGCGAGCATCAATTCCCGATTGCCAGGCGCGATTCCGCTGTTATTCGCGAGTACGCCGAACAACAACCCTTCGTCGGGATTAACGGAGCAGTTATCTTCCAACGGAGCCCGAATGTCGTCGGTTGCCGCGCCGCACCGACTATAAATACACTTTTCTTTTCAGCTCCTGCAAATTTACCCCCGTCGAGAAAGAAAGAAGATTGATAATATAAAATCAACGTCTCCAAAATGTCGTTAAAACTCTCGCTCCCAACGAAACACTTTCGTTTCAAAATCGAACCGACGATAGTCCAGAGTAACCAGACGGGAAACGACAATTCCCGCCTCAAAATTTCAGGGAAATATACCGCGTATAAGCTTGTAGCTGTTTCTTGAGATATTATTTAGTCCAATACACGTATATGAGTTGTATTTATTGAGACGCGTTTATTAATATTTCGGAGTAACTAGACTAGCGATTTTTTCACACACTTTCCAAAATCTCAGTCACAAAATAGTCACAAAAATGTGTGCCACAGTTTTATAAAATAACGAAATCGCGACAGCGTTTCTATAAATAACAAAAATACACAACCTTTCACAAAATGCGACAGCGTTTAATTAAGTAAAATAACAATACGAAAAAATTTCATTAGTCACAAAAACACGCGACAACGTTTCATAAAGTCAATGTACGAGCTACTTACACAAAAACGCGTACGTTCGCATTTTAAACAGTACGGTGAAACTAACAACACGTATTAGCAAAAATACCGCGTTATTTACACGAATTTTCGAACTGTAACGAAACTCGGAAAAGTTTAATATAATCGTCAAAAAGAGCAACTTTGAAACTAGTTAAACCGGCGTGCCTTTAGAATGGAAGAGTAGGCAACGGTATGCGCGTCCGTTGCCGGGACAGGAAGAATAGTAGCAAAGGCCCAACGTAATTTTATCACCTGTCACTGCTCAGCGTGGAAAAAATACTTCCGGTCATGACGGCGAGGCGCGCGAAAGCACCTTAACAGCTGCCATTCGACAAAACAGCCCCTTCCCCCTTCCGCTGCACGAGGGACAAATTACGATAGCCCTCTTTCGAGCGAAGGTCCTTCCCATCGGGCATATTTCTCACGAAAACGCCGGGCCAGGTTACTCGTCGCGACCCCTATGAACCGACGACTTCAATACGAGTACCCCCACTCGTACGAATGACTTCCGAAGAGTTAAAAAAGACGGGCTATTTTTCAGTCGTCATTTTATTTCGTAAGAGTATAAGTTTATAATTATTTTTCAGTTTTCTATCTTCTGCATACTTAATTGTTATATAGCTTTCGATTTTTCGGGTGGTGGTTTCTTTTCGCTTATTACGGAGTGGGGTAAGAAGAGTAGCCCTATGACGTCATTTTACTCCGATTCTATAAGTAGTGAATAATTTTAGTCATGGATAAGCAGACGATTTTATCAGTTCACTCTCTTTACTCCCGCTTTTGAGTAAGAGTAAAAAGTGTAGCCCCAATACTCTGACCTTGACAAATAGTTCACGGTGTAAAATAATTCCCTCCACCAGAACAAGCGAATAGTTTAATTAGCGTAAAAGGTGTACCCCTTTCGTTCCATTTATTAATAGGTGGATCCCTTTCGCTTGTTCTTGAACTAAAAGTTTACTCTTTTTCCCCTAAAACGTTTTCTTCGCCTGTTCCGGGGATGAGATTTACTCGGCCACGTAAACCATTCGCTTGTTCCGGATACTCATTCTTCTCCTCAAAATCAAAAGTGACAGTAAAGAGTGTAAACTACAGCGTTGCCACAGTTTTTTCACAATCAAATTCGCTGACTTTTCCAGGTTTTCCCTGACCATCTCCGGAGATTTTCCCTGACTTATTTTGTGCAAAGATTGTATTACTTTTAAACTATATTTTAGAAAAAGTTTCCTATTTCCAACCAAAATTAAATTCCTTGACATTTAGACAAATTTTAAAAATTCACTGACATTTCCCTGATTTTTAAAATTCCCTGTCTTTTCCCTGATTTTTAGACCAATTTTTAAAATTCGATGATTTTGAGACTAATTTTTAAAATTCCCTGACTTTCCCTGATTTTTAGAACAATTTTCAAAATTCCCTGATTTTCCCTAATTTTTAGACCAATTTTTAAAATTCCCTGACTTTCCCTGATTTTTAGACCAATTTTTAAAATTCCCTGATTTTGAGACTAATTTTTAAAATTCCCTGATTTTTGGTAAAATTTTTAGAATTCCCCGACTTTTCCTTAATTTTTAGACTAATTTTTAAAATTCCTTGACTCTTATACCCATATTCAAATTCCCTGATTTTTAGACACATTTTTAAAATTCCCTGACTTTTTATACCCATATTCAAATTCCCTGACTTTTCTATGAGTTCCAGGTTTTTCAGGTACCGGGGCAACTCTGAGCTAATAAAATCGTCTACTTATTAAAATTTTGCCAGAAAAAAAATTTATTTTCAAATTACCCGACCTTTTTTAAGGTCAAAATTTGTCATTTTGGAAATTTATATTTTGCTTTTATCAGATTTTAATGTTTTAATTTAAAGTAGGTTATAGTTTAAATTCCCCGACCTTTCACAAATTCTGGAAATTCCTGACTTTGTAGGCCTTATTTCAAATTCCCTGACCTGTGGCAACCCTGTTATTAAAAAACCACAGGCATCCATTTTGGGAACACCTTTCTACCCCGACTCTAACTATTCTCTACCACCGACCGAATCGGAGTAAAATGACGTCATAGGGTTATACTCTTCTTACCGTACTCCGCAAATCCCAGAACGTTTGGCGATTAAAAATCAGAACTTAAGATGTAAATATGTATCCACCAAAAATTAAAATAATTTTAATGATTTCGATGTCAGTAATGATTATACATAGTTTGCATCCTTACGCAGTTCCAGGTATAGATATATGCATCAAGAATAAATATGTAATTTGAGCAAGAATGAACCGTACAATGCCGCCATTTTGCTGGTGTAGATTTCTGAGTAAAACGCGAGGGTTAACAGTTTCAATCGTCTGTTGGCGGATTTTAATTATTTTCAAATGATTACGAATTTAGTTTCACGTTAAAAATGGTTAACTTGCCTTGTTAAAAATTGTTCGGGTAGTTCAATTAGTAATGGAGACCGAAAATTATCATTTCCTCTTGCGTTGAGTTTGCAAGTTCTCTCCCCACTGGTTTAAGGGGTTTCCCCTTCCATAAAAACTTGTTGAGGTTAACGGAAATAGTTAGTGTAGGGAGCTGTTGGCTCGCGTGGCACGAAGGGCTTGCCACCCCCCTCCTACGCATTGTAACCCGGCCACCTGAATTAATGGCTTTGAAAGTCGCTTGATGACTTTGGCCTAAGGTGGTGCCTTGGGTTATTAGCCTAGCTGATTATTATTATTATTATTATTTTATACGATACCGAAGATAATTGTAAAAGGGATCACCACAAAGGCCTAATTTGATAAACTTTGCCAACTTCTTTCCGTAGATATTCCTATCGTCTTTTGCTATTTTATTTAAATGACCCGGATTTAAAATCCTATCTCGTTTTTTTAGGGCCCATAACGATATTAATTTAAAAATTTGATTTCCGTACTTTTTGTCGCTTCAATGACATTATCAACAAAATGGCTACGCGCGAAATTGTTTGAATTTTTTATCTCCACTCCTGGTTTCCATGAAGTCCATAGACCGCTCTCTTAGATGCAAACCTAGGAGCAACAAACACAGCACCCCACACAAGGAGAACGCAACCCATCAAAAGTCGTGGATTTTCTTGTGTACAGTTTTCATTGGGTAGACGCTTAAGCGCCTGCTGCCGTCTGAAGGGGAAAATTCAGAAATTGACGGCTTTTAAAATTCATTTTGCGCGTGAAAATACCTCTACATGTTATGGTCAAAAAAGCACGCAAGAAGGCTGTGCCCAAGACATGTACCTGTGACATGTACCTGTAGTGTCGCGCGCTAAAACGTCATGTCAAAATCCGTCAATAGTCTTCCCCCCTTTCCGTAAAACGTTAAGCGTAAAGGGTAAAGGCTAGTCCAATGAAATTTGTACTTAACTCTGCTATAGCGTGTTTAAAGGCAAGCTGCGTTCTCCTTGTGTTTGTTGCTCCTAGGTGCAAACTATGTAGAATGGGGTTCGAGAGCGCCAATTATATAAGTTCTTTGAACAATCAACGGTGTTAATATTTACTTTTACCATCTTATTTTTAAGTGTATTCCATGGGGTTAAATTGGTAAAAACGCTTGTTGTCATAGTGACATACTTCATAAAAACATCGGATTAAATTTCCAGGTTTCCCCTAACCATTCTTCCCAAATTTCCATAATAATAAATGAATGGTTAGAGGTAAAAACTTTCAATATATTTGATTTCTAGTTTTACTATTACAAACTGGAGCATTTAAATTTCAGTCTCACAAATATACTGATTTTCACAAAATTTCCGGTGAATTTCTCACATTTGTAGGTCCTGGAGCAAGCTCGTGCAGGGAGCCATGCCGAGACGTACTACTGGTGCTGGATAATTGTTTTTTTCGGTAGAGTCGAGAGTATTTTCGCTATTGTTTTATGACTAACTGAATATTATTAGGACTTAAGATTAAATCATATTATTTTTATTAGCATTTTAAATAAAACCTGTAACTAATACACTCCAATGTCAGTTTTTTCCCCGTCGCAAGATGAGTGCGACATTGAGTCCATTCCAAATACTAGCAAAAATACCCCATTGGGCCAAACAATTACTTTCCTACGATTACCCTTTCGCGATCGCAAATTTTTTATTGAAAATTACCTCTGCACTAGTAGTATTGCCAGAATTTACTAATCTATGTAAATTTACTGTACTGATACGAAATTTAACTAAGACAGGGTATAGCTTCATATCACTTCGTGGCTTTGGGCCTTTGGTCATGGCTGCCATTTCAGGTGCGTTTTTTCTCTGTGGAAAAAAGTTTGGGTGACGTTGCGTGACGTCACACTGTTACTACTCTTACTCTATAGGAATCCTTCGTGCAGACAATGGGGGAAGCACGGTCATGAAACCCGATGGGAATGGATGTGGTAGATTTACAAACAGTCCAAACTTTCAGTGTGCAATGGTGTAGCCAAGAATTCGTCAGAGTATGTAAAATTATTGAGGGCATTGAAAAGGGGTGCTAACCTTTAGAAGAGTTGAAGCAACAAGGCTTGTACATTGATTTACAGAGTGTGTAGCAATATATAAAAGATTAAACAATACAAAGAGAACAAGGAAGGTTCACACCCTGTCGTAGAGGTGTCATATCTAACAGGATAAATGAAAACGCATTTCATGAAGTCATATTAGTAAGACTGCGGCTATTTACATACGAAATCACAAAAGTCAAATAAAGTTATTGATAATCATTTTCCGGTTTATTGTGTAGAATCTTTATTTTAAGAGTTATTACAGCTGGCAATAACTCCAAATAAATTTCGAATATCCAATTTTAATATTTAGGGATTAAGCAATTCATTAAAATAAATTGTTATAATATACAAAGACTGATTATTAAAATTGTGACTTGGCCACCAAAACAAATTGTTTCTCACGTGGTTGCTCTTTTCCAATTACCATTGATTTAAAATTCAAAACTATGGTCTCGCGTGTCTGTCAAATTTGAACTTTCAAAGTTTAATTTTTGTTTGGATTTAAAACAGGTAATCAAATCTGTTAAAAATTAAATCTAAGACCATTTACATGTAAATGATCTTAGATTAAATTCATTTAGCTTTAATAGAAAATTGATGTGTTGTGGAACAGTACTAGGTCTCCAAACATCGCATTACATCTAGTAGCTCTAAATCTTGGAATTTCAAGTTCAAGCAGAATTTTAATAAAATCAGTGGCCTTTATGAAAATTATGAGATGTTAACTTAATATTAATAGAAGATAACCTAGTTAGTTGACTGGCTCGTAGCACGGAATTTGTTGTGGAAGAGGTCCAAGGCAGTGAAATTAACAGAAAGGGTCAAATAGCAGCAGTCTAGCCTATTCACCTTACTGTTTACCAATTACCAATTGTTTTCATACATACTAATAATTTTTTATAATTGCTTACTGTGTTGGTTATATGGTTAGCCTGCTTTACCCCTGAGCTGAAACTTGTGCCGGAAAAAAGTCAAAGCTAAGAGACTTCAGCCAAAGAGGGTGAGACCCAAGAAAGCCCCTTGTATAATGTATATTGAATTAAAGAAAATAAATTCTGACAATACTACATAGCGTAAGAATACTTATAGATGGTACAAGTATATACTTATTTATAACTAACTAAATTTAAAAGAAAAAACTTCAAAATAGCTTACCTGATCTAGGAAACACGCTTGGGTCATGATTTTGCATAGTTGCAGTAACATTCATTATTCTGTACTAAAGTTCCTGTCACACCGAGCAAGAGGATATCACTCAACGAGTATTGTATTCACAATAGGACGTTTATAACAACAAATCCATAATGTATACCATTCAATTTTATCAACGCACACCATTTTACATGGCCTAAATCATTTCACTAGGGACTTGACCTTGGCATAATCATCTCAATTGTAGAGTAAATAAAATTTAGTTGAAATCTTCTTCCTTGGAAAAATATTGAAACATCTACTACCAGAATGATTTCTTTAAATCAACTTCTCCGAAACATCCAATAGGAGCGCGTAACTTGTAACCAACATTAAGCCTTGGCCTGCTTTACTTTTCAGACTTTGTCATATTTTATCCACATAAATTTAGTTACTAAAACATTATTTGACTTTTCTACTATTTAACCATTTATTGAGTTCGGTCCATTTTTTAATAGAAGAACACGCAATTTTTAATCACTCGCAGAATGGTAATCTTAATAAAACTGTCTAAAAAAAGACAACACAAGATTTTACTAGAAAATGAGCGAAAAACGTCGGTGTCTATTTTCACATAAAAACCCAGCGATATGCCAATAGCCGTAAGTCTATTTTCACTAGGCGAGTGAAATAATAGACTAGATTGAAATTAACGACCCTGGAAATAAGACTTCGAATCACAAAAGCATTAAGAGTAAAAACGCGAACAAGTAAAGAGACCAAGATGTGGGGGAGTAAACTAAGCTTTATTGGGAAAAATATGCGGTACTTCGGCCGATAGGCCTTCAAGGCGAAAAACTTTAATACGACAAAAGCATTAATTTATTTTATTTATTTATTTGAACAATAAACATCTGTGAAGCCGTTGCCGACTTGTATACAGACTTCAGATTAGATACAAAAGTAGTGTGGTTCCAGAATATAATGTACCACAATCACTCTTATAGGAACGTTCAATTTAAATATTTTCACTTCTGATTTTAATAGTATTTTATTTTTAATATTATTATAATTTAATTTTGAACTTGCATGATTTCCAATGCGTGCGCAAATTAGGCAGTGCCTCCTATATTTGATAATATATAGGAGGCAGTGAATTAGGCAATTTTTTTTTTTAGATTGGCAACACCTTTATCCACAACGTGGTGCTCTGGCGGAATTTTTAAAATATAGTCCCTAAACCAAAATACGTACCCGTGCTCGGAGCATAATGTCGTCATTATCTCATAATTTGAGGCCATTGGTGATTTGTGGACCATCTGGTAGCGGAAAAAGCACATTACTCAAGCGAATTTTGGAAGAATTTGGCAATTCAGTAGGATTTTGCGTATCTCACACGACGAGAGAGCCTCGACCAGGAGAAATCAATGGGAAAGACTACTATTTTGTCGATCAAAGTACCATGGAAAGTAAAATGCGAAATGGTGATTTCATTGAAACTGCTGTATACTCTGGAAACACTTACGGGACAACTAAAAAAGCCATATTTGATGTTGAAAAACAAGGTTGTTTATGTATATTAGACATAGAGATTGAAGGAGTGAAGCAAGTAAAGAAAACTCATTTGAACCCATATTTTATTTTTATTCAACCACCGGATTTAAGTATTCTCGAAAACAGATTACGCGAGAGACGTACAGATTTGGAAGAGGCAATCCAAACACGGTTATCACATGCAAGGGAAGAAATTTTGTACGGAGTTAAAGAAGGGAATTTTGACTTGGTTATAGTTAATGACAATGTAGATAATGCTTATGACGTCTTGAGAAGTTTTGTTAAAAAACTTTTAGATAAGCTTTAATTTGTTGGTTCATGGAAAAATTGTGCCTTTTAAACATTTAGAATAGAAATAACCGTAGGCTTATGTTTTGAACGGCTAAAGAAATTAACCTAAAAACGTTTGTACTCTATTTTTCACTAATGTGTAAAAACTAGTCTATACTCTCCCAAATTAATAGCGGGAAATCCATGGGAAACTGGTAATTGCTTAAAAAACGTTTTTTTAATGCGCCAGCATATTAATTATTTGTAAGTAATACTACTTTATACCGGATATATGACGTATTTTCCGAAACTATATTAATTATCTGAACTAACTCCAGCTTTGATGAATTTTCAGGTTGAAATGTCCTAGTTGAAGCTGCGTATCTTTTTCTAACTGAGAGAAAACCTTTTGAGTGTATTTTGTGGAAGAACACTGTTTTGTGTTGCCCTTTTTTTTGCAGAATCTTTCAGATGCTCCTTAAATGGACCCACCTGCATCGCATACCCTGCAGAGAGGTGTCAAAATTAAGCCCCTATCCAAAATTGGTCCTTTTGACTTAACTATTTTAGAAATCTTGAGACCACCTTAAAAATCCTAAAATCATGATGTAAAATTTTTCAACTCGCAGTAATTTTTTTTAAATATGTTGTAACTTCAAAATTATATTTATTCACTTTTTATATGGAAAACTGATTACATTATATGCTTATTATTGGTATAACCGTGCTTACCTTAGTGTTCTATCAGCTTTCCACTACTTTTACAACGCTTACCTTAAACACTGTCATACATTTTCTATATTAGTGCAAATTATTTAATTGATTAAATGTACGCATATTCTTCCTCTTACATGGCTGGAGGAATCTTTTAAGATCTAATATGCATCATATAGGGTAGTATGACCCATAAGAAAAAATTTTAATCTTGTAAAACCTACTGTAATAAAATCTTACGTGTAAAATTTTTATCAGGTTTACATTGGGTTTTAGTGCTCACCTAGGAAAATAACACTATAATCAAGATTACAAATCAATAACACCAAGAATGAATTAACATAAACTGATAACACTCCTCAATATGATCATTATCCCATATCAAGTATGAAATTTTGTCAGTGGCGTGGCCAGAATTTTGAAAAAATTTAAAAGAGATTTGTACATAAGTTTTGGTGCACCCCTGGCTATGCCTCTGTAACCCATATCAACTAAGGTGTTTCATCATTAAACCTAGCGGGTTGTGGTTAAATGGCAAAATTTACTAAGTTGATCCTTAAATAAAGAGCAAAATGTTTTATTTAAATTTAACTTGCTGCTCATCTATGCTGTAAAAGCCACCAATCCCATAAAATTCTTCCACCACAGTATAGGAAATGTACCTGATAATTACAATGACATGGATTCGTCCCAAGAATGAAAAATTTACACAAACTTTAATTGTCCTGAAACCATTATTTTAAATTTATAAAAAATTAGTAAACCCAATTTTGACCTAATTAAACTCTCTACCTTTTAAGTTTATTATTTAATCTTTAAATTAATTATTTTGAGAATCATTTTATTGCGCCATGACCAAATATTGTATTAAAAATTATTTCCTTAAGAGGTATAAGTTAATTGAAAGCATTGTTTTTCTTAAAACACTACTTTAAAATCTTAGAAAAATGTTTAAAGTTATTTAAGAAATATCATTTTCAGTACTCTGTTTATTTATTTAAATGTATTTATTCAAGTAATTTTCATATTTATAACTGTAGATACTTTCTAAATAAACTGTTGGTGTTTTAAATAAATTACTAGTTTTATATACATAGTGGTACCAGAGAACTATCGAAATCAGTGGTGTAGCCAAAAACCTGTCAAAGAAGGGTCTTAATTTCAATTAGTATAGTAAAAGCTAGGCCCAAGAGGGGTTGTTCATTCCACTGATTCATATTGGGCATAAAATGTAGTTTCCAAAGGGGACCACTTTTCTATGATCGTGATTTAAACCAATTTTTAGATATTATTTTTGAAAAAGAAAAACCTCACCAATTGCTATAATTTAGGTTTAAATATAGTCTTTCTTGTACTTCCCCCCTAATGTTGCATTGGATACTACCTGTGGGTGGAGATTCCGCCGAATTTATTTTGTAAAGTACCAAAATAGGTTTTAAAAATTCAAAACTTTTATATATGATTATTAGCTTAAAGGCAACGCAAGCTCTGTGGCAAAAAAAGAAAAAGCATGGTGCTTTTTAACCCCCTCCACCCCCACTTGATACTGGCGAGACCATGAAGAGTTTACCGTTAATTTCGCACTTTGCATACATAGGCACACAAATGCCAGCTCACTTGCGTTGCCCTTTAAATTTAATAAATTCATTATACATATAAATAGATTAAGTCTTTAAAAATTAAAAAAATTTTTTAGGTAAAATTATGATACTAAATTATATAAAACTTTGAAATTGTAATTAAAATCAAAAAATCAATAAAAATCAGATTTAAATAAAACAAATTGATTTAATTTTTTTTTAAAAAATCAAAAAATTGCCAATCTTGTTTACTTTGCTATTTTCTGAAATATCAGAACACCAAAATTCAACAGCTGACTAAGCAGTACCAGCGGTGGTTCAATCAATTTTGCAAAGTATTTGAATTTTTGACCACTTCAAATAATCAACTATTTGATCAGTATAAAAAGAAATTTTGCAAATTTTTTCAACATAAACACTGGACATGTGTAACCAAATCAAAATCTAGGTAAGAAACTGATCTGACTTGTCACAACTGTGGGATGGATCTGCTAATTAATGAAGACCACCAACTTTCCAAAATAACGCAATATATTACAGAAACAAAATTCCTCTCAATGTCGTGAATGTCCCAAATAAAAATACTAGAAATCTAGATATGGAAACTATATGGACTGTGGTGAAATATAAGAGCTCACGTGCGTTAGTAATTGGATTTATATATATCCCCCCAATATCCATGGATGAAATAAAATATCAACTTGATAGTGTAACAAATAAACAGAATACAGAAATTATATTAATGGGCGACACGAATTGCAATATAATGGCACAACCGATTGCGACTAAAACAAAGCTCTTACTAAACACTTTAATGTACTTTAAACAAGTAATTAAAAACCCTACCAGAGTAACAACTGGCAGTCAAACCCTCTTAGACCATGCCTATGTGAATTCTCCAGATAGGAGATATCAACGTTTTTCATACGGGAATCTCTGACCATAGCGTTTTAAGCCTAATTAGGAGGAAATCGTGTCCCAAAATTAAAAAACAAGAACATCTGGTCTGAAATTAAAGGAAAATGAAAATTGAAGACTTCGTCATTACGGTACAGAATGAGCTAAAAGAAAGAGGAAAAAGTATGACAGATCCGAATAAGGGAATCACAATGCTCCAACAGGTGACTATCACGCACCGTATCAAAGAAAACATGTCCCTCTTAAAAGCACCCCATGGCTGACCTCACAGGTGAAGCATGAAATGCACATTAGAGATATACAAAACTAAAGCTCAGACTGGAAGTAATGTGCAATACTGTCTACATTATGAAGAACATTATAAAAGTCAACGTAATAAAGTCACGGATCTAATTAAGAAAGCTAAAAACGAATATTTCAAATCAGAACTAACTGATAATAAAACCTCAAAACAGCTATGGAACTCAATAAAACCCTATATAAAATCAGGGAAAACAGAGACAATTACAAGTAAAACTCACAATGGTAGGCTATATGAAAGCCCACAAGAAATAGAGGAATGCTTTAATGAGCACTTTCTGAGTGTGGCGGACAAACTCATTTTAAACCTTCAAATACCACAAAATAAATCAGCAGAAACTAGCAATCAAGTAAATTGGGATAAAGCGGTTCTAAATAGCTTTACGCAAGTAACGGAAGATCAAATATTGAAACTGTTGAAGAAAATCAGCGTGAATAAGGTTTCCGGACATGACGACATATCTCCAAAAATCATATATAGTTTGGCAACAATAATCTCAGAGACTGTTGCTAAAATAATTAATCTCTCTTTCACAATGGGAGTCTTTCCTCAAACCTAGAAAACTGGCAAAATTATCTCGGCCTATAAAGAAGGACCTAAGGATATTCCAGATAACCATAGACCGCTTACAGTCCTGGCCAGCCTCTCTGTGATCTGTGAAAAGGTGGCAAATAATGATATCTCCCAACACCTAGATCAAAATAATGCCTTATATATCGGTCAGTCAGGCTTTCGGCCTGGCCATTCAACTACTACTTCAATCTTCAATCTCTATGAAACAATTATATCGAACTTGGATAAAGGAAAATACGTCATAGCTACCTTCATAGATTTATCTAAAGCTTTCAATACTGTGCAACATGATATTTTACTCGAGACAATAAAACGAAGTTGGTATACAAGAGAAAGAGCTGGATTGACTAGCTTCGTACCTTGAAGAACGACGAAAAATAGTATCTTATAATGGACATCTATCAATTTCACAGCTGGTGAAACATGGTGTACCACAGGGAAGTGTCCTTGGACCGGTACTATTTAATATATATGTATGCTGATGACCATGCTATTACCACTACTAATGAAATCCTAAATGTTGCCATTTAAAATATGGAGGAGGATATCGAAAATTTGACTACTATGCTAACTACAAAACGACTTTGTCTCAACAGGAAGAAGACGAGGTTTATGATCTTCTCGCAAAATAGAAATAAGAAGATTGAAGCGCAGGGAATACCGAATATCTCAGTCGGCACAATTGGGAGGACTACTGCTATGAAGTACTTAGGTCTATGGATTGATGAGGACTTAGCATGGCATAAACACATATCTTACACTATAAACAAAACTAAAACGAGAATGTGGTTGCTGAGACCACTACAATTTCATCTCAATTCTGAAACCCTCAAGATTCTCTATAACGCCATCATAAAGCCTGTTCTAGATTATGCCAACGAATTTTTTTTGCAAACGCAAGTAAGAATGAACTTGGAAAGTTGGAGGCGGTAATAAATAAGGTGGCCAAGTTCATTGCCAAAAAATCTAAATACTCCTCCCTGACTGAAGCTAAACAGATCGGTTATGTTTAACTAATTTTCATGCATAAAATAAAAAATAAAAAATCCCCTCAATATGTGATAAACTGGTTCATAGGAATTAATTTAAATACTAAGACTAGAGGTTCGGAACTAAATTTCTATGTTGACAAACATTGTAAAAATATAAAAAATACCAGTGTAAAAGAAAGAGGAATCAAGCGGTGGAACGAGATGCCCTGTAATTTAAAGAGAATTGACTCTCTACCAAAAATTAAAACTGAACTTAAAAAGTACGTAAGAAAAGAATTGCGCTCTCCTATGTATTTTCCGACATTCTACTTGTTGACTCCAGGTAATTATCTGTTTGACTCTTTTAATTTAATTTAACTTAAACCTGAATCTGGACTCTTTTGTAAATAAGTGCAAGCTTAAAAGATGATCCCAATAAAGCCATTTTATTATTATTATTATTAGTGTTTTTCCCGCCCATGTTTGACATTGGTCGATTTCCGTCTCTTTCGTTGGTTTTTTGGATTTTGTTTGCATGCATTTGATGTTTTCTTCCCCCTTTTTACTCCCTAATCCTTTGTCAAACTTACCCCTTTAATGACAGTCTTGTTTTAGTATTTTATAGCGTCTTTGCCGTTGCGTTGTAAAGTCTCGCGCTTTTATTTAAGCATTTTAACTTTTGAAATTCTTTTTGTTTTAAGTTTTGTATACGCCCAGAAGGCCAATAGGCCAAAGTACCGTGTTTGCCTTCCTAATAAAGCTTAGCTTCCCCTAAATGTTGGTCTCCTCTTACTTTTTTGTGTTAAACTTAGCACTAATAAATGATCTATTTTGGTGCCATCCCTGCTATAACAATTAATTGATATTTATAAGCACTGTGGTTATTATTATTATTATTAATAAAAGGGGTGGAAAGCTGTGCATTTCAACCCTAGGTCCATTGTGCAACCCCCAACCTGTGACTTAAAGTAAAAAGTCCTATTTCTGACAAAGCTAAGATTCCGCTTGGCCGGGATGTTGAAGAAGTCATGCGTCTCCAACCCGTGCATACGCTCAAACCTTTGAGTAATCACATAGTGATCACATCTACCAAGAATATGAGAGGCAGTTTCCTCTTCAGCTAGACATGCCGTATAAATTGGGTCATTACTGACTTCAATATGATTTAAGTGTGTTAAATTGGCAATGGCCTTAAAGTAGGCCAATTACCAATCTTATAGTAGTCTTAGGGAGTGAGAGTCACTCTTTTGCTCTTGGCCTAGAAGGGCTTAGGATAAACTGTTTGGCCTGCCTTTGACCATCCATCTCAAGCCAAAGCTTAAGTTGACAATCCCGACATATACTTGGAGACCAGGCTGCGTACCAGGCCACGGGGAATGGGTAGAACAGGTTCTGGCCCATTAAACACAGCCTTTGCACCCTCCCTATCCTACGCGTCAGCCTTTAAGTATCTAATAAAGTTAAACTTTATTGTGCGTCCCAAGAAAAAAAAGGAGATCGAAACAGCTAAGAACCAGTTTAGAAGTGATACTAGACTGGTTAAGAGCATTAAGAGCGACATGACTATCCGAATAGATTTCGATAACCTCCCCGCGATGCTTCTTTTTCAGACAATAGTCAGTGCAGAAGCAAATAGCAGCAATTTCTGCTAGAAAAATGGTAGCATGTTTGGAAAAATCATCCCCGCGCCTGTATTAGAATTGGCCTTAGACCCATCGGTAAACCTGACCACCTCACCTCTGGTACCGAGGGAAATCTTAGACAAATCTGTGCGGCTTGGGAAGTTAACCTCAAAAGGCTTGCTAAAGTGTAATTTAGCAGCCGAAGTGTCAGAACCCATCTTAAGTCCAGTAGCTGACTAGAAATATCTCGGTAGAGCTTGGTGAAGCACTGTGGTTACTACAATTAAATTACCTGCAAAGATCCTAGGAACATTTGAGAAGTTGAGATTAGGTACGTCCCATTGCTCTAGAAACTTTTTTGGATGCAAGATTAATTTATTTTTAGAAATTTTTAGGTACAATTAAATGTGATTGTTCACGCTAAAATAGGGCACAGTTTCGTAAATGGCAAGTACAATTTAATTAATTCTCAGTAACCTTAAGTTCTTCTTGAAATTAATGAATAGGCTCATGTGCTCTGTGAAGGTAGTAAATACTTGTTCTGTTTTCCTCATAGTTCTGAGTATTTTTAGGGGGTGCTTGTTTATTAACAAAAACGTTTTGCTCTTTCCAGGATATCCATAGCTTTCATGCTGTGAAAGCTAAAAGTACGTTAAATGTAATACCTAATGTATTTTTACAAATTAATGACTGATTGCTTTCACTAGGAAAGGAAATAGGAAAAAAAATAACCAAATAATTAGTTTAAGGAATCCCTATTAATACTCACATCTTGGAGAATTTTATAGGTCCTTCGAAAAAAATCTGATACCATGTAAAATCTTCTAGTTTAATGTATAGTTACGTATTTTGATGGTTAGAAAACAGCAAAGGAGGTAAGTAAACTTTTATTCGAGACAAATATTAATGTTGACTAGGAGTCGATTCGATAGAGCTTAGCATGTTGCAAACAAAACCTCAGTTTCTGTGAGTAATAAGGGCCATCATAATTATCCTTAAACATTCCAAGTGTATGTATGTTTAGTTTCCTGGTCTTTTTAAGCGTCACATACCATTAAACTGTACTAATAGAGAGTGTCCCCAAAAAAATTAAAATGAGTTTTACCCGAATGTCTACAACATTGGGGAGATTTGGTAGGCAATCACGTAAATGTCGATTTCATTTCTGAAACACTATTATTAACAGGCAACACAATATACTTTCAAGTAGTTTGTTTTATGAACAAGCACCAACTGAGGAGAAAATGAAGTAGTTTTAAATAGCTATCCGAAATTTCATCCTTAATTAACCTAAGTCTACAGCGGCCTCATGTTTTTTATGTTGCGGATAATGTAGACCTTATCACGTAGATAGCGAGGGTATTTTTAATTGTGGCCGCAAATGAAGATTTCATTTCTTAATTAAATTTTAAAGTTTTGTAAATTCTTCGAATTTAGTAACGTCGCCTACACCGCGGCTTGTTACTAACCGTTTGTTTCGGTTTTAACTCTTTGTTTCAGTTATCACACGTGTTACTTTTCAGCCAATTCTACTGATGAATCGACGGACAAAAGCATGTACGAAGGTGAATTCTTTACGTTATTCGAATTGGATCGCGTAATCCCGCCGAAATTATCGAATGGCTGCAAGAAAAAAAATGTTGGCAAAGGGCTTCGATTCTGAAATTGCAAGGAAACAATCCAATTGGGCCAAAGGTAATAATAGGTACTTCATTTTTTTTTGCGCCAAAGTATGCAGAATTCAGTGTTGAACACGATGCATTTTTTTGGGTGAAAATGAAAATTTACTTTTTTTCTAAATTTGTTAGTGCGGTAATGAGGTTTATTTGGGTTAAGTCTAGAATAGCCCCCTTCCTCTTTGTTATACAATTAATATTTCGAGGCGGAAATTTTTTTCTACTTTTTAAAATTGAATTCTGGTTGTGAAAAACTAACGTTTTTCAGCATTCATTTTTATATCGGGTTGGACAATACTAGGTGCGTTTGGCTAGGTACTGTCCTCTAGGTCGCGTTGTAGACGGCCCAACTTGGTATACGAGCGAAGTGAGTGCGCGGCGCCGTTAGGCGCCAATCTATTGAGTCTGGACAATTTTTAGGTGACGTAACCCCAACTTTTTATCCTTAGTCCCGAAAGTTCCTTTAAGTTTATGAATTGTCCGATACTTTTTTTACTAATCATTTCCGCCAAACAAAAAAATAAAAAAAAAACATTAGTTTAAAATCTTTTAGTATGGGGTTGGGGAAGCGACGGGCGCCCCCAGCGCTCGAGCGAAGTGAGTGCGCGACGCCGTCAGGCGCCAACAGATGAGAAAAAGTGTGGTGTCGGCGGATACACGACGAAACTATTATCAAGAAAAACGTTACTAATCCCCAAAAATTACAACTTTTTTTAAATTAAGTTAATTAAAAAAATTATCATTTGCGGCCCAAAAGAAATTTATTAATAGATAGGTTAATCCGTGTAGGAGTTAAGACATAGTTTTATTGTGCACAAACTATTTACCCCACATGCTCCCTTCTATGCGTTCACTAACAAGGCCTACCTAAACAGTCTAATTATAATTTGTGTTGTATGGTTTTAAGGACAAGGGCTGTAGTCATATGTTAATAATTTATTCCACTCTCTCTATGCAAATAGTAGGTGTAGAGAAATATATGATTTTCATTGAAAGCAATACATCTTTTTATTTGTAAAAAGAAGGTGTAATTGGCATACTACAGCCCTTCTCTTTATTGCTAAATAAAATAACAATATAAATATGAAACATTCACATCTTGAATTTAAAGGGGAAATTAGCCTATCTTGGGTAAAAAGTTTTTGTTGTATTTACACTTGTAAAACTAATTTTCATGTATAGAGTACTCTCCTCTAGTGATTAAAATAGTTTTTGCAATTTTAAATTCAACAATATTAAAACCTGAATGGGCATATAACTAGCTTTGAGTCGATATTACATCTCATCAACTAATCAACTAAAAATCATCAAAACTATTTTAAACACTACAAAAATATTTCATGTATACATAAAAAAATATTTATGTAAATGTTAAATGAAAATTTTTTTGCTAGAGCTTGATAGCAAACCTTTTCGTACCATGGATCTAGATTTCCAAACGGCATTCTCAGTGTTAATAATGAATAAATAATGCCAAACTTCTGAGATGTCAAAACCAATATATTAGGAATGGTAATTAATACTGAATTTACCATGTACATAACTGATAAAACTTAACAAACAGCTAGCTCGTACAAAAAGAAATCTCTAGCTATATAATAACAATGTATGAAATATATTTTTCTATCATTTAAAAATATTCTTCTTCAAACTTGGTGAATTTCTATTTATTACAACTTTGGTTATTTTAATAACTTTATAGCCAATATCACTACTTGATTTAATTTTTTTAAAGAGAGCTATTAAAATCTTAAATATCTACTTAACATTAGATTATTTGATAATGAATTACACAATTTAGCTTCTTGTTGGTATTTAATTGTACAATATTTGGAGCGTAAATTATTTGTTACAAGGGAAAAGCTGCCTTATTTTAAATTTAAATACGAATCCTGAATAATTTAGATGAATAAAATATGGAAAATCTTGATAAAATCTTTTAAAAGTGAAAGAAACAAGAAACATATACACAATGAGCAATCACATAATTAGATCATTGTTGCAAAGATAAACATTGCATACACTATCAATGTTATAGTTCTTTTTAACTTATAACACAACACTGCTATTTAGATATTAATTTTTTTTAAATGGTATCATTATTTATTATCATAACTTTTTTTACTTGAGAGATATAGGGGTTGAATTTACATTCTATGGGTCAAAAGAATTCAATGATACCATATGTAACAAAATACACTAATGAGTGTGCCTCAGCGTAACATCTTGACAGGAAGGTTTCCAATAAGACCTATCTTCAATCTATACATGTGAACCAGAAAAATGAAAACATACATCCAGTACTTTTTAAACGCATATTGACCAAGCGAGTGTAATTAAAAGGTTAAGAGTTAACAAGCACAAGTTAAACTTGACTTGATACCAAAATAATTTCAGAGCGCGTTCATTCCTAATGGCACTTCTATAACTTCAATTTCCAATTTAAAAGCTAACAACGTGCATTACATCATGCATTGAAAGCAACACAATTTAAAACATCTCTTGAACAAAATTTCATTAAGACACACTTATGCGTGATTATGTTACATTTGATAATACTGACTGCAATATAATTTATGAGAATTATCCTTTAGGAGACATCATACTTATATTCTCTAGGTTGGTAAATTACTTCAACTGCCATCAAAATTTATGTTAAATATTCTAGTATTCTTTTTTTGGCGCAGTTTTTCCAGCTGATTAGGAATGAAAATGTTAATGCGATAGTAATATTCTAGAATTTGATGTGGTAAATTAACTTAAAACAATTGTTTTCTTACACACAAAGAAACATTAACAAGATTTATTACTACAGTTTTTGGTGGCCATGGTTATAAACATTAACCAGATAACATGATTTTATACAAGTACCAGAACATCCTTAATTTCAAGTAAAAATTTAAAACTTGTAACTATGTTAATCAAAAAGGTAGTTATTAAAAATGTAACAGTGTTCCTACTGTTATTTTGATGAGGAGTTGGACGTTTTTTATTACATTTTATAGTTCTTGTAAAAAAAAGGTTTTTGGAATCTTTGATTCTGTTTAGAAGTTTCAAGGTGATGGTCAAAGCAAGTGGTCACAGTGGTGTAGCCAGGGAGGGCAAAGGGAGCATGTGGCCTCCACAAAACATATGGTTGTTTCAAAAAAAAATTATTTTTTACTTTTCCTGGAGAGGCCACTGAGTCATGCAATTTGGCGGAAAAATGTTATGAGGTAAAAATTCTTTCAAAAGACCACCATTGATTTCCCATAAGTAACTCGCTACCTGAGAGCAAAAGTCAAGTAAGTCGAGATACGTGACTATTGAAATAAATTCAACATAAGAATCCTTGTGTTTTTAAATTAAGGTGACTCAGTACAAAATTTTCAATATATATTTTCACTCTATTTTTATCAATTTTCATTATTAGATTATCATTGTTATTATGCCAGATTTCGATAGGGATTTTCAGACTTGATTGACTCTTGCTCTAAGGTAGCGCACTGTACCATACTCCGCGAAAGGGGAAAATCTCAGCACTCCCCTAAATTGTCTTCCATACACTACCCAGTGCTAGACCACTTGCATTTCCCTTCAAGTAAAGCTTTAAAAATATCTTCACCAATGGTATTTCAAGAATTTACATTTCAATGAATACTGGTAATTTTTATGTATACACTCATCAAGGAAGAACCTAATGAATGGATTTATAAAAAAACTAAACAATCAGTATGAAAACCATGCACTGAACAACTACTGTAATAGATGTGTGTTTTTAAGATTAAAGTTATGAAAAACCTCTATGAAATACTGAATATTGTAAGTTGAGAATTTTAAACCACTCCGTATAAGACTAGTAAAGGTCATGACTATATAATTTTCCTAGAATACCCAAATTATTGCGGAGACAGTACCCTACTGACGAAAGTAGTCAGGCGCAGTTTGGCAGGGAAATGTTGAGATGACAAGCATTTTTCCAGACTTTTACCCCAATGGATGATGCATTGTTACCCATAACTCACCCAAACATAATTCAACTTTTTTTTATCTTACCCCTTGAGAGGCGGTCCAAATTGTCTTCCACCGAAATTGTTCAGTTAAATTCTGTACCTGACCACTTGTATTTATGCTCCATAAATCAGCAAATATCCTTACACAAAGTAATTTTTATATTTTACATTGACAGTGGGATAAATATATGATACAGTGTACACATCCTTAGTTTAGTGGAAAATGGCTTTCATTTAAAACTGCCTCAAGCCTGCGAAGGTATACATTTCATTTTTATAGCCTAGATGAATACTTATCTCTTAAGATATTTATTATATACTTCTGGTATTGCTCATTGAGTATTTTTTCTTGCAATTGTTATAAAATCAGTTATAGGTTGCAAACTTGGATTAGATGATAATGTAAAAGACATTAATTTTATCTCTTTCCAAGTTTACAATCAGACTCATTTCGGTTGATTTAATTAATTTAAACCTATTAACAATAAATTATAAGGTACATAAAAAAGCCAAAGATAATTGTAAAACTACCTTTAAAGATTGATATCACAAAAATTTGGGGAAGTAGACGTAAATAATATAATAAATTTGTGGTCTAGCTAACTAGAGATATCTTGGTTTGTGGAATTGTCCGTTTTCATTTTGGTTATCGACGTTTTGCTCCTGACCTCATTCATTAACCTCACTCTTTCCTCGTTATTGTTTTCGTAATTTAAAATTTCTTTTTCATTATTTATAAAGTTTCCATTTACAATGGTAGAATCTAAAACATTGTCCATATTATTAAACTCACCAACTTTTATTAGGTATTTATCACTTTTTTTGTGATCTTCTTTTGCATCTTCCAAATCAGATTCGCAAATATCAATATCGGAGCTTAAAGCTGGGCTAATGTCATTTAACTTTGGCAGGCTTGATGAACTTTTTGATTCGCTGGATTCGCCCTCAAAACTTAGACTATCTTCTTTAAACTTTAACAAATTACGTTTCTTATCATCATTGTGGGATAATTTGTACTCATCCAAAAGTGCTACAGGTTCTGAAGATGCAATATCAGTTAATGAAAAGCTTCTTTCCATTTCAAAGAGAATTTCATCAATTTCCAGAGGGATATCTTGAGCAGGATCCTTATGATCATTCAAATTATAATTTAATTGCATTTCATTGTAATATTTCTTATTAGGGCTAATGCCAAAATATTTTCCAGGTATATTATCATGAAATTTTGCATGTATTTCATCTCTGTCAAACTCCAAGTCATTACGACATGATAAGCTTAACAACTTTTCTTTCAATGACTCTTCATCTTCACTTTCAGAGATAACATCACTAGTTGACTGAGATATAGACTGCTCTGTGTCTAATGAACTACTTTGGGTAATAGGTACAGCCTGGGTTGTTTTACTGGTGACTTCTTGCGTTTGAGTTTGTGCCTGATAATCAACTTTAGTGTCACCTAATTTTGGTGTAATTTCTTGGACAGGGTTCATCTTATGCGATACTACGGCGGCTTCGGAGTAAAAACTATCATCTGTGCAGTTTGATGGCTCAATAATCTTATTGTTAGAAATTAAAAATTTGGAATCATTTTCAAACTCTTTGTCCTGAAATCTTTCCTGTTTACGGGTGTTATTGATCATTTCTGTTAATGAAATTTTATATTGTTTATTAATGTTACAAATGTCTGGGAGTGAATTTCCATTTCCCCTATCTACATAATTTTCATTGGCTTCAGTCTCCTTCAAATTTTGATTTTCTAAATCCTTTGACCCTGAAAACATATCAGTCACGATTTTACGTACAGGAACTTCAGTGAAACTGCTTAAATCCGATGAGAGCTGTATTGTACTGTTGTTTGCATCGCTAGTCTTTATATGATATGACGACTCGTTATCTGTAAGCTTTGACTGATTCCAATCCTCAGAACTATCATCCAGTTTGAATTCCAACTCTTCAGAATCTGTAAACCTAATATGGGGTTTATATTCCACTGAACTACAACTTTGCTTTATTCCAGAATCAGAATTAAGGGTCAAAATTAAATCTGGGGCTTCTTCCTTACGTGTACAACATTCCTTAACATTGTCATCAATAGAAAATGGATTTTTTGTCATATTTGGTTCATTTCTAGCTTTATTATCCGAGGCTTCAGAAATATCTTTAATGTGCCATTCCACCCCGTTTCCAAGTACTTCAACTTGATTAACATCCACAATTTCATCCATGCAAGGTAAATCTACTGATAAGTCTATTATGAATGGATTTATAGTCTCAAGAATATTATCCACACTGGTAATAATCTCAGGGAAGTCATCAATGGGCCAAGCACCTCCTTCCTCATCAAACTTAACGGATGTCTCCTCTTCTGTGGCATATCTAAGCTGACCTCTTTCTTCTTCTGTTGTTAATGATTTTTCAATTTCAAATTCATTCAGTACAAAACTATCAGTGACACCTATAATGTAATACAAAGATTAAAAACACTACCCAAACAAAATACCACAAATATTGGATTTCCATCCTTTACTTCTCTTCTCTAGTCTGCCTGTCAAATTAGGGCAAAAAACAGAAGCATATCCCGCGTAACGCTATATTTTTTATAAGTAGAAGCATGAATGTATTCATTTCAACCATGAATATCGAACTATATCATTACCCTTTCTACCATCTGGGGCTAAGATGGGCGATTCCTTTCTGCGTTTTATGTAATCACTTGAGCCAATCAGGAGACATAAATTTGCCATTGACTCGATGCACAAAACGTTTACGGGATTGCGCGCTTTAACCGGCGAAGAAAATAACTAGTGATTCTTAGAAAAAAAAAACCCTATTCAGGGTGACCACAGAATATTTTTAATTCCTTTAAAGGAATTATAGGAAATTTATCAGTGAAATACAGGAAAATATATAGGAAGAAAATTGGGGGGAAAAACGAAAATATAGGAAGAAAATTGGAGGGAAAAAGGAAGAAATAGGAGAAAATTTACTATACAATAAGAGAAAACGTTTGTCAAAATTATTTAAACGGGAAATAACATTCAAAATAAAGTTGATAACCGATAGAAATAATCGAAAACTATCGGCAAACAGTGTTGGAAATAAGCATCTTTAAAAACTAGGACAATATGAAGACTTCTAAGGGTGAAATATCAACTATTTTAATTTTTTCAGACTTTTGAGTTTAGACATTGGATTAGAAAAAAGATCAAGACAGATAGAACGGTTAAGCACCACCCAGTTAAATAACAATGGTAAAAATCATAATATAGGCGATTTAAATGTGGGTTGTTACGTTAACATTCCGAACACGCAACCAGTGGAACTGAATGAAAAAGACTTTCGTAATGAAGAGGAAAGTGTTGTTTATGATCATAGTTATTCGCTGGATCCCTCAAACTACAGAAACAAAACCTTGCAGTTATTTAATTTCAAACTCCCAGTTGATTGGCACCTAACATTTTGTAGCGTACATCGTGCATAGCATGGTTTAGTTGGAGCGGTAGTAGTTTTTCTACTGCGGTAGTGGTACAGCTATTTGTTATTAATTAATTAGATAACTTAATGAAGACATTTTTATGGTAAATTCAATTATCTTCTATATCCATTTTGTTACACCAAGTTCATTGTCAGTACGGCATAAACTCTAATGACTAGAAATTCAAGATCAAGAATTCTGCCGTCGGCTACGCCGGGTAACCAGTCCAAGACTCCCCAGGGAAAAATTAGCTCTGGGCTGATTTGCCCCCAAATTTTATGCACCTAGCCCCATGACGCGGCGAGTTCATTTCAATCTAAAACATATCCCGTGGGATGTCGTTGTGTAAAAATTTTTTAGTCTACGCTCAAACTTAATTTTTCTGAAGTCAATAAGAGCTCTATGCTTCATTGTCATAATGAATGATTGCAGGAGCTCAAGGCGATCAGTGCATGATGATTTAAGTTGTATATTTCTGGCTATAAACGCAATTCCACATCAATCCAAACATAGCTATCAGTTATTACTTTGACCAATTGACAACTTATAAATTATAAACTTTATAAACAATTATAAACTTTTGTTTTTTAGCTGCTCAACATGCTAGCACGTTAACTGACTTTTGGATAATGGAAAAAGTAGGTTTTCTTAATGGTGTACATAAAGAATTCCATGGCGATTTCCCTCAGCTTGGTGAAATCTGATTTGTCCTAAGAAGATTCTGCTAAGAAATTGCATAAACAAAAGGAATAGCTAGCTAGGCTAATAACGAAGCCAACACCATGGGATAACACCTAACAAAACGCAAGGTAATGCTGGCTAACGGCTAGGTTTAATTAAACCTTGCGACAGGACAGTTTGTAAGTAATTAAATTTATCAAAAAATTAAATAAATTCCAAGTAAACAGATGTGTATTAAGTTAGCTTTAAGCTGAATGGGCAAACAGACTATTATATGTACTCGACATATTATTACTAAATGGACTTTGTTCAGCAAAATTTAGTGATGTCCATTGGATGAAGGTGAAAGAAAAATTTAAAAAAAGGTTTGAGGTAGCCATAACATGCTAAGACCATATTTTGTGTGGCTTAGCTTCTAAAGCGGCATATTTCGCAACTTTTTGTTTGAGAACAGCAACATTGAACAGTATGACAATGAGGTCACCACTTTTTCGCATACCATCAACAGAGAAATTACTTGTGTGATCTGGTGATGGGCAATACCATTTTCCGTACCCGCTATAGTTAATCTCATTTTCTATAAGCTAGCGCCAGAGAAAAGTATTTACGATTCGCCGCTGCATGATTTCTTTAATTTGCATGTCGAGTATGACAAGAAAACATTTAGAATTGAATGGTATATATATTTTAAATTAGTCATTTATTTTGGACAGTGTATAACAATTTAAAAAGCTTAAAAAGTTTCCCAAAAACTAAACTATGAATTTTACTCGGCATACACATAATTGATACCAAAAGGTTTACTATTTAATTCCAGTTAATTATATTATTTATTGTTCTTCAAATTTTATTTACTCCATGACGCCCCTTTTAAAATACTTAACTTAGTAACAATTGGTTTGGGCCAAAATAAAAATTAATTTAAATATTTTTTATCTGTGAGTTGCAATCTTACCATTGTCAGTCTTTGTCTGACTATCAAGACTATCCAAGAGATCATCTTCGCTAATTCCGATAATACTATACATCATGGTACTGAGATTAACAGGAGCCAATGGCCCAGGTGCTGGTATTTCAATATCATCCATTTCTACAATATCTTCAGGAATTTCTTCATCATCTATGGGTTGAAATTCCCAATCTGAAAAAATGAATTTGAATAAAAAAACATGTTAATACAAAATACCAATAGGCGCTTAAAGAAACCTTCCTCCCAGGAAATGGCCAAGAAGTAATATTTTCAAGGAGTCAGGACCCGCAAGTTATTGATTATATAGTGCTTGTGGAAATAATGGAAACTTTTCACCTGTCATGGGGAATGCTTGGTGCTGTAATAAAGGTGAAACAAGCACTATATAAACAGTGACTTGCAGCTCCTGGCTCTCGGAAATATTACTTGGCGATTTCCTGGGAAGATGATTTATGCAAGCATTTATTGTCTCCCCCCCCCCCCCCCGCCCGCCTGAGCAGAAAAGGGGTAAATCATAAACCTTTTTTTCTTAGGCTATGGGTAAATTTATATAAATTTGACAACAGCGCCTTTTATTGTAGATAATTAGAAATCCATGAAAAATAATAAACAAATGTGGTCAGAACCAGAAACATTATTAGATTGTTTTCTCAACTGTTGAAAAGTCTGAAAAACTAACAAATACCAGGGAAATTATGTTTTGATCAACAAATTAATAATAATACTTTAATAAAATCAAGGAAAAAATGTTCTTTAGAGCAGAATAATCTGATCTTGGTCACGTTTATAGGCCTACCCATCTAGCAGCACCTGGTGGGGTATATTCATCCCAAAAGTAATTAATGACCTAAAATAAAAATACAATATTCTATATAAATATTTATTTTAATAAATTGCATAGTTATAGTTTTTAGTTTATCTAATAATTTGAACCGTCTAGATGGCGCTTGCGTGCAAGATCGAAGAAATAATAATAATAATCAGCTAGGCTAATACCTAAGGCACCACCTTAGGCCTAAGTCATCAAGCGACTTTTAAAGCCATTAATTCAGGTGGCCAGGTTACAATGCGTAGGGGGGTGATGGCAACAGCTCCCTACACTTAATTACCTTTAACCTCGACAAGTTTTTATGGAAAGAGAGCGGTGGAAGGGATGGTAAAGCTGAATAGTAATTTCCTGCGGCAGCTAAAAGCTCCCAATATCCAAACTTATAGTTGAATAATCTTGCTACTATATATTGATATTCCTAAATATTATATGAAAAGATAAAACCAAACTAACCAGCATAGTTGGTGTAATCAACATGCCATGTAAATTCAGTTGCAACTTCATTCCCTTCATCTTCATCTTCACTATCTGACTCCGGGGGATAACTGAAGATGTAAGCAGGTCCCTCTTCATGAAAAGATACACTTTTCTTCATATCTCCAACCTAAAACGTTGAGACGTTAGAAGTATCTTTCGTTAAATCCATAATACCCAAAGTTAATATATACGATAATTTTGAAGCTGAATTTCACCTAATGTGAGTGAACCACCAGGATCTAGTTTAATTAGGGGCCACTTACATAATAGCTTTTTCAATTTTTTAACTTATGGCAATCAATAATAGTATACGCCAAATTATTTCAACCAAATGGGTTTATACCCTCTTCAGATGATGCCTTGAAAACTAAAGTAAATTTCAAAACCAAGGTTGATAAATATAAATAATTAGAATTTCAGAGTTAAAAGTAAATTAAACCCAACTGAAGAGGATATAGGCCTTTAGGGTAATATCTTTGAGAAATTCTGTATATATAAAAAACTGCAGTGAGATGACTCATCAGTTGAGTGTAACTGAACACAGCCCATGGCACAAATTGTTTTTAAAACAACATAACAATAGGCATTCAGCTTTTATTAAATTTGCTTAAACATTTTTTCAATAAAGAAAAGAAAATGGTGCTATATAAAAGTAATAATATAGGAACCCCAAACTCTACCCGAAAAGTGAGGGATCCCCTGGTTTCCAAAATAAAATAAATTTTTAAAATGTGAATAAAACATTTTTTCCCATTTTTTTTCCATAAATCAAATATTTTGCAGGAAAAATATCAAAACAATAGTTTCTTTCATGTGCGCCCATAGGGAATTCTTTCAAATTATTATATTTCAGTAGAAAAACCAGTTTTTCAAGGATTTTCTCTCTCCCCGTTCCTCACTAAAATATCACCTCTTTACAATCCCTACACTAAGCAATTATGAAAATGGAGTTTTGTTTGAGATCTATTTATACACTAAAAAATGAACCAGGGCGAATATCTCAAAATCTGTTTTAGAAACGTTTTTGAAATTTTCAAGTTGTATACAAGATGTAGGGGGAAACCTACTGCGAAAATGTCGATGACCTTAAACCATGCCTTCAAGGTCATCCAGAAACTAACTCGAGAACCGTAAGTCCTACACAGTTGGTTCCAATTAGAAAAGTGTGCCACGTTACTTTTTAAATACAAATAGCTTTGACCTGATCGGATTTGACCAATAGGAAGCCGAGAAATGCTAGATGAAAAACAAGTAGGTTGTTAAGTTGATAACGTGTCAAAAGCGAGGTTCGGGAGCTGATAACTCTAAAGACACTCATGTTAGAATACTGAAATTTGCTACACATCCTCATCAGGATTGAGGGTCTTTAGTTAAAAATTTCAATGACCTTGAACCATGTCTTCAAGGTCATCCAAAAATTAACGTGAGAACCGTAAGTGTTAGAAATTTCGTTAAAATTAGGAAGGTGTTCCACGTCACATTGTAGGTGTAATTAACTTTGATTCGATCGAATTTAACCAATAGGAAGTCAAGGAACTGTTTTTCAAAATCACAAAGGTCGTTAAAATGAAAATTGAAAGAAAACGCACATCATTCGAAACCAATTCATGTTACATCGAAATTTGCTAGACAAACTCATTATGGTGGGAGTTGAAATTCAAGTTTGTAAAATTGAATGACCTTGAAGACGTGGTTTAAGTTGTGAAAACATTATATAGCAATCCATTGGGTTTAGAAACTAGGTTTGAATAGGAAATTTGCTAATCACCACTTTCTCGTCACAGTAGTTTTGAACCATGTCTTCAAAGACATTAAAAAATGACCTTGAGAAATAACTTGAAACTGAATCAAGTTAAACCACGTCTTCAAGGTCATCCAATTTAACAAACTTGAAAAACTCCCACCATAATGAATCAAAGCTAATTAGACCTACGATGTGACATGGAACACTTTTTTAATTGGAACCAAATTTCTAACACTTACGGTTCTCGCGTTAGTTTTTGGATGACCTTGAAGACATGGTTCAAGGTCATTGAAATTTTTAAACTAAAGACCCTCAATCCTGATGAGGATGTGTAGTAAATTTCAGTACTCTAACACGAGTCTCTTTAGAGTTATCAGCTCCCGAACCTCACTTTCGACACGTTATCAACTTAACGACCTTTTTTGTTTTTCATCTAGCATTTCTCGGCTTCCTATTGGTCAAATTCAATCAGGTCAAAGCTATTTGTATTTAAAAAGTCACGTGGAACACTTTTCTAATTGGAACCAACTTCGTAACACTTACGGTTCTCGAGTTACTTTCTGGATGACCTTGAAGACATTGTTCAAGGTCATCGACATTTTTGCAGTAGGTTTCCCCCTACACACTATGAGAAATGCAAATTTCAAATTCGTACCTAAAACAGATTTTGGGATATTCGCCCTGGTTATTTTTTAGTCGACACCCTGTATAGTAAATTATACCAGCGGGTCTGGTAGCAAACATAATAAGTTTTTATTGCATTTATGATAAACCTCAAAATATTCACAAAAAAATTTTAAATACCAAAACATTACGGTTAATATTAAATTTCTTACTTTTTTCTCTGGTGATTTTATGGCACTTTTTGTTGGAGTTAAAGTAGAATCCCAAGCAGTAGAAAATATTTTAACAGGACTTGCGGGAATGTTATCAGAATTAATTTTAGATTCTTCTTCTGGCACAGGAGAGATGCAGTTTTCATCTTTATCGACAAGATCATCATTAGAACATTCAAAACTTCCTGATGTAGAAGATTCAGAGGTTCCAGTGCTGCTCGTGTCATCAGTCTCACTATCAAAATCGGGAGTGTACAAAACATCTTCACGTTTCTCATGAGGTGAAATGAAATCATCCTCATCAGTTTCTGAGGCAGTTTGAGAATTGTTTTCTCGATAATCCTTAAAATCTAACATTGAAGTTCCGGGTCTTTGAATGTCTTGAGTTTCATAATCTTCATTATCATAATCGTCAAAGCCATCATCAGTTTCAGCACCTGCTAAATACTCTTCACCTTCAAAGATTAATACTGGAGGGCGTAATTCAACTTGAGGGTGATTTTCTTGAGAATCTGAGCTTTTAGCACCAAAATTAGTGGAACATTCTTCTTCAGCACACGAGCAAGTGTCAGAAATTGATTTATCCAAATCTTCTTGACTGTTAAAGCCATAATCGTTAATCTTCATACGCATTCCACCATTAATGAAACCATTTCCAGGCGAAACATTATTGGATAAATTAGAATCGCCACTATATGATGGTGACGTCGCATTTGAGCCACCTTCAAATTCTTCAACTATACTTTCAAGTTTAGTTGGACCATAGTAGTTGTCAGGATCATAAACTTCATTTACGTATAACTGTCTGTCATAATAAGAAATATTCTCTTCACCCATAGCCAACGATAACCTTTCTTTGGAATCTAACATAACCGCTTCATTAGTTTCCGTGTCTATTATCAATACCTCATCATCTAAATAATCTTTCATGTCATCTGAACAATGAGCCCCTTGATTAATATCATCTAAAATAATGCTGTTATCATCATCATCAGCCATTGAAGAATATTTTCCACTATCTTCAATGGGACTAAACATTGATGGATTAGTTTCAATGTCTTCCTCGCTATAAGCAGGATTGTCATTTCCACCTGCAGTATCGTCCAAACATGATAGAATATCTTCTAACTGATATTCTTGGCAGCTTTTATTGAACTGAGAGTTTGGGTTGATTTGTCTTGAAGCCTGAGCACCATCTTCAGAAATATCTTCAACGATGCTTTCTTCGTCATAGTAAGTTGAGTTAGTAACTGATTTATCTTCATAACTTGGTGGTGGGTGAAACCATGACGCGTGTTTAGAGTTAATATACAGGAATGAATTGCTAGATATTTCTGGGTTACTTTGTTCAAACTCACTGTTGAGGTACGAACTGTTGTGGCAGTTCGCCTTGTTACTACTTAACGAAAAGGAGTCACACGTAAGATCATGGTGTCTTTTCTCTGCATTACTTAAAATAACTGAGTCATTGTTTATTTTTGAACACTGGGACGCAACTTGAGGTTTCTCATAGGGAATGGAATTAAGCTCTCTACTCAGTACAATACCATTAAGTTCTTTTTCGAAAGCGAAACTAGCTAATTGAGTTTTGTAATTTGGTCTGCAATTACCTTCGTCAGATTGCATGAAAAGCGTTTCATTGAAACAATCTTTATCAAGCTTTAAATTTTCAGATGAAGGTACGGATAACATGGATGGACTGTTCTCTGAAGGAGTGGACTCGCTAAAGCCATAGATTAATTCAGAATTGATTGCTTCAACAAAGTTCTGGTCCTCGTCATTCTCTTGACTTAAATAGCCTAGCTGCTGTTCGAAAGATTCATCAGCCATATCAGATTCACTATTCTGCTCATCATTGATCGTTGGCGTATCGGAATGGCACGTATTATATAATGTATCTGTATCTTCACATAAAGTTATTTCAATAAATGGCAATACACTTTCTTCTTCTAATTTCAAAGATTCATCCAAGTTTGAATGATCACAAGCTGTGTAATATGTTGCACCTAAGCTTGATTCTGATAGTGATTTGGAAGGTTTAGATACATCCTTTTTGGGTGTGCTACTTTTACGCATCCTTGATTCGGAACCATCGTAACCTTCACCTAAACTTTCTAAATCTGAGTCACTAAAAAAATTTACTTCCATCTCATCAGTACATCCCTGAACTATATCATCTTCATCTTCAGAATTTATTTCGGAATTAAATGTGTTGCCATTGGATTCTTGAAACACTTCTTCGCACGCATTTAAACTATTTACATCGCTGCTTGTATTGTCTTTTAAATTATCCGATTGACTATGGGTAGCATCAAGGCTAAGTGAGAGGTAATTTGTGCTAGAGGTTTCGATATTAGGTTTAATAACATCATTATTCAACGTACATCTGAAATCACAACCATTTTTCGTCAGAACATTATCTTCAATCGGGATACTTTTGGTGGGTTTTGTTAGTAGGGATGGTTGATCTGTATCCAGTGTGTTAGTTTTGCTAGCACTATCCGAGAATAAATTGCCACCATTACCCCCAATAGCCATGCTTGTAGTGCTACCAGGATTACCATAGGTAAGAGGTTCATTAAGTATAGACAGAAGAGTGGACGAATCACTTGTGAAAGAAGAAACAAAGGCTTGGGGAGAAGCAATTGTACTTACGTACTCTTCCGTACTGCTTTCTCCTATAAGAGATGGTTCATTTTTGACTAAATTTGTGTGACTAGATACGCTTGATATACTAGGGATATTATTTATCGGAGATTGTGGAGAACACACATCGTCCATTTTTGAGCTTAGAGTAGACGAGGAACTTTCGGATTCCAAAACAATGGCACTATCCCTATGTGGTTCTTTTTCGGGGAATTTTATTTTTGGTGATATTTTTGAATTTATTTTATTAATTTTGTTATCTAACTCCTTCGGTTGATTGGGATCAGACATTAAATTATTTTCTGCTTCAATAACTTCATTAAACTCCACGACTTTCGCTTCCAGACTCATTTTTTCTTTTTCTCCACTGGTCAGTAAGTGATCTTCTAGAATGTTTGACGAACCTTTTGTTAAAACCAAATCTGGTAAATCGGTTTTGGAACTTCCATCTAGTTTACCAAGATCACCAATCAAATGTGCGTGTAAGGAGTCATCACTACTGTCCTTAGGCAGTGTTTCACCAGTCTCGGTATTAACATCAGTCAACGTTGTTGCACTACCATTTTTAGGCTCAGATTTTACTAATGAAGCACTCATGTCATTTTTGAACTCCATATCCTCGTCACCGCTTTCATTCCTCTCAGGGGTTGTATCTTTCGACACTTCAGAGGAGGTTACCTCACCAGCTAAAAATTCATCTAGATCTTTAATAGCTTCACATATCTGATCATTAATTACTTTGTCATCAATTTGATCATTGCTCTCCTTCATCTTTTTATTATTATAGTTAGTGGGGCTGTTAATTACATTAAGAGGATCCCAATCCAGCTCTCTCTCCAAGCTGTTGTGTAAAGCCAAATCTTCTAAGCTTCCTCTAAGATTCTGCAAACTTGGTGAAATTGTTTTTCCAAAATTCGCTTCAAAACTTTGGGTTAGAGAGCAGCGAGAAGAGGACGTTTCCCTTAAAGAAGAAACATCAAAATCTGATGACAAGAAATTATCTCTATTTTTCTCCACTTTCAAAAACTGATTTGGAACAAAGTCACTTTCAAAAGTCAGAGCAAGATCGAAAGATACAGGATTTAAATTATGCTCTCGGACTACAGGCTGTAGTGCGTTCCAGCGAGTTTCAAAAGCAACAGAGTCAGAAGCAACATCTTTGTTTTCAAACAGATGATCTAACAACAATGAAACTTTGTGGACCGATGGTCGATCTCGAGGAAGATTCCAACAAAGTTTCATAACTTGCCACCTTATAGAAAAATTACACTAGTTAAATAATTGTCACTTCACTATTATTAATATTAAACTTACAGCTGATCTTTGTGAAGGCACGGTGTCTTTGGTTGTTCTAGAGTTAGTATTTGTTGGACAATAGCTTTTTGTAATACTTCTTCATCACTAAATTCCATATAAGGTAATTTACCTAATTCAATCATTTCCCACAATAAAACACCAAATGACCTACAAAAGATTCATTATATTAAAGCGCAGTCAAGATGTTACTATTATTTAAGTGGCAAAGTTAAATACAGTAAATATTTTACTTTATATGAAAAAAATCAGTAAACAGTTTGGTTTTTAAATACATAAGTTGCACAGAAGGCGCACTTAATAAGGAAATAGCTCTTATGAAATGGAATCATACCATATGTTGGCCTCTTGAGTTAAATCTTTGGTTCGAATAGCATTATCAGAGTAGACTAGAGATTCAGGAGAACACCATCTTATTGGCAATGCAATGTCACCAACGCAATAATAATCTTCTTTGAAGGCATTCACTGAAATGCCATAATCACCAATTTTTATGACGTGATCATGGCTTACTAAACAATTTCTCGCAGCGAGATCACTAAATGATAAAAAACTGTTAATAAAAGAAAAAAAGGGATCAACTCAATGAAACATACGTGTGCAATATGTTGTTTTCATGCATGTGCTTTAATCCTTTCGCTACATGGCAAGCAGCTCGCAATAATTGACCACCTTGAAGTAAAGATTCAGGATTGCTTCGATGTTGAATTAGGTAACTTTTAAGGTCCATTAGGCTGTGCTCCAAAATAACAAGAAAGGGATCCACTTCCAAACACCGACCGAGCAGTTTTAAAACATTCGGATGTTTTAGATCTCTGAATAAACGCACCTTTGAAAAATATACCAATGGAAATTAGGGATACTTCTTATTGACTTCCATATTTTGAAGGAATACCTCGTGAAGAAAATATATATGTTCGGATGGTGATGCATCTTCGCGTAATATTTTGACTACCACTTGGGTTTTTTTCTCTTCCGGAATAATTTGCTGGGCTTCACCTTCCACAACTTGACCAAACCAACCACTTCCCACTTCACTGAAATATTGCAGTTGACTCCTTGGGAAATTGCAGTGTGGGTCATCTACATATAATAGAAACACAAGTTCAGTACAAAAACAATTTGTACAAAGATTTGTATACATTAAATTTAAATTAAATTGATTACCAGAAATAATTTAGCTTTAAAAAGTATTAAGTTAATTATTCCAGCCAATCCTTTATTGAAGCCTTATTGAGATAAAGAGCAATATATATCCCTTACCAAAAATAAGTTGGTTTTTAGTTGGTATTCACATTTAAGTTGATATTAAGTTGGTTTTAAGTTGGTTTTAAAAGGTCAGCATATTTCAGTAAACTAGTTAAGTTGGTAATAAGTTGGTTTTAAGTTGGTGGGAAAATGCCTTTTTCTTTAAGTTGGTTTTTAGTGGTCAGAAAATGACATTATTTGTAAGTTGGTTTTAAGTAGGTTTTAAGTTGGTATTTAGTTGGTTTTAAGTTGGTATTTGTCTCAAATACCAACTTAAAGTATTTCCTAGACCACTTATTTTTTGGTAAGGGATATGGGTTTAAATTGACAAATCTGTTAACAATTTCTACAACTTACAAGTGGCAGGAATTTGAAATTAGTTAATCCAACAAACCTTATTCTTTATACACCCTTTACGAAAAAACTAATTTCTTAATATAGAATAGCATTGTTATAAAAAATATATTTTCATTAAAGGGATAATGAAAAGCCTATATCACCTATATTTAATCGATTCCTACTCCTAAAAGAAGTACAAAAATGATACTCTTGTTATGATACAATTTAAATTCAATTTTTGATTTAGTTAAAAACAAGCTCTCTACCTTGATTTCTCAAATTCTTCATCAACGCGAGAACGGTCAATGGGAAGAGATTTTGGCGCAACGCCACTTCTGCCAATGGGAGAGCGGGCTTTATCTTAATTTCCAGAAAAGACGGGAGCCATCCTAAAAGCCACTGCGGCTCGCTAAGCCTAGCTCTTGTGTTTTGATATTTTTTGTAGGTTATTGAATTATTCCTTGAATTTCTCAGGTTACACTCGCTAAATTTTGGAAATTTATTATAATTAGTAGCTAGTTAGTTACGTTTTCGAAAGGTTTTGGTTTCATCTTCGTTTTTACAATTTCAATATTGCAATATTGTTTTATAAAAATTAGTACTTTTTTGAATTTCTTCGGTAAGTGAATTTGGCTATTAACTTTTTCGATTATTAATTAGATTGTTTAGTTCTACTTTGGTTTTAGATTAAACTCTGAAATGAGTTGTGCAGTTTTTAACTGTGAAAATTCTCGACAAAATACTGTAAGCTGAGAAATTCAAGGTACAATTCAATAACAAAAAAACATCAAAAAAGAAGAGCTAGGCTTAGCGAGTTGCAGCGGCTTTAAGGATGGCTCCTGTCTTTTCGGGAAACGAACATAAAGCGCACTCTCCCATTGGCAGAAGTGGCATTGCGCCAAAATCTCTTCCCATTGGCCGTCCTCGTGTTGGCGGAGAATTTGAGAAATTTTAACTAAATCAAAAATTAATTTAAATTATCTTGTAACGTGAGTATCATTTTTTGCACTTCTTTTAGGAGTAGGAATCGATAAAATATGGGTTATATAGGCTTTTCATTATCCCTTTAACAAATTATATGAAGCTTAAAAGTTTGAATTTAAAAAAATATTTTTTCAAACATTTACTCGAAATGCGAGGTCAAATCATGTTTTATATTACTATTATAAAAAGTTAAAAGTTCTCTAGTAAAAGCTTAACTGCTTTGTGTGTTCAATATTTATCGAATATATTAGACATGAAATTTGAATGACATCATTTTTTTAACAAAAATTTTTGGACTAGCGATGTTGGGGAAAATGAAAATGCACATTAATATAAGTAATTTCAGGGGTTAAAATGGTTATAAACATTTATATAAGATATAAATGAAGATTTCAAAATATAAGTAGTAGAAATGATGATACTAACCAAACCAATCATGAAGAGAAAGACCCTTGTTTACGTCTGAGCTGAAATAGGCAGGCTTTGGAAAATAACCTGCCACTGGACTGCTGAATTTGCGCAGCCTTATGTCAGGTAATGGTTCAAACGTTACAGCATCGTCATGGTTCAAATTCACTGGTTGTTTCAATACAGCATGAGGAGGAGGGAATATTGCAAACTCTGATTCCATGACACCTTCAGCATTGTTGCTATGTTGAGGAAGTGGTATGCCATTTGACGGGAGGCTGACGCTCTGATAAAAACCATGAAAATAGATTTTATTTAACACTATTTTGGTGGGACCTAAATGTGTTATTAATTACTTTGAATCTCTGCTGTTGACAGCAAATGCAGCCAAAGAATACAATAGCAAGCGAAACAATAGTTCCCACAGCAAATACAGTAGTCAATGCCGTTTTCAGAGCTGATGATGTTGTAGAAATACCAGACTGATCATCTAAGAGCAAAGATTGTTCAATCAATTAATGCATCCACAAAAAAATTTAAACAAATCAACTTTGCTAAAAGGAACAGCACCACTGTGGAGATGGAAGTAATTTTTAAATGCTGTACTTTAAAGGGATCAGGAAAAAAGCCGGCTTTTTTTGGAAAATCCAGACCAGTGGTTTTAATTGGCTATAACCAGTTTTTATCGGTTATAACCGGCTAAATTATAAACAGTACCTTTTACTTATGTAAGTAGAAATTGTCTGCAGTTATTGTCGTAAATAAAAAACTAAACAAAGCGAAATAACTATATAAAATAACTGAATTATTTTGATTTCCTCTGGAAATTCCCACTAGTTTTTGTGTATGACGCACTGACAAAAGCGAGGCAGAGAACTTTGGAGCTTTAAACCTACCGAAAAACTGGTAAAAGTAAACCGGTTTCTAAATATGAAACAAAAAATAAACTAAATTTCTAAACAAAAACTATTCATTTACTAAAATATTCATATTGTAATTTTTTTTAAAACAGCCAAAAAAATCTGGATTTTTTCAAGTGGCTATAACCGGATTTAGCCAGATGGCTATAACCGGTATGGCTGGTTCTATGCCAACCAGTATCAAGATTATAAGGATTTTATGAGAAAGTTTTAAGAATTATCATTATCATGTCAGCATTACAAATTTAATGATATGGAAATATTAGGAAAAAAATCTGCAGTAGATATGCAGAGCAATATAAAAAAAGAATTCAGCCAATAAACCTTTGTAACAATACAAATCAATGACTCTTCAAACACTACCAGTTTAAATATTAAATTATCAAGTACCCTATTCTGACAAGGCTTATAGTAAACCAAAGTATTTTTCTGATTTTTTCATGCATATTTTAGAATAAAAAATTAACTTTGGTTTCATAAACAGCCTAAGCAGGGTTTTATTAGCCTAATCTGAAATGGCTATTATGTTTCTGGAAAAAAATTCTACTATCAATGTCAAAGAAAGAAATTGTGCCCACACTTAACGATTAATTTTTCAGCAGTTTGAAAGGGTCTATGTGGGCATCTAACAATATCCTTTTAGTTGTCACTGTAGTAAGTTATTGCATAATTTACGTGGCATAAAAATATAGTTACTATCGCATTACCATCAGCCAATAAGCTAAGTAGACTTAGGGGCCCAGAACTTGCTAAAACATTGGGGTTCCTTAGACAAAGGGAGAGCCATTAAAGCTCAAGTCTAAGGGCCCAGGTAGATATTATTTCGTCACAGGATGCCTTGCGCAAGCATTTTTAGGGATCTACAATGGAAAGAAGAGGCACCTCATTATAATAGATGCAACTTTTATGATAGTCTTCAGTTTGACTTGATTTTTGGCTTGCAACATTTTATAGCCAACTAAAGATTTTTTAGTGAACGTTCATTAGAATATGGCTATAATATTTCTCACATAAATTTTTTACAGAAAAGTGTTTAATGAGACTTAAAGAAAATATTAAAATCTAAAAAAATAACTATGAATGAAGATAAAACAGTGTATAAGAAGACAACCAATTTCAAATGAAACTAGCTCAACCATAAAGAATACATCAATAAAAACGGTTAAAAGCTTTAAATACCTTGGTATTATAATAGATGAAGAACTGACATGGGGTGAACATATAGAAACTCTAATTTCAAAATCAAACCAATGGCTGGGCATTCTTAGACCTTTATATAGAACCCTGGAGACAAAAACCATCGATCTTCTTTATAATTCGCTAATTTTGCCACTCTTTAACTATGGAGATATTTTTTACAACTCTGCAAATTGAATGCTTTTAAATAAACTCCAAATTGCTCACAATAATGGCTCAAGATTTATCGCTAAAAAGGATATGTTTGCCTCTGCATCAAATACTCTCTGGTTGACTCTGAACCAACACTATATATTTAACCTTTGTGGTATGATGTATAAAATCATTAACTCAGCTTGTCCTACTTATTTGCATGAACTTTTCAGAAAGCCAAGAGACATAATTCACACCAAATCAACAAGAGCTAGTGCTCCTAACTTCTTTGTTGAAGACCTACAGACTTCCTTGCGACACAGAAGCACAAAATGCCGCGGAATAAATCTGTGGAATAATCTGCCAACTGCTATAAAGAAACTAAAAACTATGTGAATTTAAACACCATTTGCGTCTACATATTTTAAAAGACAAGTGATTTCTATTTAAATTTAAACTCTTAATTAATTATAGAAATTGTTTTAATTTATTGTTACGGGCCTCCTTGTAAATCTGTCATGTACTGAAGGTGAAACCCAATAAAAGCATTTTATTATTATTATTATTATATAGTAATTAAAGAAAGATCAGTCTACATAAATGTTGCCTGACCTTAATTAAATAATGTTTATCTTAAACTAAGCCTCAATCTTTTCATTATTATTGTGGTTTTTATGAAACACGTACTGCATTCAATATAAATAATAACTATGAAATAATACATTAACCTAAAAAAACTAGAGAATGCGCAGAGATGAAATTAGAAAAAAGCTGCTCAAATACAAATGACAATGTGGGTCATGACTCAAGTTTCTCATTTCAAGAGACCTTGGCAATATTGACACGAGTATATTGAAATTTGTATCATACAGATAATTTTATTAATTCACACGCTATTTACATTACCAAGTACATATTTAGATTTATCTGAGATGCAAGACTTAAATTTAAATTTGAAATTTCTATTTAACAATTAGTAGGCAGAAACCAGATATAAAATGTTTTTTCCCCAACAGAATATTTGAGAATTTACCAATTATTTTCAATTTAATAATAATAATAGTAAACAGCAATAATCAGCTAGGCTAATACCCAAGGCACCACCTGAGGCCCAAATCATCTAGCAACTATTAATGCCTTTAAACAAATGGTAAAATATTAGTTTCCCACGAAATAATTTAGACTTGTAAGTTGAAAAGTTCTCAGATAAGCCTAAATACAACTTAAATATTACTAATTACTAATATTGCATAAAAAACTATTAATTACTACAAAAATGTCTTTATTGGATAGAGATGTCTAAAAAAATACCAAAACATACTACAGGCACTTTAATTAATGATCAATGGTTTTAAAAATATTTTCAAGTTCTAAACAAAACTAATAAGTAACTTAGATTTCTGATTTCTATGACACTAAATAAGCTCTCAACTAGAAGACACACACAAGGAATCTAAGAGACCAAGTAATTTTAATTAAATTCAACGACTTAGATCTTTGAAAAGGAGTTCATACGAATGTTTAATTTACCATTTTTAAAAACCAAGGAGTACATTAAAAGGTGAAATTGCTCAGTTTTACCGGGGAAACCTCATCATGACATGCAAAAATTGACTTTTGAATACAGCAAAACAAATTTCATTGAAAACACGATTTGGAGAGCAATAGAAAGAATGCATCACATTTTCTTTTAATAAAAAAGGTGGTGAAGCAGATGGGTAACAATAAAAGATATTATGTAATGGTTAAAGCACAACGCAAGTCATGATGAAGGTGGGAATTGTATCTTATAGATGAAATCTGTATCTGTGCATGAGCCAGTCCCATTTCATTCCCCCACTACCTCAAATCCAGGCGTTCTCTTGCTCTCAGTCATCTCAAAAGTTTCCTTTACCGCACCAGAGGCGCATGCTCAGATGTGGTTTTTATCTTTAAGATATGATACATTTATCTCCCCTGCATCACGACTTGCACTCCCCTTTAATGGTTATTTGTACAGTCAGTATACTTGAGCTAATAGTACCCGAAACAAATGTTATAAATTACTTCGATTATGAAGGTGGGAAATTGCATGGCGGAAAGCCACTGCCAAATCAATACACATTTTTAATAAAGTGAAATATAATAATACTAAAATCGTAGTCTGAAAAATGAGCTTGATTGATCAACAGATCCTGCTTGAATGAACAGGATTAGGAATTTTATCTTATAATTTAAACTTTACTATATAAGCACGTTAAAGCTGCTTTTATGCATTTGAATACACACAAAAATCTTACTTAAGCCATGAGGAGCTGAAGAGACGAGCGCAATAAAAAAAATTTCCAAAAACAAAATTTTTCCATTTGATATCATAGCAGCCATTTTGAAATTCTACGTTTTTGGATCAGATCATTTTTCTCTAGAAAATGAAACAAAATATTATCTAAAAATATCGCGAAAAAATATTAATAAGATAATGATGGTAATAACATAATTTCTCATAAGAATGTCACAAAAATAAATTTCTTGATAAACTTTGTTTAAATTATATGTGACATAAATTACATAACTTCTAACGCATAATGAAATTAGCACTTTGGCATAATCACCTATAGGGAGTGGGTTTGAAAGCACATTAAATGAAAACTAGCGTCTCTCAATCACAAGATTAAACTTTGATCTTTCAAGTTTTTAATTTAAGTGTTTTAATCTTTCAAGATCAGAGTATAACAAGGTTTCGTTAAACTTTGTTATACAGAGGCACAATTATAGAGATTACGTTACGTATTAATTTATCATATATTTAAAACTTTAATGTATTTTGGCACAGTAAAGAGCATTTTAGAAAAAGTAATTAAGTCTCAACTTCTAAAGATTAGCAAAATCTTGGCTAAAACAAACGACAACAGTTTGCGAACTGGCCACAAGAGAATGAAAGGATCAATGACTATTGAAATCTATGTTTAGGACTGCAGTTTAAAAGAGGACCTATTGACTATTTCACAGTAGTGGTGTCTTCTGCATTGCTCTAAAGACGCTCTTTAATATGTTATTTAAGACTCGACTCAGCTAGTCCAGAATTTAGATGATCAGTAAATCTTAAAACCAATTTTTTTAACTTTAAAATTAGACTGAAAGAAATTTAACAGATCAATAGTGTGTTTGCGACGAATTTTTTAGAATACAGCATTTTTCGCCAATTAAAATCCTTTTCTTTTTTAAATATACCTGGACCATAGCATGGGCCTTGATGAAAACTTAGAAAATGTACAGTATACTTAGGTATATCAAATAGCACAGTTATAAATATTTCCCCGCTCAAAACCACAAAAATAAAAATATTTCATTTAAACAATATTTCCACGCAATAGCAACGGTAATTGTCTAATTTAGTAAAGTTCTCAGTAAATTTGGGTGTCCAAGGTTTAGCAAAATTACACAGTCGCCAGTCACAGGCAAAACTTACTTAAAGCCTTTGCATTACACGTAGTCCTTGGAAATTCAGCAATAAGTCAGTACACAAAAATTAACAAACTAAACGTGCCAAATCAATACAACTTCATCTAACATGGCTTTTTAATGCAAAATTAATGGTATTGGTAATATCATTTTTTCAATAGAGAACACAATGCTCGCTTGTTGCTCACAGCTGCAATGATCCTACGCCATAGACCAAGGACGCTATAATATATCACTATAGTCCTTGCATAGCCGCAATCAATTCATTAAAGTAAAACCAATGATCCTAATGGTTTCTTCTTACAGATTATTCGATTATTCATAAAATGATCTTTGACAGACATAATACTATTAGGATTGCAAAATTTAAAAATCGCTCTAGTGCTCGAGATGTTTTTATTTCTATGAATTCATCAGGAAACAATAATTTATATTGGAGTGTGGATATTTTCTCTTTTATATCTGGCAACGCTGACAAAGATCTCTTTTAATATTGGCAACACTGACGCATTTCTTTTCGTAGGATTACCACGTTTACGGTGTCGTGGTAACTTACCATATTAATAAATAAATTTTGAGAATTAAATATTATTAAATTATGAAGGCCAGTGGCTTGGTAAGTTTCCTATCATAAGAACAATTATAACTATTACTCGTTTTTATTTAGGTTTATAAAATATTTTATTAATTGGGGTTAGTTGTGCTAGGTCGATTGCATTGGAACCACTGAACCACGTTGTCTTCTTTTAAGCCTTGGTACAGACTAATGTTTCTGCCCTTTTTTGTTTTAACTTTTTATATATACATAATTTACTTATTAACAATAGCCATAAGATCACTGATTACCATAATTTAGACGTGATTTCTTTATGTTTTTGTATTTTGATTATTGCTCCAATTCCCCCTACATTGCAATGGAATAATGTATGCAAAAGCAAATCTAGTGGGAATTGTTGACCAAGGGAACTCTTAAATTCGATAACCAAGAATTCGAAAAAGAGTGCAACCTGTAATAAACTTGTCAGGCTTTGGAAAGGCGATAGGAACTTATTAACACTATCAGACCCCTTAATATGCTGGTTAAGTAAGATGAGAAATGAGCTGATCAGAATGAATCATCTGTTAACTTAACCTGTGACATAAGAATAATGCTGTTGGTAGTTAGGACCCTACACTTGTCTTAAGGCATGTGCTCATGCACTCTGACTACCTACCTAAAGGTAAAATGGGTAAGGGGTTTCGGGAGCCAGAAGGGTGCTTTCGTTCTGAATTAGGGTGCTAAAATAGCTTCTTGAGGCTTGGGATGTGGGGAGAGATTGACCTGTGGACTTGTCGGTTACTGTCTAGCATCTGTTTCACGTCAGACCGACAATGAAACTTGTCATTACTTATTTCTGGAATTTGTTTAGTGGCATTCTAATTTTCACAAATAAGGGCTATGAGCAAGGACAAGTTATTCGCTTATCTGGGGCATTTACTGTGGCGCAAAGAGAATAGAGTAATGGCACTGTGACGTCCTAGTACGTCACCCATGCTCTTTCTTATAGATGAACAATTTGCGACCAAAATGTTGGCCATGGCCAAAGCTACGGAATGCTACTACATATTTGGCAAGAAGACGTCAATGCTCTGACAAATAATACGGAAGTTACCTTTTGCTGCATGATCCATCATAATTTTAGATAATTTATCTTTGGTATTTAAACATATTTCCCCAACACTAAAATGTTACGAATAGTACACAGTGGTATAGTAAGGGTAAAATTTTTCATCCTGGTGTAAGGCAATAACTTTTGCCTTATCTGTGAAGATAAAATGTGTTTCTATCGAATTTTTCATGCTTTTCTTTAAGAATAAGGAGAAACAAGTAAGTTTTTGTAGTCTAAACAATTATCCTTACATAATCAGTAATGGTTAGCTTTCAAAACAAATATTTGTTCTTATTTTTTACCATAACTTTTTTTTTATTTAAAGTGACAACTAGCATTTTCAGTTTACGACGTGATGGGTCTTCGAACCCTTTGTTAAGCAAATAAAGAACTAACATGACCATGAGATTTTTAATCCTTTTAAGGGTTATAAAAATGTTATTTCTGATTTAGGCTGTTATACTAAGATATTTCATTTTTTTGCCACTGATTAATTTATTATTTCAGTTGAAGGAATGGAAGGTCATTGGACGTGGGTTGCCTTCGGAGAAGAACAAAAATCCTCCCATGTACCGGATGAGAATTTTTGCTCCAGATAAAGTTACTGCTAAGTCTCGTTTCTGGTATTTTACCCGTAAGCTTAAGAAAATCAAGAAAATGCACGGAGAAATTGTCGAAATTTCACAGGTTTGTGTTTACCACTCTTAATAATAAACTGAGGCTTAGAAAAGTTGTTAACGTAATTATGTTGGGACGATCAGAGAGCATCATGGTCAAATTTTCAATTTAACTTAAGAGGGGGAAATTAAAGATATAACTGCCATCTAGGAGCAACAAACACAAGGAGAACGCAGCTAGCCTTTAAACACCTAACGAAGGGTTGTGTACGAATTTCATTGGACGAGCGTCACGAGCCTTTACGCTGAACGTTTTACGGGCAGGGTGGGGAAGACAATTTCCGAATTTTCCCCTTCCGACGGCAGCAGGCGCTAAAGCGTCTAGCCAATGAAAAACGTACACAAGAAAATCCACGACTTTTGACGGGTTGCGTTCTCCTTGTGTGGGGTGTTGTTTTTGTTGCTCCTAGCTGCCATGTACTTCGCTCATGTTGGAAGAGCGTAATTTTAGTGACCCAATAATGTACTGGCTTGATTTGAATTTTTCCATGGGGGAGGAGCTTACTCTTTGAGCACGAGGGGGATTGGCAGTGACCCTTAAACTCCTTTCAAGCCAGTGCTGGGCATTTTCATCAAAGAGCCACTCACACTCGCTAGCCTAATATCCGCTCACTCGTGCATTTTTGAGTGGTAAAATTGGCGCACCTCTCTTTTCCATCTTTTTTTGAGTGGTAAATTCGGCGCAACTCTCTTTTAGCTCTGTTTTGAGCGGGAACATTTGAGCTCCTCTTTTCATTTTGCCACTCAATTTCGCTCATAATAACAAAAGCATTCACAATGAGAGGAGCGGTGCCCATCACTCTTCAAGCTATTCATTCTCCCCATCTAGAAATAAATACATTCTTGGTGTGAGTTTTTCAAAAGACAAGTAATTTGTGGAGTGTTGTCAGTCCTTAGCCATGTTCTGATTTTTGTGGTGAGACTATCATCAAAAAAAGTTACTTGGGGAAATTGATACTTATGCATAGGTTAGAAAATGGCGCTAAAGCCCATTGTAGAACCAGTTTAGCAACTAAATTGATAAAAATATTTCATGAGTAATAAAGGGAATACTTATGGAGCAATGTTACAGACTGATAACTAATTTAAAGCTAGATTTCAAATAATATTGTTGCATATAAACTTTGTTCTAGTGTTCATACTTATAACACCTGAACTATAAATATATGCTATATTAATATTGCCTTAAGATTCCTTGCTGAGTTTTTAGAACTCTTCAAGCTACATTTAATTGCAAACATTTGTCCGCAAATAATTAGATCCTTCATACTTTGGGTTTAAAAGCATTTCAATAGATATTTGTGATGAAACTAAATATAAATTTTTTATATTAACTTACCATACAGCTGCAACTAAGTAGCCCAGTGTGTTTAGATTATTGTCTAGCAATAGATATAATCAAACTAACATTTAAGTAGCAATTGGAGTGTGCTTCCAATTGAAAATTAGGTTTCCATATCTTAAACTATAAACATACAAACTTTTGTTCTTTTCTTTGAAGGGACCAAATTTTAATAGCACAGATATGGTTTGTGTTAATAAATGAACTAATAGAACTTATTTTAAGAAACTAATAGAAGTTTTAAGTTGATTGGTTTATTTGAAGATATTTATTGGTTTAATTTCTTTAACTCTATTCAAAAGGCTATCAGAAATAACAAAATTTAAACTTAATAGATTATGTTAAGTTTTTCCAAGGTGTATAGTCAGTGGCATTTGCCATAAGTAAACCAGAAATCTTATTGTCTACTTTTTCATTTAGGTGTTTGATAAATCACCTCAAAAGGTAAAGAATTTTGGCATCTGGCTTAGGTACAATTCTCGAACTGGAACTCACAATATGTACAGGGAATACAGAGATATGACTGTGGCTGCCGCTGTGACCCAATGCTGTACGTATTCACTTTTATCTTCTCTTAGATTGGGTGTTAGTTCGTACTGCCATAGTGAAGCGGCTGCTATGACATTACTTGATAGATCATAAGACTTGCAAAATAATCACATGACCGCAATGGGCATCTTTGTCATGATCAACCTAAACGTGTTACCATGATAACTAACACTGGCCACACCTGCGAGCAAGTTACGAAGATTGTGGTTGAGGTAACAATTTGCACAAGGTGCCAAACTGTTTGTAAACTTTTCAGTGAGAAAAAGATTTCTTAAATTTCCATTTTAAGAAATATTTCAACCAAAAAGGATATACGAAAAATGTTCTCATTTGCACCAAGTTTTACAGCATATTTCTGTTCATGAAATGTGTGGAAATTTTGTGCGTAAATTAAGGTTTCATGTCTGTCGCCTCTGTTTGCTGTTAATTGCATTTATGAGTGAACTCAGATATCAACATTTTAAGTGTGTTGTAATAGTAATTTTTTCATGAATTATTATCACCAGTGGCATAGTTGAGGCTTTGTATTGCAGAAAAATTTCTTATCCTTAGTTAAATTACAACTAAAGCACAATCAACATACTTAAACCCAATATTTTAAGCAAATGAAGTTTTAGGAGAAAAGTATTCAGCTATGTTATAAAAATTAAATATGTACAACTCAAGGTAGATTCCAATAAATGCTTAACTGTGGAAGCACAAAAGGCATCACGGCTGAAGATATACTATGCACATTACCCAATGCAAATAACATCAGCACTATAGGGAAATGTTAACTTCTTTCTTAGAGTTTATACTTATGACAGGGTTTGTACAAAACCTGGAATAGTCGGGGGATTTCAAAATGACCCCAAAAAATAAGGCTAATAAATTTTTGAAAGATATATTAGAAATACATAATATTTTGTAAGACTTTACCTCAAAAATGGTCAGGGAAAATTTTGCAAATTGGTATGATAATACTGAGATTAGTTGTTGTTAAAGTGGAATATAATGAAAATCATTAAAGTTTCATTTTCTTGGTTTCAGATCGAGATATGGGAGCTCGCCATCGTGCTAGAGCTGATTCTATCCAAATCATTCGTGTAGAATCGGTACCATCATCAAAATGCAGAAGACCACATGTTAAACAATTCCACGTAGGTTTTTTCATTTAATTTTGAAAATCAGGCTCTTAGCTCAAAATAGTTTCCATAATATTTGAACTAAGAGCCTCAATGTTTTACTGAAATAGTTATCGTAGAGAAAGTTAAAAAATATAGTATGCACTTACCTTGAACCTATTTCTTTACCTAAATTTATTAATAGGCTAGATAAAAAACCTATTGGAAACAATGTTGTCTGTTACCCCTTTTTGTTAACTATTGCAATTGCGAGTGAATTCAGTCTTTAATGTTTCGTTATTGTGATAATGATTGACGTGGTTGTACTTTTTGTTTTTACAGGATAGCAAAATCAAATTTCCTTTGCCATCAAGGATCAGTCGCAGGTTCCACAAGCCACGTTTCACTACAGTTAGGCCAGTTGCCAAGTTTTAGTTTTGTTAAAACAATCTTTCAGAACTGTGTCAGTGGTGGTGTTGAATAAAAAAATTATGGAAATATATATTTGTATGCATATTTCAATAATTCAGGGGCCATACAATCAGGGTTGATGATTTTTTATTTATATTGAATTTAAAAATATTTTTAATTTGTGTTTTGCTCTGCATATTATTTTCTTTCAAAATGGCTTTTTGATAAGGCAGTGGGAGCTTGTGAAGATAAATATTTTTAATTAAACACTAGCAGTTTAAGATAAGATACTTCTGCTTATAGCTATAATGCCTGATGGTACCACTGTGAAAGTGTTAGGATATGAGGAAAAACCTAGAAATTGGGTAATACATGGTACAAGCATGATAGTACCTGTAAACTAGCAACTTTGTTATGTTAATAGTCTGGTCTTTCGTACTCAAAACTGAATTAGTAAATTTCAATTTACACAATTGAAAATGTTTTTCCAATCTCGTTTAGTATGCCAATGATATAAAATGATAAAATTGGTGGTTTCTAATTAAAGATTTAAATCCAATGTTTCAATTTATGAAATTTCACAACATTATTTCCGTGTCTATGCCAATTCAAAGGAACTCTTAATTCAAAACCGATTGGGAAATATAGCCTAAAAATTTGATTCACAATCTTTAGTTACACAAATTTTATTTAATCTCATTTACGTTTAATTACTTAAATAATTTGGTTTCTTGGTTTTGCATTGAATTGCAATTGTTTCAAAACACATCTGAATGCCACTTTCTAATTCTTCCATTCAAATACAGTTAAATGGAAGTGTCGGCTTAACGTGAAGTAACCTCTTTTTTCAACAGATGTCGCTATCATCGATATCAAAACAAAAAAGTTAAGCTACATTTTGAACAAAAATGCGGTTTCATAGGTAACCCTCTCGTTGATTGAATTGTTTGTAAATTGGTCAATTACATAAACAATATTTTTTACATGGGATATATAATTTAGGTTCAAGTCCAAAAAATAGAGTTTAAGTGGTCTAAATATAATACTCTACAATAGTTCTCTGACGACATTATTATTGCGCTACTTTGAATTTTAGAATCCTTAGACATTAATAGATGGCACCACTAAAGTCGCTTTTTTTTTTAAGAATCGGAGATTCATGGCCATCTCTAATAAAAGGGGCCTTTTCATAATACAGGTGGCTATGATAGAGCTGGCAGTTGCTTTAAATAAAACATCGCTAAGAAGTCATTTTTCCGGGGGGTAGGACCTCCAAGGACTTTTTATATGGTGCTTCTTGAAATAAAGGCATATTTTATTGAAGCGTCTCTTGCAGGATCCACTTCTTACCAAAGATACTTTAAACCTCGTTCCCTATATTCAAACAGCTGTACGATCGAAAGCTTTGCAATGAAACAATAACCCACTTCCGGCACGTTACATCCGAAAACATGGACTCCATCCGTTGCGGTAGGGCGCTATTTATATTTACATGAAGTCCAGTACTAGAAGTCCTATAATTCCTATAAAATATTATATTTCTGACTATCCTATATTTCCATAAAATGTCTTATAATTTTGAGTTGGTTTCAGAAATATTTTTTTACAGCAGAATGATTTAAAAAAAATGATTGCGTACTTCATCAAGCACCAAATAAAAAGTAACTTGCATTTCCTGGCTCTCTAATATATTACTTGTTATGTATGATTTAATTATGATTAAATTATTAAAAGTTTAATCATGATTAAATCATTTTAATCTTTTCAATCTCGATTTCATATTTTAATTCATTAGTAGTCTAATTTTTAATATCAATGAACATAATAAAATACCTTGTAAATAAGACAAGTAGTGTTTTTCTAAGGGTTTAATAATCATTTTTCATTTACAGCTTAATGACATATTAATGATACCCAAAAAAATTATCAATGAACTTAAAAATATACTTTTAAAATGCTATATCGAGTAAATATACAATCATTTTAATCACGATATAATCACTTTAATCGAGATTTAATCATTCAAATCAAGATTTAATCCTTTCAATCATTATTTAATCATTTCAATCATGATTAAATCTGATTTAATCATTTGAGGGTACCTTCCTCGAGGGCGGGTCCAAAATTTCAAATTTAAAAGCTTAAGCGCAAGTTGGTTACAGCAGAGTAACGAACTTTCTCTGCTGGTAACGATATCTTTGATCTTAAAAGGTAATAACTTTGTTTGTTATTTTAAATTATTCTCAATCATTATTATTTCTAATTTAATAATTTACTTAGGTTGTAGCCAACTTGGTCAGTGGCAGCCATATTGCTAGTAGGCCAAACAGCCAAACCCTTATCTTATCAGGCCTAATTCCCAAGGGCACCAGTGTTGGCGCCAGTGTGGGAGTTAGTATAAAAGGAGGTAGCAGAGCAAGACATTAAAGCAGAGCTGTAGAGTCAGTAGTTAGTATGAGAGTGGTTAACTCCCAGCTAGACTGCTAGTCAGTTGTAGTTTTTCCCCCAGTGGCTGCCAGGTAGCATTCTCTTACCTTGGTGGGAATATCTAAGAAATATTAGTATCTTATTATAATAGGATAATTGTTGGAAAGTAGGTGAATAAATCACACCTGATTTACATAAACTGATTTATTATTGTATTTCGTTAAGGTTAAAGTTAAAATTACTATACATATTTACAAGACCACAAAGGCCTATGTTCTAGTTAATGTATTTGGGGAAGCTAATTCATCACACCCTGTCAGCTCAAGTTCTCCTTGACAACTAACTCATTAGTAATAATAAACATTAGTCATCTTTAATGTGATAATGTCGCCACTAGATGGCGCCACCCTAGGGTTAATGATTGTGAGGTCATAGCACGGAATGATTAATCAATTAAGAAATTACTATTTTCAACACTCCCCCGTAATTTGTTAATTCAATACAGGTTTAAATTAATCTAATTTTCATACAAATATCAATGACCTTTCTTCGGGGTAATAATTTCGTAAACATATCGGCAAGGTTATCGTTAGTGGGTACAAACTCTAAATTAAATAAATTCTTTTCTAAACTATCTCTTACAAAATGGTGTTTAATATCAATGTGTTTAGTTCTATTATTTTCAATGCGATTTTCAGAGAAACATATCGCAGATTGATTATCGCACTTTAACAATGGGTTCTGAAAATCTTTAGTATGATTAAACAGTGGGTTAATCTCACACAAAATGTTCTGTAACCATATAAGTTCCTTTGCGGTTTCCGCAAGTGCAATATATTCAGATTCCATGCTGGCCAACGCAACAGTCTCTTGTTTCGCTGACCTCCAGCACACTGGATTACCCAGTATATGAATTAGTAGGCCGCTGGTGGATTTCCGGTCATCTTCATCAGATGCGAATGAAGCATCAGAGTGAGCTTCAAGTCGACAGCAATCGTTATTTACGGCGTGATAATTAAGTCCATAATCCATGGTGGAGCAGACATACTGCAATACGCGCATGGCGTAGCTATAGTGCTTCTGTCCAGGTGCTGATGAAAACCTGGCTAAAGTTCCAACAATGAATGCAATATCTGGTCGTGTACGTTGAGATATGTACGACAATATGCCAATAATCTTTCAATAAGGAGTTTCAAGATTTCCGCCTGGTGTACAGTCTCTTTTTGTCAATGATACACCTGGTGATAATGGAATTTTCATACTCAGATCTGATTCTATGTTGTATTCTTTGGCAATTTTCTTAATGTATGCTCCTTGGTGTATTTTCATTTTTCCATCCTTAAGCCAGTCAAATTCGATACCAAGGAAATACCTTAGTTCTCCTAAATCGGTTTTTTCAAAATTGGTACTTAACATCTGTATTATTTCCTCCATTGTGGTTAAATTTCTGGCCAAGATAATAATGTCATCAACATAGACTATCACGATGCCATTTACGCCAAGAGTGTATATACAATTACACCATTTGAGTCTCTGTAGTCGCAGTTTGAGTAATGTAGAATCGAGCTCCGTAAACCATCGCCTCCCACTCTGTTTCAGTCCATATATTGCCTTGCGTAAATGCCAGACATAGTTGTTTTTCCCTGGAACTTCAAATCCCTTTGGTTGTGCAATAAAAATGTCCTCTTCTTGGGTACCATAGAGATAGGCCCCTTTTATATCTAGATGTCTATGGCTCCAGCCCAATGTGACGGCAAATAAAAGTAGGAGTAATCGAATTAGCGTGAAATTAACTACTGGTGCATAGGTGTGGGTGAAATCTTGACCAAATTGTTGAGTGAACCCTTGGGCTACCAATCGGGCTTTGAAACGTGCAATAGTACCATCTGCTTTGCATTTAATGGCATATATCCATTTACTTCCTATGATTTTTCTATCCTTGGGTTTTTGTACTAGATTCCAAACTTCTCTTTCCTTTATCATGTCATATTCCATTTGCATCGCTTCTTCCCATTTGTGACTCTCTGTACTTTTCATGGCCTCTTCATACGAATTTGGTATTTCTAGACAATGACACTCCATCTTGTCAGTTGTCTTCCTGTTTGTTGTTCTGAAATCGAATAGAGTTGGGTCGTATATTTCGTCACTACCCTCATAGTGTTTGACAACATCATTGCGGGATCGAAGGGTGATATTTCCTTTTTTATAATAAACGTCCGTGCGATCTCCCGTTGTCCTTGTTTTTTCAGTTCGTGTCCAGTCTTGCATGTTCACCCTTTTAGAAGGTTTTGGTAATTCAAATGTCACTTGTCCACTCTCCTCTTCGTCTTCACTAACATTACTGCCCGAGTCAGAGATGTTTGACTCTTTCATGCTTGGGATTGTTTGGTGTCCGTTAGTGTTCTCTTGCTTATTTATTTCTACTTCGGAGTGGGTTAATTTATTTCCATTTTCGACCAGCTCTCATTGACTTGGAATACTTGATCTTTAGTCTCTGTTATAGTTTCAAGTCCCAGCTTCGATTCATGAAAAACCCGACTCATCTACTTTCCTTGCAGACAGTAGATTTCTGGTATACTTTGGTACATATATAACATTCCTCAGGTATACTAAATTCTCAGTGCCGTGACATTTCACCATTATTGCAATATCTCCTGTTCCGACAGCTTTTGCAGTTCCCTGCGCAATGTCAATTGGTGAATCCATTTCCGTATAGTTATAGAACCATTCTTTCCTGTTGCAGAAATGGTGCGTTGCTGCGGAATCATATGCAAAGGTGTCTCTCTCGCTGATTGCCACCATACATGTTGCAGATGCATAAAAAGATTGGGCTACGCTTCTTCTATTCCGGGTATCACGACCTCGTGTCTGTTGGGTATAAACTCTACGGTTAGCATTACTTCTTTGATCAAATCGGCAATCTTGTGCCTTATGTCCCCGTCCGTTACAATTTGAGCAAGTTATTCCCTCACGGTTAACTGGGCATTCACGAGAAATATGACCCATTCTATGACAAGTAAAACATTCAGGTCCCCTCTGTTGGGATGGACCTCTTTTAAAATTTCTTCTATTAGATCTTGCTCTTGATGTGAAACTAGAATGATTATGTAACTCAACAGACTCTTCCAAAGCGACCTGTTTCTGTCTCTCATATTCTGAGATTAATAGTAGCTTAACATTCTTTGGTGTGAATTCTTTATCGTCCAATGCATATGCTCGGACTACAGTATTTTCGTACTGGGGTGGTAACCTGTGAATTAGTTGATATGCAATTTCATCATTGCCTAATTTCTTTCCAGCCTTTTCCAGTTGGTCGGCAGTACTAATGACTCTGGCTATGTAGGCAGACATTGATTCTGGAGGGCTATATTTCAAACTAAGAAATTCTGACCGCAACGCCGCAATGCGTGCCCTTGACTTGGGTTCGTGGGTATCAGATAAGATATCCCAAGCTTCTTTGGCAGTATCACAATTGCCAATAATTTTCTTATGTTGATTATCAACAGCTAAATAAATTCTAGAAAGGGCTCTCTGTTTCCTATCTATGTATCTTGCCTTCTCTTCTGGTTTAACACCTTCACCAGTTGGTTCAATGTCTGATCCATCTATAATTCCCCATAGACTATATTCACATAACACCATCTTCATATCAGCCTTCCATTGACTATAATTCTCATCATTAAGCTTGTCAAAAGTGAAACTAGTTGCCAAAGATGACTCATGTCTGCCCTCCGCCATATTGGATTTTTCGTCTATTTTTTTTTTTAAGCCTTGGCCTTAGTGGCAAAATTCCAAAAACAAAAATATTCCATCTACTTTCCTTTAATCTTCTTTGCCTTTTAAACCACGCTCTGCTACCATGTTGGAAAGTAGGTGAATAAATCACACCTGATTTACATAAACTGATTTATTATTGTATTTCGTTAAGGTTAAAGTTAAAATTACTATACATATTTACAAGACCACAAAGGCCTATGTTCTAGTTAATGTATTTGGGGAAGCTAATTCATCACACCCTGTCAGCTCAAGTTCTCCTTGACAACTAACTCATTAGTAATAATAAACATTAGTCATCTTTAATGTGATAATGTCGCCACTAGATGGCGCCACCCTAGGGTTAATGATTGTGAGGTCATAGCACGGAATGATTAATCAATTAAGAAATTACTATTTTCAACAATAATTATTGTATTGTTCGCTCTAAAGGCCCAAACACACATACGATTTTGCCTGCGAATTTTCACGCACGCGCCCATGCGCCATGACTTCCACTCTATGTAAGTCACGCGACGCGATTTGCTAGCGAAATTTCGCGCGCGAAGGCTGTGTGCATCTGCCTTAAGGCCTCCGAATGCACGTTACCCAACCTTCAAGAGTAAGAGTGGCTATAAGGTGTTGTAAACCATTGCTTACAATATTCTTTCAAAAGGCTGTATACAGAGAAATATGCATTTTGTTTCGAGAAAGAAGCGGTATTTAAATTTTTAATAGATTTCAATACTATCATAGAAGCCCTTGTGCCATATTTTCTGGATTAAGTTGGGAGTTTAAAATTTAAAGACACTACAAGAGATGAGTTTTTAAACAACATGCATCAAATTTTAAGAAATGAGAGACAAGAACAAGGACTAAGACTTTTAATACTTGGGATTCTTCCTAGTTTCAAAAATGTATCAGAACCTATCCAAAAAAATGTAATACGTCGAATGCCACATTTGCTGTTACACGAATTAATGGTGAAAATGGAAGTTGGAGTGGATCATACCCTTTCTAAAGAAAATTCAAAAGTTAAAAGAGCAGAAAAGAAAATTAAGCTTCTTGGGTCGACTAGTGACAAACGAAAGCCCTTCATGATTGCCACTAACACAAAAATTTAAGAAAATCTCCCAGTAACAAGATACGTCGCTGGCTTCTCAGCATTTTCTCTAGTAAAGAGAAAATGTCCCTTAGAACTGGCAAAAGCAATAATTAAGGATAAAGTGCCGAAAAAATTAGATTTTGAAGCAGAGGCAACAGTCTTGGACTGTTAAATTATCTTGAGGAGGATTAATTTCTGTTAGTGGGGAGTTTTTTTCTCTAGTCTAAATAAGAAAAACTACGTGACCAATGTAAAAAAAATCAGGCATCAAAATTTAAAAAACAATTCAACATATTTTACAAAATGATTACATTGATCGGAGTTGGAAGTTAATGTACAACAAAGCAGACCGCAAAAAATGGCTCTTGAAACTTTTGGATGTTTTTTTAAACACAAGAGGAAAATGTTTAGTGCGAGACACACTAGAACAGTACCAATTTTAGACTTAAGAAGCTCTCAGAGAAAAGAAAGGCTTACGAAAGAGCAAAGAGGCTAAAAAAAACCTCTCCTAAAAATAAAAAAAACTCCAAGAAAATTACCATTAAACAAAATTCCCACTATTCATATTCCAGAACCTAAAACCTTAATTTCGCTTTCCAGTTCAATTCAAATCCAAAGTAATTTGGAGTATAACTTTTTAAATGGGGATCGAACTTTTCAAACAATTTCTACCTCCTGAAAATTTATCCGAAAGTCCAAAGAGTATTATATCCGCCCCTTACAAATCATGTGATAAGCAAATCACTCCAACCAAGAACACCAAGAGAAATAGTAATCAATCTTCCAAAAACGAAAATATCAGGTCTCTGGAAAACAAAAATATAGAAAGAAAAAGAGCCCCAAGACAATGAACATTTAAAGAAATCACCACCTTGTATATACCCGAAGCTGACACTTCAACCCAATGTTTAGTAGAAATTAAAAATAATATAGATTATAACTTTTTAAATGGAGATCTAGATCTCTGCTCTTTATCAAAAATACCTACCACAAAAAAAATTAACTTGAAACCTCAAACTGTGATATTTTCTCTAAAAACAATGTTAAATGATTAAAAAATATTACATATGGCTTTAGTAACTAGTCAAGATAACAATTAGATTTTTAACCAAATAGTTCATAAGAAAGCTTTGTGATATATCCTTAATAAATAAATTTAATAATATTAAATGATTTATATGTAATGGATTTAATGATTTGTACTACACGTTTAAAATTGAATGTTAGTCACTTGTAAAACTAGTTAAGTTTTGGACTTATTTTATTTTATATAAAAATAAACTGACTATTACTAATATTTTTTTAGTTTTACAATTAGTTTCAAAACAAAATTTTCTCAGCTGATTAACACAAAATTAGATAACCATTTTTTTCAGAAATAGGCGTCTCAATAAAAGCAGATCAGCGAGTCCCCAAGGAGTAATAGCACTGAGAGTGTAGAATGGAAAGCTAGGTTTTATTTAGTCCTTGTCTCTTGGTTTTGAAGCAGTGCCGAAAATAAGACCACATTTTAGGCGGTAAAAGTTATATAAAAGTTTAAAAAAGATATAATTTTACCTATATATCATATAAAATTTATCATTTACTTCGACCAGGACGCACACGTGTGCAAAGGCTTGTCTCTTTTGTGAAAGCATGGTGAAAGTGAAATGCAAAATCTATTTTACAAGTCGGATTGAAGTTGGCTTTGTAAGTGTATGGGGGTTGTAGGGTCAAAAAAGCGGTATACCTTTTGATTAGGTTGCAAGAAAATAACTCTTTTATTTTATATTCAATTTTACATAAAGCATAAATAATTATCACTGAAGTTGACCGTTCAATCTCCAGCTCCGGACTGAGTCTCCCAGGGAAAAGTGGCTCCTTCTATTGCGGTTTCTTCCCGCCAAAACCAGTCATGTGGCGCCATCTGGGAAATAGGGGTTTTCCATTCGCGGTGCCAAGGTCCCCTCCATTACATCATCCCGCCCCCCCCCCAAAAATGGTAAACCCAGAAACCCCCCCTAGTAATTACCGAAAGAAAACCCCGTAGAACCGACGGACGTTATCCAATAAGGACTCGGCCAAATCGGATGAAACAACCCCCCGTAAAAGTGCCAAGGAGTCCACAAGGTGATGAGCCGCCCCCGGAAGAGGAATCCCCTCGCCCAGGAACTGCGGAGCGGAATATCCCACGGGTGAAAACAACGGGCATGCAGATTCCACAATCAGGCGCGTAGGCGGCAAAGAGAGAAAGGCCTTGCGGGCCTCACCCATGGAGGGGAACGTGGCCATTGCGGAGTAGCCAAAATAGACGTTAGGGAAGGACTTCAGGAACCGGCAGGCCATAACCAAGTATAGTTGTGCAGTAGGATCGGGTGGTCCCGAGGTAGACAGTCGGCCAAACAGTCCCCCACTTCAGGATACGCCCGGCGAAATTGTACCACCACCGGGTAAGCAAGGCGGCGTGCCAGCAAAAGTTGGTCGCAGAAAACCGCCATTTGAACGGGCAGAGGAATACCCCCCACGCGGTCCAAATCCAAGCCACAGGCCCCCACGGCGATGACCAGGCGATGAGCGAGCAAAGCCTCCAAGTCCCCCAGAAGATCCCGGGAACGGGCCGCCAGGGCCCAATGGGGAGGGATACCCCATTACAGCTTAGTTGGTTGGTTACCTGTTGAATTGGCAACCCTGTTACCACCCGACCAAAAATGTTTAAGATCAGTGACTACGTCATGGGAGAAGCGAAAGGAGAGCTGTGTTTATTGAGACGACTTTATCTATCCATGTTGCCTTCAAAGAGGGCCACTGAAGGATTGCAGTTTCTACCACCAGAACATCGCTGTCTTCCAAAATACTCCTCCAGAGGGTCTTGGTTTAAGTGTTGTGACAAAACTTATTTCGCTCCTTTCTGAAGAAGGTACTTGACAATTCTTACCGTTGAGAGAGCTATAATTGAAAAATTGGTTACTTCAAAAATATAAAAAAAAACTATAGTTTGAAGAAATATTTTAACTTTTTTTTCCTTTTTAAATTTGTTGGTATTGGAACTAATATAGAGATTTTTAAATTAATAATATTCTTTATATTCAGACCTGTCGTTCTTAGACTTTCAATGGAAGTTTTGCTCAAAAGCATCTTGCTTCTTTCAGTTTTGGAAAAATCCCCCTCACGATTCGCAACATCTTTCTCCCAATCGTCTAAATATGTGATGAAGTCTTCCTCCAGCCACTAAAATAAATATCAATATTAACAAAAGAATATATTCTTGAATTGCTTTCATTACCTTCAATCTCTAATCATTTTCATTAACTTTTTTGTCAGGTTTTCTTTTGCGAAAACCTTCATTACAATTTTTAACATTGCACAAATCAAAAAATTTATTGAATGTGTGAATAAATTTAACTGATTCTGGATATTTATCCTCGCCAAATAGAGTTTCTATAGCAGAGGCCACAGTTTCACTCAACTTGAGTTGCTAAATTGACTTTCATCTTGGAATATCCATTTAAGAATACGTGTCCATAGGCTAGCTTAGGTACATTTTTAAATTTACCCTTATTTCTTAGCTGGAAGTAATAAAGGCGCAAAATTACATTCCAAGATATCTCCTCACCATTTTTCCACAGACTACGAGACATGGAATGCGCACCACTATTACTGAAGCAGTTGCGGACAGTTTTTATCAGATGCGGAAGGTCAGAAAGGAAATATAAATCATGTTCTTCATCAGCCGCGTGTAAATTACAAGTGACGAAGGAAAATGGGCAAAAGGAAGTCTCACGTTGCTGGAAATTCCACGAAGCATAAGTTGAAGAATATGTGTGGCAAGAGGTGGTGTAGTTGTACCCTTTACTTCCTCCTCAAGGTCATCAAGAGCGTTGTGATGGTCACTTATATCAGTAAAACCAGTTAAGTATCCGGTGTCTTTGTGACAAATTAAGTCAGGTTTGATTGCCATTTTATCCAAGAGAAGAAAAAAAATATTTTTTGTGTTCAGCAAGATTATCAATGTCTGCTATTTCTACCATTTCCTCAAAAGCATCTTCATTAAATCCCGATTTATTTTTCATGGTGTGGTTGCGATTATATAGTGTTCTCGTTGTAGGAAGCATGATAATTCCAGTTTGCTTTAAGGTTTGGTAGGCGGAATTTGATTAATTTTTCATATACGAGCACCATTTGATGAAGAAACTATTCCATCTCATGCCATATTTAGATCATTCTAATGCCCTTAACTGTTGTTTTATGAAGATGGACATAAAAGATCCAGGTTTTTCGGTTTTAATTTTTTCTTTAAAAAGCAACTTTAATGCTGAAAGCTCTTTCTTCCCCTTGTTGGATAACGCAAGCTTAGATTTGAATTTTTTTGTGGTTTTTCCTGACTTGGCTTTGGTTTCAATTTCTTTACATTTGCGACTGGCTACTGCTTTGGCACGTAATCGTAAAGTTCGTAAGCTGGATCGATATTGTTGGCATGCCACACACCGCTTTTTAGATACCTCAATCAGACCCTCACACCTGTTACTATATACGGCTTTTAAATGATCCGAGTAGTTGCTATTTGTTTTGAGATTATTTGGACGCCTCTCTTTGTACAGCCTAATAAGATCTTCATCTTGATTTCCCGGACAGATTTTAAAATATTTCATCCTTGATAAAAGATTATATATGTCCATATTGCTCACAATTTTTAAATTCTTTTCAATTTTATCACAGGATATTTTTTTGGACAAAGCACTAATAGTAACCAAAATTGTTGGATTATTGGATTCACCAGGAGCTTCTATTTTGATTAGTTCGCAAGATAAAACTATCTGTCTATTTATCTGTTTAGAAAACACAACACCCTGATCCAAAATTTCCAGTGACCACCCACTTGGAGGTGATAAAACTTTGAAATCCAATTGGTTAGATACCTACAAGAAAATTTTTTGTAATTAGCTTTTTTTTATAGGAAAAATAGTATTATACTTCTAAAAATATAGGACTTTATAATAAAGGACTGTTGAACTTTGTATGGACTTTAGGCATTGTACTTATTAAGATGAATGTTAATAACAAAAATTTTCTTACTTTAGCTGAACATTTCTTAACATAAAAACAATTCCTTCATACAATATATTTTAACTGTTATTATACAGTTTTAAAAGTTAATTGGTATTCTTTCTTATCAATATTTTATGTCTAACCAACACTTCCAACTAAACGCGAAGCTATCTATCTCAGAAGTCTATTCTTGCAGACATCGCTGTAATAATTCGTTGAAGGTCTATCAGAAATGGTCGTCGGTTAAATAACCCATAGTTTTCAGCCTTTACTTTAGTCACAGCTGACAGACAGACATTCTATAAGAGATATTTATGCCACAGCGTAGCTATGGTCAAATTTAGGCTACATGCAGCGAGAAACCGACCCTTTCATTGAACGTCTCATAATTTTACTGATAGGCAGGATTTGAAATAGGCAAAATATCAAAATTATTGGATTTTATAGGACTTTTCAGGGACTTTGCTAAAAATATAGGATGTTATAGGATATTTATGAAATATGGGATATTATTTGACCTTTGGGAGATTTTCGTTTCCGTGGTCCTTATTAGCTATCTTTCCTGGTGGATCTGTTGTAAGTGTTAACTCTTTCTGTAAATATTGTTTTATAATATATAAATTAACTAAGGAAACTTTTAAAACAGCTTACTTGATTCATTGTAGTCTGGAAAACAAAATTGGGATTCAAAAGACTAGCTAAAGGAATCGGATCTGGATTTTGTTCAGTCGGTCCTCTTAAATCGTAGAAATGTCTTGAACATATGTAGGTACCACGAGTAACGTTAGATACTGTGAAGTCTTTTCGACCGCAGGCCTCAATCCAACGGTTACATTTTTCAGGTTCCTTTTTAGCTGATGGGAACTTTACGAAAAACACCCCAGGAGCTCCATTAACTTGTCTATTAATTGAATTTTGTTTGGAAGTGCATGGACCATATTTACATGCAATTCGCTGAGGCATGATGACTAGAGTCCCCAGTATTGTTTAAACTTTTTATTGACCTTTAAGACAAAGCGATTAGTTACACCAAGAAAATAATTAAAACTATATTTAAGTGTCATATTTACCTATCTGTTATCAGTCCTTAAATAAAACTTTGATTTCAGAAGTTACAATTTTTATTTAAATTTTTTTTTTGTTTCCTCCGTGGTCGTGGAGAGCTAGGGCTAGACATAGCATTAACAGCTCTGAGAGTCCAAATTGGAAAGTCGCGGGAAAATAGACATATACAAAAACCAAGGAAACAGAGGTCAATTACACAAGGCTATAGGAGACTTGAGGGCACATTAAGTTTTAAGTGAATTTTAAGTTTAGCTTTAAAAAGATGGATAGCCCTCCAATGAGGAATAACTCTGCGAAAAAATGAATTTTTAAGGGTCTCCTTGTTGGAGGTTCTAAGAAAAAGTTTACGGGAGTGACCACGAGTGCCAGTGTTACTATTCGCCAAAGTAAAATATGGTTGATTTGGATCACATAAAATTTTAAAGAGCCATGTTAAGTCTAGATAAAGTCTACGAGATTGAAGGGGGACCCAATTAAGTTTAGCCAATCGTTCGGCACGTGGTAATTTACGAAGGGAATAGGGAACACGGGAAGCACAAGCTTGAACATTATCGATTAACTGAACATCCTGAGACAGATAGGGGCTCCAAATTTGACTAGAAAATTCCAAGAGGGGGCGGACGTAACAGTCAAAGAGGCGACTAAGCATAGCAGGGCTGATTCCAGAAAAATTAGCTTTAATGGTGGCAAGAAGGCCAGAGGCACGACCACAAACCTTAGTAATGTGTGTGCGAAAAGAGAGGTTATTGGAAACATGAACACCCAGGTCGCGACACTCATTAACTCTATGAATATTACGGTTAAAGAGGTAATATGGGGATGGAATTCTCGTATCACATTTATCTCGTTGGATAGAGAGCACAACTGATTTAGAGTCATTGAAAATGAGTCCATTGGTTTGAGACCAGAGTTCAAGAGTTTGAAGGTCAGATTGAAGGGTGACGATGTCAGCGAAAGATTTTATAACACGGAACACTTTGAGGTCATCAGCAAAAAGCCTGAGATCAGATTTGATGTTCTGGGGGATGTCGTTAATATACAAGACGAACAATAGGGGCCCTAAGACACTCCCCTGGGGGACGTCACTCGTGACCAAGCGGGAGTCACTCAAAAAATTGCCGACATGCACCCGTTGAGAGCGGTAGAGAAGATAATTCTTCTTCCACGTGAGGATATTGTTCCTGATGTTAAAAGTGGACTCGAGTTTAGCCAGGAGACGATGATGGGGGACCGAGTCAAAAGCTTTAGCTATATCAAGGTAGATCGCATCAACACGTTGGCTATTATCAAAGGCATCCAGCCAAATAGCCATAGTAGATAGCAGATTCGATTCGACTGATTTGCCGTGTAGAAATCCATGTTGAAATTCACTGAGAAAGGGATTGGCATGGGATATAAACGCAGATCGAACACATTTTTCCAGAACTTTGCAAATAGAAGAGGTAAGGCTAATTGGCCGATAGTTCGAGGCGTCACATTTTTTCCCTTTTCCTTTATAGATAGGGGTGATATGAGCCGTGCACCAGTCCTTCGGAAGTTCACCAGTTTGAAGAGAGACCGTAAATAGGTAACTAAGCGGTCGATAAAGGGAGGTAGCACAGTTTTTTAATAGTGTATTGGGAATCCCGTCAGGGCCCGATGCACTAACGAGGAGACGCGCCGAGGTGGTTCTCACTGATTTGGTTCAAAGTTGGGGGATTGTTAGACCATGGGCCAAATAATGATAAATCATTATTTGGCCCATGGTTAGACTGTAACATGAAACCCGTTAAAGGGAAAAGTTACGCTGGGCTTCCGTTTTGCCATGGCAACCAAAAATGTTTTTGACAACATAAAATAAGAAAATGTCTATGTAAAATAACATGCGAAAATGACAAATTCTAAAACTTCAATAAATCAAAAAAATAATTTAAAAAAAATAAAAAAAAATTGTAAATTTAACATTTTTGGATTACTTTGGACCATAGAAATCTCATAGGTAACTAGAATGCTGCCGTGTAACTGGCAAATGGGCCAAACGCCGTGGCAGACGATAGCCAGATATCAGCCAATCAGAGCTCAAAGAGTGGTTCTGCCAAGAATTTAATGTCACCAGAGAGAATGACGTCACCTATCTCCCGCTATAGTAGCGGATCCAAGGAGGATTATTATCCTCCTTGGCGGAACCACTCTACGGCCTCTCATTGGCTGAAGGTTCAAGGCGAACTGGCGTCAAGCTCGGCCGTAGGCGGCAGCATTCTAGTTACCTATGAGATTTCTATGCTTTGGACAAATAGGGGGGAATAAAAACCATATTGGGTGAACTCGAGCGAATTTGAATAAATACGTCGAAATTTTAGGTATAATACAAAATATTTGTAAAACTTATGCTGTGATAACTGCCATATATTTTCGCCGATAAATCTTAAAATTTCTAAATTACATTATCTGAACGATGATAACAGATTTTTAGATTTCGATAGAAAAACGACGCCATTTTATAAAATGGCGGATACAAATATAAATAATGGTGCAATAAGTTAGGTAATTGGTATCCGATTAACCTAAGATTTTCTACGTTACATTATCTGCCCGAATGAATTCGTACTATAGATTTTTATAGAAATCCGACCCCATTTTGGAAAATGGCGGATATCAATAAAACTCATCGTGCGATAAGTTCCGTAAATATTCGTCGATTAATCAGAAATTTTCTACGTTTCATTATCTGCCCGAGTTAATTAGACCTATGGGTTTTCCAATAATAATCCGACGCCATTTTGAAAAATGGTGGATATAAATAACTTATGATGCGATAACTGTCGAAATTATTTGTAGATTTACGTGAAATTTTCTACATTACATTATCTGATCGAATAAATAAGCCCCTTACACTGTGATAGAAATATGACGCCATTTTACAAAATGGCCGATATCAATATCTCATAGAACCACCTCGGGTCGTCTCCTCGTAAGTAGTAATCAATGAGGTAGAATAAATAGAGATCCAAGCAAATCTGGTGTTCGCAGGACACGTTTTATTTGAGTAGGAGAATTAGACTTTAGTTTCAACCAGCCTTGGAAATAACGGTGGTCAGGTGGTCAAAGACCAGTTAATTAAATGTTCAGACCAGTTATTTATTCAAAATTTGGGGGGCCACTGGTCACCGTGTCCAGTTTATTAATTCGAAATAATAAAAAAACAGAATGTGACCGTTTAATAATTCCAAATAATAGGAGATGAACTATTAATTCAAAGTTTATATCAATATGGATTTCCCTATTCACTGGATTTCTATGTACAGCGACCCCTCTTACTACCGCCGGGGCCGCACGTCGAGGTTTTATGTAGAGTTCCTTCGCTCGCATCCCTTGAACGAGTCGAACTGTCTAACCCCCCTCTGGCCTCAAACCCTCAATCCTCTAGTCTCGCTTTCCCCCGAGTACGGTAGGCTACCTGGCTACGCGGTAACGGACCGGGGACTCTGGAGTTACGGGGCCTAGAGAAAGAGAGGTAATACGGTAAATTACGAGGGTCTTCTATTCTCTGGTAGTATTCTTAGGTGAGATAGTACTATATTGTAATATTCTGGTGGTACTCGTAAAATAAAGTTAACTATTTTGAATACGTGTAAAGTTAATGTTACCAACATAATCTAACTTCTAAACATGTAGTATATGTTTTTTAGGCATATATAAGACCAGTTTAATAATTCATAAGCTAGGGGGTCACTGGTCATAAGGACCAGTCTAATAATTCAAATGCTAGGGGTCACTGGTCATAAGGACCAGTTTAAAAAAAACTTATTTCCAAGGCTGGTTTCAACTCTATCGAATCGTGTTGGCGCCATCTGTTTCTATAAGCAGACACTTACAAAATATAGTAAGTTTTAGTTTTCCAATAACACGATAGATGGCGCCAACACGATTTGATTATATTCATTTATTAGGCCTAAATCTCAATTTCAACAAACACTGTCCCGCGAAACGGTAGGTACTGGAAGGTGGATTTGGATCTCTATTTATTCTACCTCATTGGTAGTAATAAACAAACAAAAATACACGTGAAGTAGCTCTGGTGAAAACGCCCGAGCATAATTAAAAAAAGATCAACCAATAAAATCGCGAAATAAATTTGATTTTAAACAATAGACCCATGATGAAAGTTGGGGGGCCGAAAATTAACATTTTTACCTGGCAACTCAGCATTTGGACGGAACATCCGTTTCCTTACTTCCGCCTGTATATTTCAATGGTGGTCACGTGGTTCAAAACGTCACAAACAGGATGTTCCGTCCAGAGGTCTCACTTAAGCCTCGTCTGCGGCCCCTCTTTTGTTATGGGTCTATTATCATGTGACCGTAACCATACTGGAACTAAGCCTGGCCAGATATTTGCGATCCTAGAAATCTCATAGGTAACTATAATGCTGCCGGCAGTTCGTTTTGAACCTTCAGCCAATGAGAGGCCGTAGAGTAGTTCCGCCAAAGAGGATAATAATCCTCCTTGGTTCCGCTACTATCGCGGGAGCATGGACTAATTAAAAATAACGATGCAATGCAATAAGGTCTCTTTGGCCATTGAGCTTGCAGCTTTGTAAAATACAGTATAGTTAGCATCGACATTTTCCCAGAACTTAATGAACATATGTTTGTTCGAAATTTCGAACATCATCGCATAAGTCTGATTAAGAAAATTATACATTTATACTGCAAAATCAGGCTCCACAAATTAATATAATAATTTTGTTCCAAGTTTATCTCCTACAAGCTTTGAGCTTAGGAAATATAGCGCCATCTGCCTTAATAACCGTCAATTTAATATGTGAAGAAATAGCAGACGACTTTTGAATTTCTAGGTTTTTCGGTTGAACTTTCAGTTGTCGCGCAGAGAGAATTTTGAAAGAGCAGACAGCTTTCATATTTTCAATTTAAAACTTATGACCGAAATTTAAACTACGCACGAAGCCTATAGGCTAGCCTGTTTTTCTTGCCCAAAGGCAACTAAGAAAATATATGTATGTATAAATAGATATGTATGTATAAATAGATATGTATATATAAATAGATATGTATGTATAAATAGATATGTATATATAAATAGATATGTATGTATAAATAGATATGTATGTATAAATAGATATGTATGTATAAATAGATATGTATGTATAAATAGATATGTATGTATAAATAGATATGTATGTATAAATAGATATGTATGTATAAATAGATATGTATGTATAAATAGATATGTATGTATAAATAGATATGTATGTATAAATAGATATGTATGTATAAATAGATATTTATATTCATAATAATAATTACCAGTTTACCACGTTTCTTTATTGGTTTCTTTTGGGTTAATAGACTTTTTTCTCTTATAATTTTAAATAACCTTTTTATATAATATAATCTTGTGCCTTCTTGACCGTCAAGCCAACGTTAAAGAGTCACATGATAGTTTCTATAATTTTTTTCTCTCCAACAGATGGGGTGGCGCGATCCTCCCTAGTAAATAGCAGTTGTCTGCTAGCTGTCGCTATCGTGCCATCCCCTGATTTAATCATAGATCTGTTCTATTTCAAATATCTATGGTCACTCAAAAGTGAGAGTGGAACCACTTAAAAATCTTAACTCTTTCCCACTCTCGCTTTCCATCACTCGCTGAGTTTACTCTTGGCGAAAGTGTGAGATTAGTTCAACAATTTAACTCTTATTCTTGGCGGGAAACATAATTTAAAGAGTATTCTGGTCTTTACTTTCCTTAGTTATCAATGGCGTAATAATAGATGTGGGAGCCAGCGAAATTAGCAACCACAGCATTAAACATCTTATTTAAGAATTAGGATTTGGGATATATACTTTAGGTTAAAGTCCGCTAAGTATTGTATAGTATACAATAGTTCTCTGACGATGTTATCATTTCGCTAATTGAAATTTTAGCTTCCTCTGCCGTTAGTAGATGGCACCACGCTCTCCAGTAAAGTCAATATAAATAAAATTTAAATCAAAATATATCTCCTTCTTTTAATTGCCTTGAAAATCGATAAGAGCGAAAGAGGTGACCCTGACCACCTTTACTCTTTTCCCACGAGCGCATTCGGCGAGTGACGAAAAAGTTAAGATCCCACCTTTACGAGTGGAATTTTTGTTAATATGTGGAGTAAGTAAAGTGTGGGTGAAAAACTACTCACGCAATTTCACTCCGAGTTTTGCCCAACTCTGCAACATCGTCTTATTCGAAGAGAAAGTAACTGTTGTTCTCGAATGACGTGGGGGCGTTAAAGAAATCTGGTGTTTTAGTTTATTTCCCCCTCCCACGTAGGGCCGCGGGAAGAGCCTTTCCCCTTTCCTCCTTAGACTATTGGCAACACTTTACGCTCTCTCTCCTCGCGCTGTGCCACCTCGTCTGGCTCAGCGCGTTTGCCCCTGCGAGTACACCGTATCGCTCCAACACGCAATAGACGCGACTGTTGCAGTGAAGCCTAGGGCTAGTCTAAGGGGCCACGCAGCACCAGGTATTAATGCTTGGAAAAAAAACGTTCTGTTTACAGGTGAAAAGTTTCCATTATTTCAACAAGCACCATATAGACAATACCTTGCGGGTCCTGGCTCTCGGAAATATTACTTCTTAGTGATTTCCTTGGAGGATGTTTTATTTAAGCGCCTGCTGTGTTAGGTTGAATTTAAATTTATTTAAAGATTACTTTCTTCAAATTACTATCATTTAGTGATAGTTTGTAAAAATTACTCGACCTTTTTCTACCGTTTGATATATTTTTATTAAATATCTTTTCAGAAAACTTTTTTTTTCTCCGTTGAGTCTTACTGAACACGGCTATTGAGTATTTACCACCCATAGCAAAAACACCAGTTGTAGCAGTGGCATAAACAAGGGGAGGGTCTTCGTGTCCCCCCCCCCACCCCTCCCTGTGTGTAACTTAGGCTGTAATAAAATTTCACCCCCTTCTCGACTTTTCTCGGGTATTTCACATAGTTTGAACCCCTCCCTTGAAAGATTTTTGGCTACGCCACTGAGCGGCAACAAAAGTGACATATTTATGTCACTTTTAGCGGCAATGATATCTTACCAAATTAGGACGAATATTTGGATAGGTTTTTCAGTTACGAATGAATCTTTTAAAAAAATTTATAAAATGTTACAGGAATTTTTGCTATAAAATTTATTTTATCAATGAGTCGTACAATAGTTCACAATTAAATATTAATTGTGAATGGTTTTAAGTACTGCTTTTCTTAATTTTCTAACATTTAAGTTTTTTGGTTCTTTACAAAATTAAAGAACTTGTATTTTATATGGAGTACATATAATTAAATATTCTAAGCTATTGTGGGATTTCTTTTGAAGGCTCGCAGTTGCTCTATTTCCTGCTTGCTAGTTAATTCGGTCTGCTGTTTTAGTTCTTTGGCTCCAACAGTGACTCCCCAGTTGTCCGGCTGCGAAAATGCGGCCCCAAGTGGACGACCAGATGCCGGTTGCAAGTTTTCCCAATAGCTACGATCAGCTCTATAGAAAAATAATTATTATTACTATTAAACAAAATAACCAGACCAAAGAGTACACAAAATGCTTGTGTAATCGAATCAAGGGGCTTAGTTACTTTCTCGGAGCGCGCTCGCGGAAAGCCACACTAGAGATAGTAAATATATTTATTATATCTGGCAACACTTGGTAGATGCCCGATTCCTAGCTACCGAGTTTCAATTTAGATCGTATTCGGAAAAACAAGTGGGTAAGCCTAAAAAGGTCCCATTTTTCGAGCACAATACCATCTATTGATCGTATTATACAGGCCCGTAACCAGCCGCCAAAACTCGGGGGCGCTCAATTTTTTTTTGCGGGGTGCCAATGCCTTGATACTATAAATCGTAATTTTTAACTCCCACTCCTGTAATTACTTCGGGGTTTACTATCATCAATGATCTCTTACACAATCATGTCCCTTGAAACTCCATTTTATCTCTTATTTCGTATATTTCTATATATTTTTTCATTACACAATTTTTCCATCAAATAAAAAGCCTGGAATTACTGACCTAGCTCTAACCCATGGTTTGGTGTGCATTTTCAAGCCTTCTCCCCAGGCATCATGTTTTTCGGAAGCTAGTGGCTTCTTGCCTCTCTCCTTGGCGAGCTCTTCGGAGACGGCACGAATGTGGTATGGTTCAACACCGCAGCAACCACCAATGTAACGCACTCCCAATTCGTAAGCTTCACGAGCGTAACGTTGCATGTCCCACCTTGTGCAGATACGGGGTTCCAAGGCTGTGAAAGGATTAAATCGTGTGTCACAAAGTGGTTGCGTAAAAGTGGGAAATTAGTAAATCTTACCGAAGGGAAATTCGGGGAGATCGATGAATCCTTGTTTGCTGGCGTCTGGGGTGTGATACGCCAAAGGTTGAGTCATCAAATAGGTTTTGGAAAGACCAGCCTGGTCCAGGGCATCTTTCATCAACTTAATGGTCTTAAGACAGTGGAACGGGTCGAAGTGGCAGTTAAGACCGACGACATGGGCACCGGCTTTGGCCATTCGGACGGCGCATTGACCAGCTGATACGCCGTGCAGGTCACCCTCGACTCCGATGCACATCGTAGAAGCAACGGGAAGCTTTGGTGCCGCCTTCTTGCATACTTCAATGGCCCATTCAATTTCTTCAACGTGTTCGAAATACTGTTGAAGTAGGGTTGATTAATTTCGAAGAAGAACTGGAAATTTGAGAAATTATAAAAGTCTGTGGCTGCGTTACCTCGCAAATGAGGAAATCAACTTTCTGGTTGACGAAAACTTTAACTTGTTTTTCGAACTCCTTTTGAACTTCAGCCTTTGGTTTTTGACTTAAGTAAGTAGGTGTTTGGCTTATTCCACCGGCAACGAGAGCCCCTCCCTCGTCGGCTACTTGGTGAGCTAATCGACAAGCAGCTTCGTTGATATCAGATCCCTGAATACAATGGTTTTGGTTTTTATACAAGTTTTAGTTGGAGTAATTTTTAACCAATCAATAAACTGATCCCACCATGCCATGGTGACAATGGCGTAGGAACCGGGGGGGGGCAATACCCCTCCCTAGAATTTTGCTGGGAGGGGCCCCCTCCAACCTTTTGGTCAGTTGAAATCTTCAAAAGGCTCAAATTATTATTTTAAAAGCATATAAAGCTCAAAGAACTTCAACTGTGTTTAAATTTCAGTCTTTTCCCGCCAATGTACATAGTAGTAAAATGTACACATGCATTTGGAGAAGCTACACCACATTAAAAATTCAAAACCATTATCCAGACCCCTTTTCTTTTCTCTTTGCCCCCTCTAACTTCTAGAACGTTCCTAAGCCCCTAAAACGTGGAGCTATTGCTGTATGATTAGTTACCAAAGTACACGGGATTCTATAACCTAGCTGTCGCTTGCTAAATGGTGATTCAGTAATTAATCTAGAGTTGACCACCACCCTCCTACGCATTGTAACCCGGCCACCTGAATTAAAAGGCTTTAAAAGTCGCTCGATGACTTAGGCCTAGGGTAGTGCCTTGGGTATTAGCCTAGGTGATTATTATTATTATTATTATTATTATTATAACAAAAATTCGTTTGCTTTAACAAGAATTAATTACTGTGAGTTTAAGCTCTAGAACTGATACAGTGAGGTAAATTTATTTATAATTTCAATTCTATATTTCCTATAATATATAAGCTTGGGTTGAAACCAGCTCCACTTGCTACGTTCCAAAAGTGCTAACCACACCGTTCCCCCGTTTATACTCGCGTCCCGAAAACCACTATTCAAATTTGGACCTAACCAGCACACCCTTGTTTTTAACCTCTCGAGCTTAAGGGCCTTAGATCCAAAGCGTCTAGACAATGGTTGAGAGAAGTTTAATTGATATATTCTGCTTATAAAACGAGAAGAAACTTACGGTAAATGTGACCTTGGAATTGTGACCCCTGTTAATAAGTTTGTCGTCGCTAGCGTAGAAAGTAAACGCTTGCATAACGTCTGATCCGGCGCGTAAAAACTCTCGGTGAAGTTGACGAACGGCTTCCGGATGCTCAACGGCGGCTTCTGGTGTCCATGGACCTGCCTTGACGTAACCCCGCTTTTCCAAGGCGAAGACGAAACCTCCGTCACCTACGACCACTCCTTCGGCCAATCGCTCCAACAAACCCTACGTACAATCAATTTCACGATATTAATTTCGCCTAAATAAAACGCCATATTTTGAAAACCAAGAACACTAGGCATGAAACTCGTAAATTAATCAAAGCGTTTTTCATTTTTACTACGCGAGAGTAGCTTCTAATCGAGGAAGTAATGAAACATTCGAATTCCTGCTTGGAAGACGCAAAAAAAACTTGCTCCAAGACGATAGGTTTCGAGTGCTCGATTTGTCAAATTGAACGCTTGAAACGTGCTCGGAACCGATCTCGAGGGGTTGGTCACTCCGCGAACTCGGTGTACACTGTCGTACCTTTGACTGTGCTAATAAGAGTTCGTGAACTCTTAAAAATCCGTACCTTTAACAGTACGAAGTACGCGAACTCGGTGTACAAGTCATCCGAGAGTGTCTAGTGTCTTACCCCTCGACAGATCTAGACAAACAAATTGGAGCAGTAAATGTAAACTATCTTAATTTAATTTAATATTTAGATTTCATCGCGTGCAAAGCGGAATCTTAGGTTTTCAAAAATATCAAAATATTTTAACATCTCGGTTTTTTACTTTTTTAGCTGCCATAATGAAAAGTATCTCGCACGTAGTATACTAATTCAGAACTGAAGTTGCTTTGAATCAAGACGATGGCCGGATGGGGTTTTTATATAGTTTTCAGAAAAAAGATTTATCTCTATTCCCTGGGTTGCGTATCGCCTTTTTCAAGGAGAAGGGAATACCACGGGACCCGCCTATCAACAATCATCTCAAGTTCATAGATTTGAGCTGTTTTTATTTCAGTTTCTAGGCCTCTAAAATCCCCCAAACCAGATGAAGCCGGCGGCGTATCGGCTTCGTTACGAAATTATCTCGCTATTTGTCTATTTCATTATCGAAACTGTTTCGATTTTTCTGGAACTTGCACTTAGATTTATTGGATTTTATGCGTTCTCACAATAACATTTATTCCATTAAGGAATTTGATCGAGAAACACACCTCATATCATATGACGTACGTTTCAACGGACCTTGTTGCCAGGTTTTGAAAAAAAAATAATGGTTAATAAAGCTCACTTCAATACTTTTTTTTATAATAAAACGTTTATTCAGTATTTATCGTCAGAACAGTAAATCTATTTTCCAATTATTAAACTAAAGTGAGTAGAATGGAAACACGCCATCTGTACAGTGGCAAAAAAATTATAAATATTTGAAAAACGTTTGAAGACATGGTCATTCAATTTTACACCAGTAAATGAACCCCTGCACGAGGAATGTTCCATAGAAATTTGAAATAAAAAAAACACGTTTTTCAGGTATTTATAATTTTTTAGTGGGCAACCTGCCGGGCCGTAACCAGGGGGGGGCGGTCGGGCCGTGCCCACCCTGGACCGTATGGTTGTATGTACAATTTTTTTTTTATTTGTTTCCATTGCGTGCCCACCCTGAAATCAAATCCTGGTTACGGTGCTGGCAACCTGTATATAATTTTTATAGATATCCTACTCGTAGGCTTCTCAAGGCATTCGGCCTAGAATGATAAAATTACCGAATAAGTAGATTAGTCCATTATGAAAAGGGATAAAAAAGCTAAACCCTACACAAATTTGAAGAAGTTTAAAAGCTTATAAATCGCCAGATAGATTCAAAGTGTGGCCTACTAGCCCCTGGTAGTAGGCTGCAACAAGCGCAAAACCAAGCAACAGGGACTTTAAATACTGTATAATACTATGTAAAATGAAAAAGCATCTGGTGATTCCGAAAAAGATCGGTGGTCACATGATTTGGTTACTTTTTGTCGTATGGTTAAAGTTAGGAGTAACAAACAGTTTGTCAGAAATTATAGCCCGGTGAACCTAGCAACCGGGGCCATACCACCGGAGGCCGATCACAATAGTGCCCTACGCCAGCGTCCCCAAGCCCGGACAGGTGACAAATCCAGCATGGCTAGTAGTACTCTACTGATGGTCGCACCTTAGACGCAAGCCACTCAACCCAGCAGAAGGTGCAGCAACGGGTGGACCAATCCCCACTTCGCACACAACAGTGGGAGTAAGAGTGGATGCTATAGCAACTCCAGCCGACACCCTACCTACGTAGGTAAAGAGTCAAACCCTTTGGAGAGAGCTCCTAAAGGGGAACGACAGGCACACAGCGGTCCACATAACCCGGCAAAGCTGGCAACGGATATCCCGGTGGGCTCCAAAAGGCCGGGAAACAGGACCACCGTGCCCTCATACGGAGGCCCGCTGCCCCACAGCCGGCTACCCAATCCGCCGAGGCGGCCAGTTTGCCTGGACCCTCTCCGTTAGCCTGATACGACGAACAGTTTCCAGCCCAAACCTGACCTAAGTCGGAGGTGGAGAATGGAGATAGGACCATTGGATCAGAGCTAACATCTCCCAGTGCGCCACCGCCCTTATGGGTTACAAGAGCCGGACTCCGACTCCCCGGTAAAGCCACCAGATATTGCACACTCTAACCCATTTAGCTAGCCTTTGAACACGCTAACAAATTTCATTGGACGAGCCTTTTCGCTGAACGTTTTACGGGCGGGGGGAAGACACATTCTGAACTTTCCGATGGCAGCCGGGGCTAAAGCGTCTAACCAATGAAAACTGTACACAAGAAAATGCACGACTTTTGACGAGTTGCGTTCTCCATGTGTGGGGTGCTGTGTTAGTTACTCCTAGGTTAAAGTATTTGAGCGCGCTCTTCTTTTTTAATTTTCAACGCGCTTAAAATCGCGTGAGCCACAATCTACTAATAGCACGCGCCCAAAAAATTATCTTTTTTGCATGTATTTGTCGTAATTTTATTTCCAAATCACCGATTATTTTGACGTTGCTCCAAAATACGCCTCATTGTAGCTGAGGTCTAGCAGGCTTTATTTTTCCCTTAGAAACATAACATGGCGACGTATTTTCCGCGTTTTTCATTGATGAAGTTTAAGGCTTATTTACACTTGTCTACATGTTCCCCCAACTTTAATGTTATATTGAATGTGTGAAAGCTCTCGGCTCAATAAAAATTCTTTGACTACAAACATTTCAACCTAAAGGTCGTCTGCTATTTCGTAACGCATTTCGTTGACAATTTTAATTAAGCTCCAAGTCCCAATATAATAAGAAACTAATGGTAATAATGGTAAAACATTCAGGGCTAGCTTGCGAATTTTTATTTTTATTCGATTGTAACGTGTGGGACAGTTCAGTCCTCTCGTTCATCTGATTAATCAGGGCGAGATATGTGTAACGGCCACGCCAACGGGGGGATACATGGGGACACCCGTGGCGGAAGTATTCCGACCACCCGTTGGGGGATTGGTGGTCGTCCTCATACGGCCATCCACACACTCTGCCTCCCGGACGCTTGTGATTACAGAAGTGAGCTACTACTCCCAGCTAGCTTTCGAAGTATTTCACCTTAAACGGGAGTGTTTCGAAAAAAGATCTTTTTGTTTAAATGTTGCTCTTACGTCATAGTCTCCTACTTTTACAAGTCTATGAGCGTGCGCTACTGTCGCGATGAGAATAGCTTTTTCTAACGCGCGTGCAAATCGCTTGAGCGAGGAATATATTAATAACGCTGGGTCTTGTGACGTAAGAGCAACATTTTAACAAGTTCGGCAAGACCACATTTTATGTAATAAAATTAACTATTGGCGATAGCATAAGTCTATAATATTGTTCATAAGTCTATAATATTGTTCATAAGTCTATAATATTGTTCATAAGTCTATAATATTGTTCATAAGTCTATAATATTGTTCATAAGTCTATAATATTGTTCATAAGTCTATAATATTGTTCATAAGTCTATAATATTGTTCATAAGTCTATAATATTGTTCATAAGTCTATAATATTGTTCATAAGTCTATAATATTGTTCATAAGTCTATAATATTGTTTCATAAGTTTGTCACTTTGGGGAATATTTTACTGAGAGCTAGTAACGGAGTGACGTCATGACAAGAAGAAAATCTCCCCCTAGCGAGGCGCTGTCAAAGCCTACGTGTGACACGTTAGCAAGCGGGCGCAAAACGGTGACGAAGCCCGTAATGCAGTCTGTCTTGTTAATAGCTCTCAGTAAAACCTTTGCATGTGAAGAATAGGAAGTGTCACACTTATGGCGATAGTAATATAATTTCAGACTCCCCTCAGCAAAATCTGTATATGGTTTGGGACAAAACATGGGCGATATTTTAAGTGAAATATTTACAATGATTTACGAACCAGACTATCATAAAAAAAACTAGTGCGCGGGGAAAATAAATGTCATACTTATGTTTATTACATTATGATATAAGCAATAAATAAATAAAAAACTTGGGAAGGCGATCGCGATAAAAAAGCGATGGCGTCGACCTTAAACTTTCCAGATTTGCTTATAAATGCGTTCGAAGAGTCTGGAGGAGATAGCAGAAGCTGCCAAAGATAAAATCAGAACGTCTGGGGCATGCAATGCCACATTTTGATTCAATTTTCGTAGTCTTTACAAGAAGTTTTATTTTTTAAACTGTGTTTGGATTTGGGTTCAATTTCTCAAAAATATTTTAACTATTAGACACACTTCTAATGGAAATATTTTAAAACGTTTACCTCCCTTAATTGTTTCCAAATACATCCCCGAAGAAAAAGTAGTGCCGGACAAAATACAGTGATTTCTTAAGAAGTAAAGACTAAAATATCGTAATTTCGTAAAATATGTTTGGTCAGGAAATGTTGAGCCTTCTGTCAAAAGATATATTATCGCACAGGGCCGGACTGGCTAGTGGTTGGCCCCACCGGTTATGCAATCGTCTGGATCCCATTAATGCCAAATTGTTCCTCTTTGGCCCCCAATTTGAGTTGGCCCCGATAACAGTCCGGGCCTGTTATCGCAAACGTCTGACAATATCAAAAGTTTATTATTTATTTATATATATTATGCAAAAATTTTACTTCATGAAAACGATTGTGTAATTTTAAGTTTCGGAAGAGAACACTCATCACTCTACTTATTCTCTTCATGGGCAGAATTTTGCCAGGTTAGTTTAGTGACGATCTGGGACAAAATGCGTTTGCGTTTCGAATTCCAGAATTTCAATGAAGAAGCGAGTGCTTTCCAATTTTACATATCGATCAAATAGTCTCAGTCGATAATTCAAAATAACAGTCTAAAAACCCGCTTTGGGAAAATATATGGGAAGCGTCCACCATTTTCTTTGTAGAAAAACTGCGCATTCTCAGCCGGCCAGAAAGAGATTTAAATGTTGTCACTTGTCAGATTCAGCTTATTTTTCTCAACACCAAAATATAGCCAAATGTGGAAGTTGGAAATTAATATGTGGCATATCGACTAGAACTATGAGCAATCATTATTTTACCAAAGTAAGCAATATTTTTACTTTTGAAAGCATTTAATTTTTTAAAAAACCTTGGCTGGCTACTGCCTAAAACGGCTGTCGGAAATTTGTCGGGCATTGCTAATCTAGCAGCTGTAAAGACCAAGCACCTGATAAATCTGTTTAGCGGACAAAAATCCAGCGAGTGTTTCGCCCAATAGAATAGTAGCACTCCGTAGCTTTGGCCATGGTCGCCATTGTGGGCGCGATTTTTTTTGAATAGGAAAAAGCATGGGTGACGTAGCACTACCATGACTCTATAGGCGCTTCAATAAAGCATCTTCAAGGAAATTGCCAAGAAATAATATTTCCACGAGTCAGGACCTGCAAGGGACTGTTTATATAGTGCTTGTTAAAATAATGGAAAATTTACATCTGTGTATAGAACATCTTGTTTTTGCTAAGCATTAATATGTTAAAAAAAGCTACATGTTTAAAAAGAAACACTTGTTGCATTATTTGCATACCGTACAAGTAAAAAGTATCCATTATTTTAACAAGCACTTTATAAACCGTAACTTGCTGGTCCTGGCTCTCGGAAATTCTATTTCTTTGAAATGTCCTCGGAGATGTTTTATTGAAGCGTCTATTGGACACGCTACTTTCGGAGCAGCCCAAAGAAAAACTTGATTAGTATAAAGAAATTAATTGTACTGAAACCTTAATTAATCCAAATATTAAAAAATATTTTTCGTTAATAAACGCCAAGTTTTGGCGCGTGCACGATAAACAAATTAAAGGAACAAGGCTAAGCAGACGACAGAAGGTTCTACTTTTTCAAGGCCAACAAGGACTATTTCATACGTATCATATGTAACATAATTAATTATGAGTATGCCATAAAAGTATTTCTTATTACACCTTGTTTGAATACCAAATTACTTGACGAAAAACGCTTCAGCATACTTATATATCCGAAACGGGAAGCTAGTGAAGCGGATTATGAACACGCAGAATTTCTCGCGCGTTTCCAGTGCCGGACTTAGAGATCCTGGGACCCTAGGCAGATAAGGAGTCTGGGCCCTTTTTTAGAAATATAGTAAATTTTGGTAATTGTAAAACAAAATCTTCAACGCAGTTCAACCTAGCAATTTCTAAAATTTTAATTAAGATTGATATTATAGGTTCATGACTTCGTTAACGGTACTTAAGGTCACTGGAGGGCTCCTTCCAAGGATGGGCCCCTAGGCCTAGGCCTAGGTGTGCCTAGGCGGAAATACGGCCCTGCGCGTTTCTAGTTTCGACAATCTATTCGCGACAACTATCGCTGTGCTTCTTTTGGTTCTCCATTGAAAGCTAGGTAGCGGCTAAAGCAGACGCTATCAGTTTTTTCGCATCGTTATTCGTAAATTTGACTTCATAAATAATGATACTTGGATTTTAATATAATTTTTACATCGTTTGATTATGTTTTTATAAGTTTATTTTTAAAGAAACGTTCTTATGACTTTTTAATTCGTTTGTAGCAGACGCTAGATCAGAGGAGCTACCTCGAAGAAGCTAGCGCCGTTACGCCACCTCGTTTCGGTCGCGTATAACTTAGCTCGGGCTTCACTATCACAAGATTTTGTTTCCGTGGTAACCTTTTAATTTTCAGAAATGAGACTGGGTTATTGCGCGTGCAAGGTTTTGTTCCAAATATGCACAAAGAGACATGTGTACGACTACCAAGGACGATAATATACGTGTACCGATCAGTCCAATTTGGAGCTTGGTGAGAGTGTCAGTGTCGAAAAAAAGGTTCGATACGCGATATTTTCTTCAGTATCGCTATTTCGAAATAAAGTAACTCCATTGACGTCTATGTATTCATTATCAAGAATTTAGCGAGCTCGGCGATAGGACATTGAACCTTACTCGAACCAAGTGGCGTGTTTCAAATTGACGCATTTCATTTCGTTGCTTGATGAACTGATAACGAGAGATTATGGAATAATTAGTCTGCTCTCAAAGTTTAAAGATCTGACCGAAATAATACATGACAAGGTTATTGAATCGGAATGTAAAATCTTACGTTTATACATATGTAACATAATCACTCGTAAGTATGCCTCTGTATAAAATTTCCATAGAAAAATTTCAATGGGACCTTGTTTCACACGAAACGTACAAAAAGTGGACTCAAAAACAGAAAATTAATAGAATCCATGTGTTATTGAAAAATTTGTCATTGAAATAAAATGTCGTGATCGCGAGGCACGAGCCAAACCACAGATTGTCAAAGATAGAAACGCTTTTTCAAAATCCGTGACCCTAATATTCGCCTCTGTTGGCGTAGCCAGGGGGGGATTAGGGGGCACATGCCCCCCCCCCCGAAACGTATGGTCGTACCAAAGATAATTCAAACTCGTACCCTAGATTCGAAATCACTCTCTCGCGCGTTGCCGATTGCGCTTACCCACTTCCCGCCGGAACTTTGAAAAAATTCGCTCCATGGTTTGCGCCTTACCGCAACCACGGCCAACTTCGATCACGCGCTGCCGCGCTATATAGCTTGGCAGCGCGTGATCGAAGTTGGCCATGCCACAACCGATGGAGCCCGATTTTTCTGAGGTCACGTGCCGGAAAAGGGTAAACGCTTCGTAACAAAAACGTCAATGGGAAAGCTCTCAGTATTCGAATCTATGGTACGAGTTTAAATTATCTTTGGTCGTACGTACAAATATTTTTATTTTTTTTACTTTTTTTTCAAAGGTGTGCCCCCCCCACCCCCTGAAACAAAATCCTGGCTACGTTACTGGGCTGTGCTAATAATGTTTTTTTAGGTATTGGGCGAATACCAAATACGTCGGTTTTTGGGAACCATCTAGCTGTCGGATCGAATTTCGAAAATGACCAAATAAAGCGACGTTTAAAAATTTGGACCAAATTCATTATTTTGTCAAATTATTCCAAATTTTACTAAAGAAAGAGGCTCACTCGCATGAGTCGCCTCACTAGTCTAAATTCTGTATAATTATCTTAGAGTTCTAACTAGTCTAGATATTATGGAATCACCCCTCCCTAAATTGTTTCTTTCACTCTATAGTGTATACATCTACTTCAAAGTTGTGCCGATACCATTAATTCCTATTTACAAACGTCAAGATAACTTGCAAGTTTAAATTTGGTTTGCTTCGTCGCTCGTGCCCTTCGGTTTCGTCGCGCAAAAAAAGAACGCTAGGTTTTTGGTTACTAAGTTAGTGCCCTCTGGCGGTAGAAATATTATGCAAATACCAAATAATTTGATAAATTTTGATTAAAATCGACAAAATCAAATTAATTTTTTTTTAAATCTCAAAGAGCTATTAAATGATAATCATGTTATTAGTTTAATGGACTTTGCTGCAGTGGCGGATACAGAAAAAGCTCAAGGGGGGGGGGGCGCTAAAAGACATCTTGAGCTATGGGTGTAATAACAAATCATCAAGTCACATGGCGCGGGCACGCCCTCCCCTTGCCGTTAACCGCGCTTGGTGCTGGGCCGCCCGCGTCAAGGGGGTAAGGGGGGGGGGCTTAGTCTGCTTTGCCGAAAACTATTCGTTTCTCGTGCAAGTTGCAGTTCAAGGTTTTCACTGGGAAACCATGCACCCAAGCGACAGTGCACCCGTTTGTGATTTACTACAAAGAAGGTGGCCAGTAAATGTACATTATTGTCTACAATATGCCCAAGGCTCAAGGTTTAGTTCATCACAGAGCCCCTTAGTGTCTACAATATGCTCAAGGTATTTCATCATAGAGCCCCTTAGTGTCTACAATATGCTCAAGGTATTTCATCACAGAGCCCCTTAGTGTCTGCAATATGTCCAAGGCTCAAGGTTTAGTTCATCACAGAGCCCCTTAGTGTCTACAATATGCCCAAGGCTCAAGGTTTAGTTCATCACGGAGCCCCTTAGTGTCTACAATATGCCCAGGGCTCAAGGTTTAGTTCATCACAGAGCCCCTTAGTGTCTACAATATGCCCAAGGCTCAAGGTTTAGTTCATCACGGAGCCCCTATAGTGCGTACAACATGCCCAAGGCGAAACGTACTACCAAGGACGACAATATACTACTCAGCTCATTTGTAAGTCCAAGTCGAAGCCTGGTGAGACTGTCAGTGTCGCAGGGCCGCCTTATCCATAAGGCAGACTAGGAAAAGTGCCTAATGCCTACGAAACTTTTAGGAGACATTAGGGCCTACGATTCCATATAATAGGGCCTACGAAGGTCCGAAAAGTCGGTAAATGAGAGATTTTTGCCTAAGGCCTACGGAAAGGTCAAAACGGCCCAGCAGTATCGAAAACATTTTCGGTAAGAAATTAAGCTTTAAACTACAGGAAGTGTCATACACACTCATGAAGTATAGTTCAAAGGAGCTCTCAATAAATCACTTTACTTTTTTACCAATGATAATTTATTTCAGTACACACATTATATACAAGAAAGTCTGGAAATGATAAATTAGTTTGGCACCGAACAAAGATTACGCCATACTTGTTTGTTCTATCCTCTAGCTGAGGTTGATTCCATTTTGATGATGACGGTGGTGTACCAATGCTCGTTAACTGGTGCGCTTTGCGACGTAAATTTCTGTCGGATTGTAGGTCTGAAACGGATAGTGGAATTGTAAAATATCATGAAGTGTTTCATCAAGTGTTTTACTCTCTAAAACGTCACTTGATTAACTTTGACTCGAATAAGAATCGATTCTTAAAAAGAGAGGGCATATCACTAAGCTTTTCGGTATTTTGATAATGTACTAGCTATTAATCAAGCCTCCTCTCTCTTCCTCCATGGGGCGCGTGACCTTTATGATACATATCAGAAAAACCAGCTCGTGAGAAAGGTTAATTTGATAGCTTTCCGATACCTATCGTGACAGCCGGATGAAGCAAAAACCGTTCAACAACTGTTACGGTTTTTTTTATACATAATCGGGGATGAATCAGTAAGTTGTTGAACGCAGCCGAAATATGCTAGGAGCCTATAGTAGGATGTTGTTTAGAATCTTTGCGTTCCCATATTCTTGGTACCTTCATTCATTCTTTGTACCAGAAAACTATATTTGTGTACACTTGCAATGTCTAATTATCATTTGTGCTGTGAAGGCGGCTCGATAAACGGGTGAGGCTTAGACTATACTACGAATGTAAGACGATGCGCGTTTTTTCATTTTCATTGGTTGGCTGGCCGCTGCCGTCACTAAAAAAATTAAGGATGCCGACTCAAATAAATAAAATAAAAACCACGAAATCGCACCGGCGTTTCAAAATTCTGGGTGAAACTCCAGTAGCTCCGCCTCTTTTGTACCACGTGACAGCAGCACCGGCTCAATCATATTCTAGTATTTTTCCGGAGCTCGCCCAGCAAACCAGTAAAATTCAAACACTGGTGGAGCCCTTTAAGAAATTGGAGAATTTATCACTTTCTTCTAATTTCACGTAAAATAGCGTATTTCGATGATTCATAAAAGAGAGCAGAAGGTAAGTGACTACGTGCCGAGTATCACTTAGCACGTCACGAGAGGAATTCATCGTTGTAAACCTCACCCGTTCCCATGAGAATCATCAGAGCCCCGACGGCCTTCCTTAGACATACCATGTGTATACGTAGTTTCCTTTTGAAACGAGTGACTGCGTTAAAAGGGCTTACCCAGAAATCTGTGGATTATTTTCCAGCATATCCAGCTTCATCGTCGAAGTCGACGCCATCGTAATCCTCTTGGTGTCCGTGCAGCTCGTGGCCTCCGTATCCGAAGTCGTATTCCTTGTGGTGGTCGTCGTGATGATGGTCATGATGGTCGAAGTGGTGATGTTGATGATGACTAGGGTAGATGTAGCGATGGTCGTAGCGGACGCTCTTGCCGCCGTAGCCGTATCCGTGATGGCTGGGATGGTGAATGACCAGGCTGTAGCCGAATTTGCCATACGACGGGATACCGGACAAGACTAGGGCCATCAGGGAAAATGCCAGCAACGCTGCAAACTAATAGGAAAAAATATCAGTGACAGCAACCTCGAACAAAGTCATTAAACGTCGCTGGCTGACTTGGGCCTATGGTGGTGGTCTGCCCTCCAAATATTTTAACAGACTTCTAAACAAATAGAGAGTAACCCCCACAAAAAATTTAGAGTATGACTAATATATAACTTTCTTATTTTTTTGAAGAACTATTTAAAACTATGGTGCTATAGATTTCAAAATAAACCATATATGAAAGGAAGTAGGCTGTAACAAATCCAAGCAGCTGGGAAATGCGTACATTAAAGTATGGGTTGATGTTATAGGTGAAAAAGGACTTTGTAAACAAACCGATTTAACCAGCGTAAAAAAGTAAATTTAAACAGTATTTAAGGTCCCTGCAGCTTGATTTTGCGCTTGTTGCAGCCTACATCCATGGGCTAGGCCACACTTTGAAGCTCTCTGGCGCTCTTTTAACTCATCGTAGGAAAATGTGTAAAAAACAGGCATACTTCTCAACTCACCCCCTATAACTCCTTCAAAGTTTTGCATAACCTTTTGAAACCCCCTGTATATCTGTTTATAAAATATCCCACATTGACGACTTGTTCCATTTTCGGAAAGCGATCACTGAACCGAGCCGTATTGGTCATTTTCCCCAACCTTTTCTTTTTCTAAACTACTCATTATTTAACTTTGATCCAGCTGACTAACATTCCTTCTCAATTTAGAGGTTTTCCATTGGCTTAAATACATATGTTAGTACCCAATAGTGTGACTCCCAAAATGACTAGGATGAATAAAAAGGTTAAAATCTAACGTAGTCCATTTTTTTACTGGTTCGTGGTGAAACAAACCGTTAGTGAAGATTTTTGAATGGAATAAAGATACAGTCACCGTGTGGCATACTTATGAGTAATTATGTTACATATGCTTATAGGTACCCCTCGCGGTAATTGGTCAATAATATAAATTACAGTAGTTTTAAACAGTATTTTTTACAGGGGATATATAATTTAATTTAAGTCCACTAAATAAGTTGTCTAAATATAATAATCTACAATGGTTCTCTGACAGCTATTTTGAATTTTAATTTCCTTTGCCATTAATAGATGGCACCAAGCTCTCCACTAAAGTCGCTTTTTTTCGAAGAATCGGAAAGATTCATGGCCATCTCTAATAACATGGGCTTCTTCATTATACAGGTGGCAATGATAGAGCCGACAGTTGCTTTAATTTTAGTTCATTTTGAGCAGTGTTTCACTGTATATTTACATATTTGCTTCAGCGGTTTCGAAAGCTGGGCCTGTGCATTTTTGTAGCCTAGACAGATTAGAAATTCACTTTCACTTTTCCTAACGCCATAAGAATACTTCCGGTAAAATTATCCACGCTTTAATCAATTGAAAAGTAATATTTTGCTCTAAGAGCTTTAATTGTTTCACGAATTTGAATGTAAGTTCCTGTTTTTGCATAAATGATTTTTAAACTGTCTCCTTTTCTTTATTTGAAGGATAAAATCTCCAACTTTGTTTTTCGTATTTCCTCTTAAGCACGAATTGATTTCGTTTCGCGTTCCCCTCCAATTAACGAAACGTGATCTTCACGGACTGATGACCATTTCTATGTACGTCTTTTGTACCCTAGTAATGGGAATTTTTTTATCGTTAGCGCCTAAATATGGGCACCGCCATTTCCGCCATTGAGTATTTAAGTTTGTAAGTTCTCTCTCTAGTGGTTAGAGGGGTTTTTCCGATCTCTTCGGTTTCCCCTTTCATTAAAAACTTGCTGAGGTAAACGGTAATAGTACATGTAGGGAGCTGTTGGCTCACGTGGTTTTAACCCGGCCATCGGTTATTGGCTTCGCAAGTCACTAGTTGACTTAAGCCTGTGTGTTTAATTGGGTATTAGCTTAGCTGATTATAGCAGTGATTGTAGGCTGTGATTTTGGGGGAAATTTCCAATGTTCCTACAAAGCTCCAACAGTCTTCCGATAGAATATCGCTTTCCACTTTTTGAATATGAAGGGGCGAAGGTTTGGTTTGATTTAAAATACGAGTGTGAAACCCTTAACAGAATTTTATGTTAATATTGCATTTCTAATAATGTTATATTTTGAAAAAAAAAAAAATATTAACGTAGGTCACCAAAGCTTTGGCTGCTTTGTACCGAAAATTTTCCTTGTGGCTGGCCATTTGGAAAATGCCAAATTAAATTGTCCTTTTCTTGCTGTAAAAAGGTGCATGGAAAATGTATACACTATCTAAGAGGGGTCGGACATACGCTCAGCGAAAAATCCATAGAAAAATCCAAAAAACCCGGGAAAGATTTTGTATTTTTTACGAACCCCTCAAAATTCACGGAAAAATCCACAAAATCCGAAAGAAAAAATCCACCAATCCACAGAAAAATTCCTGAAATAATTTTGTATTTTTTAAAAATCCAGGATTTTTCACAAATCCACAAAATCCACGGGAACAATCCGCTGAAAAATTCTCAAATCTACAAAGTTGTTGAAAAAACCATACACAAATCCCCAGACAGTCTCGTAGCAAATTTTTTAAACCAAAAATTACTATTCTGATATTCCAAATAGAAAATGGCTTAATACTCTTCTTACCAACACTTTTACATTCTTTTAGGTCTTATAAGCGAAATTTTACTGGGAGGACACCATTTAAATGGTTTCACGAGTGCCATATAAGTTTGGCAAAAAATGAAATATAAACAAAAATAGAAAAACAAAAAGGTGGAGTTTTCCCGAACCACTTTATCCACAACTTTGATCCAATCAATTACGGATGAGTGGTTCGCGTAAGGTGTAATCATAGACTAATACAAGAGACACTTCTCGGGCATTTTCGCAGCAGCCAGAGATGGCACTAGTTCGCGATCGTCTCACTAGGGCGCGTTGGATTCAACTTCAGGGGCAAATAAATCGTCACGTGACTTCGGAATTCCCACATGGCTGGCATGCTGGCATCAGCCGGTGTCTCTGTATATTAGTCTATGGTGTAATACCCCGTGGATGTCGAGCTGGATATTGCGCGGGTTAAATAAACGAAGGACGGCCACGTGGAAAAGATACGTTTAAGAGAAATGATCTCGGAAATAATTATTTGAATGATTTGGTGTATATTTAAGGCTGGTGCATTTTTTCTTATTTTAGGGAGCTACCGCGAAATCGCTCGAGCCGATTCACGCTAAAATATCAAGACACGCGTGGAACCTTTTAACAAGTTGAACAAGGCATAAAGAATTTATGGTAGTGCCTAGAGATCGGCCGAACAAATAAATTAACCGGCAAATTTTCGATTAATCATAAAAATTTTGGTTAACTGTTTATTTATGAACATTTTATACGAATAAACAACGATTTAACATGCAAAAATAAAGGGTTTTCGGATATTTTTTGGATAATTGTCGGTTATGAATAAAAATATATAATTCGATAATTTCTTATTTAAACGCCGATCTCTAGTGGCGCTTATTCTTGGGCCTTTTAAAGGCAATAGAAAATAAATAATCTGCTTACAGGCGTAACTAGCGCCAACTTAGTGCCTAGCTTCAACTTTTTTGCAGTGCCCAAATTCAAAGTATTACCAAAGATAATCTAGACTACGTACCCTATATTGGAAATGCGGCGAGATTCCTATGGGCTCCCGTCTAACCACGCGATTCCCTAGTTGCGGGGGCAATGTTATAGCGAGGGTGTAAAAAGTCTGAAAAATTCAGTTCGGTTCAGTTTTAAATCTCGTATTCGCGGTCGGTGCTGGCTGCTGGCAGTCTAAACAAAAAAAAAACGGGACTGGAGGACGAGGCCCGAGACCCGAGGGTTCGACCAAGTTTGATTTGAAGCGTAAATTTTCTTTATTTTACTGATTGGATTTCAAAGGTATTTGTTTTAAGTTACATTAACCAGATATAATATTAAACTAAGGTTTATTTTATTTTAGCAATGTGTAAATTAATTATGGGAAAATCTTGCCAATTCAAGAGTTGTAAGAACTATCACAAGTCATCTTTAATCATAAGTTGGGTTAAATTGAAATTGTATCGAAGTTTATTAATACGTTGGTGCCTTCAATTGTAAATATGGACTAGTAATTCGTTTTTATTGGATTTGCCTTAATTTTTTCTAAGAGAAGCTGTTTAAAAAGAATAAAAATATAGAAAACATTTGAAATTAAGCATTTAAAACTAATTTTTACAAAAGGTAAATCAGGAGATTCAATCTCTTCATTGGGCAAAAATATTAATTTTAAAGTTTACCCCTGAAATTATATTTAAAACAAACAATTTATGACTACATCGATGATAATTAAAATTGTAATACTAACCATTCGGCTTTTTAGATTTGGGTTGTTTCTTTTGACAATAAGCGTGGTCCCTTTTTAGCCCGAAGCCCGAACGAGGTCCAGATACCGAAGCAGACGAACCCGCTGAAACTTTTCAGACTAAACTTCCACCCCCACCTCTCCCTATAGGGAATCGCATGAGACCACGCATTTCGCGTACGTTTCTACCCCCTGGTTTTACGAAAAGCCCCTTAAAAACTGATATGATAATGTAAATTTTAAGAAAATAAATAGACGCTTCAATAAATCATCCTCCAAGCATGCTCCAAGGAAATCGCCAAGAAGTAAAATTTCCGAGAGCCAGGACCTGCAAATTACTGTTTGTCTAGTGCTTGTTAAAATAATGGAAATTTTTCACCTTTACGGCAGCAACAAGCGTTCCCTTTTTACCAGGTAGCTTTTTTGACATATTAAGGCTTAGCAAAAACATGGCGTTCTGTTTACAGGTGAAAAGTTTCCATTATTTCAACCAGCACTAAATAAACAGTAACTTGCAGGTCCTGGCTCTCGGAAATATTACTTCTTGGAGATTTCCTGGGAGGATGATTTATTTAAACGCCTATTGGGTTTATGCTAGCGTATATTGGGCCCGAATTTCAACTCCTGCCCTTCCGTATCTCGTGGTATTAGATCCAACGAAAAATAATTGACATTTTCCAAGCCCCAATTTCGGAAATTCAAACGAACCTGTAATAGTTCTTCTATACTCAAACCACCCCTTGAAAACGTGTAAGTAGAATGGTTTAAATGAAAAGTTTTCGAGGAGTGGCTTAACCTATCTAATATAATACAAAATAATAACAAGGTTGATAATAAGGAACCCTTACAACGAAATTTCGTTGTTACATTTATACTCTATTTTGGTATAACCTACAATTGTTTGGCGACATTTCTTGCTAAGAGCGTCAACGGATCGGTTTGAAACATAACGTACAGGACCGTTTATTGCTTGACTGTAATTGATCCATTGTCTACGCCTGAAGCGAGAATGCTGCCCTAAGCCAGGGAAACCCCAGCACCCACGAAAGCCCTCCAGGCAGACTAAAATAACGAACACTTTTCTAAGTGATTTTTGTCGTTGCGGTCGTTTTATTATAAATTGCACGTCTCTGACAAATAATCTATAATATATATATATATAGAAATTTAATAGCAGCCTACATACTAGCAAAAGTGTTCGTGCTACAATCTGTTATTACTTAACGGTAAATTAAATTTAATAGCATAAGTAACATAATTTAATAAATACGATACTTCCTGTTCTTCCGATGCTTTATTGTGTTAATGAAAGTGTGTTTCAACAATGATTATATAAATCATAACGATTTGTTATATTACAGTCAAGGCCTATCGAAAAATTTTAACGCTTTCAAAAGTGATAGACTCATTAATGTAAATCATTTAATGTCATACTTCTATCATTTTATTACTTATGATAACAGCGCAAGGTTTATGCAGCTAAGACGCATGGTACTATGGAAATTCAATAAACTAAATTAAACTTAGTCACAAATCTATAATATTTGTTTATAAATATAGCTCTTTGTAAATTTAAAACTGTACACTGATATAACAAGCTCATGAAACCTATTACAATATGGTAAACTAGCTTCTGTAACAAAAACCATTCAAGTAAACCAAATAATAAATAGGTGTTAAATTTCAATAAGATTATATTAATTATGTATATTTCAATTATTTTAAATTTTATTGCAATTATCTTTAATTTTAGTGCAATTATCTTGAATTTTAGTGCACTTATCTTGAATTTTAGTGCAATTAACTGATCTCAATTATATTTAAGTTGATCTATCTTATATTTAAGTTGATCTATCTTATATTTAAGTTGATCTATCTTATATTTAAGTTGATCTATCTTATATTTAAGTTGATCTATCTTATATTTAAGTTGATCTATCTTATATTTAAGTTGATCTATCTTATATTTAAGTTGATCTATCTTATATTTAAGTTGATCTATCTTATATTTAAGTTGATCTATCTTATATTTAAGTTGATCTATCTTATATTTAAGTTGATCTATCTTATATTTAAGTTGATCTCAATTATATTTAAGTTGATCTATCTTATATTTAAGTTGATCTATCTTATATTTAAGTTGATCTATCTTATATTTAAGTTGATCTATCTTATATTTAAGTTGATCTATCTTATATTTAAGTTGATCTATCTTATATTTAAGTTGATCTATCTTATATTTAAGTTGATCTATCTTATATTTAAGTTGATCTATCTTATATTTAAGTTGATCTATCTTATATTTAAGTTGATCTATCTTATATTTAAGTTGATCTATCTTATATTTAAGTTGATCTATCTTATATTTAAGTTGATCTATCTTATATTTAAGTTGATCTATCTTATATTTAAGTTGATCTATCTTATATTTAAGTTGATCTATCTTATATTTAAGTTGATCTATCTTATATTTAAGTTGATCTATCTTATATTTAAGTTGATCTATCTTATATTTAAGTTGATCTATCTTATATTTAAGTTGATCTTATATTTACTTAATTACAATGAGTTGGGTATTAGCCTAGCTGATTATTATTATTATTATTATTATTATATTAAAATTTAGTTACATTATTTTGCATTTTAGTTAGGTTCTCATATATAGTTTCATTATATGAAGTTAGTTTAATTATATGAAGTTAGTTTGATTATATGAAGTTAGTTTAATTATATGAAGTTAGTTTAATTATATGAAGTTTTTTAATTATATAAAGTTAGTTTTATTATATTAAAATTTAGTTAAATTATTTTACATTTCAGTTGAATTATCTCAAATTTTAATTAAATTATCTGAAATTTTAATTCAATTATCTTAAATTTGAATTCAATTATCTTAAATTTGAATTCAATTATCTTAAATTTGAATTCAATTATTTTAAATTTTAACTCAATTATCTTAAATTTTAACTCAATTATCTTAAATTTTGATTCAATTATCTTAAATTTAGTAAAATTACGGATACAAGCAACTCGACAAGCAAGGTATTATTCTGTTCAATGAGGAACATTTATAATTCGACAATACGGAAGATGGCGCCACACAACACTAGGGGGCCTTCCCGCTTATTTTAATAACGCCGTATTTTTAAGGTAACAATTGCGAATTACCCCAAGGCTCTGATGAAAAATGTGCCCAAAATATGGAACTTTATACTAAATGTTTTTCGGTTTAAATTGTTTATAAAAAATTAAAATTTAAAACAAAACAATCTGATATTTTTGAATTTATAATTTTGACACTATTTTGAATATTTGTTTTGTGTAAATTATTACTGTACTGATCTTTGCAACGTAGGATATTTTTGAATTTATAATTTTGACACTATTTTGAATATTTGTTTTGTGTAAATTATTACTGTACTGATCTTTGCAACGTAGGATATTTTGAATTTATAATTTTGACAATATTTTGAATATTTGTTTTGTGTAAATTATTACTGTATTGCTCTTTGCAAAAAAAGATATACTTCAAATTATAATTTTGACACTATTTTGAATATGGTTTTTTGTATAAATGATTATTGAATTGCTTTTTGCAAAATAAGATTTTAAATATGTATTCTTTCATTAAATTATTATTGTAAAAATAATAATAATAATTATAAAAATATTTTAGGATTCGGTTGTATATATAAATCATTCTACCTATAAAACGTTTATATAAGATAATATTTAGGGTGCAATTCTGACTACAATTGATTTTTACGCAAGTAATAGGGTCTTTTAAATATAAGACCCTGGTGGATGAACCAGCAAAACGAAAGGAACTTACTATGAGCTTGGTCATCGTGTAATCCTCGGGTGTCGTTCGGAAGAGAAGGATCTGGTCGTGGGTGAGACTGAGTCGGTGAGCAGTGGACGGTGAACGGGCAGTTGTTTCTCGGGCGAAAGTGCTCCTGTCAGTGAGCGTCCGATTGGGATTCGCTTTCTTTTAAGCGTGCCCCTCCCGTTGCTCCCCCCCCCCCCCCCCAGCGAGGCACCTTCCGATTCTCTTCCCCCGAAACGAAACCGTTAACCTCGTTTTCGGCCCATTCGAACGCCTCCCTCCGAAAGGTGTATTTTCTCAGAGGCGTTGTGAGAGAGAAAAGCCAATTCGTACGAGCCAACCTTTCTAGAGAACAACTGTGTTGAACAACACTGCTTTCGAACCAATTGGTTTCTAAAACACATTTTTCGTTAGTGAAATGAAATAAAAAATATCAATACATTTTTAATCAAATAATTGTGTTCCTTCTTTTATTCATTATCAATTGAAAAATTAATTGAATATTTATTTATTTATGTATACTATTTATTTAATATAAATATAAATTATTTCAAATAATTTGTTCTTTATTTAATTAAATAATTTGTTCTTTATTCAATTAAATAATTTGTTCTTTACTTAATTAAATAATTTGTTCTTTATTTAACAAATAATTTGTTCTTTATTTAATTAAATTTGTTCTTTATTTAATTAAATAAGTTTTTCTTTATTTAATTAAATAATTGGTTCTTTATTTAATTAAATAATTTGTTCTTTATTTAATTAAATTTGTTCTTTATTTTATTAAATTTGTTCTTTATTTAATTAAATAAGTTTTTCTTTATTTAATTAAATCATTTGTTCTTTATTTAATTAAATATTTAAATTAAATAATTAATTCATAAACAAATTATTTAATTAAACGAAATTAATTAATACATTAATGTCTAATTGCTTGATAATGTGCTTGTATGCAAAATAGAATTTGATTTCATCACTTCTTGTTTGCTTTTTACACACAATCCTAAGGATTTGTGTGTATTAGTCTCACGTACAGTGTAGCCGATGCCGCCGATGCCGCCGTGTCACGCATACCTCTTCAACGGTTAGGGCTAGACGTGTCAATGATATCTCGTTCGGATGTACAGACATTGCCATTGATAGCCTTTCATAAAGTTTTCAAATCGGAGCACAAGAAGTTGGGAATTTGCCCAATTTACTATTTTCGGTGATTTCCTTTATGTGGTAGATATTTTGTTTAAAATTAAGTCCGATAACGTTAAAAAAATATTATTGGATAGGTTAGGATTCAGCGGACCTACAACTTCGGTTATATCAGTAAATATTAAATTTAAGTATTGTTTTCAGGGTAATTACGGGACCCCAATTTTCGTGGTTTTATATTTTCGCTTAAAAATCTACATATTTAAGTCCGATTTTCATGAGAGTTATATTTTTGAATAGCTGTGGTTTACATTTAACCTAGAATTGCAAATACGTTCCTTAAATTTAATTCTAAGTAAGTTTTTTTGGGCAGCGTATACGGACCCCCGCAATTTCCAACATTGTAAATCCGCGTGTTTATAGAGGTCTACGCGCCCATTTCTCTCTGGCGTTTTTCGAGGCCGTTCAGAGTGGGCCGCGCTTTCAACGTATGAACAGAAGTAACAATTAGGTATGACACTGATCAGCCTAGTCTTCGGCGTATGACCAGAAGTAACCAATAAGTTTGATCAGAAGTAACTAATAAGTGTGATCAGAAGTAACTAATAAGTGTGATCAGAAGTAAATAATAAGTGTGATCAGAAGTAACTAATAAGTGTGATCAGAAGTAACTAATAAGTGTGATCAGAAGTAACTAATAAGTGTGATCAGAAGTAACTAATAAGTGTGATCAGAAGTAACTAATAATTTACTATAAGAAATAAGTGTGACACTCAACGGCTGACTAGTAGTAACAAATAAGTGTGATCAGAAGTAAAAAATAAAAGTGACACTGATCGAAGGAATCTTCGATGCTTTCAAAGTATGACTAGAAGTAACAAATAAGTGTAAATATGTATATATGTGTGACCGTGGATATATTTTGGTTGCGATACCGGCGTTGCAGGTGGCTGTGAATAGCTCAAACAAACTTAACACATTAGAAGGATTATGTGTATTCTGACCGTCGTACGTCTTGTTTCTAATATCTGTTTCTTTAATGTATATTGTTTTTGCTACATTAACAATTTTTTCAATAATCCATTGAAATGCATTATAATAACGAAAATAGTAATCAACTAGAAGGGTGGCAAAAAGCCGTTCATGCCAAGCAGACTTGGAAATACGTTTATTTTTATTGAGAGCCACTGGCCCAAGCGGGGGGGATTTAAAATTAGGTAGGGAAAATAGGAAAATAAAAATTGGTTACGTTACTTACATAACATTTATTACCTTTAAAACAAGCAAGTATATTATAATATCACATAATCATTTGTAACGCTAGATCCCGCTCTCGTATAGGGTAGGAAAACAGAGTTTCAAAAACAGCTACAAATCAATATGTTCCAGAAATTTCCGTAAAATGTGTAATAAATATTTTTTAATTAAATTGAGAGCCCCCGTGGCCCGCAACCCCCGTTCGAATGATTTATTTTAAGAGCCCACTGATTTTTATTAAGAGCCATTGGCCCCAAGACTCCCGCTAATTCCAAGTCTGATGCCAAGCTATCAACAATATATCGCTTTATATATAAAATTTTGGCGACAAAAATACTTTTTAATTGAAATTTTGATTTGGGACTTGTATTTCAATAAGCCCAATTTTTTTCTTGGACTTTACACCTACAACGACGAAAAAATAATCCTTCGGTATCTAATGTTACAAAATAAGTATAAAAATAATATTTAAATATTTACGAGTTAAGCCTTGGTCGTAAACACCGACATTAAAATAAATTGCCCAACAAAAACTTATTTATTTAATTTAAATGAAAAATCCAATAACATACTTTATGTGATTCAAATTTCGGAGTAGTCAAAAGTAATTTTGCACCCTACCCGGCGAAAAACATTACTTTATACTTTTATTACAAAAGACACTTTAAATACTAGTCAATTTCGAAAATTTGGAAATATAACCTTTAAAGGGCCAAATAACCATTTCAAAAATTCGGCCCGAATTTAACGTAGCTCCTCCCCTTCACAACCTCGTGATAGTAGATATACCAATCGAATGCTGGCATATTTAATACCTTTTCCGCAATTCATACAATTCAGTGGCCCTTTAAAAATTTGTAAGCTAAGCCTTGGTCGTAAAAATCGGCCTCTCAAAAGTGTTAATGTGCCCAAAAAGTTAATTTTTTTCTTCAACATCGTGGATGGAATCGCCAGGTGTTGGGCAAAATGACTGGACTAAAACGTGTGGTCTCGTGCGAATATAACTTAATTTCTCAGCTTCTCGGCTTCTGTCTTAAGAGCCATTGTCTCTTCTAGCGATCTAACCATTTTTAAAACTTCGACGTGAAAAAGAGAAAATGTTTTGTGGCATTGTTTCATTTCTTTGTAATGAGAAATAAGCATTCACTGAAAGTTCCGGAAACCTAATTTTAGACGCTTTTGTGGAACGGAACGTGTTAAAATTTTAAATAGGTTGTGTTTTCCAAAATTCAATTGTTTTCTAAAATTTTGTTAATGTTTTGATTGTTTTTGTAAGTAGTGGTATATCTATATTAATAATAGTAATCAAAATACAGTTTTCAAAAAAGCCTTAATTCGTTTAAATTTTGTAGCTATTTTAAAAAAAAATCTTGGAGACTTTGTTGAATCTGCAATTAAGAAATCAAGAGAACAAACACGACTTTAAGGATTAGTGTTAGTGAACTGCTCAAATATTAAAAAATTTAATTTTTCAAACTGTTGTTAGAATAATTAAATAATTAATTGATCACAGTAATAATAATTAATTAATGTCCGGCTAGTTCATGTATAACGAGATTTTGATTTTTTTTAAATTTAGATTTTAATAAAAACAAATTTTTAATTATTTAGATTTTAGATTTTTTAATTATTTAGATTTTAGATTATTTAATTATTTAGACTTGCTTTTATTATTATTTAGATTTTAGATTTTTAATTATTTAGATTTGTTTATATTATTTAGATTTTAGATTTTTCAATGATTAGATTTTTGATTTTTTAATTAGTTAAATTTATTAATTATTTAGATTTTAGATTTCTTCAATTATTTAGATTTTAGATTTCTTCAATTATTTAGATTTTAGATTTCTTCAATTATTTAGATTTTAGATCTCTTCAATTATTTAGATGTTAGATTTCTTCAATTATTTAGATTTTAGATTTCTTCAATTATTTACATTTTAGATTTCTTCAATTATTTAGATTTTAGATCTCTTCAATTATTTAGATGTTAGATTTCTTCAATTATTTAGATTTTAGATTTCTTCAATTATTTAGATTTTAGATTTCTTTAATTATTTAGATTTTAGATTTCTTCAATTATTTAGATGTTAGATTTCTTCAATTATTTAGATTTTAGATTTCTTCAATTATTTAGATTTTAGATTTCTTTAATTATTTAGATTTTAGTTGTTCTATTAAAAAGATTTCAAATACTTATCGATAAGATTTAAAAAAAATATCTATTCGTTATTGGAATATTATTTTAAGTTTTAGTTTTGATTTCTTTTCATTGATTCCGTATTATTTCGGGGATGTCGTTTTGATAATCACCTGGCAAAACTGCGAAATTTCCAAAGTGGTTTGTGTAATTACGGGTAAGACTTCAGTGTTTTTCTTTTAAGATTATCCCGTAACGGTATTTATAAATCCAATTTTCAAAATTAATCGAGAAATTTACGCCTTTCACTGGCTTTCGCGGGTTCGAAAACTGAGCATATAAATATTTGTTAAATAGTGATTTTCCACTTGAGTAAACCACGCGCGCCCTAACACCTCCGAATCAACAAGTACACACTCTTTCTTTTGACGAATCTTACCGTAAATTTTTGTGACTGCGAAGAATTAATGTGATTTGAAATCTATTAAGTTTATAACCACTAATTAAATTAAGTTAAATTATGGTATGATAGGCAAAATGTGTTTTTGACAACAAAAAACCTTGTTTTCGTTTATATAACGTGTTTCAATTTGATCGGTCCAGGCATTTTCTGAAATCTCATTTATTCTAGAATTGTTTATTAGTAATTAAACTTTTTAAAATTTCATATAAGTCGGAAATTATTTTACAGCTTTTATAAATATATATTTTTCACCGTTTCGATAAGAATTAAAAATGTTTCGATAAGAATTAAAAAACGTTTCAATAAGAATTAAAAAATGTTTCAATAAGAATTGAAAAATGTTTCAATAAGAATTAAAAAATGTTTCGATAAGAATTAAAAAATGTTTCAATAAGAATTAAAAAATGTTTCGATAAGAATTAAAAAATGTTTCAATAAGAATTAAAAAAGTTTCGATAAGAATTAAAAAATGTTTCAATAAGAATTAAAAAATGTTTCAATAAGAATTAAAAAATGTTTCGATAAGAATTAAAAAATGTTTCAATAAGAATTAAAAAAAGTTTCGATAAGAATTAAAAAATGTTTCGATAAGAAATAAAAAAAGTTTCAATACGAATTGAAAAATGTTTCAATAAGAATTAAAAAATGTTTCAATAATAATTGAAAAATGTTTCAATAAGAATTAAAAAATGTTTCTATAAGAATTAAAAAATGTTTCAATAAGAATTAAAAAATGTTTCGATAAGAATTAAAAAATGTTTCAATAAGAATTAAAAGTTTCGATAAGAATTAAAAAAAGTTTCAATAAGAATTAAAAAATGTTTCGATAAGAATTAAAAAATGTTTCAATAAGAATTGAAAAATGTTTCAATAAGAATTAAAAAATGTTTCGATAAGAATTAAAAAATGTTTCAATAAGAATTAAAAAATGTTTCGATAAGAATTAAAAAATGTTTCAATAAGAATTAAAAAAAGTTTCGATAAGAATTAAAAAATGTTTCAATAAGAATTAAAAAATGTTTCAATAAGAATTAAAAAATGTTTCGATAAGAATTAAAAAATGTTTCAATAAGAATTAAAAAAAGTTTCGATAAGAATTAAAAAATGTTTCGATAAGAATTAAAAAAAGTTTCAATACGAATTGAAAAATGTTTCAATAAGAATTAAAAAATGTTTCAATAAGAATTAAAAAATGTTTCAATAAGAATTGAAAAATGTTTCAATAAGAATTAAAAAATGTTTCGATAAGAATTAAAAAATGTTTCGATAAGAATTAAAAAATGTTTCAATAAGAATTAAAAAATGTTTCAATAAGAATTAAAAAAAGTTTCAATAAGAATTAAAAAATGTTTCGATAAGAAATAAAAAAAGTTTCAATACGAATTGAAAAATGTTTCAATAAGAATTAAAAAATGTTTCAATAAGAATTGAAAAATGTTTCAATAAGAATTAAAAAATGTTTCCATAAGAATTAAAAAATGTTTCAATAAGAATTAAAAAAAGTTTCAATAAGAATTAAAAAATGTTTCAATAAGAATTAAAAAAAGTTTCAATAAGAATTAAAAAATGTTTCGATAAGAAATAAAAAAAGTTTCAATACGAATTGAAAAAGGTTTCAATAAGAATTAAAAAATGTTTCAATAAGAATTGAAAAATGTTTCAATAAGAATTAAAAAATGTTTCGATAAGAATTAAAAAATATTTCAATAAGAATTAAAAAATGTTTCAATAAGAATTAAAAAATGTTTCAATAAGAATTAAAAAAAGTTTCAATAAGAATTAAAAAATGTTTCGATAAGAAATAAAAAAAGTTTCAATACGAATTGAAAAATGTTTCAATAAGAATTAAAAAATGTTTCAATAAGAATTGAAAAATTTTTCAATATGAATTAAAAAATGTTTCGATAAGAATTAAAAAAAGTTTCAATAAGAATTAAAAAATGTTTCAATAAGAATTAAAAAAAGTTTCAATAAGAATTAAAAAATGTTTCGATAAGAAATAAAAAAAGTTTCAATACGAATTGAAAAAGGTTTCAATAAGAATTAAAAAAAGTTTAAATAAGAATTAAAAAATGTTTCAATAAGAATTAAAAAAAGTTTCAATAAGAATTAAAAAATGTTTCGATAAGAAATAAAAAAAGTTTCAATACGAATTGAAAAAGGTTTCAATAAGAATTAAAAAATGTTTCAATAAGAATTGAAAAATGTTTCAATAAGAATTAAAAAATGTTTCCATAAGAATTAAAAAATGTTTCAATAAGAATTAAAAAAAGTTTCAATAAGAATTAAAAAATGTTTCAATAAGAATTAAAAAAAGTTTCAATAAGAATTAAAAAATGTTTCGATAAGAAATAAAAAAAGTTTCAATACGAATTGAAAAAGGTTTCAATAAGAATTAAAAAATGTTTCAATAAGAATTGAAAAATGTTTCAATAAGAATTAAAAAATGTTTCGATAAGAATTAAAAAATATTTCAATAAGAATTAAAAAATGTTTCAATAAGAATTAAAAAATGTTTCAATAAGAATTAAAAAAAGTTTCAATAAGAATTAAAAAATGTTTCGATAAGAAATAAAAAAAGTTTCAATACGAATTGAAAAATGTTTCTATAAGAATTAAAAAATGTTTCAATAAGAATTGAAAAATTTTTCAATATGAATTAAAAAATGTTTCGATAAGAATTAAAAAAAGTTTCAATAAGAATTAAAAAATGTTTCAATAAGAATTAAAAAAAGTTTCAATAAGAATTAAAAAATGTTTCGATAAGAAATAAAAAAGTTTCAATACGAATTGAAAAAAGTTTCAATAAGAATTAAAAAAAGTTTAAATAAGAATTAAAAAATGTTTCAATAAGAATTAAAAAAAGTTTCAATAAGAATTAAAAAATGTTTCGATAAGAAATAAAAAAAGTTTCAATACGAATTGAAAAAGGTTTCAATAAGAATTAAAAAATGTTTCAATAAGAATTGAAAAATGTTTCAATAAGAATTAAAAAATGTTTCGATAAGAATTAAAAAATGTTTCGATAAGAATTAAAAAATATTTCAATAAGAATTAAAAAATGTTTCAATAAGAATTAAAAAATGTTTCAATAAGAATTAAAAAAAGTTTCAATAAGAATTAAAAAATGTTTCGATAAGAAATAAAAAAAGTTTCAATACGAATTGAAAAATGTTTCAATAAGAATTAAAAAATGTTTCAATAAGAATTGAAAAATTTTTCAATAAGAATTAAAAAATGTTTCGATAAGAATTAAAAAATGTTTCAATACGAATTAAAAAATGTTTCAATAAGAATTAAAAAATGTTTCAATAAGAATTAAAAAATGTTTCAATACGAATTGAAAAATGTTTCAATAGGAATTAAAAAAATGATTCAAAAACAAAGTTGAAGAGGCCCAGAGGGGACTCTCAAACCTAGAAAGTTGGTTTCGTCGAATAGGTCAATTTATACTAAGATATTATCTCTCGGTAAAGCAATAGAAATACTAGATGAGTTGGCAATTGGTTTTATACTCGCGATTGTAACCCCTTCATCAAGCACTTCATGTGGGTGATATGGCGAAAATCCGTATTTTATAGGTATACTTTTTGTGTCGAATCAATGTTCATTCTCAAAAGGAAGATGGGCATTTCAACAAAACAATGGCACTTGGAGTGATTTCGCCTTGACCACCAAGTGAAATTTAGACTAAACGTCTGGGCATGAGATTGTCTTAAAGAGAAAACAATTTTCTAATATCGCGTTGGCAAGCTTGTTGGACGAAATTCTCTGGCCGATTTCTAGCATCTTAATTCTAACATGACGATGCACCTGCGCATCAACTTCGTTAAGTTGTGAATTATTGACGAACAAAATGGTATATATTTTTAAATCAATCAGTCTTTTCCGAAGTGGAATTATATACGCCCTAATCTAATTAAAATAACTTCAATAATTCTACCAAACATAATTTCAGTTAAAACATCAAAACTTGTTTTTAGTCCGTCTGTATAAAACTCACATTTGACGGTATGTTTAAACTAAAATCTGCAATTAGACGTGCTACTCTATAGTTCTGTAATTTTAGCTTGGTTTATGAGATGCAATTATATCCCCCAAATGTTATGTTTCCTTTAAACAAAGTTGTTAAATATCGTACCATTAAGCGTAAAATTAATTGACCCAAGTTTTAAACATACATAAAAATTATCCAATTTAATTAAAATAAAGTCAATTGTACGAAATAAAAATTATATATAAAAAAGTAATTATTTATTGTCGGTACGCCATTTACAAAAAACTTATAATTATGGTATTCTTTATTAATTAATTTAATAATTTCTTCCCCAAAATTTCCACCGAACATGGTTACGTTTAAACAAAGTTTTAAGGATCGTAAAATTATTTGACCCAAGTTTAGAAAATACTTATCCAGCCACAAAACCAAAACTAAGCGTGTTTTATCTTTTAAAATCTCTCATTGTATTTGATGAAGAACTTGCGCATCAACAAACAAAGCGTCTTCATTAGGGTCCATTAATTTTACCGATGCCAAGGCTTGGTGTTTTACGCTCTTTCAAAACAATTAACTTGGTTTCGCGTGTTACAATATCAACGGAAATGTTTTCCCGCTGCGAATATTTGTATCGTTATAACGTGCCAAGGTAATTGCGCGGTATCTAAGAAGAAAATGAACAACCCCCTCGGGGCAGGGAAAAAACCATCCATTTTCGAGTCGAGGAAACAAAGCTCCTTTTTTGAAATAATGAAACACTTTTCCCACAAAAAACCTTTTCAGTAAATTGAAAAATGTCGCATTCTCTAAATGGATTTCAAGCGAATAGCGTCAGAAGCTGAGATATATATTATCATGAATCTATTTAACCCATGAATATTCAACTGGAATAACCTAGGTCACCTCCGATGAATGAAATTTGTACACAACACTGAGCTAGCGTGTTTAACAGGGCCGTGCAGAGGGGGGGCAGGGGGGCAAAATCCCCGGGGCCCGGGTGAAAAGGACCCACGAGGGGGGCCCGTAGCTGTAGGGCCCATCGAAGAAGCTCAAGGGGGGGGGGGTGCAAATCGAAGGGGCCCGCGAGTAAGTTTGCCCCGGGCCTCAGGATACCTCTGCACGGCCCTGAAGGCTAGTTGTGTTATCCTGGTGTTTGTTGCTCCTAGGTAGCAGCAGGAAACTATATAGGTATACACTTGGAATGTCTAAGGAAGATTTTTACGGCCGTGATGAAGTTCATAGAAAAGGGCGTGTCTTAAAGCGGGAAAAATCACGAGAAAAACTCTGGCGCCTCGCTACCCTAATTCGACGAAAACTCATTATTAAGCCTAGTCATGGTTATTATATTATTAGCTTACCTGATTATCTCTTTTATAACCATACAAATACCTGAAATTTGGTATCACTACACTTCTTTCGCGAAGAACATTATAATTACTTCAAAATATTAAGTACGATAACAAATTGAGGTTTTTAAATCCATTGTTTTATAAGCCTATTTTGCGCGGGAAGATCGCCTATTTGTTACCATGACGACGCATTCTTTTCGCGTCAAACCTCGAGCCAATGTCGTGTTACGTCTTACACTTGACGTAGTTAAGCCCCGCCTTTTTCTCGACGCGCTTTCGTATCACCGTCCCAATGGAACCTTAGACATTTCAAGTGTATAGTTTCCTGGTAGCAGTAATTTCATATTAAAAGCCCATTTAGCACTCAGCAAAATCTGCACTCTGGTGTACAACGATAGCAGTTTCCCCCCATGTTTACAAAGTGTGTTGTTTTGCAGAATATTCTTTGGACGAATCATCCACCAAACGCCCGGGGGAAAATGCGGATGAGTAGAAATTTTGCATAAGGCGATAGAAATAGAAGCACCTCCAGACTTTGCTGGCTGGTATTAGATTTTTCTCCAAGTTTGTACAGTGGGGACTCCATGTTTAACGGAACATTAAACAGAGTCAAATACTCACCAACTAATTCAATATCGAAATTTATTTCATAATAGGTAGTAGAAAAATATTTTACCTTGTTGTAAATGTGAAATTAGATGGACTACCGTACTTTTAACAAAAGCATATTTCGTAAAATAGATTCGAAACGTTTCTGAGTTGTGGCACTAAAATATCTCCTATTCAAACAAAACAATTACCAATATATTTCCAAAAGTGTTTTACTTTTGAAAAGTGGAATTCCTAACAATGGAAGTTTTAATTGGGCCGTTTGGACAGATCGATAATTGGAGGTACGAAAATAAGTTATCATTGACGACCTTCATCTCAACAAAAGCGACGCGACTCGTCGGGTATTGAACTCGGTACCAAATAGTTTGGGGACTTTTAAAATAATAATGATAATAAAAATATTAAAATAAAATAGTAAATTAATGTTAATAATATAATAGTAATATAATATTAATAAAAAATAGTAGTATAATATTAGTAAAAAATAAAATATTATAAAAAATAGTAGTATAATATTAGTAAAAAATAATATTAATAAAAATAGTAATTTAATATCAATAAAAATAATAATTTAATATTAATAAAAATAATAATTTAATATTAATAAAAATAATAATTTAATATTAATAAAAAATAGTAATATAATATTAAAAAACAATATAATATAATATAATATAATTAAAAAATAATATAATATAAAAATATAATAGTAAATAATATCATTAATAAAAATATAATAGTAAATAATATCATTAGTAAAAATATACTTGTAAATAATATCATTAATAAAAATATACTTGTAAATAATATCATTAGTAAAAATATACTTGTAAATAATATCATTAATTAAAAATATACTTGTAAATAATATCATTATTAAAATATATTAGTAAATAATATCATTAATAAAAAATATACTTCTAAATAATATCATTAATAAAAATATACTTCTAAATAATATAATTAATAAAAATATACTTCTAAATAATATCATTAATAAAAAATATTCTTCTAAATAATATCAATTATAAAAATAATATAAAAGGCTATTTTGAAGAATAGGTCCCTCTCCCATATATTTGTTTTGATTGTGCTATAATATTGTATTTTTCGCAAGGAATCTATTGCCGTTAAAATTATTTGTCGGAAATAAATACTTAAGGAGATATAGTTAATTCAAGATTATATATAATTGGCCTATTCTGCTATTTTGGGTAAAGTGTAGAATAGCTGCCCCCACCCTATTTGTTTTATATATTTTTTTTGGATGGAGGGCAAGATGGGGATTATTTTAATGTTATTTTTTTGCCGGAAATGAATATTTACAAAGATATGAATTTTTAAACATTGACCTTTTTCAGTGAATTTTCCCTAGGACGATTCTTTAAATTCCTAGATTTTAATGCGTTTTGGATAACGTGGGGCTGATGACGAAAAAGAAAAATGTGGTAATGCAAAACATTACTAACTTATTTTTTTTATTTTAGGTATTTTCGCCGTATTTCAACGCATTTAAGGGGTTTTGGCGGGGAAAATAGGTTAGGTTAGGTTAGGTTATTTATATTATTAAGTTAGTTGGATTTATATCGGGTTGCTGTCCTCTAGGTTGCGTTATAGATGGCCCATAGCTTTTTTTTAGTAGCTCGAGCGACGTTGTTTAAGTCAACATCACACAGAAGACATATAATATGACATAGTATGGTTTAAAAAAGCCTAAACAGCGTTGAAATGCGGGGAAAATTTACAACCCTTAAAAGTTAGTACTGTTTTGCATTTCAGCCTTTTTCTTTTTCGTCATCAGTTATCCAAAAAGTATTAAAATCTAGGAATTTAAAGAATCGTCCTCGTCATCAGTCCTACCTCATCCAACACGTAGACAAATCTCGAAATATGTCATATTTTCCGTTGTAAAAATTGCTGGCAAGTAACAATTTTACATTGATCATATCTTTTTAAATAATAACATGGGATTTTGGCCGATTCCAAGGGTACCCCCTGTGATGAATTTTAAAAAATTGAAAAAAATTTAAAATACCAAATTATAAAAAATTTATAAAAATTGACGAAAAAATCAAAATTGATCAAATTTTGATCAATTTGAACCAAATGGGTGAAAATGAACCGATGTGGCTTAAATTGGAAAAAATGTGAGAAAAAAATAAAAAAATGCAAACATTGAAAAAAATATTTCAAAATTGATTAAAATAATTTTTTTTTTCAAAATTTAAAAAAATATATAAAATTGAAAAAATACTGATCAAAAACAGTAGTTTCGATCAAAATTCATAGGAATTGACGGCAATTTATAAGTTGTGTAAAATTGGATTAATGTATAGATAAATTGCGATTTTTTGAAAAACAAAGTATTTATTTTGGTCAATTTGATCAAACTTGACCAAAATTGGAAAATAATAGATCTAAATTAGCCCAATTTTAAAGTTTTGTAAAAATTATATAAAAATAAACTTAATTCGACCAACTATCTCGAAATTGTTTCAAATATTTTTGTTTCAAAATGTTAATAACACTGAGAAAAATTTATCAAAATCAATAGTTTCGATCCGAAACGATCAAAATTGATAGGAATTGATGGAAATTTATTTATATAGATAAATGGCTTTTTTTTTAAATTATTTTCCAAATTTGGAAAATATTAGATCAAAATTATCACACTTTTTAAATTATCATTATTATTGATTATGTTAAGAAACAGTGTAATACAAAATTGTTTTATTCGTTGTTATTAAACGTTTCTCGGTTTTTCTAATCATTTGTTTTCTCATATTTTCCGCATGCATGGTAGTAATAGATTAATATTTATACTTAAACCTTGGAGGAATAAAACAAGTATACAGGAGTTGCGGAGAGCTGCGAAATCGGTTTCGTCAGTGACTGTGAACTCGCGCGAGACGGAGGGGTTCAAACGCGACTAGCGCCAGCTGCATACGGAATTTTGCAACTATTCTCATTTTATATCATAATTGTTTTCGCGTCGTCTGGTTTGTTTTGAAACATTTCTAAATTCTTTGCACCTTTTTCCAAAATGACTCGTATTTGTTTGGAGGAATAAAACAAACCAGACGACGCGAAAACAATGCTATAAAATGAGAATAGTTACAAAATCCCGAATGCAGTTGGCGCTAGTCGCGTTTGAACCCCTCCGAATCGCGCAAGATCACGGTCACTGACGAAACCGATTTGGCAGCTCTCCGCAACTCCTGTATACTTGTTTTATTCCTCCAAGCTTAAACCTACACGAATAGATCCGTGATCGAAGTATGTGTCAGTAGTTTGAGAGAAGGTGGGGTGGCGGAGTGGTTAGCGCTTTCGCCTCGCAGCAAGAGGGGTCGGGTTCGATCCCAACTTGTGGCACTGGGTGAAAGCTCGGAACAACTCCTTCTGCGTTGAGTTTGCAAGTTATCTCCCCACTGGCTTATGGGGTTTTACCCGAGTTCTTTGGTTTCCCCTTCCATAAAAACTTGTAGAGGTTAACGGTATTAGTTAGTTTAGAGAGCTGTTGGCTCACGTGGCATGTAGGGCTTACTACCACCCTCCTACGCATTATAACCCGGCTACCTGTTTAAAGGCATAATAAGTCGCTAGATGACTTGGGCCTAAGTTGGTGCCTTGGGTATTAGCCTAGCTGATTATAAGTTTTGAAGATTCTACTTCAACATGAAATAAATTCTCAGTTGGAATTGCGTTGGGTACCAGTCTCGGTTTTCCATTGAATATTTCGCGTCTAAAAAATGGTCACTACAAAATCGTTCTCTGATGCATTCCAGTTATCACGGTTGACGGCATTAATCCATTTAGAGAGTGTTTCGGGTTTAGAGAAGGGAAACCTATAGTTTAAAACAATTATAGGCCTACAGTGTATAAATAATATTATAAAATATTTAAAACTACTCCTACCTATGAAAAGATACGTTTGTGCCTAATTTATTACTTCGGCAATGTGAAAACGCGCAACTTTCGACCATTTTAGCACTTGCAAATATCAAACCTTTTTGCGTCTCTTTAAGGCCTACGTAGAATTCCGCGCTTGTTTTTTTTTGTTGTTTTTAGCCATCAGTAGATGTCACGAAATACGTTTTGATAATTTCGAATTGTTATTTCAGAGGGCGCTTTTCACTGAATTTATCTCACGACTGCTAGTTCTTGCTTGCATGTTTATTGTTAGGCTTAGACCATTCGCCGGGGTCTATTTTATTTCATATGTCTATTGTTTCAGCAGAGTATACATCTCTATAAGCGCAGCGCCTCTCAGTATCATTGGCGCTAGCTTGAAAGAGCGTGGCGCCACAGGTATACTTGACTAGTCGCGAATACTGTCTACTAACCATTGAGTTGAAAATAATATAGAGCCCCAGACCGGATTTTCTCCATAGGCTTTAAGCTTACCATTTAGTTGCAACGGGACTGAAAGTACGCCTGGCGCCTTCTGTTGACAGCCTTTGACAGAGCATTAATGTCTCGTGGAGTTGCATGCGTGCGCAGTCTGGCGCGAGCAGAGAATGCATTGTAGAAGGTAAATGATAAAGTTCCTTGATTTTCAGTCCCGTTGCCACTATTGGTAAGCTTAAAGCCTATGGAGAAAATCCGGTCTGGGGCTAAGAACGTTGATCAAAAGGCATCGCTTGGGCCATGATTTAATCGGTTTCAGAATAACTCCGCCCGAAAAGTCGCGTGCAGCGCGCGCTTGAACTAGAAACGGTTTTATCCTTAAGCGCGCGCCGCACACGGTTTTTTGGGCGGAGTTATTCTGTAACCGATTGCATCATGGCACCAGGCGCCAATTTGATCGTTCAACGTTCTTATACACATACTAACCGAGAAGCCCACCCTACGAGTGGGCCCTCAGCTAGTGGTGTGGTTCGAGGCACTCCGCCCCTGTAAGGCCCCTGCCCCTTTTCCCCATGCCAGAATTAACGGGGTACCCTTTCCCCCCGCAAATATAACAGAAAAACTCGGTCTTTCTCTCTCGTCCCAACCCCCCCCCCCATTAAAGCACCCTTCCCCCTTTTCCCCATGCGATAATTACCGTGGTACCCTTTTCCCCACAAAAATTACTCTAAATCGCCTTTCTATCTCTGCCTTAACCCACCTGTACCCCTGCAAACCCCCTGTATCCAATGGCAGATTTGCTCCCCTCTCATGACGAACAGAAACAAATACGCTCGTCACTGAGCCCTGATTTCCCTCTGCCCCGCGATTTTTATAGTCGAACCACCTCAATAACGAAGCGAAAGGCATTTACAGTTTCCCTCTATTCCGCGGAAGCGTGGGGGGAGAGACGTCGCTGGCGATTCGCTATCACTGCCTAATAGGCTAGTCGAACCACCACCAGTAACAAAGCGAAAGGCAGTCCTGGTTTCTCTCTGTCCTGTGCCGCCTGTGTATTCGCCCGGTTCACCGCCCCGCCTTTGGTACCCTTACTGACTAAGCAAAAACACAAAAAGGCTATAGTTGCGCCACTAACGAAGCGAAAGGCTGCAGCTTCTCTCGCCGTCCCGCGCGGTCTTTCTCTTCACAGACTAAGCAAACATTCCAGAAAGCTCGGACGTACGACGACCGACGTACCAAGATCTCCTTATATTATAGATACGTTTTTGATGCTACTAACATCGCTTCTAACCAACAACCATGGTAGAAGTGCTGCCGGAGTGCCGGTCATAATTTTTTCAAAATAGAGGCGCTTTCAACAAAGTAACTCATTTAATTTTAAACTCAATGTTAATTATAATTACCTATAAAAATGGTGGGATTCTTTTATCTATTAGAGTTTAGACTTCTAAGGTAAATTTAGCACAAGAAACGTTTGGATTAATTAAGAATTAACAATAAAATGACCTAAACAACACCACGTGATTAGTTTTAATCTTTTTGCTTAGACTTAGTGTTGAAGTTTAATACGATGAGGACTCTTTACCCGTATTATATCTACTCTACAAGAGTATCGGGAGCGTGTTTTTTTAACAATAATACGTTTTTTTAACACTGTATATATAATCGCCGGTAACTATTGTAAATTGGTTCAGTATTCACTTTCTCGTTCTCACGTAACCTTGTACATATGTAAATAAACCAGTTTCGTTTTGTTATATGCGTCGTCATCATTTGGAAGCTTTGCTATCTCCGTTGAACAACTACTTCAACAGGTTATGGGCCCAGCACGCTTCCACTGCACCACGATGAAGACGAGGATACGATTCTGATGCTGTACTACTTGGTTCTGTCGCTGATAATTGTATTGCTTCAAGTACTCAGTTTCCTGCCTGCAAGGTGGATGGTCTTCTTCGTCACGAGGTCGTAAAGTTAACTGGTCCTGAGAACTGGAGAAGCTGGAAGCGCCAGGTCGTGGATGTTCTTACTATACGTCAAGTCTACGGTATCATTACTGGTCGAATTGCTGAGCCACACGTACCTGGGTCAACAGCAACGTCCGCAGAGATGACCAAATATGACGAAGACTTAACGAAGTACGAGATCGCTTTCAGTACAGTCCGTTCAATAATTTGGTCGTCGCTGACAAGCAAGGTCCAGGATATGATCATGGATTGCGATACGCCAGGAGATATGTGGAATAAACTTCTGGAGATCTTTGAGCAAAAGTCGTCGAATCGTGGTATTTTGATTCCGGAGCGACCCAGCACATAACAAATGATGCTACAAACTTCATCAATTACAAGAAGTTCGAGAAACCAGCTAGGCTCCAGGTTGGGAATAGGGCCGAAATGCTATCAGATGGTGAAGGGGATGTCCAGATCAGTTATAGAGTCGGAAAGCGTATTGTCTAATATGTCATGCGAAATGTTTGGTACATCAAAGATCTTGCCTGCAACGTTTTCTCTCTGAAAGCAGCGGCGATGAGTCGGAATCCGAATTTCGAGTTTAAAGCCACGTCGTCATCGTGTGGTCTGTATGAAGTCCTGAAGAAAGGGCGAAGGAGACTTCGAGTTCCTGGCAAAGTCGAAAGCCTTTATCGCTTGGACGTCGTGGTTGAAAAGCGTGAAGGTTCAATATTTTTGGTTGCTGATCCAAAGAATGACAAGAAAGCAGATTTGCAAATATGGCACGAACGCTTTGGACATCAGGATCGTCGCCATGTCGCATCTACCTTGAAGAAACTCGGCTACGAAGTCATTGACCATTCCGCTGGAAAACAATGCGAAGGATGCATATTTGGAAAGATGTCTCGTCACAAGTTTGGCACTCGACTAGAAAAAGCAACGAAACCTGGCGAACGGATTCATTCAGATCTGTGGGGATCCGCTCCAATTCCTTCATTGAGTGGACATAGACACTACCTTCTATTCAAGGACGAATACACTGGCATTCGAGTCACATACTTTCTGAAACAGAAGTCAGACTTTCTTGCGAAGTGCAAGAACTATGAGCATACAGTTAAAGAACTAGTCACCGACAATGGCACTGAGTATGTTAATCAAGAATTCCGTCAAGTGACACGAGAAGTTGGTCTAAATCATCGGACGTCGATACCTTATACGCCCGAGCAGAATGGAGTGGCGGAGCGAGAAAATCGGACGATAATGGAAGCCGTCAGAGCGATGCTGTTTTCAAAGCTGGATTTACCACCAAAACTTTGGCCTGAAGCCGTCAACACTACGACGTACGCCTTGAATCAAACAGCACCTACTCGAGTTAAAGGGAGATCGCCTATCGAACTCTGAACTGGCAAGCCACAGCCATCGATAAAGCATCTTCGAGTCTTCGGTACCGAATGCTACGTATATATTCAAAAGGAGAAGAGGCGAAAGCTGTCAAGAAAAGATTTCAAGGGACTAATTGTTGGATATGAAGAACAGGGCGATGGTTATCGAGTATACGTACCTGAACTCGGCAACATCATTCGGTCTCGAGACGTGAAATTTAATCCCGAGAAATGTATAATGGAGACACTGCCTGTTGTTCTTGAGGATGTCGCTATTCAGGGAGAGCCTGATGTTGCCGAAGAGGACGCTGAGGAAGTTGATGGAACGTCATCCTCATCATCAGATGACAGCTCAGACCAGAGTTCAGTCGACGAAGATACATCCAGAGACGACGAGACTACCAGATCCGTCCGATTACCAAAAGACGTGGCCTCCATACCCGTCTCCGAAGATGGTCAGTCTACTACTGCTAAGAAACAGAATTCAGTGAGACGACAAGAACCGAGGGCCCTGTTCTCCGAGATAGAACGAAGCTGAAGCCGATTTCTTGCACGGCATGTTCACCTCCAAAAGACAAGGTGTTCTTGGTTTGCGACTTGCTACCTACGAACATCGAGGAAGCTCGCTCGTCCGTCGACCACGTGAAAAGGGATAAAGCAATGGAAGAAGAACTCGCAGCCATGAAGAAACTGGGAGTTTACCAGTTGGTCGATCTTCCGAAGGGTCAGAAAGTCGTAGGAAGCAAGTGGATTTTTCGAACGAAAATCGCAGAAGATGGAACAGTCGCCAAACACAAAGCACGACTCGTAGCAAAGGGGTTCACTCAACGAGAAGGGTTGGACTATCACGAGACATTTGCTCCAGTAACACGCTTCGACACCCTACGAATTTTTCTCAGCATCGTCGCCCAGAAGAAACTCAGCATGCGGCAATTTGACGTCAAGATGGCTTTTCTCCATGGTACTCTGGCGGAGAAGATCTACTTATGTAAACCTGAGGGGTTCGCAGATGGAAGTGTTAGAGTTTTGGTTACTGGAGAAAAGTCTTTACGGTCTGAAACAATCCCCTAGATGTTGGAATGAGAAAATTGACAAGTCTCTTCGAGATTTTGGTTTCAGACGCTCGGACGAAGATCATTGGCTCTACGTTTATTCGACTGACCATACTTGCCTGGTCCTGGTTTTGTATGTCGATGATGGGCTGGTTGCCGGAGATTCTGATAAAGCAATTGATGAGTTCTTAAAGAAATTCAGCGAGGAATTCGAAATCGTCACTGGTCCGGCAGCAACGTACCTTGGTCTCCAAATCGATGTCACGAGGGCTGGGTCAGTCTGTCTTCATCAGAGCGCTTACATTGAACGAGTCCTGGAACGTCTCAACATGGCTGAGTGTAAACCAATAAAGACACCAGCTATGGTTCCTGGTTTGAGCGCTGAAGATCAGAAACCATTCGAGTCGTCGACCTTGTACGCATCAGCAATCGGAAGCCTTCGATACGCCGCCATGGGCTCTAGACCAGACATAGAGTTCGCCGTAAATCGTGCCTCTCAGATAATGGTAAACCCGACGATCGCAGACTGGAACGCCGTCAAACGAATATGTCGCTAACTACGAGGAACGACGAATCTCGGGCTGCTATATCGATCATACGACGTCCTTTCCATAGTCCCTTATTACGATGCTGACTATGGTGGCTGCGAGAAGACCAGACGTTCTACTACTGGCCTCGGTTGTCTCATGGGCTCCACTCCGGTCACTTGGGCCAGCAGGAGACAGCAGTCAGTCAGTCTTTCAACGACCGAGTCAGAACTGATGGCAGCTACAGAGGCAGTGTGTCAGAATTTATAGCCCGGTGTACCTAGTAACAGAGACCATACCACCGGAGGCCTATCATCATAGTGCCCTACGCCAGCGTCCCCCTAGCCCGGACAGGTGACAAATCCAGCATGGGTAGCAGAACCCTACTACTGATGGTCGCACCTTTGACGCAAGCCACTCAACCCAGCAGAAGGTGCAGCAACGGGTGGACCAATCCCCACTTCGCACACAGCAGTGGGACGAAGAGTGGAGCTATAGCAACTCCAGCCGACACCCTACCTATGAAGGTAAAGAGTCAAACCCTTTGGAGAGAGCTCTTAAAGGGGAATGACGAGCACACAGCAGCCCGCATAACCCGGCACAGCTAGCACCGGAGATCCCAGTGGTAGTCCAAAAGGCCGGGAGATGGGTCCACCATGCCCTCATACGGAGGCCCACCGCCCCACAGCAGGCTACCCAATCCGCCGAGGTGACTAGTTTGCCCGGACCCTCTCCGTTAGCCTGAACCGAAGTTCAGTATCCAGCCCAAACCTGACCGAAGTCGGAGGTGGAGATAGGACCATTTGATCACAGCTAACATATCCCAGTGCGACACCGCCCTTATGGGTTACAAGAGCCGGACCCCGACTCCCCGTTAAAGCCACCAGTTATTGCACACTCTAACCCATTTAGGGCCAGCTACAGAGGCAACGAAAGACGTTGTGTGGATAAAGTCAGTCAGGGCAGTCATTGGAGTATCTTTACGAAGGGTCTTCCAGCAGAAACTTTCATTCGTCCTCGTCAGAAAATGAATCTGGTCGCACTATCCGAGCAGGGGCGGATTAACCCTTTCGGCGCCTTTAGGCACCGAAAATTTTAGCGCCCCTTGGCATTGGTCAGCTAGGAGGGGCGTATCGGTTTTTAATAACTAAATAAATATATTTTAGTTTCCCCAAACCTTTTCGGCGTTATTTTGAGTAGGGGCAAGCCAAGTACATGGACCGTGGGGCTTTTTCAGAGTTTTGGCGCCCCTAGAAAATGGCGCCCTAAGCACGTGCCTACTTTGCCTAATGGTTAATACGCCCATGTATCCGAGTCTTCATCGAGGGAGAGTGTTGAAGTTTAATACGATGAGGACTCTTTACCGGTATTATATCTACTCTACAAGGTAATCGGGAGCGTGTTTTTTTTTAACAATAATACGTTTTTTAACACTGTATATATAATCGCCGGTAACTGTTGTAAATTGGTTCAGTATTCACTTTCTCGTTCTCACGTAACCTTGTACATATGTAAATAAACCAGTTTCGTATTGTTATATGCGTCGTCATCATTTGGAAGCTTTGCTATCTCCGTTGAACAACTACTTCAACACTTAGGTTAAGAGCGTAGGAAAAAATATTAACAACATAAATAAATAGCTTATATAAGTGAGGTTTATTACCAAATTTAAGATTTCTGCCATCTGGCTTAAACTTGGGTGCTTTTTTTTTGAGATACACAAACATCGGTGTCGACCCGAGGCCTTAGACACCAGAACACACACAATAACTGATTAATCAGGGTGAGATATGTGTAACGGCCACGCCAACGGGGGGATACGTAGGGACAGGGGTGGGGACACCCGTGGCGGAAGTATCCCGACCACCCGTTGGGGGATTGGTAGTCGGCCTCACATGGCCTTCCACAAACTCTGCCCCCCGGACGCCTGGGATTACAGGAGTGAGCCACTACTCCCGGCTAAACTTGGGTGCTAGTTACATTACAAAGCTGTAGCACCAGTTTCGTTTTCTGGGAGCGCGATGCAAAGCAGAACGTCACGTTCGTTTTTTAATGCGCGCGAAAAGAGTTTAGCACTATATTCGTTTTCAAACGCTCGAAAAGAAAGGAATACTAGCCACTTTCATTTTTCAGTGAGCGATAAAAACGAAGAACGCCGCTTTCGTTTCTTTACCGAATTCGAAAAGAGACGAACCTTTATCGTTAAACAATCTTAGTTTCAAACTGCCGTAACGCGAAACAGAGTAAAATTATAATAAAATGCAAATATAAACCTTTAATACCTTCTATTTCATCCATCATCGCCCATTAATACGCGTATTTACGTACCATAAAAAGTCTGTTGATATCTATCTTAAAAATACTATAATACCATAATACACTTGTAACCAAAAGAGGGTGTAGCGATAGCTTTCGGTCTTTACGTCCCGAATATTTTTTAATGCAATTTTTTTCCAAAACAATTTCCCTTAACGAGTAAAATTTGGATGCTAGCGACATCTGTGTGTATAATATAGACTTTAAAGTGTAAGTAAACATGGCGGATGACAGTGGTGTGTACTGCGGGACATGGAAGGTAAAACATGATTTTCTTAATTATTTTTAATTGCATTAATTATTTTCTATATTAATTTGTATTGCTAATGCACCCTATATTATATTCCGAAACTTAAATATTTTGCAATTGCATTACTTTTAACGCTAGTGATATTTTGGGAAAGCTACGACCAAGGCTCAGTTTTGTTTATCTGTCATTTTATTGGCTTACAAAATATAATTCAGTCTCTAAAGATGATATCTTTGAGTGTGTGACCCCCTAGGACAGGTTCCTATTAAATAATTGTGTTGATAAATTTCATTTAGAGGGTTCAAATGTCGGAGAGTAATTCCTAAGTGCTTAAGAATTACATTCATTTTTATTTGATTAAATACTCCAAAGATGCGTTATCATTAAATTGGATCATTAGCCCTTGAATGGTTTTAAATGGCATTCAGGGGGAATCTATGGATCACATTTTATAGTTAAAGACTGCGTCTGCACCCGCATTCCTGCTGGGTAACCTAAATGTCAGATGGGACTGAGAGCTAGATAACACCTGGGTTTGAGGTATAGGAGCAGTGAAAGTGGTGCATGACTGCATGTGTATGCACAAATGCAATTTTATCTATAATAAATGATCCTTATCTGCATCACGACTTGAGTTGCCCTTTAATGCTTAAGAAGGAAATAGTGCATTTTTTGAATGTCAAGTCTTTTGCGCAATATATCAGTTTCTAAATTGCTACAGCTTAATCTATTTTGGGTAAAAGTTTGCTCAAAGATTTAATTATACCACTTATCATGGGCACCTAAAAATGTTTAATATGTATAGTTCATTTTTTTGTATTTTGGTTAAAATAGTTCTGCTAGGTTTAGGTTGTTATTAACAGATTGAAATTGTTTGCTAATGAGTTATATGACACTACTCAAGGTTAGTTAGGTTCTTCATGCAAAAATCAATTAAAGTAAATTTTCCAAAATATTATAGATTGTGTTTCTGTGGGTTTACCTAATCACTTTTGCCACCACACTGTGTCCACCCACTTTTGAATACTGTTCTTCAGAACTAATTAAGTGGTGACTGTGATGTAATCTAATAGCAAAGCAAAATTATTGTAATTGTTTTTAAATTTTGGTATATAATAATAATCAGCTAGGCTAATAATACCCAAGGCACCACCTTAGGAACAAGTCATTGAGTGATTTTTAAAGCCTTTAAACAGGTGGCCAGCGTAGGAGGGTGGTGGCAAGCCCTTCATGGCGGGCGAGTTAATAGCTCCCTATCTTGATTATAAAAGACTTCATTTAAGTTCATTACTATTTTCGTGGTCATCCCTAACCCTGCTAGTTTTGTTGACTACTTTGGTATAGTTCTGTTTATTTCAAGCCCTGTTTTTAATACGATGTTTATGAGCTTAGAGCTAATTTCAGTTTATTCATGGTGTGGTGTCGTGCTTAGTGTTTGAGGTTTGATGATCTAGTCTCTCTACAACAAGAATTAGATGAATTCCAAATTGAAAATATTGTTAACCCTAAGATTTTAAGTTCACTCTATTTGCAAATGAATACCATCACATGAACTATATTAACTCTCCCTCCCTTTCATATTCCTGAGTGTGAAGAGGGAAATTAATGAATTTTAGAGAAAGGGGAGTTAAATGCTGAACAAAATGAGATGTATGATGAATTTGCCATTTATATTAGCACCATTGTTATTCATTAACTTTTGACAGTACTGCAAATGCAAAATATTTAAATTTTATATATTTTTTCAAAATATTGGTAGTTATTAAGTTATTCAGCTTCGTAGTGGCATTTTTTTTTAAATGCCAAATTTGGAAAAACATTTTACTCATCAAAATACAAATAAAATGAATAAAATTATGGTCAGGAGCAGAGTAGCTCTTCCTTCTTAGACATACTGCTTATCTCAATTCAAATACAATGAGTTTTGTGAATCAAATTAATTAATTGCTAGTACAGAGTAGCTGTTCTTTCAAGCTAGAGCATGAGTTGATAAAATACTTAGTATATAGTACTTCTTCACAACATTTACCATGGCCGAATTTACCCCTCTCTCAAAAACTTGTTTCTACCTTCTCCAGTCACTCTAACCCGCAGTCATCATGCCAAACTAAAGAAACCACACGTGAAAACGTTGGTCAGAGGCATTAACTTTGTAGTATGCGTTATCAATGATTGGAATAATTTACCATGTGATTACATTGTACTAACAACGTCTGCCACTTTTCGCCGAAATAACATGTCCTGGTTTAAGACATCGATATTCTAGATTCCTAGACTGTTATACCTCTCATGACTGGCTTTCATTTATTTTTTACATGGTGTGGCTACATACAATTAAGTAAATTGTGACTTAGAAGCATTTCTGTATATAATATACATAATATACATGTAACTTATGAAATAAATAAATTGCATGAATAATCTGAAAAATTAAGTCCAAAAAGGAAATAGATTATTAGTGTCTCAATTTGTTGGTTAATACGGAGATGGAACACTCAATTACCCAGAAGCAGGTTCTAATTATTTACAGTTCTCAGAGTTTAACCCTTGATGACATAGGTTTGTGTTATTTTAAAGTAACGAAAGCATTTATGCTAAATGCTAACACACAATTAGTTTCCTTTGGCTTTCATGCATGTTAGTTTCAACCTGCATAATCTAGTTAGAAGTTTCATTTAAACCAAGGAATACCTTTGCGTATTGTTCCTTACCAGAGTGACTGAGAAAAATCATATCACTTCGGGCAGGAATCGAACCTACGACCTTTGGGTTACCCTCCCAACGCTACTACCATTGGACTACCGAGGCCACGAATAATCAGGCCTCGGACATCCAATTTAAGAATGACTCTTATCTGGTTCACATTATTGACGGGATACATATAACCCCTGTGTTGACGGTACCGTAGCTTTTTACGTCAACTAATTTATAACAGGTCCTTGATAGCCTGTAGTCATAACATTGAGAATTTATTTTTATTATTACGCAGGAATTAATACAATAATCTAGGTTTTGCACTTTTCACTGAATGGTTACATGGATAGTGTCTAGGGTATGCCCATTAAAATAAAATGTTGCTGATTATATTGTGATTCAGTTGGACACTGAAATGGAAGTAACTATTTTGGACGTTTAAACGTACTTACTAGTTAAATTTAAGTGTTTTTCGTCTTAACTAGGACTTCTGTCTACTTTTATAACTTAAATAAGTTGATGTATGCCAATATTATATCTTCTGTATAAAATATGATCAAAAGTTACTGTAGTTTCAGTAATTATTATACTTTGAGCAACTAGCTTCTAAAGTCTAATAATAATAAAAATAATTATTATCAGCTAGGCCCAAGTCGTCTAGCGACTTTTATTGTCTTGAACTTCATAAATGTTGCTTTGAAAATTTTTAATTTTATTTTGAATTTCTAGTTATATTATTGCATAAATTAAATAGCTTGTGGGGGAAGGGTCTAATTACACTAGTAAAACTTAATTTTACATATAGTCTCTTCTAGTGCTTTGACAATTTTAAATTCAATCATTAATTAGTTATAGCATGCCCTTACCAAAAAATAAGTGGTCTTGTAACTTTTTAAGTTGGTTTTAAGTTGGTATTTGGAACAAATGCCAACTAAATACCAACTAAAAACCTACTTAAAAACCACTTTACACCAACTTAAAACCAACTAAAAGCATTCTTAATAAAGACCACTTAAAACCAACTTAAAACTTACTTAAAAAGACCTCTTAATAAAGCCACCTTATAACCTACTTAAAAATTATAAGTAATTATCTGACCACTAAAAACCAACTTAAAACCAACTTCAAAAAATGAGTATTTTCCAGCCAACTTAAAAACAACTTAAAAACAACTTATTACCTCTTTAAATAGTTTATTAAAATATGTTGGCAACTTGAACCTACTTAAAACCAACTTAAAACCAACTTAAATGTGAAAACCTACTAAATACCAACTAAAAACCAACTTAAAACCAACTTAAATGTGAAAACCAACTAAATACCAACTTATTTTTTGGTAAGGGTGAAGCCAAGCAGTTAATTAATTTGGATTTTTTCAATTAGATTGTAAAGTGTATGTCCTTAGCTGATCGTGGATCAAGTGATGCCTCTGATATTGAAGGGTAATTTATTTACTTTTGTATCAAAACTTATTAATTTTATTTTGGGCTACTGTAAATTTTTTTTGGTATATTTCTTTTACAGAACCGAATTCAAATTGGATGAAAGTGGAGATGTTACGTGGCGAGTTACTGAAAATGCAGAAACGAACCCAATTTTTAACTGTGAAATTTACGAAGTATATGTTATTGATATTTCTCATTTAGTATAATACTTTCAAGTGTCTTCCTGATCGTTATTTATGAACATAATATGTTACACTTTGACAACAATTTCAATTTTGTACATTGTATTTGTTTGGGCCAAATGTTTAGGTTGTAAAAACTATAGCTCAAAAAATCAGGAAATTTATGCTTTCGAAACCAGCTGCCAGAAAACTCATTACCGCTTCAATTCCTGACAATATTTCTATTTTTTCCAGGTATTTCATGGTAATCCGAATTTTCTCAAGTTTTTTGGAGCTGCAACTGGTCATGTGATCGAGTTTATGGTAATTGTAAATTATTGTTTTCATGTAACTTATGAAAAAAGTCATTTTAAACGAGTTAATTGAAAACTCGTCCAATGACCACTTAGTTTTGAATCAATAAACTAGTCCAAGCAGTTAAAGTTGTTTTGCGCAATGACTAACTCGGCAATAACCCGTGAACTCCTATTGCATAAAATTTGCTATTCTCATTAGTTTGTAAAATTTGTAGATTTTTTATACTTGTTCATTAGCATTAGCAAAATACACTTTAGTGCCCATGGAAAAACATGATTTAAATAACAAGTTTATAAAGTTTAATTAAATTACTGCCGTAAAACCATCTATGAGCTATAGCCTGCATAATTTAATAGATTATAACCCCAACCCCTTTTTCTTGTATTAATGCAACACTAGACAAATTATCCTTTTAATTCAATAATATTTTGGCTTCTGACAATATTTTACTTAGAGAAACAATTGTTTTTTTCCTCAACTTAGGTTGATTTACCTAAGGAAGATTGTTTTGAGTTGACATACCAAGGCTGGTTCATTTTACAATGTGAAAAGGTTTCAAACAACGAAACCAAACATGATCATCCGTTTTCTTTCCTGTGTGCCTTAGAAGAAGGTTATTTCTCAGATATTACTATAACTGCGGATAACGGAAAAGAGGTTTGATATTTTTAAGTTGTTTTTCGGGTGTTGCATTGTTTTTCTTGACAGGTATTGAGGGTATTTTTAAATACTGTTATTCATACGAGACCGTGGAATCGCTCATGAGTGCACAGAAATATCCTTAGTGGTAAAATTTGAACTTCCTTCGCAGTTTTTGATGATTTGTTGGATTTGCTCCGTAAATTCTTGTAGCGTCTTAGGCACATGTCATAGCTAGGCCGCGCCTGAAACCAGCCGCCATGACATTCTACGTGAAGTAAACAAGGCAAAACCCTATTTAATCCAGTTTGGTAAATAATCGCATGACCACTATTTATGGGCTTCCGAATATCTTGTCAACTCATTACCATGGCAACCTATGAATCGAAATACCACAATCTTTATGAAATTAAAAGATTTTAGTTATATTGAAATAAATTTTAAAGCTTGATATCTAATTGAAAATTCGTCTCAAAATATGAAAATCAGTTTGAAAAACTGAAATTTGACTTGAAAACTGTATTTGAAAATCTAAAAATGAAATTCAAGATTTCCAAAATCATCTTAAGATTAAAAAATTAAGTACAAATAATTTCGGATCATTTTTATTCATCTTTATTCTTGTAAAAAGGTTTCACTAACCACTTTTCACCAGAATGTGAAAAGTGCTACACACTTAATAAGTTAAAACGTATTTACAAATGAGTCCTTCACACTTAAAAACCAACAAAAAAAGCAAAAGGATAATAAATTAAAAGCTAGTACAGGATTTCATATAAAGTATTGTATGCATTGCAATGATTGCATTCAATGGACAAAAAAGAAATTTACCTGAACCATATCATATAATGATTTTTAGTTTTACATAAACTATTGTTTCCATGATACCCTTTTGTAAATCAGCGTACAAATACCGAAAAGGATATCACAATAAAAAGCTTTTATTATTAGTATTATTTGGTTATCCTCTTATGTATTTGGTGGCGTTTTGACTGAGAGAAGCCAAGTTATTACTAAGCAAATTAATCTATGAGATGACACCATTGAAGTGTTCTACTTTTGTAGACATAGTAAATTGTCTCTTGATTTTTGTTTGTGAAATGGTAGATTTTAGTGAAACCTTGATTTCAAGTTGAATCAGTGACCTGCAATATTTTAAGTCAGTCTTGGTTCGTGGTACCTTATTTTTAGCAACAATTAATGATAATAGTAAAGATAATACCATCTTCTTAACTATAGTTTAGTATTTGGATTCATACACGTGGCTCAGCACCTTGAACCATACTTCCCGTAATACGCTCCAACATTATAGGGAAATATGAGCTGGGTCATGTGCTTGTATCTTTCTCTAATTATTCGCGACATATCAATGAAATTAACAACTATAGAGTAAATTTTCCATGATGGCCTTCGGTTATGTTGATCATTCATGATGAAATATGGGATTAATTATTTCTTAACTTCAACCAAACAATAGTGAATGTGTTCTTCAATATCTCTTTGTGCAGTTTAAAGCTCATACAGTTATTTTGAACTTTGGAAATCCTGAAGTTGATTGGAATGCAAAGCCAACACCAATGGATGGCCTTTCAGCTGATGTTATACAAACACTTCTTCATTACTTGTACAGTGAATGTTTACCTGAATCTTTAAAAGACGAAACTGCTCGCAAATGTTTGTTAGCTTCTAAAAGAATACCGGGGTTTGAAAAGTTTAATGAGTTATGTGAATTCTTCCTTAAAAACACTGCCCTTAAACAATGTAAGCCTTTCTCTCAAATTTCACTTTTTGACTGAGTGAGTGACGTTTACTTTCAATAGTTTAATTTTGTTTGAAATGATAACTGATGTAATTTTGTGTCAAAATGCTTTGAAATGTTCAACATTAAGAATTATAGCGTTTTCCATTTTATTGCTCAAGATTAGCTCTGAATCTGTCTCTGACGTCATAGGTCTCGCCCCAATTGACTAGAGTAAAACCGCAAATGGAACATTCCATGAACATATTCCTGCACTTTGTTGTTTTTCGTCTGCAAGTAATTTGAATTTTCGTGTCTTTTCTGCCATTTTGCCAAAAAATCTAAAAGGAACATGCCAAAATGTGCTCCGATCTCGATCTTGATCCGTTGATCTGTTGAAATTGGCAGAACAGTTTTGGGCGAACTCGGAGCTTCCAAGAGTGGGAAATGGAACACCCGAAACTTGATCGGAGCAGATCCAAGCACGCTAATGAAACATAAAATGTTGATCAGAGCGATCTAGAGCAGTCAAATGGAAAACGCTATTAGACTCACTAATAATTAGGCAATTAAAGTCACACACTAAATGTTGTTGTAAACTTCAGCTCACTCAGCCTTATTGTTGCGTTGCAGAAATCAATTAATCTTACAAATGTAATGGTTTTTATAGTAATTATAGGACTTGTTACTGATATGCACAATCGTGGAAATCGCATAATCGATTTCTTCAGTGGGAAAACTTGTGAGGAAGATGAAAACCCAGACATTGGTCTCACAAATTCAATAAGTAATGGTCCATTAGCCAATGGAGATGGGGATAATTTGGCAGCCAATCCTGCAAAACTCTGTTACATAATTAAACAGGCCTTGCGGGAAGGTGCTATTAGTAAGTAGATATTATTTCTGACTTAAAATTTATTTGTTCATTTCATAAGTATATACTTAATTTTCTAGCTGGTATCAAACTAGTCATGTTGTGTGATATTTTTTCCCGGAAAGAAAATGAGCTTTCACTAGAAGAAAGGGCTGAAATTATGAAGTATTGTAAATCGAGGTAACTATTTGTTGACATTTGATTTTCAATGTAATTTTTGGTGGAACACTTAATTTTTTTCAACTTGTTTATACGAGTAAAGTCAGTAAGCGTATAAAACAGCAGTGTGTCAGAACCTGGAAGAACATTATGTGGCCAGCCATGATGATTATTCTTTGCTGACTTTAAAAGATAAAAAATATTTTGATTTCCAGAACAATTAAGAAATGCATGTCTAGGGTCAGATCTCAAGCTGGTTGGAGTTAATCGCTTTCTCTACAGTTTATTAGTTAAATAAACGGCAAACCGATTATCCTATAATTCAGTGTAGTAAACTAAGAGAATAATATATTAATATTGTGCAGCTCACTGACTGGAGTTAATGGTTTTCTCTACATTTTATTAGTTGAATAAACTTTGACAGTACTATTACTGGATTTTACTACTAAATGAAAGCCCATGCTTAGGGCATATTTATCTCACTTTATTTTTCTTTGGAAGAGTCGATGCTTGATTTAAAGACAAATTGATTCATTGACCTAAATCATTAGGAGATTGGGTGGAGTGATTAACAATAAGAAATAATTAATATTTTCCTCATATGCAGCTGTTTTATAAAATACACTAGCAAAAATATGGCCACTAACACTTGTAATTCCTACCATTATGGATTCTTGACCGTTGCAAGAGTACACTGATTCATATTATAAATAATGTAAAGGAAATGAAGCTATTCATTATGGTTCCATTATTTATGGTCATGTTCCCTCAATTCGTTGAACTTACAGACTAAAACCAGTACATATCATTCGCAGTGATCTAGTGGAAAGAACTTTTCGTTGTTGAGAAATTCTAAAACCACCAACAGATTCCTAAAATTTCAAACATTCGACCTTTCATCTTTTCAAGTTATTTCCAGATCATTTTAATTGCTAAATCATTAAATTGGAAAACATTCAAATTATATCAAGTACAGCCCTTAAACCTTTGGCTCTTGGGAAGAGTGGTAGGCAAGCCAACACCAGGATTAGCAACAGCAGCCAGAGATAAAGTTGAACAGCCAATAAGAGTTGGACAGTAATGACAGCCAATAATTATCAATAATAATAATCAGCACCACCCTAGGCCCTTTTATTGTTTTTAATTTAGGTGACTGCAATGGGAAGCCCTTCATGCCACGCGAGCCAACAGCTCCTACAATTACCATTACCACTTACTAGTGTTGTAAATTACGGAAAATTTTCCTCAAATTGGGAAAATAAAAAATTGAAACATAAATTACTTTTTAATGGTTTTTAATGTTTTTAACTTTTTATCGATAAAAAATGTCTAATATCAGTAAACATACTAAAAAACATTAATAGTGTTACATTGTTAACCAGTTTAAACTAGTCCAGAGGTTTAGTTTTACTTTTAGATTAGAAAAAATGAGGCGAAAATGCTGCTTTATTTAAATTTGCAAACAATATATTAGACTAATCATGGAGTGATAACTTTTTTATTTTTTTCGGAAAAATACGGAAAATTTTCCGGAAAAAGGCATCAGTCATTTTCCGGAAGATTTTCTGAGTGGGAAATTTTCCGCACAAAATTTTCCTACTTACAACACTACCACTTACCTCTACAATTTTTTTGGAAAGGGGAAATGTTAATTATGTAAATTATAATAATTTTCATTAACCTAATTATAATCTAATTTCTGTAAATTCCTCTGTAGATTACCACATTTTTTAAATCAACTGCACAAACTGCTAGAAGTGATAAAACAATCATTCAGTAACTTGTCTGATAGAGAGTGGTTGGAAATTGCCTCGTATCTTGAGCCCGAAGTAAGTTGACTTTTTTTCTATAAATTTATAAATTTGCTTCTGGGATAAAAAAATTAAGGTTAACAGAGAAAATGTAGCCTTGACCATAGCCTCTTTATTTCTAAAGATATTTTCCACCTACATTAAAAGAGCCAGCCAGTGATTGTATCCTTTACAGAGAGAATGGGGGAAAGGCAGAGAATAGCGAGATGAACTGGGTGTTAGACTACGAGCATTGATAATTTGCATTTCCAAGTTTTAATTTCTTTATAAACGTATATTATCAAAGAAATTTTTTCCCTAAAAACCTAAGAACCAAGGAAATCTGTGGTCATGGTTTGATACTAATCCCCCGCAAATATCACATGGATGTTGCAAATATTGTTTTTGTTAACTAATTAACTGGAAATGAATACAATCAAATAAATAATATAAATAGATTTAATTGTTAGAACATTATATTTACAATGTATTAAATTATAACGTTAATACTGAGCTGAGGAGGGAACAGCCTTACTGACCCACGTCAAACAAGCAACTAACTTTCAGACTGCAAAGGCACAATACATAATAACTATTATACCTAACTACGGCAACATTAGTATACACAGCACTTCACCACATCATTAGTAATCATTCCATAAGGTTAATGTCATTAGTTCTAGTTACATGGTAAAGTCCAAAAAGTCCAATTATAACAGTTTTATTGAATCCTGGAATTTTTTAACACTTTTAAAATGTAATTTAATATAATGTATATAATAATGTAATATAATAATAGTACATATATTATTACTATAGTATTACGTATGCAAAATACTTTTCATAATCTGTCAAAATAAAATTTTGATTTTTATGTTAAAAAAATGTTTACACAGTAGATCCTAGATTTGAACCTGGGAAATTCTCTTATAAGAGAAAGATCATAAGTTTAGCAAACCTCCATCTGTATATGAAATTTAGTTTGTGACAATACTGAAATGTATAAGAGCATGGCAGCAGGAGCCAATATTGCCATTTGGTTCAAGGTTCTTACTGACCTAAATATTTTGTTGATAGTATAAAAAATAAATATGCTAGAAGTTCTATTGCGTTAGTCTAAGCTGTTATAAACAATAGTTTGAAATTTAAACGCTTTACATTATATTGTAAAAATTTTACTGGTGTTTTATGATGCAAATTGTAATATTTATTATAGTTTGAAGCAACTGTAAGTTCAATGTCACAGTTCACTATGGAAGTGAAAGTGGCAGTAGAACAAATTATAAATCTTTCTAATGTGAATATGGGTTCTGAGAAGAGTTTCGGTTCTTCGTCCTCATTAAACCACTCTCAAAGAGGAAAGATTAGTGATCAATTTAGCAGGGCATTAAAAAAGGTATTTTTTTTATATGCATCATGAAATTTTTCCATTTTTAAATTTTTTCTTTTGCTTAGGCGCTACATTGCAGGGAATTGTTGAACTTAAGAAGCTTTCATGGCAATGTTATAAATATCTTTTCTCAGTTAGTTTATCGAAAGTAAGTTTCTTTTTGTGTTTTATGTAACCCTAAACTCAATTGTAACGTTATCTAGAGATCGGTTTGAACGCCAAACGTCTTATGAGAAGATAAGATATATGGCGAAAAATTTTGAAGAAGTTATCGAAGAGGTACGTGTTGATCTTGCTGTGTTATCTAGCATGATTAATATTGCTGATATTGCATGTCTAAATGCATGATTCATTACAATAGGTAGTTTTGATCACAAACTTTAAAGGGTTCTGTCAGTTTTGTTAGTGGGAAAACACGTATAAGGAGAGGGAACGAAGAAAAAATAATTTCACCTAGTTTGAACTACCATTTTTATGTGAGTGGGGAGGTATTGGGAATGAAATTCTGATTGACAGCTCACAGTGAATGCGTGTTTATCCTCTCAAGTGACTGTTGGTGCCCCTTAAGCTTTCTTCTAAAACTTAGTTCATAAAACTCTGTTAATCAGTAGAATTGAATTACTACCAAGGTTAGCAAGATGGTATCCCGGATGTTTTAGACCATCTGGGTAAAGTCCATATTTTGAAAAATTAATCATGATATTTTCCTTAAGTAAATTTACATTTTAGGAAGGACTATTGCCATTAGTATTTAAGTGCCTTATAACTAATAAAAAAGATAGACAAAAAACAAGATAATTTTTAACTTATCTAATAAATGATTACAAAGGTACTTTTTATAAAACTGAATTTTCATGTTATTTAAACATGTAACATCAGCTGTCATTGTAAATTCTTAATTCATGTTGTTTTAAATGACTGGGTCAAACTGTAGACCCTTTAGGGCTTAGGTCGTATGTAAGTTATACGAAGAGAAAATTAATTAGGTGCGATCTTATCAACCTCTTTTTCTAATATAAGGCCTTGAGAATGAAGTAGACGTAAATTTGGGCTTCGTGAGAGCCAATATTTCATTCAAATTTGTTTGCGTGAGGTTGGGTCTAGCCCAACCTAGCACTTCGACCAGATGTCCATTGTGCAGCCCCAACCTTTTAGACCTGGAAAACAACAGTGTTAGAAACAAAGAGCAAAATCTGCTTTTCTGAGGTATCCAACCTGCGCATACCAAGATGCTCAAACGGTTGAGCCACATAAAAATCAGACACGAGAGGAAGTTTCCTCCTCTGCAAGGCACGCCCTGCCCATAGGACTTTCACTGATGCCAATCAGATACAGATGTCAGTTTAGCTGGCAGTGACCTAGGAGTAGGCCCGTAACCAACCTGATACTGCTGTTAGAGAGCGAGAGCAATTCAGTTGCTCTTTTCTTAGAAGGCCCCGGGATAAACTCCTTTGCTTATCAAAGCAGGACATCTCTCTCAACCATAGTGCCATGCACATGGCTGGGAACGAGGCCATTGGGTATAGGAATAGCAGTTTCAGCACCCTCCTTGGCCAGTGGTCTGCCCTTTCATTGCCATGATGCCCCTTATGACTAGGCACTCAATAGAGTTGAGTCCTATTATGCTTGCCCAGTTCTGAAAGGAGATCCAAACAGCTAAGAATGAGCTTAGAAGTGATATGTAACTGACTAAGAGCCTAAAGGGCTGCCTGGCTGTCCGAAAAATCTGAACAGTCTTTCCCTGATACTTCTTAAGACAGAAGTCTACACAGAAGCAAATGGTAGATATCTCAGCCTGAAAATCCTTGGCAAAAACACCAAGGCTTTCAAAAAAGCCAAACTTCTTAGTTTGACAGTAAACCCCAGCTCCCACCCCTGAGTGAGTCTTGGATTTATCCGTGAACCAAACATTTTCACGTTTATTTCCAAAAACTGTTTTGCTATTCCAGTCTAAACGACTTGGAAAGTAAACTCTAAACAGCTACTCAAAGTGTAACTTTGCAGCCATCTTGTCAGAACCCATCAACAAGATTGGTAATTGACTAAAGCCCTTTCCACACTAGCTTCTTTTGTATCGCGGGACGAAACCGGAATAGTTGGATCGCGTCCAGACTGAAGTTTAAAACAGTTCCGATAACGTGATCAGTTCACTTCGTCGTAGTGTGAACAGAACTAGCTCACTTAATTATCAAACCGCGATCGGCACGGCTAGAAAATGTTCGGCGTAAAGAATGCAATTTTATTACTACTAATGTTTTTGAAGTACTGTATACGTAATAGACATAACAGATTTTTTATTTAAATAACAAAAGAAAGAGAAAATATAGAATCGAAAAATTAGGTCCACTATTTAGGAATGCCCATTGGTTGTTGTCGACTGCATCTCTATACTCTTTCTTTAATTTTATCGCGGCACTGAATATAGGTTCTCTCGTATCCATTCTTATTCGTGGGTTATTAAAAAATTGTTGTAATATTTAAAAAAAATATCTCTATAACTGATATTTATTTTAGATAAACGTTCACCTTCATACTGTATATTGATAGTCAAAATAACAAGCACCAACGAAAATGCTTCACGTATTATCACGTGTGTAGTCTATTGTGTATAGTATGTTAATTTGTTGACTTATGTCATGACCCTTTCAAGGGAAGGGTCGTCTGCTAAAACGGCTTCGTTATGTTTTTTATATTTTTGAGACGATAAATTTTATTGTATCACGTTGTTCTACAAAAGATGCCTCATTGTCATTGATTGCATTTTAAGCCTAAATGGATACTTAACAAAGATTAAGAGTCTCTGCTTTTGAAATGAGCTTAACATAAGTAAAAAGAAATGGCATCAAGCAAGAATGAAGAGTTATTTTGTTTCCCAAAACTCGACGGAACGAATTACGCCGATTGGAAAGTGGATGTCAAGATGGCCTTAGCTACAAAGGGCTTAGGGAAATATATCGATTCCAATACCACTGTACCAACGGATGCAACTTTATTAGAAGCCTTTAATGAGAAGAAAACGAGAACTTTGGGTTTCCTTTACTTAACATTATCACGAGATATACGCCGTTTACTGAGCTCAACAACCGATTCTGTGATAGCCTGGGACCTGCTAAAAACCACTTATGAACCATCCTCAAGAGCAAGGCTCGCCATGTTACGGAAAACTTTCATCGCATGTAAACCAGAACCTGGGGAGAGGGTTGAATGTTTTCTCAATAGAGTTCAAGAAGCATCAACGGCTCTGGCCGAAGCAGGAGCTACAGTCCCTGACAGTGAAATATCATTTCAAATGATTGGCGAATTACCTGCAGAATGTTGGCTTATTAATTGAAATCAGCAGTAAAACACAAAGGCATTCATAAAACTATAAACTATTTATTATTATTAAGTAAAAGATCAAGGAAAAGTTAAACACCTTATTAACATCATGGCTATTAGCGGAGTGAGAGTTGGAGAGTTAAAAAAATAACAGTGCAGTGTTGCCTAGCGGTTTAGTTCTAAACAATTCAGTTCAGTTCAGTTAATATCAAGAGGAACTAGTTAATATATGATAAAGCAAACATGAACTACTAACACTCCCCCTCTTTATCATAATATATTAATGGGCAATCAAATACACACATGAATAAACTAATTATCAATATTTAGCTTTTGGCAACAATTATCAAACAGTGTTTTACTCAAAAATTTTGTAAAGATATCAGCTACATTAGTTTTAGAAGGAGTGAATTTAAGTTTAAACCGATCATTATTCAACTCATCGCGTACAAAATGATACCTAATGTCAATATGCTTTGATCTCTGGTTTTCAATTGTATCATTCGCAAAGGATATAGCAGATTGATTATCACAATAAATTAAAGGGGTCGGTAAGTTAATATCAAAGTTTTTAAATTCGTGAATTATTGGAGTTAACCATAATAATTCCTTCACTGCTTCGGAAAGTCCCACGTATTCGGCTTCCATTGTTGAAAGAGACACAGACTTTTGTTTTAAGGACCTCCAGGTCACTGCTGAATTTCCTACAAAGGTGACGTAACCGCATGTGGACTTTCTATTGTCGCGGTTAGCTGCCCAATCACTGTCGCAAAACATGGTTAAGTCTATTCTCGGGCCGGATGGACGATATACTAGACCTTGATTTGAGGTATACAATACATATCTGGCCAAGTGGCATAAATAATACCAATGATTTAAACCGGGATTACTGTTATACTGAGAAAGTGCCACCACTGAGAACAGAATGTCCGGCCTCGTACCCTGGGCTATTATTATTATTATTATTGATGAAGGGGTGAAGGGCTTTGGGAATGCCCTTTCGCGCACGTCGACCAGAGGTCCATTGTGCAAAACCCGAACCTTAAGACTTAAAAAGTCCAATATCCGACACAAAGCGGAGAATCCTCTTGGCCGGCATATTATAGAAATCAGAAGTTTCCAGTTGATGCATACCAAGATGCTCGAATCTTTGGGCCGCGTAGTAATCGCACCTACAAAGCACATGAGAGGCGGTTTCCTCCTCAGCCTGACATGCCCTACAGATTGGATCATCACTGATTCCAATCAGGTGAAGATGTCTGTTAAGGAGACAGTGACCTGTTAGTAGGCCAATGACCAACCTGATATTAGATTTGGAAAGCGAGAGCAGCTCCTTAGCTCTCTGCCTAGAGGGGCCCGAGATAAACTCTTTAGCCTGCCTTTGGCCATCCATCTCAAGCCAAAGCTTGAGTTGACGGTCAGTCATGGAGTTAGAGATAAGGCCGCGAACTATGCTAGAGGGGATAGGAACGGCAGGTTCAGGACCAAAGAACCCAGCCTCTGCCCCCTTCTTGGCTAAGACATCGGCCCTCTCATTACCATAGTACCCCCGATGGCCAGGAACCCAATAGAGCTGAACTTTATTATTGGTGCCTAGCTCCGAGAGGAGGTTCAAACAGCTGTAAACCAGTTTTGAAGAGACCTGAAACTGGTTGAGAGCCTTGAGGGCTGCTTGACTATCCGAATAAATTTGGATAACCTTGCCATGAAGCTTCTTCTTAAGACAAAAATCAACACAGAAGCAGATAGCGGCAATTTCCGCCTGGAAAACACTAGCATAGACACCAAGGCTTTCAAAGAAGCCGAGATTGCTAGTAAGGCAATACATCCCCGAACCTGAGCCAGAGCGGGTCTTAGACCCATCGGTAAACCAGACGATTTCTCCTCTGGCCCCGAGGGTACTATGATTGGCCCACTCTGTACGGCTCGGAAAATAAGTATTGAAGGACTTACTAAAATGCAGCTTCGTAGTCATCAAATCAGAACCCATGAGATATACAGGTAACTGACATGAAATTTCCCGAAAGATCTTGGTGTGGCTATTATCCCAAGTATTCGCCTTCCACCAACCATTCTGGTTGAGCCTATAGGCTCCCATAGCAGCAGCTTCTTCTATAAAAAGATGAAGAGGAAGAATGTTCAGGAGAATTTCTAGAGAAGCACTTGGGGCTGTTCTCATAGCTCCTGTGATGCTGACACAAGCCAGCCTTTGTAGGGTGCGCAGATCGCTCTGCACAGTCTTAATTTGGACTCTTGGCCACCAGACCACTGCAGCATAAGAGAGCAGTGGTCTGATGATCATGGTGTACAGCCAGAAGGCCACTTTAGGGCTAAGCCCCCATGACCTGCTAACTGCACTCCTAGTCCTCCAAAGTAACATCTTGGCCTTCTTAACTACACAGTCAAGGTGAGGCTTCCACGTTAGTTTGTTGTCAAGAATAACACCAAGGTACTTCACCTCCGTGCTTTCCCTCAAAATAGTCCCAAATAAGGAGATATCATTAAAAGAGTTTTGCAGCCTTTTACGAGTAAAAGGAACAAGTACCGTTTTACTAGGATTAACCGTAAGACCAACTTCCCTGCACCATTTTTCCACTGATGCAAGAGCCCTTCTCACTAAATCGCTAGTAGTGTTGGGGAATTTTCCCGTAAAGATGATGGCGATATCGTCGGCATAGCCGAAGCAGCGGCACCCATCCCTGTCTAGCCTCACCAAAAGCTCATCCACAACCAGGCACCACAGCAGAGGTGATAGAACACCACCTTGCGGGCAACCACGGCTGGTGGAGATCATAAGGGATTCACCGAGCAGGGAGGATACCACCACACGATTCGTCAGCATAGCTTTGAGCCAGAGACACAGAGTGTCATTAATGCCAAAGCGCTTAGCAGCCTTCATGATGACTGCGCTGGACACCTTATCAAAGGCGCCCTCAATATCAAGGAACACAGCTAATGCTATTTCCTTAAAGTTAATAGCCCTTTCAATGCAATTGGTTATGCCATGAAGGGCAGTCTCAGTAGATTTGCCTTTTTGGTAGGCATACTGAGCCGTCGAGAGAGGTGTATGAGAAATAACCTCTCCCCTAATATAGTTGTCTACCAATTTCTCCAAAATCTTTAGAAAAAAAGAAGTCAAACTGATTGGTCTAAAAGCCTTAGCCTCGAGATAGTTAGATTTCCCTGGCTTCGGAATAAAGATCACCCTAGAAAGCTTCCAGGTGCTAGGAATATATCCAAGGGCAATACAAGCCCTATAGATTCTACTCAGCATTGGGCAGACAACGTCAATGCCCTCCTGCAACAGAATGGGAAGTATCCCATCCGGCCCCGGAGACTTATAGGGCTTAAAAGACTTTATAGCCCAAATAAGTCTCGAGTGCGTGACAATTTTATTCGCCACCGCCCAGTCCTCCCTTTTGGTACGTGCAATCCTAATAGGAAGGGGGTCAGAATCAGTACTGTTTGTAATTCTGGAGTCGGGAAAGTGTACATCTAACATATGAGTTAGTGTCTCCTTACCCGACGAAGAATGACTGCCATCTTTCAACTTGATAGTGTCAAGATGTTTAGTCTTATCGTTGGCCATAATTTTCATTAACTTTGCCGTACTAGGAATATCAGAGATATTCTCACAGAAATTCCTCCACGAGTCCCTCTTGGCCTCGCGGATGGCCTTATGGTACGCAGTGAGGGTTTGCTTGTAGGCAACCCAGTCACCCGACCTCTTAGCATTGTTAAAGAGCCTCCTAGACTCTTTGCGAAGCCTGCCAATCTCAAGGTTCCACCAAGGAACTAGCCTTGGCTGGTTGGCAGACTTCACCGGACAGTTACGGTGGTAGGAGTCGATAATGGCATGTTGCATGCGATCAACAGCCAAATCAAAATCCAGCACCGATGACAGCCTAGGCTTATCATCCTGCAGATGAAGATTTAGATCATCCCTAAAACCAGGCCAATTAGTTCGCCTGGGATTACGAAGTTCGGTACAAACCTGAACCACTTTCATCCTGACTGTATAGCAGATGTGTCTGTGATCCGACAGTGATGGTTCACTAGACACATGCCAGTCATTAATAAGAGCTGCGACATTTTCTGTGCACAGCGTGAGATCAATGACCTCACTTCTGTTACGAGTAACAAAAGTTGGTTCATTGTTCCTATTAAGAATATGGAGTTTCGTACTAACCACATATTCCATTAGTTTATCACCACGATCGTTGCAGTTACTGCTGCCCCAGATAACATGGTGAGCATTTGCATCACAACCTATAATGAGTTTCTTTCCCGACCGCTCACAGTGGTTGACCAGATTGGTCACCTCCTGTGATGGTGGGGGCAGAGCATCATCGTAGGGAAAGTAAGCAGAAGCCAGCGTGAGTTCATCATTCCCATCAGCAGAAGGGGAAATGATTTTAACCACTGCAGTGTCCCTAGAGTGATAGATTGAGAGCGGAAGGGCATGAATGTCCTTGCGTACCAAAATACAAGCTCTAGGAGAAACGGAATTATGGTCATAATAGATATTACCTGCACTATTAAGACCAAGGATTTTACCCCTGGCAATCCAAGGCTCCTGAATAAGAGCAACATCAATTTGCTCCTTAGCAAGCCTTCGACAAAGTACAGCGGAGGCTGCCTTGCAGTGATGAAGATTTATCTGCACCACCTTAATGCTCATGGCGACGGGCCTAGATTGGAGGTTGACCAGTGACACCGCCCCCTCCAGTGGGGGGTGTGGAAACCACACCACTCCCGCTGGTTAGGTTAGTACCACCAGTCTCCCCCACCACTGCTCCATCTGGCTGAGCCACCATGCCTTGGACCTCTTCACCGTCCGAGACACTGAGGTTCTTGATGTCCTCTGTCAGCGTATCCCCTTCCGAGTAATCGCTGAGCAGAGGCTCTAGGTCCTCTAGTCCTGAAATTACCGAGTCGTTAGACTTGGAATCATTAATAGGTGTAGGATTATCCACACCCTCTACAGCACTTACGACTGAGGTTTGATTTGGTTGACTGAGTATCTTAAAGATACCCCTATCCAAACCTGTCTGAGCGGCAAATCCTGCCGCTTTGATGGCGTTGACCGACTCACCATCCATTAGAAAAATCCAACGGATGGCAGCCGGTTCCTCGGATTTGCCCAGCACCTTCCAGCGGCTGGTGTTCAGCGCACCGTTGAAGGCTTGAAGACGCCTGAGGAGCACTTTAGGGTCCTTCGTCCAGACGTCCCTTGTACGGAGAGCGACCTTAAAAGGTTTCGGCAGGTCACTGGCTTTTGTTACCAAAAGCTTCGTTCCCTGGAGAACCTGTTCGTTGCGGTCGAACTCCTGGCTTAACCATTTACCTGTGAAGTCATCCTTACACAGGTAAACCAGGGCACCTCCTTTCAGCTGGAATTGCAGGAATTGAGGAAGAGGGTTACCCGAAGGTATCCCGTCAATCCTCTCCAGAACTCCACGCTGGATGGTACCCATTTCTGCCTCGGTTAAGCCGTTCGAGGGAAAGCCTTCTTTAATGATGGCCATCCGCATCGAACCCACAGCTTCACTGAAGGTTAGTGGTTTGGACTTCTTGGCAGCCTGTTGTTGAGAGCTAGGAGAGTCTTGATCTGACTCCCTTGTTCTCTTGTTAGAAGAGGAGTTACCCTTTGGAGAGTCGTCTGCCACCTTCTTGTTTGTCTTACGACGCCTGTTCCTCTTGCGAGTACGAGCATTAGAAGCACTTACCTTGCTTCCCTCCGTCGGGGTACTGTCTTTGGTAGACTCCGGCTTCTGATGCTGGGTACTGCCAGAGGCAGACCCTAGCACCATGGGCTCGGTATCCTCCACGACAGACCCACGACCTGAACTTGTGGAAGGGAGGGTAGTATCCTGAGATACACCCTTCCCCTGGCTAGAGCAGGGTGCTGTCAAAGACAGACCCTTGCCCGATGGTTTTTTGTTTTGTTTTTTGTTGTTGGAATTCATAAAAGATCCCACGAGAAAAGAGGAAAGTAGAAGGTCACCGCCCTTAATCCTCTGTCCGGGCGGAAGGCTAAAATACAACGGGGTGTCGCCTGGTTCCCCGAGGGGATCGTTCACGATACCGTAATTTCGCTTCCCCGGTACCACTCAGCCCTCAGCACGATACCACCCACCTTAGCTTAAGGAAGAAGCAGAGCCTTAGTTGGCCAGCATGAAGGGTTGCCCCTCCACCTGTTACTCCCTTCCACCACGAAGAGGTACAAGGTTGCAGTTTATGGAAGGGACCCTGGGCTATAAAAAGTAGACTTCCAACCAAGGACCTGTACGGGTATTTGCTCATTGCTTCAACATCTGCTTCATCTGTCGGACAATCATTTCTAGTCAATATTGTGCTTGCGTTAACCGGTAACTTAATTGATTCTTCGCAATATAAACCATACTTCTTCCCTAACTGGGTAATATAAGATTTTTGATGTAATTTAATGGATCCATCTGGTTTGTCTTCAAATTCTACTCCTAAAAGGTTTCGCACTTTTCCCAGGTTCTTTAACTTATAGACTCCTGACAAGCGTTCATATATGTCTTCTACAACTGCTTCATCTTTACCAAATACTACTAAATCATCTACGTAGACCAAGATAACTGCTTTATATGGAATGTAATAAACACAGTTCGTGCTTGATAATTTTATGAAACCAAGGTTGTGAAAGGTCTTATCGAGGTCTTGAAACCAAAGGCGGCCACTTTGTTGTAGGCCATATAATGCTTTGTATAACTTTAAACAATGGGTATTGGGATTTCCACGTTCATATCCCGGGATCTGCTTCATATAAATATCCCTATCAAGTTTGCCATACAGATAAGCGTTCCGCACATCAAAGTGATTGTGTGCCCATCCGAAAATTATGACAAAAATGGCAAAGAAAAGGCGCACTAACGCAAAATTTACTACTGGTGAGAATGTTTCATTATAATCAATTCCTTCTGTCTGTGTATACCCCTGTGCGACTATTCTTGCCTTATAACGAAGTATCTTGCCACTAGTGTCTCTCTTGATTGTACACACCCATCGGCAGCCAATGACATTCTTCTCATTTGGTTTTTCTACCAGTTCCGTGACTTCCCTTTCATTTATGATACCCATTTCTTCATCCATGGCATCTTGCCATTTCTTTGATTGTGGCGATCTCATGGCGTCTTTATACGACTTAGGAACTTCTACCTCTGTACAGTTAGCTTCGAAGATTTCAGAAATATCCGCTGAGACCAATAATTGCATCATTGCCTGCTTCCTGCTAAAGTTGAAAATATCGATATCATATGGTAGATTGTTTCTTGTGAGATGCTCTTGTACTTCTCTTGTTGAACGGAATTTATTCCCTTTGTCATCATAATAATATATATCTGGTAGTCCTTTTGTTTTTCCTGACTGTCGAATAACGATATCTTTTCTCCAACCAGATGGTAATTCCTTCTCGGTAATGTCCGGATTAGCTTCAGCATTCACTTTTGGTACTTCTTCAGAATTATCGCTTGACTCGTCTTCGGACAATATGGCTGCTTCAGTGTTTTCAACTTTATCTTCAATTGTTGGTACTGAGTTCTCACCGGCATTCTCTTCAAAATGCCAGTTTAATATTTCCTTATCCCCTCTATGTTCTGTGCCTTTAAAGCAATCAATTCCCAATTTATCTTCATCGAAGGTTACATGTTTTGTCTCCACCACTGTATTTTCATCTGGGTACAGGATACGATAACCTCTTGTTCTATGTGCATAGCCTATAAATATGCCAAGCTTAGCTCTGAAGCTTAACTTTCCTTTTTGCCGTTGTTTTGGGATGTTAACAAAGGCCAAACACCCAAATCTCTTTAAGTGACCAGCACTGGGTTTACTGCCGACTAGGTACTCGCATGGAACCGCATCTTCCAATAATGAATGTCGCAAGCGATTCTTCAGGTAGACTGCTGTATGAATAGTCTCCGCCCAGTACTTAGAATGCAATTTAGCACCAGTTAACAATGATCGTACCATGTCCAATAGGGTGCGGTTGACCCGCTCAGCAACACCATTCATCTCTGGTGAATAAACGTTTGTTCTTTGGTGTCTTATCCCAGCTTCTTCGCAAAATTGCGTGAAATACCCGGCACAATATTCTAAACCATTGTCGGTTCTTAGTATCTTAATTTTTCTCTCATATTGGTTTTCTACATAATTTTTAAATTTCTGGAAACAAGAAAATGCTTGATCCTTACTTGTGATGATATAGACCCAGGTATATCGACTGTAGTCATCCACAAAACTGATATAGTAACGGGCTCCGCCTGCAGATGATGTTCGTGCAGGTCCCCAGACGTCGCTGTGCACCAATTCAAGAACCCTCTTGCTTCGCCTCTGGCCAATGCTCTTGTGGCTCTGCTTAGTGCTTTGGTTTAATCTACAAGAGACGCAGGTATTGAATTCTCCTTCTAAATTTTCCAACCCTCTGAGCATTTCTTTCTTTGACATATGCTGCAAATCGAACTCATTCACATGCCCGAGGCGTTCATGCCATCTGTTAATATTCGACTTGGATAACTTGGACATGGTATTGCTTTCACAACAACCCTCTTCCTGACTTCCTGTTACAACTTGCGCATCATTTAAAGCATAAAGATTATCCTTGGATAATGGTGCCGTAAAAACAGTTTTTCCCTTTCTATCATAAGCCGTATATTTTCCGTTGAAAATAATTCCTTTATATCCAGCCTGGTCTATTAACCTCCCGGAAATTAAGTTGCGCTTCATACCAGGGGTAAAGACCACATCCCTCAGGCTAATGGAAATGTTATTTCTTCCACCAATTTGAATATCTATATTCCCGACGCCTTCTATCTTAGTCTTGCCTTCTCCGCAAACCGCATCAGCCTTGGAACTCTTAAAATCAGAAAACCACTCACGTCTATTACAAAAGTGATGTGTCGCAGCAGAATCAATGATCCAGTCATCTGAAGGCGTATATGAGCAATGCGCTGATGCTATAAAAATGTGCCTTTCATTCTTTCTTCTCCTTTGATCCTGACCACGTCTCCCTCGAGAACTTGATGTATCCCGCTGTTCCCTTGGGTGTCTATTTTCGCTATCATTTCCTTTCTTCTTACAATCAACTGCTTTATGACCCGGTTGATTGCAATTATAGCATAAACCAGAGAATTCCTTGCGAAAATCTTGATTGAATCTTGAACGATTCTGTCTTGCCCTGCTGTCAACCGACCTGCTGACTCGGGTGAAATAAATATCAGGCTTTTGTTCCAGTAATTTATTCTTTTCAAATTGTCGACTGTATTCTCCGATCAATTTCTTCTTAATATTTGCTGGGGTAAAATCTTTATCATCAAATTGGTAGATTTGTTGGACCAATGGTTCATAGACTTCTGGTAAGGATGATATTAACTGATATGACCCGGTTGATTGCAATTATAGCATAAACCAGAGAATTCCTTGCGAAAATCTTGATTGAATCTTGAACGATTCTGTCTTGCCCTGCTGTCAACCGACCTGCTGACTCGGGTGAAATAAATATCAGGCTTTTGTTCCAGTAATTTATTCTTTTCAAATTGTCGACTGTATTCTCCGATCAATTTCTTCTTAATATTTGCTGGGGTAAAATCTTTATCATCAAATTGGTAGATTTGTTGGACCAATGGTTCATAGACTTCTGGTAAGGATGATATTAACTGATACGCTACTTCTTTCTCGGCTATTGTTTCCCCAGCCTCAGCCAACTGTTTCTTAATTTCATACAAGCGCCCAATATAGGATGGCATACTCTCACCCGACTTATACTCTATAGTATAAAACTCTTTCCGTAATACTGCTATGCGTGCTCTTGACACCGGTTGAAAAGCTGACCTTAACATATCCCATACTTCGTCTGGTGTATTAGCTTCTGCTATTATGCTTCTTAATTCTGATGAGATTCCCAATGCAATAATTGCAAAGGCCTTGGACGCACGTAATTTGTACTTAGCTACAACATCAGCTGAAACTTTAGTAGCATCAGGTGGGACTTCAGTTTTATTCACAATCTCCCACAAACCTCTGTCTTGCAATACTAGGGCCATCTCATATTTCCAGTCATGATAATTAACATGATTTAATTTCTCAATGTGCCCCGATAGATCAGGCACTCCGCCCTCCGCCATCTTGAAACGCCGGCGGGAAAAACGATCTTCAAGCCTTGGCACTCACTGTGGAATGTGGAACCATCTCATTAAGTTTGCTGACAACCACGCTTTTGCTACCACTTGTTGGCTTATTAATTGAAATCAGCAATAAAACACAAAGGCATTAATAAAACTATAAACTATTTATTATTATTAAGTAAAAGATCAAGGAAAAGTTAAACACCTTATTAACATCATGGCTATTAGCGGAGTGAGAGTTGGAGAGTTAAAAAAATAACAGTGCAGTGTTGCCTAGCGGTTTAGTTCTAAACAATTCAGTTCAGTTCAGTTAATATCAAGAGTTAGAACCTGGGGAGAGGGTTGAATGTTTTCTCAATAGAGTTCAAGAAGCATCAACGGCTCTGGCCGAAGCAGGAGCTACAGTCCCTGACAGTGAAATATCATTTCAAATGATTGGCGAATTACCTGCAGAATACAATGGAGTGGTTTTGAATGGGTATCAATGGTCCGATTCTGACTTTACATCCGCTAGGGTGAAAAGTGCCATAACAGCAGAAGCTGATCGCTTACGGATAAGAAATATAGAGCAGGAATCAACAGTGGATATCATGACAACGCAGAATGATTGGAAAAAGAATAATGAAGGGAAACATAGAAGAAGGGAAACCAGAATGTGTTATAATTGCGGGGCAAGGGGCCACCTGGCGAAATTTTGTAGACGACCAAAGAAGGTAGAACCGGGACGTGGGCAGAAGAAAAATGTACCCTCCAACGACAGAATATGTTATGATGTAGCCACAATATCAACGGCTGAAGAAAGTCACGTATCTGACAATGAGTGGATATGGGACTCTGGAGCTGGAATGCATTTATGCAATAAGAAGCGGTAGTTACGACACTATAATCCGATGTCACCTATAGAAATGAAGTCCTATTATGGGACATTTACAATTGTTGGAACAGGTGAAGTGGCCATAGAGCATGAAGTTGATGGCAAAACAAGAGTCCTCATATTAAAGAGGGTGGGATATGCACCTCATGGGCGAAGGAATTTAATAAGCGGATTTCAGATGGATAAAACTGGTCATCATTGGACGGGTGGTCAAATGGAAATCATAGTTCAGAACATGACCGGAGACAAGATTATGTCCCTTAAAGGTACACAAGGCTTATATCGCATGGAAGGAATACCATACCATGGTGACATACCACATACCATGACTATGGAACTACATGCAGTTGAAGAGGTCAATCCACAACTACGACTGTGGCATCAACGGCTAGGACACCATGGCATATCAACGATTATTACAATGTCAAAGAATAACAGCGTCCGTGATTTACCATTATTACAAAACCAACACATGATATGTGACATTTGTCAAGAAACCAAGATGACCAGGTTAGCACGACCACCTTATACAGAGATACGGACAACGAAAATGCTCCAACTGGTACACACTGACGTATGGGGTCCGTCTGCATTCAAATCAGGCTCCGGACAAGTATATTATATTTCATTCACTGATGATCATACCCGATGGACTGAAGTAGCTGTGATGAAAAATAAATGGGAGGTATTTGATAAAGTCCGAGAGTACATCACTAAAATGGAACGACAATGTGGAGAAAAGGTTATCTGTTTCAGAAGTGATAACGGAATGGAGTACTGCAGTAAGAAGATGTATCAGTTATTAAATTCCCTGGGTATACGACATCAACGCACTAATGTCTACACACCAGAGCAGAATGGTATTGCCGAGAGAATCGGCAGTATTGCACATTATTTTGTAGCAAAACAGACACGTACAACTAAATTTGCTGACACTGCGAAGAAAGGTATTTTAGTGGGATATGCATTGTCAACTCGGGGATACAGAATCTGGAACCCAGAAACTGATAAGATAATTGAAACAGACAACGTGAAACTTGATGAAAATCGTACTTATAATCATGATGACCATAGTAATGGCAAGAAAACCCATATTGATGTTCTACGTTTTGAGGATGTTGTGAAGCCAAGTAGCAAAACGAAAGTCACCCCGCCGAGAACACCCCCTACTTCTCCTAGACACCAGGTGATACAAGAAGTACGTCAAGAGGCTTGTGGAGAAAAGACCAGTCCGGTAAGAAATATTGAACCAGATCAAAAAGTGTGGAGGCGTACCGCAGTACAAAGAGTAACAGGAATAACAGCAGGAAAATATGATATATATTATCGATATGGCGATATGACTTCGGCTTTGAGAAGTAAACGTGAGGTTCTAGAATATTGTAAAGCGAACAACCTAAAAATAGATCCAGAGTCAATAGACTATTCATCAAAGAACACATATTCAGGAATTTGCAACTTGCAAACAAGTACGGAAACGGAAACGGAACAAAGAGAAGATGATCCCTTCTCCAATCTCGAAGTATGTTTCACAAATATCGATGATCCGAAAACGTACGAAGAAGCAATCCAAACAAAAGATGTTGTAAAATGGAATGAAGCCATGGATGAAGAGATCGCCACATTACGAGATAGAAATGTATACACACAAGTACCCAGACCAGATAAAATAAAAGTACTTGGAAATAGATGGGTATATGTCCGGAAGAGGGACGAAATAGGACATATTGTTCGTTACCGGGCCAGATTGGTTGCACAGGGTTATGCCCAACAACAAGGAAAAGACTACGAGGAGAGCTACTCACCAGTAGTAGACCCTGTATTAGTTCGTTTCTTCCTTTACATGTTTTTTGCCTTTTGAAATGGATGTGTAAACATATAGATATCAAATGCGCCTACCTATATGGCGACCTAGACCAGACCACGTATATGGAAGTACCGAAAGGATATCGAAAGGATCCAAATGTAGTGTGGAAATTAAACAAAAGCCTGTATGGTTTACACCAATCTGGACGTTGCTGGTTCAATAAATTACACGCTGAATTGAAGTTAAGTGGTTTTCAAGAATTTTTATCATGCCACTGCGTCTATCGTTACAAATGGGACTGTATTATCCTTATTTGTGTTTATGACATCCTTGTCTTCACCAAAAACGCTGCAGTAATGAACTACGTGATGACCCTCATGAGAAGCAGATTTGATATTCAAGATCTAGGACAAATTAAAACTTTTCTTGGCATTGATGTGGCAATAACGCCAAATGGAATCGTATTATCACAAAGACGATATATTGAACAATTAAGTCGACAATATGACATGATACCTTGGAAACGAGTTTATGAACCCCTGAAGTTTGGAACGAACATCATAAAACCAAACCAAGATAAGCAAGACCTAAAGGTACCATACAGAAACATGATTGGTGGACTGTTATTTATCGCAAGACATACACGCCCGGACATATTATATACCGTCAATGTCCTTGCTAAATATAACAACGATTTCAACCTAGACATCTGGAACCATTTAGTTCACCTATGGAACTACGTGGTTACCACCAAAAACAAGGTCTTAGTCATGGAATACACAGAACAGCCAGAAATCATCGCATATTGTGACGCATCATGGGCATCAGATCCAGAAACCAGGAAATCCACCTAAGGTTATCCAATCATGTGTGGCGACGCACCTCTCGCTTTTAAATCAAAGAAACAAACATTAACCGCGTTATCAACAATGGAAGCGGAATTAATTGCCGCAGTGGAAGTGACCAAAGACCTTATATATCTCCACCACGTCCTAAAAGAATGTTCACCTATATTACCGTCATCCTTCCCTGATCAAATTCAACTATGGATAGACAATCAAGCAGCCATACAATATATGAAGAACACAGTTGACAACTCGCGAACAAAATACATGGATTTAAGAGTAAAATTCCTGCGGGAAAAAGTAATTGAAAAACTTGTTGTTGGTATGTTTGTGCATTCAAAATTTAATCGGGCTGATGTATTCACAAAAGCATTACCAAAAGAAAAACTCAATGTGTTAACTGATTATGTAAAAGAAATTGATTAGTGATAATAAGTGAAGCAGGGGGAGTATGATAGTCAAAATAACAAGCACCAACGAAAATGCTTCACGTATTATCACGTGTGTAGTCTATTGACCCTTACAAGGGAAGGGTCGTCTGCTAAAACGGCTTCGTTATGTTTTTTATATTTTTGAGACAATAAATTTTATTGTATCACGTTGTTCTACAAAAGATGCCTCATTGTCATTGATTGCATTTTAAACCTAAATGGATACTTAACATATATCATCATTATATTTAAATAGACTTAATTTTTTTAATTTGTTAGGTATCCAAAAGTCAGATATTACTAACGTTATTAAGATTGCAAAGAAATACTTTTTAATAAAATGTTACTGGCTTGGTTGGTGCGTCCACACGCGCATTAAAAATGACGGAAAGCGCGCCGAATACGGTTAAACCTCATGAGGTAGTCTCAGCCCGGGTCGATGCCGCGCCAAATTTTGTCGTGTTAACACGGTTGTGCCAGGCTCGGCCCACTTCTAAACCGCTCCAAAGTGTCCGTGTGGAAAGGGCTTAAGAGTATTGTTGAAACAATTTTGAGTGGCTACATTCCCAATTAGCAGACCTCCACCAACCATTATGTTGGCACCCATATTTACAACCTCCTCTGTATAAAGATGGAGCGGTAGAATATTCCGGAGCAACTCCAGAGAAGTGCCCTGGGCAGTTCTCATAGCTTGATCTGTAATGCTGACACAGGCCAGCCTTTGCACAGTTCATAATTCTGTCTATACGAACTTAAACACCACCCTCGACCACCAAACCACTGCTAAGACCCCAAGATTTGTTGATGGTACCCCTAACTCTCCAGAATAACATTGTTGTCTTACTGATACTAAGATCTAGATGAAGCTTCCATGTTAGTGAAGGAGGGGTAAGTTTGAACACTTAAAGAATGAATGAATACTTCATAGTTAACAGTAAAACAATTTATTAGCAAGCTATTCTATTTAACATTATTTACAACTGAAGTGGTTAGCTGGAGAGGCAGGGAGAGACTGACTAGTATACTGCTTCTCTTAAGATCACCGGGTTGCCATGTGACCATTACGCTGACGTCATGGAGAAATTGGCGGGAATAGGGCAAAGCTCAATGTTTTTTACATGACTATTTACACTCCCCCACTTTGGCGTATACATATATTTTTCTGACATTAAGTTAAATTATTAATTCATTAACTTTATCTTTGTTAAACTTCTAATCTTAACATTGTTATATATTTCATAAAGTTGGTTTTGTTCACAATCTTCGTTAGTACATCTGCGATGTTATCATTCGATTTCACTTAACTTAAATCAAAAGTATTTTTATCCAAATTATCCCAAACAAAATGATACTTCAAGTCAATATGTTTGGTACGTTGATTCTCAACATTGTTTTTAGATAATGCTATGGCAGCTTGGTTATCGCACAAGATCAGGGGCTTTTCTACACAAACACAAAATGATTTTAATTCAGTAATTATTGGTTGTAACCATAGCAGTTCTTTGATGGCTTCAGTTAGCGCAATATATTCTGCTTCAGCCGTTGACAAGGCCACAGACTTTTGTTGTACGGAACGCCATGATATAAGATGTCTGTTGTATTTTCAAACTCCCATCCGGTCGAAAATCAAAGACGACTCCTAAAAGCTTCTGTACGGGACCAAGATGCTTCATTTGGTATTTTGTAGAGAGTATCTTGAACGTGTCTTGTATCGCTTCGTTATTCTTGGCCAATACCACTAGGTCATCGACGTAAACCAGAACAATAACCGTGAAAGGTTTATAATAAACGCAGTTTGTTCCGAATAATTTGGTAAAGCCCAGTTCTGTGAAACTCTTGTCAAGTTCTAGGTACCACTGCCGCCCACTCTGGGGTAAACCGTATAGTGATTTATGTAAGCTCAGGCAGAATTTGTTAGGATCCGCCTTCATAAAACCCGGGACTTGTTTCATCAGTACTTCTTGATCCAATTTTCCATATAGGTAAGCATTGGTGACGTCAAAGTGACCATGCGTCCATCTCAGACACATGACGAAGAAAGAAAGAAATATTCTTATAAGGGTGAAATTGACTACGGGTGAAAAAGACTCTTCATAGTCTATGCCTTCTGTTTGTCCAAAGCCTTGGGCCACGATCCTTGCTTTGTATCGGATAATCTTGCCACTTGAATCTTTCTTTAAGGCGTAGACCCATTTACATCCCATGATCTTTCCGCTTGGTTTTTCAACAACCTTTGCCACTTGTCTCTCTTCTAATACTTCCATTTCGCGGTTCATTGCTTGCTGCCATTCGTCTCTTTGTGGTGAATGTATAGCCTCATCATAATTGATGGGTATTTGTACTTCGGCGCAATGAGCTTCGTGACTTTCTTCGGCGACACAGCTGGCCATTCCAGCCTTCTTTGTGAAATCAAACAAACTCAAGTCCAAATCCAAACTATTCTCTTGTCCGTATCGTTTCACATCAGGTAATGATCTCAATGTAAAGTTGTCAGGACTGCGATAATATATATCTCTTTGACCCGCAGTGGCCCCAGATTGGCGTATCTTCACCTCTCGTGTCCAACCAGGTAGGCCAATTGCCGCTTCTCGTCCCACAGGGTGTACTCTTGCGACCTCCAGGTTTTCGGCGGGTTCTGCTATGTTGACTGGTTCTAGCTCTGGCTCTGGTGATGCGTCGATTGAGTAGAACACTATATCAGATGTTTGTGGTATATTCCCAATGTGTTCCACTCCAATCCTTTCCTCAACAAATGTGACGTGCTTGGACTCAATTACTTTTTTCTGTTCTGGGATCCATACTCGATAACCCATGGTATCAATGGCATATCCTACCAGCACACCAGGCACGGCCCTTCTGTGAAACTTGCTCTGACGTTTTTGAGGAGGAATGTGAACAAAGGCTTGACAACCGATTCTACGTAAGAATCTACCACTCGGTCTCTTCTGTATCCAAAGCTCGAGGGGGACCTTATCACCCAACTTGGAATGCCTTGTACGATTTCGCAATTTCGCTGCTGTTAGAACCAGCTCTGCCCATAGTATGTGAGGTAAATTACCATCTTCAATTAGTGCCCGTACCGTATTCAACAAGGTTCGGTTTGCACGCTCCGCAACCCCATTCATCTGTAGTGAGTATACGTTAGTGCGCTCATGCACTATTCCTGCGTCTTTACAGTAGTTCTTGAATCGATCGGCCAAATACTCAAGCTTTGATTTTCGTATTAGTTTGATTTTCCGCTTCCGCCTTGTAATCTAGGAAGCATCGAAAAGCGTCACTTTTTCGCTTCATTATGTATAGTGACATATATCGACTACGATCATCAATAAACGATATAAAATAATACGCTCCGCCAAGTGATGGAATACGGGCTGGGCCCCAGACATCGGAGTGCATGAGCTGTAGTACTTCTTGACTTCTGATAGTCCTGAGCGGTGGATGGGTGCTGCGTGTACTTTTTGCAAGACGACATGGTGCACAGACCTCAAGATGCCCTCTTGGAAAGTCGAGCCCATCTAGCAATTGATGGTTTGCCATATATCGGAGATCATCTTCATTCAAATGCCCAAGGCGTTTGTGCCACAAATCAATCCCTTTAAGCTTTTCTTGACTCTGGTTTGTCGCTGTTGAGTGGGTTTCAACAATATTCTGAGGATCCTGCTCGTCGAGTGGTCCATCCAACAAAACTTCAGCTTGAATGGCGTAAAAGTTCTCTTCGGACAAATGGGCCTTAAATCTGAAATCCCCATTTGGAAAATATGTTGTAAAACAGGAATGTTCAATTACCGACTTGAAACCGGCTCGGTCCATCAGGCGGCCGGACAGTAAATTCCTATGCATACCTGGCGTATGCATAACTCCACGAAGCTTGAACATGTTTTCATCTATTTTCAGCCAGATATCACCACGCCCAATAACCTTGGATTTGCCTTCACCAATAATGGCTTCCGAGTCATATTGTGTGTAAGTGAAGAACCATTCCCGACAATTGCAAAAATGATGCGTCGCCGCAGAATCCACAATCCAAGTACATGATCCGGTAGCGCTAGTCATCATCGCTGAAGCATTAAATGCACCTCTCATGACTTTCTTTTTCTTAGGTATCTCTGGCTTCTTATCTTTATCTTTAGTTAAAGCGGACTTATTCCTGCAATCTGCAGCTTTATGACCCCAAATATTACATAGATTGCATCTACCTTGATATCGTTTGCTTTGTCCTTTCGAACCATGACTCTTTTGAACTTGAGCTGTGTAAGCCGTAGATGCGTGTCCGGATGCTTCTTTCAACGCTTGACGTCCGTACTCCGCTATGAGTTGATTCTTTATAACTCCAGGCACGAAGTTTTCTGGAGATGCATCATAAATAACAGAAACCAGACTTTGATACGATTCAGGTAACGATCCTATTAACTGGTACGATATCTCTTTGTCAGATACAGTCTCACCGGCCTCCACAAGTTGTCTTTTGGCATAGTAGACTCGCCCGATAAAAACTGGCATCGCCTCTCCTTCCTGATATTCAATGTTATAGAATTGGTTTCTTAACATTCCAATCCTAGCTCTTGATTGTGGTTCAAAAGCTGCATGTAAAGCTTCCCAGATCCCAGTGGTGGTTGTTTCCCCTTCTATTAGACTCCTGATGTCTTCAGACAGTCCAAAAGCAATCGTGGAATAAGCCTTTGACTTTCTCTCTTTGTACTTCTGTATTACTGCATACCCTGCTGTGTCTAGAGGGGCAGACTCACTTTCTTCCACTATCTCCCACAAGCCTTGACTTCTTAACAACATCTCCATATCGAAACGCCAGCTGCGATAGTTATCTGAGGTCAATCTTGCCATTTGTCCCATCATTGAAACACCTGAACCGGCGTCCGCCATTTTCACGATGTTCGTAACTGCGTAGTTCCGCCGGAATACTGTTTCAACTTAAGCCTTGTACAGTCGCTTGTTACGATTTGCATTCACTCTCCCCAGCAGAGATGCCAATGGAAGTTTGAACACTTAAAGAATGAATGAATACTTCATAGTTAACAATAAAACAATTTATTAGCAAGCTATTCTATTTAACATTATTTACAACTGAAGTGGTTAGCTGGAGAGGCAGGGAGAGACTGACTAGTATACTGCTTTTCTTAAGATCACCGGGTTGCCATGTGACCATTACGCTGACGTCATGGAGAAATTGGCGGGAATAGGGCAAAGCTCAAAATGTTTTTTACATGACTATTTACAGTTAGCTTACTGTCGAGAATGACATTGAGGTATTTTACCTTAGTAGATTTGACCAATATGGTCGCAAAGTAAGAAACATCATTAAACAAGTCGTGTCCCCTCCTCCATGTGAAGGGAACCAGGCTCGTCAGGATTGACGGTGAGGTCAACCTCCCTACACCAGCATTCCACTGAGATGAGAGCTTTTCTCATCATGGCTGAAATGGTTCCTGGGAACTTCCCAGTAATAATAAAATAATAATCATTGCAACAGTCTATAACCAGACACTACAGCAGGGGGGAAAGAAAACCCCTTGAGATTCGAGTAGCAGAGAGGCCAACATGACCCGATCAGTCAACAGAGAATCGATCCATAGACACGTGTCATTGATACAAAACGCTTAGCAGCGCCTTAAGATTGACCGCTTTTCAAATTTGTTAACTTTACTATGCCTATAGTGGTAACTAAAGAATTAATATTTTGCTATTTGAGTTGGTGATGTGGAAGCTTTGCTTCAATAAAGGTCCATCATTGCCCCCTTATTTGTTTCTCTGTCTTCTTTTATCTCTTGAATCAAGGCAGCCTATGACTTGTGGATGCATGTGTTGGAAAAGATAAAAATCTGATAAAAAGTTTGTTAATAAATGGGCATTTTCTGTTTTCTTTCAGTGAGCTTAACCCTGTGCATGGTGTCTAGATTAATTCTATTTTCATATGTCTATAGTCTCGTGTAGCACTAAGATAAATTATCTGTATGTCATTTTGCTTTTCCATGTTTAGTGAGTTTGTCGACGGAATAGTTTCTAGACAGGAAAGTTTCAAAGTTCAAAACAGATTTTGTCTATTAACCAATGTTTTTTTAATTAATTAAGGGTTAATTTGTAAAAGAATTAAGTTAAATTTATAATTGAATTATTTTATTTAAAATATATTTTAGATTCCGCTTTTGATATTAAGGATTGAAGAGTTTAAAGCAGCTGTTGATGAAAAACTATGTTGGAAAGAATGGAAAGGTCTCTTTAAACTTTGTACGTATAAAGTGGTAAGTTGAATATCACGCAAATTTCAGTTGACAATTACATCTTTTTAATTACTAAATAGGCCACAGCCTAATTGTAAACTATTATGAGTAGTATCTTGTTAAGGTTTTATATAAAGGATTCCACAAGCCCAATAAAAGGAGAGCCATGCATCCAATGTTTTTCAGCGTCATTTTCTGATATTGACACATATTAAAACTAATATCCCAACTGGAAATGGGCTGCGTGTTTCTCCCCTTATGGGTGCATCCTTTTAAGATTCTTAATAGCATGCTCATTATAAAATAATCACCCACTTTATTAAAATTTATGCAGCCATTTTTATTAAAATAATTTTAAAAGTCATATTCATAATACGTTTTGGCTGACAAGATCCGCTGTCTTCAGTTGTTAACACTACTATAAATCTCGCACACCAGAACAATTCCGATGTCATATAAAAATTGTTTCAAAAGACACAAAGGGAATTTTTTGTATAGTTAGATGTTTATAGATAAAGGAAGTATTTTGAAATAGCTATTTATATTAATAAAAACTAACCTGAAATGAACCTAAACTCAGGATCGAATCTTACTAAAAAATAATTGTAACAATCTAATTTAATAATTCATTATACGCGTATAAGATCTATAAAGATATTATATAATAAATTCCCTTTTTTGTCTTTTGCGAGTTTCATTCTAGTGTTAACAACTGAAGACGGCGGCTCTTGTCCGCTGAAAGTACTGTGAATATGACTTAAAATTATTTTAGTAAAAATGGTTGCATAATTTTTATTATAGTGGGTGATTAATTTTTTTATTTTTAATATGCATGCAAGCAATGTTTGAAACGTTTGTCACTTCGGTCAATGCTTATAAGAAATTCTTAGGAAACAAACTTAACCGCAATCTATTTTAGTTTATTATAGCTTTCAGAGGTGACAGAAAGATTGATCTTATAGGTCTTAGTGCAGTGCTTTTCAATCTTCTTAAACCACTACTCCATCAACATAAATAGATAAATTTATTGCTCTCAAACCCCTCTTTAAATAAGTAATTAACTATGATTTGTAGAAAGATAAAAGTAAACGTTCTTATAAGCGATAGTAGATGATGTTATGCAATTAGGAATATAGAGGGTTTATGTTTGAGAGAGGAGCTTAAATTGATTATTCTGTTTATGTTATCTATAAACTAAATACGTTCTTGTTTTTACCTTAATTTTTTTTACTATAATACTGAATTAGTTCATTGTTTTAACAGGCACGGGTTCTAAGCAAATTAGTTCACCATCGATCTATTCTTCAAAGCATCATAAACAATGTCTGTGAATTTGTGAACAGAGAACAATTTACGAACAGCTTGGTGCAGTTAGGCCTCTTAGACCCTCCTCCAACTCCGCCGCCTCTCGCCACACCGGGATCTGATGCCACTGGATCGCTACCTAACCACAAATCTACAAATTCCTCCCCTAATCGAACGAGTAATAAAATGTGTGCTAATGGAACTGAATCTGAAATCTCCGGAACATCTCCTTTTTCTGGCATAAATGATTTACTAAAATCACCAGCTAAATCCGACATTACACCGCCTGTAAGTAGCTTGTTTCTGTTTCATGCAATATTTAAGTTCTTTACTAAAAAAATATATTTTTAAAAAACCTGAAGCATATTATAAAAAGAAAGTTGATGCTCAAGATTTTATTTATCTGTAGGATATTTTTTTTTAAATATTTGGTTTTGCCATAATTGAGAATCTACCAATTTTCTGTTATTTTTGATTGAATTCTGCCAGGAATTCATACCTCGAACTTGGAATGGTTATCTCGGCCGATTTCCATCTATCTATTGGACCGTTTTTTTTCATCATTTTGACGTCAGAGCATACGAGTTTTCTCTTACGATTTTCATTGGCTTAAAAATCTCCTACCAAAATATCCTGGACCCCTACGGTACGTTCAGCAGCAGTCAACGGAAAAAAACCTGATGGATTTGATATTTTCCACCGATGAGGTTTTTCGTCATAATAACGTCGTAAGTTGCTGGGCGATTTTTTTTTCATACACGCCACCGAAAACGGTCCCCGAGATCTTACCATAGGGAATACGGCCGGATAACCATTCCAAGTTCGAGGTTTGAATTCCTGATTCTGCTTTAAAGTTTCAAAAACTAAATTAAAGTTAAATTAAAATTTTCTGTAACAAATTATACAATTTTTTCAAAAAGAACTCATGCTACGACTGATACTAGATGGTGCTATACAATTAGGAAAAAAATAGTTTATTTTTGAGAGAGGAGGAGAGGTCATACGTTCTTGCTCTCATTTCTTAATTGAAGTTATGAGAGACATTTCTAATAAAATAAAATTAGGAAAATGTTATTTTGAGATATTGGGGTTTGAAAAAACCAAAACCGATACCTGTTTTTATTTCCAAGAAATAATCGAAACAGCTGGTATCGCTCGTTACATATTTACGGCTCTAATATTTGATTAGATATAATTGACGAGTTACAATAAATAAATCTTTTATTTATAATATCAATTTATTAGTTAACATTCATACTCACAACGTAGTCCAGTCCATCTATTTCTAATTTGTCATAAAGAAATTGACAGTACATGTCTTAATTATGAAAAATAGTTCTAATTTAATAGTTTTCGTTGCTATTTCCTATCTCAGTCCTTTCTCCGCACTCTCTCTCTTCCACATGGGGAATGAACCTTTATATCCCGTCCGCGTTCTGTGTGACGTCATAAAAAATAAAAACTCGGGGCAAGGAGTCTGCAGCGGAGCAGGCGACATCTGATTAGGTAATACAGGCAATCGCCTTTTGAGGGGCTGGAGATTTTAAAGATTGGCTTCCTTACAGTTATTTTAGGAAAAAAATTTCTATCTTCCTTTCAAAAACGAAAGAAACAATGTATGAAGCCATGCTTACATTTGTTTAAATTGTTTGAAGGGCAAGGGAAAATCATCGTCTCTACTCAGTTAATGTAGATTTTAGTTTCTATTATTCGGTATTGAATAATGATGCTCTTTTATCATCAAGAGGCACATGTTTCTTCCCTTACAAAGCTGTTGGAAGTATTTCACCAAAAAAATGACTAGCGTTAAGGTAAACGTGTGAAACCTTAGAGTATTATAATGTACTTAAATGTAAATCTGGGCTGTATGAAAAACTTTAAAACTGAGAAAACTCTTTTAAATAATGCATCTAGGTGGAAGCACCTTTCAGCAACTCTAAGCTAAAACCGACTTATCCGGATTTTGCCTTTCGTATACAGAATATCAAAGGTGCTAGAAATAATTCTATAAAATTCACTTAATGGATGTTAACTTACACTATATTTTATATTTCCTATATAAAAACATGAGAGTTTGTGATTTATTATAACACGATGTTTACAAAGAGACCATCAACTTGGAACGCAGCTGTTACTTGCTGAATAATATATTGCTAGGTCAAAATCCGTCACATCTAAAAGTTATTTTTCTTTGGAATCAGGTCTGAAATATGTGTTTCTTATACTGTCTTTTCTTTCTTAGCTGGCAACGTTTGAATCTCTTTGTCGTTCTCCTTTGTCTCGAGATAGTCTTTTAGCCAAAAATTCAGTCAATTTACTTAGAAGTGGTATAGGAACCGATGTTAGCTTCGAAATTCATACCATAAATGGTAACTAAGCTTACCAATTCATTTTGTTGATAGAAGAAAGTTACGTCATCTTATTATTAAATTTAGCTGACACAGTGATAGACCATACACAAGGCATTCCAATGGCTGAGGAAGAAATTGAATCTTACGTTGTCCGAGCTCATTGTGTGGTAATTGCAGCTAGGTGTGATTGGTTCAGGAGGGCTTTGCTTAGTGGCATGAAGGAATCAATAGACAAGTAATTTTTTTAAATTAAAATTTTCCTGATATTACTTAGTCTAAGGTGCTTCTAAAAATTAGTCACATTTGGTGTAATTTAAAAAATTCCCTGACCTACCTCTGAAACTGTAGTGTAGCCAGGCAAAGTAAGTTTTAGTGGTCATTTCATGACTCTTAAATTTCGTTAAGCCTTTTCAACAAAAGAGCGGAGTAGATTATGTTCCTTAAAGATTTTTTTGGAAAGCAAACCAATGTAGTTAGTCATAGACAACATTATTTTAAGTACACTTTACAAAGTCGCTCCAGGGTATTTTGATATTTTTTGACATCACTAAAAACATATTTATGGTTATTATTTTTTAACAGTATAACCTTTTTACCACATAAAAAAAACATTGTGTTTTTAGGAGGATAGTGGTTCATGACACAACACCAACTTTATTCAGGATTTTTCTTGAATATCTTTATGGAGGTCATTTAGATTCTAGTCAACTAAGCACTGAACAGCTAGCAGATTTAATGCAACTTAGTGATCGCTATGAAGTTGACAACTTAAAAGTAATTTCTGAAGATGCTTTAAAGAATCATATTGATGACGATACTGCGTTGTTTCTTTTGAGCATTGCTGATCAGTTCAATGCTAGGAATCTAAGAGTAAATGTTTTTTATTTTAACTATTTTTAAAATGTTAAATGAATTTTTTATTTAGAACGCAACATTAGAATTTATAGCTGTGAACAAAGAAATTATTCGCAGTGAAGTTTTTTATGAGCTACCAGAAGATTTGCAATCTGAAGTTGAAGAAATGATAACATGGGCCGAAATAAGGTGAAGTAAAACATTACGAGCTTGATTACAGTTGGATAATTATATCAAAAGTTTATTATAAACCCTCCTGAAAATACAATTATCCTACCAAGGCCAGATAATTATACACTTAAATTGTCGGTAAATTTGAATTTTGTAGCAATGTTGATGTTAAATCAAATTTTTAATTAACGTTTAAATAAAGTTGGGGCTATTGAAATTTTAAAAATAATATTAATGGTTACAATTTTTACTGGCTAAATTTGAAATTTGTTGTGCATTGTTGTATGTTCAGGCTGAGTTATTGAAATTATCGTACAGCTTTAAAATTGGCTTAAAATTACTGACACGTTTGATAATTATTGTACGTCTGGCAACGCTGCTTGTAACACTTTAAAAGCTATGACATTTAAGACAACAATTAGAGAACAAAATTTTAAAATTAAGATAACGTAACTGGCTACCACGCAGTTGCAGGAGTTTCCAAGGCCTACAAAGACTATTACGCCTGTATTGTCCATTTGTTCATGGGCTAAGGCAAGGCTCGGCATAGCTAATTACCCCCAAGCATCAAACGTCCTTTTGGTTTTACAAAAATAGTAGAATATAGTTGTAAAAACCATGCAACTACTACGCTAAGCTAGTATTCTTTTGTACTTGCTCACATTGCACCATGTACTGAGAGTGATATAGTTGTGAATTCCCATTGAACTGGTTCCTGCCACAATTTCCGTGGTCTATTTTTTGTCAAATTTAATGTAAGGAAATGGGGCAAGGACATATCACTTTCATTATTTTAAACTTACAAGGAGACGACCCGAGGTGTAACACACCGATTTGGTTCAAACTCGGGGGTTTGGTAGACCTTCATGTAACTTGAAAAACTCCAAAGGGAAATTTTTCCATAGCCAACCGTTTTGCCATGGCAACCAAAAATGTTTTTGACAACACAAAATGGAAATTTTCCCATTGAAAATGACATGTGAATTTGACCAATTTTGAGGATACCCCCTGTCACAATTTTGATAAATTTCGAACTTTTCATTATTTTTCGTAGAAGGAAAGTAAGGGCGAGACGCCACTCCCGGGTTCGGGTTTGGGTTCGGGATCGAGGATCCAGGATTTAAGGGGTGAAATGGGGGTAAAATCATCGAAAAGTCAATATATTTCGGGTATTTCTCGCGACGATTTGTTCTCTCATATATCAACATATTATGTCCAGGCCAACTTGTTCATTTATCTACGCTTATCTCGAAAGATACTTGAACGTATATATTATCAAGTTTTATCGTACGGAATAAGTTGAAATGATGTAAAAATTGATAACCTAGGCGATGTGTGCGCAGATTACCCGGGGGACGCGGTTAATTTGAATTTAAGAGTGTTTTGACGTAATGGAATATTCGTTGTTAAAGTAGAATGGAAATATTTTTAAACTTCATTTTAATATCATTGTAGTACGCTTGACACTTGAACCAATCTCACGAGTATTTCTTAAAACGAATATCTCGATCGCGTTTTATCGTACGAAATAAGTGGAAATTATGTAAGTTGTATGATTAATAACCTAGGCAGGAAGATAGCGCGCGCGCGTGTGTGGATTACCTGGGAGGCGCGGATTGCCCGGGCGCGCGGTTAATTTGAATTTAAAACATGGATTCCCTCTCCGAAATAATTCATGTACCCAAAATTGGACCGCAAGTTTTTTTCTTTTAGGGGAATCTCTATGGGAGTTTAACATTACAATAAAGCTAATAGGTCCAGTTTGGGGTACAAAGGGCCGAAAATGGTGACTTTGGTCGTTTTAAGGGTACTTTTGGTCTATTTTGGTCCATTTTTGGGTACATCAGAAAAGCAGTTGGAAAAACGAAGAGCCTTATTTTTTTTTTCCACCCATCTCCAAACTCCAAAAATTTTTTGCTATAATTTATTTATCCCTTCCGTAGGTATAAAATAAGATAAAAACCACTTACCTATATTTTAATTACGGTAAATTAAAAATACTTAATTAGTGTACTAAGTTACGTTTAAAAGAACCTTTTGTAACAATTCCAATATGTAAATATAGGTATAAGGATTGAAAAAATACTTAAAGTGGTTTTACTGATAAACTCTAAAGGAATTTAACTTTAAAGGGTATCTTAGATTATTGTTTTTAATTTTATTCAAGTTGAAAACGTATTAAGAGTCCTTCAAAGTACTATAAAAGGATTTTATTTACGAACTTAATTCATATTTTCTTCAAACTTTCAATTCGCTTTTATTACTATTTAAATACGGTAAAATATAATTCTTATACACAAATATAGTCAGAAAGATACTATAAAACACTAAAATTAAAATTAAATTAAATTTGTGTGGATAAGATTTGTAAATATCATTTTGAAACTAATAACTTTCACGCTTTATTTAAGTCAAGCCAATAAAAACAATTACCTATATTTTAAATACGGTAAAATATAAATACATTTCCGATATGTAAATAGGTAGAATAACACTATGAAAAGTTCCTTTTTCTTCTTTTAATACGACAACACACAACTCTGATACGCAAATATATAAAGAAAATATAAAAAAAAAATTTACTCTACGTTCGATACGTTAAAATACATTTCCGATACACAAATATAGATAAAGAAATACTATAAAATGTAAAAAGGTAGAAAAATACTACACATTAACCATTATGAATTTAAGCTTACAACATCCTTCACGTATAGAGCATAACATATATGTTCAGAGTTAACTTCTTTCCTCGTTATCTTTATCGCATGTGTTTTAAATAGCGTATGCATTTCAGAAATCTTTTTTAACATATTGAACGCCAAGAAAAGAGGCTTTTGTAGTATTTTTCCTCCTATATTTACATATTGGAATGTAATTTAACGTATTGAAGGTAAAGTATAGAGATTTTGTAGTATTTTACTACCTATATTGGCATTTTGGAAGTATATTTTAACGTGTTGAATGTAGAGTATAGAGAGTGTTGTAGTATTTTTCTTCCTACGTGACTACACCGGAAACGTCTCTGTGTTATTCGCTTTAGTAATCAAGCCGACTCTTAACATATGTTTTACTCTTTATTCTACGAGGTTTAAACATACACCATTTCAGTACATTCTTAACTTATTCCATACGCTATTTAAAACACATGCGATAAAGATAACGAGGAAACAAGTTAACTCTGAACATATATGTTATGCTCTATACGTGAAGGATGTTGTAAGCTTAAATTCATAATGGTTAATGTGTAGTATTTTTCTACCTTTTTACATTTTATAGTATTTCTTTATCTATATTTGTGTATCGGAAATGTATTTTAACGTATCGAACGTAGAGTAAATTTTTTTTTATATTTTCTTTATATATTTGCGTATCAGAGTTGTGTGTTGTCGTATTAAAAGAAGAAAAAGGAACTTTTCATAGTGTTATTCTACCTATTTACATATCGGAAATGTATTTATATTTTACCGTATTTAAAATATAGGTAATTGTTTTTATTGGCTTGACTTAAATAAAGCGTGAAAGTTATTAGTTTCAAAATGATATTTACAAATCTTATCCACACAAATTTAATTTAATTTTAATTTTAGTGTTTTATAGTATCTTTCTGACTATATTTGTGTATAAGAATTATATTTTACCGTATTTAATTAGTAATAAAAGCGAATTGAAAGTTTGAAGAAAATATGAATTAAGTTCGTAAATAAAATCCTTTTATTGAAGGACTCTTAATACGTTTTCAACTTGAATAAAATTAAAAACAATAATCTAAGATACCCTTTAAAGTTAAATTCCTTTAGAGTTCATCAGTAAAACCACTTTAAGTATTTTTTCAATCCTTATACCTATATTTACATATTGGAATTGTTACAAAAGGTTCTTTTAAACGTAACTTAGTACACTAATTAAGTATTTTTAATTTACCGTAATTAAAATATAGGTAAGTGGTTTTTATCTTATTTTATACCTACGGAAGGGATAAATAAATTATAGCAATAAATTTTTGGAGTTTGGAGATGGGTGGAAAAAAAAAATAAGGCTCTTCGTTTTTCCAACTGCTTTTCTGATGTACCCAAAAATGGACCAAAATAGACCAAAAGTACCCTTAAAACGACCAAAGTCACCATTTTCGGCCCTTTGTACCCCATTTCGGACCAAAAGTACCCCAAACTGGACCTATTAGCTTTATTGTAATGTTAAACTCCCATAGAGATTCCCCTAAAAGAAAAAAACTTGCTTTCCAATTTTGGGTACATGAATTATTTCGGAGAGGGAATCCATGTTTTAAATTCAAATTAACCGCGCGCACGGGCAATCCGCGCCTCCCAGGTAATCCGCGCACGCGCGCGCTATGTTCCTGCCTAGGTTATCAAGTATCATACAACTTACATAATTTCCACTTATTTCGTACGATAAAACGCGATCGAGATATTCGTTTTAAGAAATACTCGTGAGATTGGTTCAAGTGTCAAGCATATTTAAGTACTACAATGATATTAAAATGAAGTTTAAAAATATTTCCATTCTACTTTAACAACGAATATTCCATTACGTCAAAACACTCTTAAATTCAAATTAACCGCGTCCCCCGGGTAATCTGCGCACGCGTCGCCTAGGTTATCAATTTTTACATAATTTCAACTTATTCCGTACGATAAAACTTGATAAGATATACGTTCAAGTATCTTTCGAGATAAGCGTAGATAAATGAACAAGTTGGCCTGGACATAATATGTTGATATATGAGAAAACAAATCGTCGCGAGAAATACCCTAAATATATTGACTTTTCGATGATTTTACCCCCATTTCACCCCTTAAATCCTGGATCCTCGATCCTCGATCCTGGGATCGGAGTGTCGACCTTACTTTCCTTCTACTATTTTTTATTTATATTTTTTATTTTTTAGTATTTTCAATTTTTTTTTTTCAAAATTGTGACATAAGTATATGTATTTGTACCCCGCTGCTCCGCCTTAAGCACTACAGCGGCCACCTTAAACAACCAGCCCTGGACAAAAGTGCGCTTTGCGAAACAACGTTCGGCCAGTGAGACAGCCATTTTGACCGCCTCACATATAGCAAACAAACGCCCTCATCACGGCCCAACAAAAGGCGACACCATGGGCTGCCCGAGACCCACCCTCGCACAGCTGAGGACTAGAGTGGCTTCCTCTTTCACTGCAAACTACCCTCCTTAGTAGGTCACAGAATGACGAATGTGGAACACCCATGAGGTTCCAGTGACCCAGCGCCCCGATCACATGACCTTGAGAGCCGGGTATGGAGCCCCCCACAGGCTCCAGTGACCCCATCACACCACTAGATAGGGACATAAGTATATGTATTTGTACCCCGCTGCTCCGCCTTAAGCACTACAGCGGCCACCTTAAACAACCAGCCCTGGACAAAAGTGCGCTTTGCGAAACAACGTTCGGCCAGTGAGACAGCCATTTTGACCGCCTCACATATAGCAAACAAACGCCCTCATCACGGCCCAACAAAAGGCGACACCATGGGCTGCCCGAGACCCACCCTCGCACAGCTGAGGACTAGAATGGCTTCCTCTTCCACTGCAAACTACCCTCCTTAGTAGGTCACAGAATGACGAGTGTGGAACACCCATGAGGTTCCAGTGACCCAGCGCCCCGATCACATGACCTTGAGAGCCGGGTATGGAGCCCCCCACAGGCTCCAGTGACCCCATCACACCACTAGATAGGGACAGTGGGAACACCACTAGATAGGGACAGGGGGTACCCTTAAAATTGGTCAGATTCCCATGTTATTTTCAATGGGAAAATTTCCATTTTGTGTTGTCAAAAACATTTCTGGTTGCCATGGCGAAACGGTTGCCTATGGAGAGATTTCCCTTTAGGGTTTTTCAAGTTACATGAAGGTCTACCAAACTCCTGAGTTTGAACGAAATCGGTGTGTTACACCTCGGGTCGTCTCCTTGTTAGTGGCAAGAGTAAAGTTAGTCATCATGCATTCATACACAAAGCATGCATTCTGAAATGAAAGATTATGCTAATTACAATCTGCCATGTTGGTATAGTCTTAACTTATGGGGTAATTCACAAATTTAGTGGTGATATTATCATGTGTAACATGTCATAAGTATGCCCTAAAGGCATTTTCCTTAATGCAGGGGCGTAGGAACGTTCTAGAAGTTGGAGGGGGCAAAGATAAAGAATGGTTTTTAATTTTTAATGGAGTGTAGCTTCTCCGAATGCTTGTGTACTTGTTACTACTACCTAAATTGGCGGGAAAAGACTGAAATTTAAACACAGTTGAGGTTGTATAAACTGTATATGCTTTTAAAATGAAAATTTTAGCCTTTTAAAGATTTAAACTGACCAAAGGTTGGAGGGGGCAATAACATTAGTTGCCCCTCCCAGAAAAATTCTAGGGAGTGGCATTGCCCCCCCCCCCCTGCCCCTCCCGGTTCCTACGCCCCTGCCTTAATGAAGCTAGCTTTGGTCAAGAGCTGTTCAGTTAATTACATAACTTCCAACATGTTACGAAATATGCATCATCAACCTTTTAGGGGAGTTAGGGAGGAGCCACACCGTAGTTGCATCTGAAAGCATGATTAATTTCGTGCCTCAGCATTCTGAGAGCCCCTCTTAACCTTAAAAATTTGCTTTTAAAATGGTATAGAAGAAATATGTATGTTCTCAAAATTATAAGGAATTAACTTTTCAGCTCACTTATTCATGTTCTCTGGAAACGTTATATAGAGGCATATTTATCTGTGTTAAATGTGATATTATAATTTTTTTGATAGAACTTTTAATAGCTTTTCATTTAATCAAATGATTAATTTTTTGACAGAAGTTCCACGCGCAGTGACTTCTGCTCACTTCCCCAATTTCTAGGTCCAGATAGCCCCAGTTCCATGTCATCTAGTCTATTAGATATCGAAGAACTAACATCAGCAATGAACGTATCTGGAAAAGAGGTGAAAGATTTTCTTTGATATTTAGTTCAAATTTCAGTTGAATTATTTAGATTTTTTAGTTAAAACTTGTGGTACAAGATTTTTGTTTTTCAGTTCAAATTTGTAATTTTTTTATTGCAATTTTAGTATTTAACCAATATTGTGAGGTATATTCAGGAAATTTGTTATGATTCTGGGTGCTTCATTGGGCTAATGTACAAAGCTTTCTGCTACTTTTGATGCCGATATGAAAAAATTAGTATTAAAACTTCATTGGAATGGGAATAGTAATTTACTTCTAATGTTAAAGGATTATGTTACATGGACGAGTTATTAAGATAACTTTTTGTTATATTTTGTAAAAATAACATTTTTCATGAAGTATATTGTGGTTGTTTCTATTTTGATAATTAAAGGGTGAAGTTGCATCAGATTCAAGTTCTCTAGAGGACCTTCCTCTAACTCAAGATTCTACGCAGCTAGAAGCTTGTGTTGCACAGTTACGGGACATAGTGGGAGAAGCAGTTCCGAGGGAGGAACTAGTTCAAGTTTCATTAGCTGCAGATTATGATGTTAATCGTGCTCTGAATTTCTTCTTCTCATCCTGATTAGCCTTTATTTAATTCAATGAACTTGGTAAATAATTCCTTTTTACTACATTCCCACCCTTTTTTCACTTTCAACATAAATTTCGAGTTTTAAATAAAATTCAGTGCTCGTTGTACTTAAATTGTCAAAAATTTATCCCACTACCGTGCAGTTTTTTTTCCAGTAAACTAAAAATTTACAATGCAAATTGAATGTTTTGTACAGTCCGTTTGAAAATAACCATATATAAACTGACAATTTTGATTCTATAAAAAACTTCTTACATGAAAGTTAACTTATGTCTGTAAAGGCTGACATTTAGTGGCATTACAATTGATACGTACAAACTATTGTTCTGATAATAGAATGGTACATTTTGTAAAAATATTTTGTTGTGAGCTTTCCGAACTAGCCTTATTGCTCACATGGTCTTGCGGTTAAGTTTTGTTATACTTCAAATTGAGGTTTAAAATTTGTTCGTTGCTGAGTTTCACAAATCAATCTTAAAATCGTTATTTTAGTTTGTGTTCAAACATATTGGAAATGTTTATACTTGAATCTTAGCAATGAGAAATATTTTGTTTTATATTTAGAAATATATAAATTATTTCTCTATACATATTCCATCAGGAATGCTTCGTAATTATACATTGTGTAAATGTAATTTAAGAATTTGAATACCAGAATTTCAACAAATAAACTAAAAGCATTAAACTTAATTATAAATTAAGTACTTTGTAGGCATTGATTGTTAGATCTTACAATATGTATAGTACACTTGCTGCCCAATTTATGCACATTTATTTAGTTTTTATTACAAAACTTTCTTGAAATTCAAAGTAATTACATTTTAAAGGTGCAATTGTGTATCTCCATTTGAGCTAGACATATAGCTAAGCGCTCTTTGTGAATTGCCTAGAAACTAGTTGGGTTTCAAGGAAGTTTTGGAAAATGGTATATTGGACCAATTTCAATTATATCCAAAATTATACCCAAAAACTGAAAATATTTGGAGTTTGGCATTGACAAGGAAATGTCAGAGCTGTGTTCTAATACCTCCAAAGTTGTGTAAATAAATAGTTTGAGTGTATCAATCATAGAGATAGAAAACAGGTAGAGGGAAGATTACCACATAAAGGCGCCCTTGTTTTTGACCGGGAAATTTCATCGCCCCTCTGGCGCATGTATGAGAAGCGGAGGTGGGCAGGATTTTCTTGGTGTTGCTCCGCGCCACCTATCGATTGGCAGAGTAACTAGTACTAGGCTGACATTTCAAATTACAAATAAAGGCTTAATGTAGTTCATTTTACCTTTCGTTGATGGCGCCACATAATCTGTCCAGCTAATGATCTCATACATTGGCAAAAAGGGGTGGTCGCCATTTGCAGTCACCTTCGCCAGATTCAATTAAGCCTCCACCTGTTTCCTACCTCTATGGTATCAATACTTATTCTTATTTTATATCGAAAATTATATTAATATAATTATAATACACATACTGATTCTAAGAGAAACAGGTGGAGCTTAAATTACGTTTAATGTAAGATGTAGCACAAATTTTATAATTAATTAACTGGCTGCTGTCCGTAGAAAGATAGAGCCATTAATAAATGTAAAAATTTAAAATAAAGCAAAGTTAGTCAATCCCTCTACAATCTTATATATACTCTTTTGAGACTTTTCCTACAGAGCTTTAAGGGTAAAATTCTCGATTTGGAATTATGATTAGTCTTTCCCACAAAATTTTAAGTTACTTATTTAAAATTCTGGTAGTTCTATCTTATTTTAATGTACTGGAAGACTGACTAAAAATCTCAGGAAATAAGCTGATTTCATTTCATTTTGGACAAACATCTTAGCAAAAAATTGTCACTACATCCGAGGGTAGAAGTGGGTTTGTTGCGCACTAAAACTAGAACCCGATAATGTGTTGATGAGAGTCAACACCTGTACTATGTTACCGCAATTCCAGTGGATCAAAGGATAATTTTCCCTTTCTGGTGGCAATTTAAATTTCTTTTCTCATGCCAGTGAACCTTCTAATTATTTCTTAGTCGCATATGCAATTGTGATTTTACTTGATTTAGTTTTGAGATCAGCTTTATATATATTATCAAAGATTTACTTAAGTTGTTTCAGTGAATTCAGCTTGCACGAAATGAATGATATAAATTAATTCCACAAAGATTCAAGAAAGTTATTTAAAAAAAAATCACATGTATTTGAAGAATTATGTGAAATTGATAATTCTTTAAAGCTTTAAAGATAAATTTTTAGAACGATTTATTGAATGTTTTATATATAATTTCACTTATTGCTAAAGGTTGATAAATTTAGTTGTCTTCAGAGTATGAATGAATAAATCTACGAAGTAATGATGGAAAATGTTTGTAAAAGTAGCCTAGAAAAGACCAGCTTTCATGAGCCACCATTTTAGCCCAAGAAAAATTTCCAGTTGTACTCAAAAATACCTTTGTAAGGCCATTCTTAAATATCATAGTTTTTATGACCAAGGTTTAGTGAAAATTTGTCAGTAAATTGATTAACAATAATGTAGATAGAAACACTTTTTGTTTAGGATGCGATACAAGAAATCTGTACGGTCTGTAATATGTATAGTTGGCTCATGCGAGTCTTAAATCACTCTCCTAGTAGTAGCCTTATTTATCCCTAAATAAAGTTTAGTTACCTCTTTATGAATTGTAATAATAATAATTTAAGAAGATTTTTTAATTAAAAGCTGAAACTTTGTGCCAGCATTTAAATGACTAAATTTTAACAATTTTTTTTAATTAATAATCTAACACTCTCTTGATTAGTAAGATATAGACCACTCATATTCACCATTTTCAATGTATTATTTTTAAAACATGATTTAAAAATGGAGCTTTTTGGGCATGGATAAAATATGTGAATCAATTAGTTACTGCAGCTATGGCCCCATCACTTGGACCCACCCCTAACTTGGTGCGATTGTCTTTGTAGTATTGTCTTTCGGGGGAAGGGGCATGGATTAATTAACTAAAGAAGGTACCTCAAAGCAAGAAAATCTGCCAGCATTGTGTTACCAACGCCACCTAGCTGAATAGGTTGTTTTATGGACCCAAAAAAACCAACCAAAATACCATTTCCTTGGTCTAGCATTGACATGGGGATGGAAGGGGAAAAGTGTAACATAACACCAATAGGAATGGGATTTAGAGATCTACAGTCTGAGGTACATCCTTTACTGAGGATAGTTAATTAATCCATATTAGTATGATGGCACATTCTTTTATAGTTTGAAAATAATTAAGTTGAAACATTTTACTAAAGCATAGTGTAAAAACAAAGATCTTCATAATTTTTTTTTCATGCTCAAATAGTGGTTCAATATACAATTATAAATGGTATGATTTCTCTACTAAAATCTTTCCCATCAATATTCCTACAAATACTTTAATTTTTATAGAATTGTAAGGCAGTAAGTCGTATGTGTATTATTTAAGAATCAGTTTGCCTAATGAAATGTAACAAAATTACTACTGAAAATAACTAATCAATTTTGTCTAGTTAAACGGAGCTGCTTATAGTTTAATATTGTGTGTCTAACTATAATAATTATAAATTAGACACGCTAATTTGTGGTGTTTTTGATTGATGATAGATTTCATTTAAATGGTAACTGAAAAATGTCACAATGAAATATAATTATGAAAATAACTTGTTTTTATAGAAATGTTATTGCAACTAACAAAAAATGCTGTTGTGGATAGTTTGTCTTGGAAAATTTTAACTTTGTTTTTAATTGTATTGAAACTTTTTGTTAACGTTTAGGTGTAATATAAGAAGACAAAAAAATCTTGGCTATTAATATTTATATACTAAAAATTCAACTAGCTCCACATGTTTACTCATTAAAGTTTTAGGCGTTTTAATACAGTAGTTTTATTATTTTTATAATAGAAAAGTAGTTTGTAAGAATTTTTTTCAGAGTTAGTCATTCACCATATTATATGCTAATTACTAATCATTGCCTACCTTATCGTAAACAGAGTTGCCACAATTTTCAGATTCAGATTCTCTGACCTTTTTAAGAGATTTTCCCTGACTATTTCCTTACTTTTTTAAGGCCAAATTTTTATTTTATATTTTACTTTTATTAAAAGTTAATAAATTTAAATGGACTTGTATTTCAGTAAAAAAGATATTGCAATGTTGAAAAATTTAGCAAAACTTTCAATTAAATAAATGATAATCATAGAATTGGTCATAGATCTAGAGTAAAATTACCTTAAAAAAGTACCAAAAGAAAATTGAATTCCATGACTTTTTCCTGACGTTTTACAAATTCTTAAAATTCCCAGACATCTCCCTGACTTTTTAGGCCCATTTTTAAATTCCCTGTTTTCTCTGATAAAGGATAATGCACTGAAAATTTCTTCAATTAGATAATGGCATTTTAGTTCAACATAATTATGGCCACTAGATTATCTGTGATCCTGTTCTAAGAACAATGTTTTAACTTTTTCAAGAAAAATGTGGTGTTCCATTAATTTGTGATGCAATTTACTTTGTTTAAGTTTCTTCAAAGAAGTTTAATCTCCAGAATTTAAGAAAAATATTTCTTACTTGTGTTCTAAAATCATAATAATAGTATCAGCCAAGAAGGTATAGCTAGTTTATATATTACTGAACAGGTCAACTGAAATCATATCAATTTGCACTGCAGCACTACCAAGACTCGGTTTAATCACCTATTGCCTAAATAGTCCACGACAGATAGGTAAAAACTGGTTTTGAATTCTGACATTAGACCATAAAGATTATGATTTTATAGCTCAGGTAGTTTTGAGCTAAGAGTCCCCACCTAGTGCAAGATTCCAACGCCATCTTGGAAAATGGCTGCCATGAGTAGTTGTAGTATTGGTACAACCCTATATTAAAATCTTTTAGGTCTCATTCGTATTACCCTCAATCATATAAAAAATTAACAAAATTAGTATTTAATAGGTTTACAACTTTAAAGTTGTAAGCACTTAACTGAAATATTTCATTATTTGGCCACCGTCTTGGAAAATATTCGCATTCATGACCATGCAATATATATTTGCTATACCCTAAATGATTTGTTGAGTTTGGTAGTCCTTCTGGACATAAAGCATTTCATTTATATTTAACTCCGAAGCAAGAGTTAAACAGGGCAGTTCAGTTTGAGCATGGAAAAAATTAAATTGAAACAAATAATGAATGCAAGTCAAAAATCTTTATTATTACACCGTGGTATGATTAAATTACATTGTTACATCTGGTGGATCATCATTGTCAAAGTTTATTTTTACGACTTTTAGCAATCTTCTAGAAGGATCACTCTCAAAAACCTTGAATCCTTGATTCTCCAACTTTGTTTGCATTTTTAAAGTATCATGCAGGTTTTTGAAATCCATATAGTTTATTCGTTTCCTACGCTCGTGAGTTAACACAGTAGTTAAAGTTCTCCGGCATTTATCAATAGGTATAGTATTTAAAGTTTTTTCATCATTAAAATTTATTTGCGATTTGAAGGCACGAATATGTTTAACATTTTGGAAATTCTTAGAGTTGGATATTTTTTTTTTACGCTGAGGCATTAGCATTGTCTTTGATTTGGAACTACTGGCATTAGGAGATTCAATGTCTTTAATAGCTAATTTATGTACCACTACCAGTCCTTCGTTTATGGAACAGCAGTTTAATTCACTCTCTTTTGATGTAGTTTCTGTGGTATTATCATCGACATTTTCCACGTTCGTTTTCGCACCTTGTATATTAATCCCACCACTGTCAAATTGTTCGTTAAAATCAGAAACTTGTAAATTCCCATTAGAGATGGAAACCGTGAATGATTCCATTGTTTCTATTATTATAAACATTAAAGGGTTTAAGGTGTAAGCAAAAAAGAAAGAAGTTACTTAAAAACATGGGAAGGCAGATAATTTAAACCACAGCCACCTAAATAGTCAAATGTCTGTGTGCCTGATATTCATTGCATGTGCAGGGATGGACTGGGTACCTTAACGCGAAATGGGCTTGCCTGAAGGGTACATAGTGCTAGAATACAGAACTATATTTTAATAAACCTAACTACCTTGCGCCTTCTACTGGAACCAGCTTAGTGTCTGTGGAGCCATGCGCAACATACCACCTTAATAGAGGATATCCAAACTCCTACCACTAAAATCCTGTCAGTTTAGTTGATAAGACTCAGGGCCGTTTTAACCTTTCCGTAGGCCTTAGGCAAAAATCTTTAATTACCGGCTTTTCGGACCTTCGTAGGCCCTATTATATGGAATCGTAGGCCCTTATTCTCCTAAAATTTTCGTAGGCACTAAGCACTTTCCTTAATCTGCCTTATGGATAAGGCTGCCCTGATTAGACTCTTTGCCATTAAAGACCCATTGTCTACTTGGATTAAATTCTACTCTAAAACTGCTACATAAGTAACATAACCCAGCAAATACTAAAAGGAGTCTTACTTCTCCTACTTTGCAGTCTTTACCTACTCGTGGTAATAGCGAATAACTTCATCTACCTCATTCCAAGCATGATTCTCAAAGATTTTCCCTTACAATAATTATATCATAGAAACCTCTCCCAAATGAAATAGAAAATGAGGCACTTTTCAAGCAAAAATTTATCAGAAACTTAAATTGAACTCTTTAGGCGGTCATCAGAATTTTCATTATAACTAAGTACTTCTACGATCAAAGTTGGCCGTGGTACTTCCAACTACTCGGTGCCAGGGTTGAATATAAGCAAAGATAATTTAAACTCGTACCCTAGATTAGAATATTGAGAGCTTTCCCATTGACGGTTTTGTTACGAAGCGTTTTACCTTTTCCGACACGTGACCTCAGAAAAATCGGGCTTCATCAGTTGCGGTAACGCGCAAACCATGGAGCGAATTTTTTCTAGTTCCAGCGGGAAGTGGGTTAACGCTATCGGCAACGCGCGAGAGAGTGATTTCGAATCTAGGGTACGAGTTTAAATTATCTTTGATCAAAGATAATTTAAACTCGTACCAAAGATTCGAAATCAATCTTTCGTGCGTTGCCGATAGCGTTTACCCCTTCCCGCCGGAACTCAGAAAAAAATTCGCTCCATGGTTTGCGCCTTACCACAACCACGGCCAACTTCGATCACGCCCTATATAGCCCGGCAGCGCGTGATCGAAGTTGGCCGTGCCGCAACCGATGGACCCCGATTTTTCTGAGGTCACGTGCCGGAAAAGGGTAAACGCTTCGTAACAAAACCGTCAATGGGAAAGCTCTCAGTATTCGAATCTAGGGTACGAGTTTAAATTATCTTTGCTTTGATATACGGCACTAGTCACGACATTTGACTACTAAGATAATTGTGGGGGGGGGGGAATTTACCTAAATTTTCATAAATAATGGCGAATATGGCGTATCATAAATTCATCATTCATCAATCCCATTTTATTTAAAAAAAATTGTGATCGATAAAGGCACGTTATAATAAACTCCTATTTTAATTCTGACGTGTAAAGCAAAATGTTGGATGTCCTTATTGTGTTTACTCCCCCCCCTACCCAGTGACTACTAAAATAAATTATGATAAGAGGCTCACTAGTCAGGCTGACTACTTAAAAAAAATGTCCTTGTGTCCAACCCTGCTCGGTTCCTCCGAAATAGATTAAGGCCGACGCCATAGATATAAGAAATGTATATAAAGGTCTAGATAAATTTCGTAGCGTCTAAGCCTAACATAAAATACGGAATTGACACATAGCAGACACTGAGGAAGGCACGTGACCAAGAGCGCGAACTCTCTTAGCATTTTAGTACTAAGTGCTTGACCTTTCCGCAGGCCGTAGGCTTTAGACACCATCTGTTGGTGATCTTTAGTATTATTTTTAAGCAGGAGACAATGGCTCTCGCGACGATAGCACGAGCTTTCTTACCGATAGATAGCGCCTTATAAGGATAGCCTGCAGAAATTACGTGTTTCTGCTAGCTGTCACCTCCGTATTCACTCCCTTTGAAATATTTTATCTAGACCTTTATATACGTTTCCTATATCTATGGCCGGCGCACGCTATATTAACAGAGATAGACAGAACCATAAGTCTATAATATTGTTTCATAAGTTTTAACTTTGGGGAATATTTTACTGAGAGCTACTAATGGAGTGACGTCATCACATGAAGAAAATCTCCCCCTAGCGAGGCGGTATCAAAGGCTACGTGTGATGCGTTAGCAAGCGGACGCAAAACTGTGACGAAGCCCGTTATGCAGTCCTTGAATTATTCCAAGTGCAGTCTGTCTTGTGAATAGCTCTCGGTAAAACCTTTGCATGTAGAGAATAGGAAGTGTCACACTTATGTAAAAATAGACCTATTAAAGAAATAGACACCTTACGCGGAGTTAGATTTACCAAAAATATATGGGAGTGATAACTAGCAGACAGCCCACAGTTCCTAGAAATTTCACAGACAACAGGCAGTCGTTCCGTATTCCTGGGGTACCCCGTGTAAAGCGCCACCTAACGCTTAAGAATATTTATCGGGTTTAAAATTAGACGCAAAAACTTAAGCGGTGAATTTGAAAAACGGGTAGTACGTTTATGACTTAGGTAACATCATAGAAATCTCAGGTAACTAGAATGCTGCCGTGTAATTGGCCAATGGACCAAACGCCGTGGCAGACGATAGCCAGATCTCAGCCAATCAGAGCTCAAAGAGTGGTTCTGCGGTTTCTGCCAAGAGTTTAGCGTCACCTAGCGCATTATTATTTTTTCATTACGTTACCATAGAAACAGCATTTGATCATTCTTTATATACAATCTTCAAATACGGCACTCTCGCGCTCTCGGCGAATGACAAGTTTTTTTAATAACTTTTTTAAATGTTTTTAATAGTATTTTATTTACAAAAATGCCTTCCCGGTGTTTTGTTCTTCCGTGTACAAAGCGTCGGTATTCCAGTCGCGAAAATGTGTCATTTTTCAGGTATTAAACTTTAAGACGAGGCTTATAAACGGCGGGAAATTCAAATGATTTGTGAGTTTTATCCAAACGGCGGGTTATTGAAACGGAATTCAATTTGATTTCAAAAGTCGGAAGACTATTTAATAAATATTCTTTCACTTGAGTAAAGGGATATTATTGTTTATTGTAAATATTGTTGGTGATAGTAAAAACAAATCAATTTCAGAATGATTTCGGAATTTAATATAAATGATGTTAGAAACAACAATATTTAAAGTGCAGAGGATAAAATAAAATGATGGGTTTTCGTCAGCTAAGCTGATAATAAATCACAAGGATGATAAAATACGCGAAAAAGTAGATAAGTCCATAATTAAAAGGGATAATATAGCTAAATCCTAAACAAATTTGAAGAAAATTAAAAACTTACTAATAACTCGTACCGATAGGTCTTCGAGCAACGCGAAACTCGGATCAAATAGATCTTCGAGTAATAAACTAAATTAAAAATAAATAAAATAGCCAGAAATTATTTCTGGCTATTTCGCGTTGCTCGAAGACCTATCGGTACGAGTTATTAGTAAGTTTTTAATTTTCTTCAAATTTGTTTAGGATTTAGCTATATTATCCCTTTTAATTATGGACTTATCTACTTTTTCGCGTATTTTATCATCCTTCTCATAGTCCATAGGTGGTTTCTTCTAACTTAATAAATCACAAAGCGTCTGATTACCAGATAAAAATCCAGCAGTTTATGACCTTCTACCGTTGATCACTACATGGCTCTATGTAAAATAACAAGTTCGCCAAGAAGGCGATAATATTATTTCCTGCCCGTATTCCATTTAAGAAGGTAGCAGAAAATCATGAATTGGTAATAAACCTTAAATTTGAGTGACATATTACTTCTGGCCATACACGGCTTAGATAAGGAAGTTCCACACCAGGCCTTTAAACACGCTATCGCAGTGTCTTAAGTTCAGCTCAGATCCAATAAAGAAAGTGGCCGTACTAGCGACATCATCCGGCTAGTATGATACAGATACATAATCTAGTCAGAAGCAAAACTGTGATATCATGTATTGGATTAAACGAGATCATACTTTTTCGAAGGAAGATTTGGAGATTTCAATAGGTAAGAAATATCAAGGAAGATTAAAGAATCTGTAATTAATCTCCTTTAATCTTCCTTGGGAATATTTAACTGCTTTGAGGCAAAGCTTATTAGCTTAGGCTTTAGTTACTTTTCAATTTTAGGGCCGCTATACAATTCGGAATTTTTAAATGAAATTGCGGAGCTATATTTAAGAAAGCTCTTCAGAATTCTTCTAACATAAACACACAAACTTTACCCATTATTTAAGATTAAGATGAAACATACTTTGTGGAAATCTATCGCTTCTACGCGCCAAAATTGCGAGAAAGGTTAGATGTACCAAATAATATAGCAAAATTTACACCGTATGGTTCATGACAAAAGTAGATGGCGTTAGCTACTTATTATCGTAGATCGTTTCCCCCTTTTTAGCCCCGACTAGTTCGAAATTTCCTTGAAAGGTTAGGCTGCAAAATTCCGCCAGACTGGCATTCCATTCTTTAATCTTCCTTGGAGACAGCTAGCAAAAGACCAATATTTTCGGATACGCTATCTATCTGTGACAAAAATTAGTATTTTCTTAAAAGAACGCGGTAGAATCAGGCTTGGAAATAAGCGGTGGTCACTGGGTCAAAGACCAGTTTATTAATTGATCGGACCAGTTTTTTTATTCAAAAGCTGGGGGTTCAACCGTTCACTGGTCCAGTGTCCAGTTTATTAATTCAAAATTATCTACCGTATTATTAACCAACTGGTCTAAGTGACCACTTAAATAATTCAAGAGTTGGGAGTCACTGGCAAATAGACCAGTGTAAAAATAAACCTTGTTTCCAAGCCTGCGTAGAATAGGTCTAATTATGTGGAGTTGAAGTCACTTGTCTTTTTTTGTTGCTTTTGGGGGAAAGCAGTGGTGGCGCCAGGAATTTTCGCGAGGGTAGGCAAACCAAATAAATGGGCCCCCGACCCGGGACCCCCCTTTATCAACGAAATCCTTCAATAAAATAAAGAAGTGATGTACATGACGAACAAAAAAGTTCTAACAACAGTAAAACGAGTCCAAATATAACAGAACTGGTTTTATTTACTAGGAGATACCTCAAAAATGTCTAAATACATTATCGACATTTGTTTCATTGTTATTTATAAATGGGACCCTTTCTAGATAAATTTGGGGCCCCTTATAGGGTGATTTTGGGGCCCTTTCGAAATTTTAAGGTAGGCAGTGGCCTACCTGGCCTACCCCCTAGCGCCGCCACTGGGGGAAAGATAGCGCTACGTAGCGCATACAGAAAATACGCATTGTCTGCTATAGTTGTCTCTTCCGTATCAATCCCTCGTAACATTGTGGATCTATACTAATTCATATATCTATGCATCAGACATGCCAATAGCCCCCCTCGACCCAGGGCGTATAGCCATATACAGCTCCGATTAAAAGATATCGAGATATTTAGTGGCTAAAGTGGACGCTATTAGTTATTCGTTTAAGTGACTTTATAAATAATGATAATGCATTTTAATATAATTTTTGCTTCGTTTGCTTATATTTTGATAAGTGTATTTAAGAAAAACCGTTCTTATGACTTTTTAATTTGTCTGTAGCAGACGCCAGATCATAGGCGCTACCTCGGAGAAGCTAGAGCGAGTACCTGCAAGTTACTGTTTATTTGTTGCTTGTTGAAATAATGGAAACTTTTCACCTGCGCCGTGTTTTTGCTTGATATGTCAAAAAAAGCTACCCAGTTAAAAATAAATAAACATATACCGTACAGGTGAAAAGTTTCCTTTATTTTAACAAGCACTATATAAACAGTAACCTATAAGTCCTTGTTCTCGGAAACAATACTTCTGGTTTTATTGAAGGGCCTATTATCCTATAGAGCCATATGGTGGTCAACGCGAGAAGCTCATAAACAGCTTTATTTTCGTTTGCTAAACCAAGGATCCTATATGTTAGAAGGATAGGTAGCCCTCCGGCCAGCCCGTGTTTTCAAAACGCAGGCAGCGCCGTCGATATTAAGAGAGCCTCTAAACGTGGGACCTCTTGTTTTTATTCCCTCAAGGACCAATTTTGGCGGTGCTGCCTCCATGTTTTGTCCTTGACGGAATCTAAAGACGAATTCTCTATCGCGCATGACCCACCGACGGCGCTGCCATTTTTCGTCCCTCGCCTCATATCCTTCTAACATATAGGATCCTTGGATAAACAGACGCTTTTGGTTTTATATTTTACTATGGTTATTTCCATCCTTGGTTTTGCCACTATTTCTACTCTACCCCCCCTAGTTGTCAATAGCTGAGCAGCTATCTAGCCACTATTTCTACTCCCCCCCTAGATGTCAATAGCCGAGGAGCTATTTCCACCATCCTAATTTTCAAAGAAATAGAAATGGAAATGAGACTAGAGCCACTGCGCTATACGGTAATCTCAAGGGAAACGGGCAAGCTGCCATGATAATGGAATCGCTACTAATCCACTTGTAGTGGTTAACGGTAATAGTTAGTGTAGGGAGCTGTTGGCTCACATGGCATGAAGGGCTTGCCACCACCTGTTAGAATTATGACGTTGGCATAAATTCAGACACGAACTTAACTTGAAATAATGGCTTCAAAAGTCGCTTGATGACTTAGGCCTTAGGTGGTGCCTTGGGTATTAGCCTAGCCTAGCTGAAAGGTTTATTGAGAACTGATCGTGTTTACCATATTAGTTCTATATATTTATATACAAAGGAAAAAACATGTAAGTACTATTAAAAAAACGTTTCTTTTAGTCTATTAGTAGTGAATCCAACTTGTGTCATAAGATGGTCAAATTTGGTCTTTAGTAAGCAGGTCGGCAGCCATGTTCTCTGTAGGGCAATACTTCCCATTCAACGATGCCTTTCTCTTGCATATCACGATATGTTTCGTTCTTGCATTCGTACGTTCGGACAGGCTTAGCTTTATACATCCTTGATTGTCTTCGAAGAGGACTGTTGGTTTTGTTGACGGGAAACCAAATACTTGTAGTAGTTGTCACAACCAGATCACATATGACACGCTTTGCTGCAGTCCAGTCACGTTCTCTTGGGTTAGACACTCTTCTGCATAAGATACCAACAGCGATGGCAATGTCTGGTTTGGTTACAGTTGTGATATGAAGGAGGACTCCGATTGCTTTCCTATATAGCGTATTGTTTGGTAGGCGGTCTTCCTCGCCTTTTAACTTGGGGTATTCGAGATCCATGGCCGTTTTTGATGTTTTGGCATTTTTTATACCGAAGTCGTCCAACATTTGTTTGATCTTGCATGCCTGGTGAATTTTAAAACTTCCGTCGCTGGAGCTTTCAACTTCGATTCCAAGGTAGTAAGAGATTTCACCCGAGTCTTTGAATTCGAAGTGATGATTCAGCTTTCTTTGTAGGTCATTTATTGTATCTTCATTCTCATTAGCAACCAGAAGATCGTCGACGTTTAACAGTATGTAAACCCAGGTGTCATTCTTTTCTTCTTTGCAGTATAAACAAGGATCCCCTTTGCTCTTCGTGAAGCCATGGTCGAGAAGTACTTTGTTAGCTTTTTGATTCCACGCTCGCGCCGATTGTTTGAGACCATATATGCTTCGCTTGAGCTTGCCTACCAACTCTTCTTGTCCAATCTGTATGAAACCTGGCGGCTGTTCCATATACAAATCTTCTTCGCTGTCCCCGTGCAAGAAGGCTATTTTGACATCGAAATGACGTACGTGCATAGGTTTTGCGGCGGCGATTCGTAGAAGAATTCTGACGGTGTCGTATTTAACGACAGGTGCAAAGGTTGCTTCGTAGTCTTCACCAAATTTTTGCGAATACCCCTTCGCAACGAGACGTGCCTGGTATTTTTTAAGCTTCCCATGTTGGTCGTATTTCGTCTTAAAAACCCATTTGCCTTTTGTCCTTCAGGTAAGCGAGTTAATTTCCAGGTATCTCGTTCTTCAAGGGAGTTGATTTCTTCTTCAGCTGCCGCCATGCATTTGGATTTTTCGCTTTTGGGCATGGCCATGACCTCGTCCCAAGATGATGGTTCTCTCACGTGTTCTGTTGTTACTTTATACGTTAGCCTCCGTGGTAGAATTCCCTTGTTAGACCTTTTTGACAGTCTTAATTGAGTCTTTCCGGCATCTTCAGACCATGTATCCGTTGTGGTTTCTTCCGATTCCGAGGCGGTTTCGTACTCTCCTTCGGAAACCAGATCATCAAATTGATTGACCAGAGAATCGATTGATACGTAGGATAACTTAGGATCATCTCTGCTAACGCCCTCATCTGGATCTGTCGTGGTCGCCATTACGTTGTCGTATGAATTCTCATTGAATTTGACGCTTCTGCTCGTGAAGACCTTGCCAGTTTGTGGATTGAGAATACGGTAACCCTTCGAGGCCACGCCATAGCTTACTAGAATCCCTTCAACAGCTCGGTCTTCCCACTTAGTTCGCTTCGGCTTAGGAACTGATGCATAAACCTTGCTTCCAAAGATTCGAACGTTACCAATCTTGTTAGAATTATGATGTTGGCATAAATTAAGACACGAACTTAATAAAACAAAGGTTTATTGAGAACTGAACGTGTTTACCATATTACTTCTATATATTTATATACAAAGTAAAAACATGTAAATACTATAAAAAAACGTTTATTTTAGTCTATTAGTAGTGCGTAGGTCGCCGTCGTTATCTTGATCTATTCGAACTACGCATTGTAATCCGGCCACCAGAATTAATGGCTCTAAAAGTCGCATGATGACTTAGGCCTAAGGTGGTTCCTAGTTGATTATTGAAAAGAATATAAACTTTAAATATTTTAAAATAGATGGCGTGCTCTCACAAAGAATACTGGCGATTCCACTCTCATGGCAGCGTTCTAATTCGTACGTCTCTGCACAATCTAATCGTGTTTCTAGTCTCATTTCGATTTCTATGGTAGCGACCGGGTGGTGATTTTGGTTTCACTTATGCGTTTAGAGCCGCCGAAGCCCCGCATTCGGAATCAAAGTTATTTACACCTTGCGCCATCTATTTTGGAACTATACACGATTTCAACATTTTTATAATATAATAAAATAAACACCGATTCTGTGGGTGCCGGGCTTTCGGTGGCTCTTAACGAAAATCAACACCCAAATGATGATCGCTAGTTCCCCACAACTTTATTCCTACTAGGAATAACGTCAATTTATCTATATGAAGGAGCTCCCAATAAATCACTAGGCTTATTTACCGATAATAATTTATTTCAGTACATACATAATATATACCAGAAAGTCTGGAAATGATAAATTACTTTGGCACCGAACACAGAATACGCCATTTTTGTTTGTTCATTCTTCGAACTGAGGTTGATTCCATTTTGATGATGACGGTGGTGTACCAATGCTCGTTAACTGGTGCGCTTTGCGACGTAAATTTCTGTCGAATTGAAGGTCTGAAACGGATAGTGGAATCATAAAATTTAATTACAATTGTTTTCACTCTCCCAAAAGCAACTTAATTAACTTTGAATTGAAATAAAGACGGCACATCACTAATTTTTTGGGTATTTTAATAATCATGGTGAAATGTTTAAAAATTAGTTAATATTAAATGATTTCTATTTAAAATGAGTTTTAGTAACGCTGCTGATACATGGTTAAAATACTTGTATTACAAATTTTATCACTTAATGTTTTTTCCTTCGAAATCTGTTGCGTATTTTAAACAGACTTAATAATAAAGTATTTTAACCACGAAGTCACTAAAACCCATTTTAATTATTATATTTAACCATGGTCAATAAGAGCTAAATCATTTAAACCAGAATTTAATCATTTCAATAACAGTTTAATCATTTAAACCAGAATTTAATCATTTCAATAACACTTTAATCATTTATATCACAATTTAATCATTTCAATCACTATTCGAACAATTCATTTAATCACAATCTTTGGAGAGTACGTGTGGTAGTAATCCTACTAGTGAGCACATTAAAAGGCCTTACGCAGAAATCGGTGGATTATTTTCCAGCATATCCTGCTTCGTCGTCGAAGTCGATGCCATCGTAATCCTCTTGGTGTCCGTGCAACTCGTGGCCTCCGTATCCGAAGTCGTATTCTTTGTGGTGGTCGTCGTGATGATGGTCATGATGGTCGAAGTGGTGATGTTGATGATGACTAGGGTAGATGTAGCGATGATCGTAGCGGACGCTCTTGCCGCCGTAGCCGTATCCGTGATGGCTGGGATGGTGAATGACCAGGTTGTAGCCGAATTTTCCATACGATGGGATACCGGACAAGACCAGGGCCATCAGGGACAATGCCAGCAACGCTGCAAACTAACAGCGCATAAAATTAGAGCTGGATTTAGCTTTGCTTTCAAGCTTAACTTCCAAGTACTGCTTTCAATGCATTTAATTGTTGGCCCTTTAATCCTGTAAATACATTGAGTTGGGAATATAGTACTTCTAGAAACACAATTTATATCTGCTGTGGCTGGGTCTTGAGGAACACTTTCTTGAAATCCTGTACGAACCAAAACAGTTATTATTAGTCGGTGGCGTCACCTATCTTTCAAAGAAAATATATATTTTTTAAATGCCGTCTGCTTATACTCGTTTCACGTTAGTGGTAGATAGCGCCACTGGCCTAAATTATTCTCACTGCTACCTTGCGGTAGATGACGCCACCGACTAATAATAAATGTTTCGAATCGTGCATGGTTTCCAGAAAGTGCCTTCAGCCATCAAATACAAATTTTGTCTCTAAAGGTACTATATTCGCAACTCAATGTGTAAATATCGATGGGCATTTTGCTTAAAGAGTCGCTCAGCTCGCGCACCACTCGTACTCGCTAGCTGGATGTCAGTTCACCTTCGCGGCGTATTCTTCTCATACGCTCATTTGAGAGGCGGAATCAGTGCTCGTCTCACGCTTATTTGATTATTTGAGAGGTGATATCAGCGCTTTTCTCGCGATTATTTGAGAGGTGAAATCGGCGTTCCACTCTTACATTCTCGCTCTCAAATGAGTTGAGCTGTGCAAACTAATGTGCGAATATCACGAATTATGTATATTTTGGATCAATTTTCCTGGCATTTGGTTTTTGATAGAATAATAATTTTTTTTAGATAAAACTATGATATGTATTTTCGAATTGGTTCAGTGCAATATTTTAATTAATAATTTAGTTATTTTGAAACAAATCTTCAACTTGACTAACCGACTAAAAACAAAACATTTTCACAAATTTAAAAAAGATATATATATATCTATATTTTTTGAGAATGGCGTAAGATGGCTGGGGTTTGTTTTATAATATAAACTCTGTTTTAAGCACATATCCAATTTAGAGCCTTAGTTATTTTAAAAATATTATTAAATATTTTGAGTCATTTTAACCATTTTACTCGATACTTAAAGCGCCTTATTTTACTTTTTATATTATTCATTACAGTTTCAACACTTCTAGGCATTTAACAACTCTTTTTTTGTTTGCTTACTTTGAAGCTGAGATATTAATTAATTAAATGATGATGTTTCAAAGGATGCAGGCTCTTTCTCACCACTGGTTAGAGACTATTTAATTCGGCTTTACTCTAACAATACAGCACTACGTTGAGGGAGTTCTTATTCCGTCTGTTGGCAGAAAACGTGACTAAACATTAACAGGGGTTAATGAACGTCCCCTAATTTTATATTTTAATTCTCTCACCCGGCAACAAATTTCAACAATTTATCAGTTTAACCGGTGAGGATGTTGGTGTCTAAGGTCTTCGGCCGACACCGTTTGGGTTCTCTCAAGAAAAAAAAGGGGTTAAGTTTAATTCTCGTAACTCTTTAAAATATACTTATAATCTCTGATGAGAAACATGTGTGTACCGTTTTATATTTTAACTTATTTTCGTTCAATCTAAAAGTTATTTATTATAATCAAAGATAATATAAACCTCGTACATTCGAATTACTGTCTAGAGCGTTGTCAATAGCGTGTATTTCTAAATTCTTCTAAATCAGCTAGGCTAATACCCAAGGCACCACCTTAGGCCTAAGTCATCAAGCGACTTTTGAAGCCATTAATTCTGGTGGCCGGGTTACAATTTGTATTCGGGTGATTCCAAGCCCTGCATGCCACGCGATCGAGCCAACAGCTCCCTACACTAACTATTACCGTTAACCTCAAGAAGTTTTTATAGAAGGGGAAACCCCTTAAACCAGGGGGGAGAGAACTTGCAAACTCAACGCGGAACGAGTTGTTCCGAGTTTTCACCCAGTACCACAAGCTGGGACCGAACCCGGCTCCTCTTGCTGCGAGGCGAAAGGGCTAACAACTCCACCACCCACTTCCTACCGGAACTCCGAAAAAATTAACTACATAGTTACAATGGTAACCAACTATAGCTAAGAATACGGCCCACTTTGATGACGCGCGGTTGCGCGAACAGCCCGCCATTAAAGTTGGCCGTTATAGGATTATGGCAGCGACCGATGTAGGCTGATTTTTCGGAGGTTCGTGCCAAATGTGGGTGGAGTCCTTTGATAACGACATCTGTCGTACCATTCAAGTACTAAAATAGAGTTTGCCACTTGCTTCAAGGTGGAATTTAAATATGAATACTGATTAAAACTAAATATTATATTATATCATATTTTACAGTTATACTTATATTTTTGCGGGAAGCCTTGGGTGAACTCACTCGCCGACAACGCCATCTATTGAGCCATCGGGTACTAGAGCAGCGACTTGTTTTAATTATATCCTTCTTAATTGTAATAATGCCACGGTTGGTCAGAAACAGCCCAGTTAAAGGGGCTCCAAAGTTCGGTGGCAAAATGTGTGTAAAGTCAGTAAAGTGCGAAATTTACGGTTGACTCTGCCCGCCTCTGCCAAGGCCGAGTAAGGGGTTGGGGGGAAGGAAAAGCATGTTCAATTTTCTTTTTTTTTGCCACCGAGCTTTGGAGCCCCTTTAATAAGCGCAATTCAATTTCACTTTTCCTAACGCCGTAAGAATACTTCCGGTAAAATTATCCATGCTTTATTAAATTGAAAAGAAATATTTTGCTCTAAGAGCGTTAATTGTTTCACGGATTTGAATATAAGTTCCTGATTTTGCATAAATGATTTTAAAATTGTCTCTTTTTCTTTATTTAACGGATAAAATCTCCAACTTTTAGTTTTTCGTATTTCCTCTTAAGCGCTAATTTATTTCGTTTCGCGTTCCCCACCAATTAACGAAACGTGATCTTCACGGACTGATGACCATTTTTACGTCATTTCCAAGTGCTTTTTTTCCCTAGTACAAATCTAACTAACTATTAATAAACTCTTCTTCTATTTGCGCGCACCACTGAGCCTTCAACGTCTTGATAATAATTTTTACTCTCCGTGGGTGCTAGTTTTACTCAAATACGATCATAAGTCTATATTCCATAAGTATGACGCTTGTTATTCTTCACACGAAAAACTTTAACTAAGAGCCGAAGTATATGACATGTCTCTTGCCCGATAAGTATTCTACTACCTATCTTGCTAATGTTATTTGCATGAAACAATAAGTAAAATATGCTTCCGTAATTAATCAAGGCCCGTGCATGCTCGAAAAATAAAATATTTTCACGTATAAAACTATTAACTACTTAAAATAACATTAAAAGTAAAGATTTTCTTAAGCATTGGCTAAAAATTTCGAAAAGTTTTACTTCTGAAAATTACCGAAATATTCAACTTTAAACTATAGGTTAAATAATATTTCGATTTTAAAATAATGTAATATAAATATTAAGATTTATAAGAAAATACTTAGAAATTAGTTTTATTCTTCAAACGCAGTCCTAGGAAGCTAGGCCTGAGCGGTAGATTCGACTTACACGCGCCGCGAATTTGAAGGACAGGAAAATATTTTATTTTTCGAGCATGCACGGGCCTTGATTAATTAAGTAGGTAGTGCTCAGTCACACTACGCACTTTGGAAACGTTTTAAAACGGTTTCGAAATATCAAATTGTAAAATTTGGGTGTCGTATGTATTTATCGTATGCCTATTAATACAGTTGATTCCGAAAATGTTGAATTTGATATTTCGAAACCGTTTCAAAACGTTTCCAAAGTGCGTAGTGCGAACGCGGCTATAGAGTCAATAAAAAATTCAGATTCGCGATTTCCTGTCAAATCGCGCCCAACGGAATCTGCTTCGAGCGTGTTCATTTTGATGGCCTACATGGAAACTTCTCGCGTAAGAGATATATTCTGTTGGGAGTTATTATTGGACTGAAAAGAGTCTAGGTGGCGTTCTTTCGACGTTCCGAGATAGCGGCTATGATCTTGCGTCTGCCTAAATCTGGGCGTCGTAATTGCAGCTGTGTTACAATGCAGGAACCCAAAACAGTGCAAAATTATAACCAAATGCCAATATTAAGCATTTATAGCTTTTATTAGCCTCTTTCTCTAGTAGAGAGGAAAGAGGCTGTTACTTTCGTTGCTTATGTTGGCGGTGGTGAAGGTGAATAATACAGTGTAAGCTAGGATACAGTACAGGCTATAACTCTGTATAGGACCCCGCGAAACGACGAATTCTTTTCAACGGAACTCGATATAAATTTAATTCAGACGTCATTCTATTAGTATTAGTTCTATCTAACAATGCCAGTGGTGAGTCGCGGTATTTAATCAAAGGGGTAAAATCAAGAGTGCTAGGAGGAAGAGGCTACTATTGTGGCTGTGCCATCTTGTTTCTTTCATTATAATCATCTAATAAGCGTAATCGGTGATTCAATAAAACATCTTCAAGGAAATTGCCAAGAAGTGTTATTTCCGAGAGCCAGGACCTGCAAGTTACTTTTTATATTGTGCCTGTAGAAATAATGGGACCTTTTCACCTGGAAGGTATGCAACAGGTGTTCACTTTTAACCAGTTAACTTTTTTGACATATTAAGGCTTAGCAAAAACACGTCGTTCTATTTACAGGTGAAAAGTTTCCATTATTTTAACAAGCACTATATAAACAGTAACTTGAAGGCCCTGGTTCTCGAAAATATTATATCTTGCTGTGTGGGTGCTCTTGTGTAAAAATAAAGTCACCAGGTTTAACAGAAGACAGCAGTGTAGCCCGGATTTGATTTCGTGGAGGGCACACGATGAAAAAAAGTGAAACAAAAAATAAAAAATTGTACATACAACCATACGTTTCGGGGGTGGGGAGCACGTGCCCTACCTGGCTACGCCACTGACAGAAGATAAGGGTGATTGGCGCTAATTACCTTAAAGACTAGTCTTATTGCGTGTTAACAAACGGTTTTTCGATTTAGATTCTACTCCCTTTATACTATACATGTGTATCTTAGAAAATAAAATACAAAATAATAACAAGGTTGAAATTAAGGAACACATACATCGAAATTGTGCCCCTACATTTAAAGCGCTATTTTTGTATAACCTACAATTGTTTGGTGACATTTCGCACGAAACATTTTCAACGTATCGGTTTGAAACATAACGTATACAGGACAGTTTATTGCTTGACTGTAATTGATCCATTGTCTACGCCTGAAGCGAGAATGCTGCCCTAAGCCAGGGAAACCCCAGCACCCACGAAAGCCCTCCAGGCAGACTAAAATACCGTTTGACTTTTTTAAGTGATTTGATCGTTGCGGTCGTTTTATTATGAAATGCACGTTTCTGACAAATACTAGCTATATAATCTTTGATATATATAGATATTTAATAGCAGCGTACATACAACCAAAAGTGTTCTTACTATATACTGTGTTATTACTTGCCATAATTTTATATCTCTTGTAAAATAATAAAAATACACTGCGTAGGGATATTTACCTATTTGCGATCGAAAACTATCGCTACGCCCCCTTTTGTTCGCCATTAAAACCAAGATAGGTGGCTACTAAAGCAGACGTTATTAGTTTTTCCTTATCGTTATTCTTAAATTTGACTTTATAAATAATGATACTTGCATATTAATATAATTAATTAATAATATTTAATATTTAGAGAAGTTTAGTTATGACTTTTTAATTTGTCTGTAGCAGACGCTAGTCCATAGGCGCTACCCCTCGGAGAAGCTAACTCCGTTGCGCCACCTAGACTCGTTTCGGTCGCGAATAGTATTTTTTTGTGTGCGTAGAGAAACACCGCTTTATACCAGGCAAAACAAAACCCTGTCGGCAGATTCAGATTATTTTGTTTGAAATACAACAAAAATGTCCAACTTTCATTTTCCTGTCAAACTGTGAAAGCAGCAAATTAATATTTGGTATCGACTAGGACTATTGATCAACCATATTTTTCTGACAATATGGTATTTGATTACCAATATATGACGGTCTTTGCACTACACTATATATTTTTGAATAATCAGCGAGAATCTGCTTAGGTACCTGCTGCAAGCGGATAACATAAGCCAAATATGTAATTGAATACTTTTCTCGCTAGAGATATGTTATAACTGAACTAAATCCAACTAAGTCATAAATCTATTCCGGTAATGCTCATTTCTTGGTCACTCAAACCGAACCTTATATTTTTAAACAGTTTATTTCAGAATAAAAACTTAACTTTGATTTACTAAACAGAGTTTACACTCAGTTTTATAAGTCATGCCTTATCCTTCCAACAAAGACATAAATTATTTTGACTGATAACACCCAAATAATTATATCGAAATCAGATTAACCCAATTTGTTTAACCATCTGCAGCTAATAGTAATTTGAATAAAATGATAAAAATAAATTCATTTATTTTATTTATTATCTGTTTCTAATCAACGATGTCAGATAACTCTTTTTATCTAAAAAAATATTAATTTTAAATAATCCACTTGAATATTGGTTTTGTGTAAATAATTAGTACAATTTGGCACTTTTGAATTTAGTTTTTTTTGTAAAAATGATTATTGAATTGCTTTTTGCAAAAAAATATTTTGAAAAATGTATTCTTTAAATAAATTATTATTGTAAAAATAATAATTATAAAAATATTTTAGGATTCGGTTGTATATATAAATCATTCTACCTATAAAACGTTTATATAAGATAATATTAAGGGTGCAATTCTGACTACAATTGATTTTTACGCAAGTAATAGGGTCTTTTAAATATAAGACCCTGGTGGATGAACCAGCAAAACGAAAGGAACTTACTATGAGCTTGGTCATCGTGTAATCCTCGGGTGTCGTTCGGAAGAGAAGGATCTGGTCGTGGGTGAGACTGAGTCGGTGAGCAGTGGACGGTGAACGGGCAGTTGTTTCTCGGGCGAAAGTGCTCCTGTCAGTGAGCGTCCGATTGGGATTCGCTTTTCTTTTAAGCCTGCCCCTCCCGTTGCTTTCCGCCCCCCACCCCCCCATTGAAGGAACTTCCGATTCTCTTCCCTCGAAACGAAACCGTTAACCTCGTTTTCGGCCCATTCGAACGCTTCACTCCGAAAGGTGTACTTTCTCAGAGGCGTTCCGAGAGAGAAAAGCCAATTCGCACGAGCCAACCTTTCTAGAGAACAACTGTGTTGAACAACACTGCTTTCGAACCAATTGGTTCTTAAAACACATTTTTCGTCAGTGGAATTAAATAAAAAGTATCAAAAGGTATTTTTATTCTAATATTTTATAAAATAATTTTATTTATATATTTGATCAATAAATCAATGATCAAATAATTTATTTAGTTAATTATTTAAAAAAATGCTTTTACTTATTTATTTATTTAAATAATTAATTTTTCATTTAATTAATTTTTTTTAAATATTTTTATTTATTTAGTTAATAAATTAATAATCAAATAATTTTCATTTATTTAGTTAATAAATTAATAATCAAATAATTTTCATTTATTTAGTTAGTTAATAAATTAATAATCAAATAATTTTCATTTATTTAGTTAATAAATTAATAATCAAATAATTTTCATTTATTTAGTTAATAAATTAATAATCAAATAATTTTCATTTATTTAGTTAATAAATTAATAATCAAATAATTTTCATTTATTTAGTTAATAAATTAATAATCAAATAATTTTCATTTATTTAGTTAATAAATTAATAATCAAATAATTTTCATTTATTTAGTTAATAAATTAATAATCAAATAATTTTCATTTATTTAGTTAATTAATACTTTTTATTTTAATTATTTAGTTAATTAATACTTTTTATTTTAATTATTTAGTTAATTAATACTTTTTATTTTAATTATTTAGTTAAATAATCATTTGATTATTTTTTTTAAGCCTACCCAACCATTAGGTAAGCGTTTATTAGAAAACAACAATGGTTATACAAAATTTGCACACATCGTTTTCTCTATAACTTTAAAAGCATTTTATTTATTTATTAATCAATCAAATACTTCTTAAATTAATCAATCAATTTATTTAATTAATGAAAGAAAGAATGAATGAATGAAAGAAAATATATTTAATTGAAAATAACCAAATAAGTTAATGCCTTTGTCCCGTTTAACTGTTTGATACTTTGATGGTATCTTTAAAACAAACTAAAATTTGATTTAATATTAATTAAACTTAGTTACCTCTGTAGTAATTGCTTCTTTCTATCTATTTCTAGGCATTTTAATAAAAATTAAATAATAAAAATGTAAAACAGTTTTTCTCTGAGTCACCAGACCAAGTTTTATTTGATAAGATTGTTGCATAAGCAATACTTTTTATTTGAATTAATGCAGCATTAAAATTCATTGTGTGAACTTGTTTTTAAGTTAATTCATTTTATTTAATTTAAATGAAAAGTACAGTAAAATACTTTATGCGATTCAATTTTTGGCGTAGTCCAAAGTAATATTGCACCTTAGCCGGCGAAAAACATTACTTTATACTTTTATTACAAAAGACCATTTAAATACTAGTCGATTACGAAAATTTTGAAGGGCCACATAACCATTTCAAACATTTGGCCCGAATTTAACGTAGCTCCTCCCCTGCACAACCAATAAAATGCTGGCACATTAAATACCTTTTCCGAAATTCATACAATTCAGTGGCCCTTTAATGTGCCCAAAAAGTCATGTTAATTTTGTTGTTCAACATCGTGGATGGAATCGCCAGATGTTGGGCAAAATAACTAGACTAAAAGGTGTGGTATCGTGCATGCGAATAGAACTTAATTTCTCAGTTTCTCGCTTCTGTCTTAAGAGCCATTGTCTCTTCTAGCGATCTAACCATTTTTAAAACTTCCACGTGAAAAAGAGAAAATGTTTTGCGGCATTGTTTAATTTCTTTGTAATGAGAAAAAAGCCTTCACTGAAAGTTCCGGAAACATAATTTTAGACGCTTTTCTTAAACCACGGTATGTGGTAAATTTTTTAAATAGATTGTGTTTTTCAAAATTCAATTGTTTTCTAATATTTTGTTAATGTTTTGATTGTTTTTGTAAGTAGCGGTATTTACCTAAATTAATAAGAGCAAGAATTAATAAGAGCAAGAATGTATTTATGTCGGGGAGAATGGTGATGTTGAGATGATTTTTACCGTTGCACCCAATTTAATAATAATAATAATCAGCTAGGCTAATACCCAGGGCTTAGGCCCCAGTCATCTAGCGACTTATAATGCCTTAAACCAGGTGGCCGGGTTACAATGCGTAGGAGGGTGGTGGCAAGCCCTTCATGCCACGCGAGCCAACAACTCCCTACACTAACTATTACCATTAACCTGAACAAGTTTATATGGAACCCGGCTCCTCATGCTGCGATGCGAAAGAAAATCAAATCAGTGCGGTAGATCCATTCTATGGTTCCATTAATACGACGTCTTTCGACTAGAACATGATGCAAGTGGATCATTACTGTGGATGGTTTCAACATAGTCATTCTCCAAGTATAAATTACTCTATACATTTTTGATTATAGTAAAAAAAAACATAGTTTTAAAATGGCGAAAATTTTTAGCTATTTTTGGAAAAAAATTCTTGAAAGAAACGATTAGAAAAACGCCTTTAAGGGTTGATGTTGAAATTAACTACTTACAATCTTAATATGTAAAGTTTATTTTTTTTAATTTATTTATGTTTTAAATAAAATAATGAAATTTAAAAATACATTTTTCATTTTAACCACTTAGTATCCGTCATATGTATTTAACTCTCACCGTATAATAATTTAACCGCGGAAACAATTATGGTTTTTAGAATTTATGAAATATGATTGTACATGGAAAGTTGCCGTACGACATTTAATTTTTTTTAAATGTTTTGTTTTCCAATTTTTTTTTCATTTCTACATTTTAAAAATAAAAAATTCTAGATTTTAAATTTTAAATGTTCTAGATTTTAGATTTAAAATATTTTAGATTTTAGATTTCAAATTTAAAAAATTTAGGTTTTAAATTTTAAATATTCTAGATTTTAGATTTAAAAAATTCAAGATTTTAGATTTAAAAATTCAAGATTTTAGATTTAAAATATTTTAGATTTTAGATTTTAGATTTAAATTTTTTTAAATTATGATGAAAAAATTAAGGATTTGTTTTCCAAAGAAACAATTTTATTTGGAAAGTATCCACCTTTTCTTAATTATTTAAAAATATCTGAGACCTATTTTAAGCAAGGAAATAAATACGTGATCGCTCTATTATTAACTGGTAAAATGTTTCACTATTCGATATTATTCCGAAGATATCGCCTTGACAATCTTTATTGGATTTACTATATTACTTGTACATGGACACCTGGTTTTTTGACGTCCGGATTTTAATTTTTTTTATCGATTGGATTTTGGGGTTGTTTTATCGATGATATCTTAGATTTATTATCTATAAGAACTTATATTTATTATCTATAAGAACTTATATTTATTATCTATAAGAACTTATATTTATTATCTATAAGAACTTATATTTATTATCTATAAGAACTTATATTTATCATCTATAAGAACTTATATTTATTATCTATAAGAACTATTTTTTATCAATTAGATTTATATTTTTATCAATTAGATTAATATTTTTATCAATTAGATTTATATTTTTAACAATTAGATTTATATTTTTTATCTATAAGAACTTATATTTATTATCTATAAGAACTTATATTTATCATCTATAAGAACTGATATTTATTATCTATAAGAACTTATATTTTTTATCAATTAGATTTATATTTTTTATCTATAAGAACTTATATTTATTATCTATAAGAACTTATATTTATCATCTATAAGAACTGATATTTATTATCTATAAGAACTTATATTTTTTATCAATTAGATTTATATTTTTTATCTATAAGAACTTATATTTATTATCTATAAGAACTTATATTTATCATCTATAAGAACTGATATTTATTATCTATAAGAACTTATATTTTTTATCAATTAGATTTATATTTTTATCAATTAGATTTATATTTTTATCAATATGATTTATATTTTTATCAATTAGATTTATATTTTTTATCAATTAGATTTATATTTCCAATCGAAAAGATTTCATTTTTATCGATAAGATAAATGTTATATTTTTTAACGATAAGATATTAGATTTTAGATTTATTATCGATAAGATTTTAGATTTATTATCGATAAGATTTTAGATTTATTACCGATAAGATTTTAGATTTATTATCGACAAAATCTTAGATTTGTTATCGATTAAATTTTAATATTTAGATTTATTTTCATTGATTCGGTATTATTTCGGGGATGTCGTTTTGATAATCAGCTGGCAAAACTACGAAATTGCGAAAGTGGTTTGTGTAATTACAGGGAAGACTTGAGTGTTTTGCTTTTAAGATTATCCCGTAACTGTATTTATAAATCCAATTTTCAAAATGAATCGAGAAATTTACGCCTTTCACTGGCTTTCGCGGGTACGAAAACTATAACATTTTTAAGTCTTGAGTATATAATTATTTGTTAAAAGGCTATTTTCCACTTGAGTAAACCACGCTCGCCGTAACACCTCCGAATAAACAATTTTTCTTCTGACGAATCAAACGGTTGATATTTTATTTCAATTTCTGTGACTGTGAAGAATTAATACGATCTATTACCATTGAATTATTATCATCTATCGGCATTAAATTGAATCATCGACAGTAAATTAAGAGGACATGTTTTCGATAGCCTTCCACAGTGCATTTTATTTCTCCCCGCGTATCAATCAGCTCGAGAGACTCCGAGGGAGTCTTGCAAGGTCGTTTGTACCACGTGATCTTAAAATTTCAAAATGGCAATCTAATGCGGTTGATATTGTTACGTAATTTTTGCGCTTTATATTTTAGTAATTTAAAATTTAGCTTTTTAATTCAATAAAAACTATCAACTGATATTTAGTATATCATATTTAATACATAAAATCGTGAAAAAATACCTTTTGGCGTAAAAATGTACTTCGTGTGTATCTTTTTCTTTTTTCGAACAGTATCGTCCACTCTTCAAATAACCTTGGCCGACTTTTTTGATTGTAGTATTAGGAGGCACATCCGAAGATTAACGAAAATACACTAATCCACATAATTTTGAGCTTTCTATTGATAGTGAAATTAATAAATACTCGCAGACATGAAAATTCCCACAAAATCAACATTAAAAAAATACTACCTTTTCCCCGAAAATTCCCACAAAATGGGTAATTTCCCATAATCTAACAACGAAAAATATACCTCATGGCATAATTTTTACTCATATTATTTTCTGTAGGATTTTGTACATTTAGGGGTAATGTGGGATACCAGACGAGACACCAATAACTTTAGACTCATCTAAGCGATTAACTTTAAATTGTCTTTAAAGTGCCATAAACAAAACTGTATATTTTTAAAACAACCAAACTCTTTTTCTAAGTTGAAATCTAAACGCCAAATTTAAATAAAATTTACGTGAATAATAATTTAAATTATAACATCAAAATTGTCTGTAATCTATCTGTAGAAAACTCCTACTAAAATCTATGAAAGGTCCCGCTATATTTCTACTAAGATTTCCGCTTAGAGGAAAATTTATCCCGTTGTCATGTTTCCTTCAAAAACAAATTATTGTTGAATGTTATACCATATGGAGCATAAAATTATTTTTATTTTAAACATAACTAACCATTAGCCAGCTACAAACCAAAACTGCACGAGCTTTAATCTTTTAAAATCTCTGGTGGTATTTGATGAAGAACTTGCGCATAACAAGCAAAGCGTCTTCATTAGGGTTCATTAATTTGTACCGATGCCAAGGCTTCGTGTTTTACGCTCTTTCAAAACAATTAACGTTAGCGTATTACAATATCAATGGAAATGTTTTCCCGCCGCGAATATTTGTATCGTTATAACGTGCCAAGGTAATTACGCGGTATCTAAGAAGAAAATGAACAACCCCCTCGGGGCAGGGAAAAAACCATCCATTTTCGAGTCGAGGAAACAAAGCTCTTTTTTTTGAAATAATGAAAAACTGTTTTATTAAATTGAAAAATGTTTCATTCTCCAAATGGATTTAATTATTTCCGATTTAAATTAGTAAAAAAGCTAAGCAGACGGCACACAATAAAGTTACATCTACACTCTTTTTAGACGTTTTCGAGTGCGTGCTTAAGCTCTATTAAATTAAGGAATTAATATAATTTTATCTTTTACTTTGTTTTCTTTACAAATACGCGCTTTAATGAGAGAAATCAATTAGTCCAAACAAGAACCTATTTATTCTACTGAGAATGTACGAACTAACTTAAGATATACTTTTCGAAAATAGTTATGGGGGAGATAAGGTGGTTATCACCGATTTTGTTGAAAGTCGGGGTTAGGTAGACCTTATAGTAGTACGAAATTTGCCAAAGGGAAAAGTTGCAATGGCAACCGAAAATGTTTTTGATCTCTCAAAACAAAATCTCTATTTAAAAAAGCATTGGATTTTCTCGGTTTCACTTACATAAATTTTTTTTAAAAGTTAAATTTTCAAAACTTAACCAAAATTAATCAATTTTACCCAAAATCATTAATTAAGTAAAATTCATCGTTTTGGGTAAGTTTTAACAAAATTTTGGTAACCGAGAAAATCCCATGCTTTTTTAAATGGAGAGGTCAAAACAATTTTCGTTTGCCATAGGAAAACTAAAACCTATTGAAACTTTTCCCTTTGGGTATTTTCATACTACCATAAGGTCTACCTAACTCCCGAGTTTCAACAAAATCGGTGATAACCACCTCGGGTTGTCTCCTTGTAAGTGCTAGCAGCAAAGACACAAAAATCAGAATAACTTATATTTCACAGGACTAAGGTTGCAATCAGTGGCGTCACCAGGGTTTCTTTTTGGGTACGCTAAAGCACTAAGCTCTTTCACCAGGGTAAAAATGAAGGGGACTTTCAAGATAACAGGAAGCATATTTTTTTAAACAGTACGTAAATTTTAATATTCTTCAAGAACCTGATACATTATTAATTATCAGCTAGACTAATACCCAAGTCATCTAGCTACTTTATTTTTTATTTATTTTTTTTATTATTTTTTTATTATTTTTTAATTATCATTTTTTATTTATTTATTTATTTATTTATTTATTTATTAATCGATTAATTTATTTGTTATTTATTATATTATAAATATAATCCACAATTTAACATTTTTATGACTTTCTCTTAAGATTACCGGAGGGCTTTTGGAAATTGCAACTGACAATTGTGAGTACAGAAACAAATTTGATTTTTGGTAAAAATGTCATTGGCGTTTGGTTGTTAATATAGGGCTACGTTATATATCAAAAGCTTCTTCAGACAATCAAATAGGTACCACTGAATTTAGGATGGGCTCAGGAGATAAAATTTCACAATCGGTGGTTAAAAAATATTTAACGTTGCTCCCAAAATAAAATTAGCTTGTTCACTGTCCCTTTAACGAAATTCCATAAAAGAGATTCCAGAAGTTTCTGAGTAGTACTAAAATATCTCCAATTCAAACAAAACAATTACCAGTATATTTCCAAAAGTGTTTTACTTTTGAGAAGTGAAATTACTAACAATGGGAGTTTTAATTGGGTGGTATGGACCTAATGATAATTGGAGCCTGGAGGTACGAAAATAAATTATCATTTTCGATCTTCATAGCAACAACAGCGATGCAAGTCGTCGGGTATTGAACTCAGCACCAAATATTTGGGGATTTATAAAATAATATTAATAATAATTTTTTTAAATAATATTACTAATAATAATTGTTTTTAAATAATATTACTAATAATAATTGTTTTTAAATAATATTACTAATAAATTTTTTGTTAAATAACATTACTAATAAAATTTTTGTTAAATAATATTACTAATAAAATTTTTGTTAAATAATATTACTAATAAAATTTTTGTTAAATAATATTACTAATAAAATTTTTGTTAAATAGTATTAACTGCCCTAATTCGCATTTAAAAAATTAAGGTATAAAAAATTTGTACAAAATATTAAAACATTTGTACAAAATATGAAAAATAGAAAATAATATGAATAATGTAAATGGTAAATTGAATATAATATAATAGAATAGAGTAATGTGCATATCAACAGTACAGATCTTCAAGGATATACACAGCAATTGAACACTATTTAGAAATTCATATAAGCATAAGTATCATAATATCGTATTATGTTACTCATGATATAAGATATAATATCACCATATTTAACATTAATAAATATCATATTAATATTAATAATAAAAATAGTAATGATTGAACCAAACTATTTAAGCACTGTTGTCTATGCAAAGTTGTAAAGATTGCGGTACTATCATAGAAGCATTTTCTAATATTGGTGGGCACGCGGTGGTACCAAACGATCAAATTTCACTCAAATTACGTTCTTACTAGCTTAAAGAAATTTTATTCTGGATAAGAAAGCTTAATCGAGTGTGTCTTAAAAGTGTCGGTGGTTTTTAATCTTCGCGGCGAATCGAGAAAGTCCCATAATTTTTAAGAGAGCTTTCTCTGTTCTGTTTCCTGATCAATTCACATAAATTATAACTTTGTCAGTAAAAGGATTCCGTTTGAATTAAAAATAATGGAGCGAATCCTTTTTTGTTACTGTTAAAAGGCTTCGCGTTACACTAATCGTGTCACGCCTAATCGATTAGTGACTAATGAAGGTTTTTTAAACGTTTTGTGATGTTTATTTCTTCGCGAGATCTACATTATCTGATTTCATACTACATTTACTGATTGCATTTAAAATTTCCTATTTTTTTATGATTTAGAAACTATGTTCTATGATTTATATATATATACTAAAGGCTTACTCTTTTTAACCTAAAACGTTTAATTCGCCTGTTCCGGCGATGTGAATTACTCCGGCCCATAAACTATTCGCTTGTTCCGCAGTATTAAGGCTACTCTTTTTACTCTTTCTGAAAAGGAGGTGTAACGGAGTAAATCTGATTTTGTCGTCTGCTAGCTAGCCATTTTGGAAAAACGTTTTAGCTGCGACTCAAACTATTCGCCACCACAGAATCGGAGTAAAATGACGTCATAGCGTTACTCTTCTTACCCTACTCCTTACCGTACTCCGAAATCCCGGATTAAGCGTTTATTCAAGTTTAAAGGGAAAGTTTATTTCAATTAGGTACATGTACTTTTAAAATCTACCATTTTGTACAAATTATGACCGGCTAAGGTAAAATGAATCGGTTCATTTCGGAAGTCAGCTATTGGAAATGACTCTAGCAGCGAATTGTAACTCTATAAATAATCGGTTTTTACCTAAGTGAAAGAAATTACTTTAAATCTAATTAACATATAAATATTGAGTCTTCTCTTATCTACAATTTTCAATTTAGAGTTTTTTTCTATACTTAATATTCTACTTAACTATTCTGAATTTTTGATGTATTGCTTTCTTTAAGTTTCCAAACTGTCAATAGGTATCTTAGTTTAAACGTAGAAAAATAACTTACATAATTTAGTCAAAGTTGTTGTAGCCATATTGATGACTCTGACCAAAGAATATAAAGCCCCAGGAATGGAAGGATAGATATTATTGGCCGCGTGTTTTGGCCGAGCCAGAAACTTCCGGCAAAGCAAATCAGAGTAACCGGAAACGGTTAACGCAACCCCTTCTCTCTTTAAAAACGAGAGGCGCAAAAGTTCCACTAGACGGAGCTACACCTTCCATTCCCGGGGCTTTATATTCTTTGCTCTGACTTACAGGCTATTTTTGGAAAAATCTGGGGTTGTGCTATTTAACGAGATCATGTTATCCATGTTAATTCTATTGACGACCAAATCAAAGGCGGAAATCATTTATGTGATATCCAGGCTATGTCACTGGACCCCATCTAACATTTGCATGGGTGTTCTAAATTTGGAATTCAACATACTGGTGTTCTAAATGGGAATGCAACATACTATTGTTCTCGATGGGAATGCAACATACTTGTGTTCCTATGGTTATGCAACACAATGATGCTCTCCATTAGAATACAACATATTAGTGTTCTCCATGAGAGTGCAATGGAATGACACTCCATGGGAATACAACACAATTATACTATCCATGATAATGCAAAATATTAGTGTTTGCCATGGGAATGCAACATATTAGTGTTCTACATGGGGATGGAACATATTGGTGCTCTTCATGGGAATGAAACACTGCTGTCTCATGGGAATTGAACTATTGGCGTTTTATGGGTGAGATAACGCGAATTACGCAGGAATATCGGGTAGCGAGAGGGCTTCCTACCACCCTCGCATGTACAACGGCACGGTCGGTTAAGGGTCTGAAAGTAGGATAAAAGTCATGTCGGTTTTCCCGATTGCCGCCGACTAATTAAGAAGGGTTTAGGCTTAGCGGCCTGCTTGAGTGGCTAACATTGTAGGCAAATCTCTTTCACCGAGAATGATAATGCTCTACTCAGTCCAAGGCGGAGCTGGATGCGAGCGTCCGTGTCGAAACAAGGTTCCGTTAGAAAATTAACATAAAGTCTCTATAGGCAGAGTCATACTTTGGGTTATTATGTACTTATGCTTTCACTAAGTATCAAACATATGGAATAAAATTAAAGACTTGTTCTCAGATTAATATATATAAAATGTGCTACTGCAATATGCCTTTCAATAAAATAACAATCCGCCAACGTGCAGTCTTTGGTACGGAAAAACTATTAAGAAAATAAGTTTTGGTGTAATGTCCAGTCGTAGTACTGCAAACTCAAACATTCAGAGGTTTATTAAAAACGTTAATACCTTTGTAAAGTGACTTAGTAATTCAAAATCTGGCTTAACACATCTGTTACGCGGGAAAAACGTTGAGTGACCAAACCGAAACCACGTAAAATGCCCTTCATAGGTTACGTCGTTTTGGTTTGAAGGGTTTCGTTCAAAAAGTAAGGAGAGGGAAACATTCCGGCTTAGAGGATGACGTCTAATGCTTTGGTCAAGAATGTATTTATTTATATTTAGATATAAATAAATACATTCTTGCTTTGGTATTATAGTTGTTAATTATCCAGAAAAATAAAAAGCGGAAAAATTTTCAGAATATTTACCGCAAATCAGGAAAATAAAAAATTTAAATATAAATTACTTTTAAAGGGTTTGTAATGTTTCTAACTTTTTATCGATATAAATTTAAAATTTCTAATAACAGTAAACATAAACTACCGAACATTAACGGTGTAACATTGTTAGTTAGGAAAAAATGCCAATTAATTTAAATTTGCAAACAATATTAGACAAATCATGGAATTAAAACATTTTTTTTTAAATTTATTTTGGAAAAAAGGTCTCGGTCATTTTCCAGAAAATTTTCCGGAAAACAACTATATTTTGTATACAAAATACAGGAATTGTAAAATCTTCTTCAGATAATAACGGAAAAAGTACATGGGTTAAGGCCACAACAGAAAACGTGTACGGTAATGTAAGGTAATTTAACGCAGACGTGGGCAAAATTCTGAGTATTTATTAAACAGTGAGAATTGAAGGGTCGAAACTAGTGCTCGGATTTCGATTAATTTTTAACCATGAATAAAATAAGCTCGGCGATATTTAAATAATATTTATTTAAATAACCAATAGTTGAATAAAAATTGTAAAATGTTTAAATAATCGAAAGTGGATAAGCCTATTATTTAAATAAAACAAACAATTATTTAAATAAAACAAACAGTTATTTAAATAAAACAAACAGTTATTTAAATAAAATAAACAGTTATTTAATTAAATGCCACTTTTATTCAAATAAATGCTTGGTTGCGGAAAAAACATAATTAAATACGTAAAATGATATTCTTTTTACCAACGTTTTTTTAAATAAATCGGAAAATTTGTGGATAATGAATAAACAATTCCGAGCACTAGTCGAAACTTTGCCTACTTATAAATAGATATATTAAAGACCGTGAGTTAAATCGATGGATCTCTATGTGAGCAATCTCAATCTAAGCTAAACAAACCCCGCTCTCGCCTCGTTCGCTCTCTCTTCAATGAGCGAGATTTCTCTAAACGTGGAAATGTCGCGATCAACGGTAGCCGCTTAAGGCGCGACGAACGAGTCTATCGGGAACGAAGAGGGTTTCACTCGCTTGTATCGCTTTCGGCGCAGAGAGAACCAGTCGGCCCAGGCCGTAATATTAGTTCGAAATCGGTGTATTCTGGTGGGCAAACCCATACACCCTTAGTAGACACAGGTAGGCAAACTAATACAAAAGCTGTTGAGGCTACGTGATTTCTTATCGTTTGATATATAAATTTCCATCCAAAGTTAAAAAGTGGATATCGCCTACCCTCAGGATACGCGGGTGGGCAAACCAATACAAAAGCTGTTGAGGCCATGTGATTTCCAATCGTTAGATAAATAAAGTACCATCCTAAGCTGAAGGATTAAAACTTGGGCGCCACCCACCCTCAGGATACGCCGGTGGGCAAAGAAATACAAAAGCCGTTGAGGCCATGTGATTTCCTATCGTTAGATAGACGGAAAGTATCAGAGGTTAAATATGTAAGCAAAACACGACGAATATAATTATTTTAAATTATTGAAATTAGTGGAACTATGATTTAAAGAAATTCTTAAACTGGGATTCAAATGTGTTTATTTTAGGAAATTTATATCAAACATATGGGTAGTTTAGGCACCAAAAGTCATGTAAATTCGCAAATTCATAAAAAATATCCATGAACGTAATTTTGCAGAACAGAAATTAATAGAATATGTCATTCTCGATTTTTATATTATCTCGGTGATTAAATTGGTATTTTCTTAGAGCAGATATTTAATATGGATTATTAACAACTGCATAAATCATATTATTGCAAGAATGTATTTATGTACTAAGAATATGGCAAGACGGAGATTCTGTCCCCATTGTCGCATACTTTGCAGCTTAAGGGCCTGTTGCAAAAGCCCTAGCCAAAGTGCTAGCCCATGGAATTTAACATGTGCGATTCTAGCAAAGCAGACTTTTGCAACAGACCCTAAGTTCGACTGCTTTGGATTTTTTGGTCTCACTCTTTCACGTAGACGCTTCCAATCTTTTACTTTTATTGTTCTAGCTAATGAGACCAACTTGTTTTTCGGTCACTCTCCCTTTAAGGGGGTTGGTCGGAGGGGGGGAATTAACGGCACTGCGTGCGCGTCAAAGAGTTATATCGAATGAGACCAACTTGTTTTTTCGGTCCATCTCCCTTTAAGGGGGTTGGTGGGGGGGGGGGCGGAAATTAACGGCACTGCGTGCGCGTCAAAGAGTTATATCGAATGAGACCAACTTGTTTTTTCGGTCACTCTCCCTTTAAAGGGGTTGGCCGAAGGGGGCGGAAAAAGAGTTCTATCGAATGAGACCAACCCGCCCACCCTCAGGAGACCCGGGTTTAATTCAAACTTCCCGCCAAACTAACTGCTCGATGAAATATTCAAACAAAAAACACGCTGAAACTTTCGGTAAAGAGCGACATCTCTGGACCAACTATACAACTTATAAAAGTGTTCAAGGCTAAAAGTTCAAGCAAGGTTTTCGAAGAGGACGGCGTTGCTCACTTGAATAAGGCGTCAGTTTTGGAGACTACGCGGTCAGAAATCTCGGTTTGTATCTCGATGTCGTCAAATTAAGAAATTATTTTTCGCAGCTCCATCTATCATGTCGTCGCTTTCCACAACAAACATACAACACTTAACGACAATCCGTCCATAGCAATAGTGTCACTTCGAATATATATTCGATGTGAAACTAAAAGTGCCCTAAAACCTCACCGTCGCGTTCGCATGCAGCTGATTTTTATAGAACGCTGGGGCCTTCTCTTTCGCTTCCATCATTCCAATGAAATTCAGTTTTTAAAACCAAGCGTTTGTTTAATCAAATTAACCGTATTCAAAATATTTTTATCACCAAGCCTATTACAATTCTACGTTCCTAATGATAACAATTTAATCTAGCAAAGTTCATATTACTTTAACTCCATTCGTATATGCTTGTTAAAATAGTACAGTACTTTATAATTATTAATTAATCACACTATGTTTCTTACTAATTAATGATCTGTATTTTTGAATTTTTACTTACGGTGAAACAATCAGTTTAATATAAAATTTAATTTGATTCTAAATTTACAAGTTTTATTTAACAAAATTGAAGCTAAATATGTATTTAGGCAACAAATAAGTACCTTTATCATATTTTCAATATTCTTAGTCAACAATTTATTTAAATATAGGGTGTTAAAAATTATCCTAACCAATTTTTTTAAAACTGCCTGCTAAATTGAGATAGGGTAAAGACTTTAACCACACTTAATTAAACAATAGATTCCCAAAGTAAATAAGGATATTAAAAGAACTCGCGAGAAGATCCGATATTGGAGGTAAAAGTTGCAGTACCGTTCTCCTCTCAGGCGTCGGCAGTCAGCAGTTGGGAGTTGACAATTTGACATAACAGCGTAACAAAAGCCATTTTTCTCGAAAACCCCCAGTAGATTGCGCATTAACCGCCGAACATAATTTTTTTTCGTGCACCTTGTCAAGGTCGAGTTCAAAACTACATGAAATGTTTTTTACAAAAATACATACACACGTTAAAAATCAGAGGAAATACAATACAATAAATATATACGTTAAAGATCTAAGAAAATACAATACATACATTCAAGATCTAAGAAAATACAATACATACTCTAAAATATGTTTAAAAAAAAATTTATGTAATTTTAAATGTTAATACTAACGTAAAAGAAAAAAATTAATTCCGAAAACCCCAAGTAGATGGCCCATTAAGCGTCAAACCTCGAAATTGTTTTCGTGCACCGTGTCAAGGCCGAGGTCAAATAAAACGCTTTAATTTGCAACGCTAATTTCTTAATGTAGAAAATAATTGCTCTCGAATTAAAAAAATAGTTTTTGGATTTCCTAGCGTTAGCAAAAGGCAAGAAGGGTTCTCGTTAAATACTATTCCGAGTATTGGAAGGTCTAGGGGTATGACTATACACTAAAGAAATAAATAACCAAGAGATCGGGTGTTGAAACAATATGACATAAAAAGAAACATTAACAAATACACTTAAATAAAAATATACACACTTAATTAAAAATATACACGACACTAAAATGAACATGCAAGTAACGTTCGCGGGGGATAACACAGTGGAATACGCGGTCTCTCTCTCTCGAATAAAGTTAATGCCGATTGGCTTTAGCTCACCACGGTAGTTCTCGTAGTTTCCTTTTCATTTTTGAAAGTAGCGAAGGCTGGATAGGATGCTGCCGGGTTGATAAGATAGCTGTTCTTTGGATCCCTCTGTCTCCAGGCGGATATACTTTGTTCTGGGTTCTTCTTCCTGCTTTTTCCCGGGGACTCTTTCCTTCGGATTATCTAGTCCAAAACAGTGACCTACCAGGTCGGGTCTGCTAATCTTTCGTCTAACTCCTTGGTTTTGTCTTGTCGCCTGTTCACGTGACAGTTTCCGTTGAATTCGTTTTAATTTGAAAATGGAGAACTGCAGGTTTTTCCTTGGAGAAGGTGAAAGGTTAAGCGAAGCTTGACAGAGGCGTCACCAATAATTGTCATTTTCGGAAGTGTTTTTGTATTATAGGAAGCGAAGGGATGACGGCTGAAGGTCGGTATCGGTACCGGTTCTGAAGGCCAAGGTCAAACGTCCACGTGTGAGGGCCAACTTTCTTTCCGGGAAACGACGATCCGAGGAGCGTCTTTTAATGGCTTTTTAGACAAAGTGTTATAGCAAGGCCATGTTGAAGAATATTGAGAGAGAGAGAGTTGGGGTAATATTATTCGCGCACAATAATATCGTCACTTTCGGCGCACACAAACACTTTAAACGAGGAGAGATTAAAAATAAGAAAGGGTGCCAATTCTAGGAATGTTAAAATCTCGAAGTAGTACCATGGTACCGAAAGTATACTTTTAAAAACCTTATATAGCTATTCGCGCTAATGGTAAAATTCGGGGTTTGGACACCCGTTTCAAAGTGAAAGAAAACAAGTTCGCCAAGAAGGTGATAATATTATTTCATTGCCCGGCTCTCAATCGAACCGTTATATATCAAGCAGATATCGGCATTCTAATATACAAAAGAGTGTGACTGCGCTCGCGAGCCCCAGCCTAACCTAGGGCATTGGCGATCTTTGAAGCCCAGAGCCCCCGACCTATGATATCAAGTTTAACAGTGTTAAATTGGTTTCTTTAAAATTTAATTTAACAACACTATAGTACGAACGTTTTTACTATAGAGTGTTTTTAAATTAAAGCCCGCGACCTTCTGAATGCCAGAAGCCCACGCTGTGTAATCCCCACGCCCAAGCCACGAAGAAAAATTTCGTATGCTTTTGGCAAGTTCAACACGATGATTTTAGTAAATAAAAAGTTGGTTTTAATCAATAAAATAATGTAAATATAATTTTAGTACTTATTTAACCATTTGATTATGTCTTTAAAGGAGAGAAGGGGGAGGGGAATGGCGGAGTCTAAGGCCTGCTCTTGTATCGAGTATAAATCCTCCTAGATCGCGTTGAAAGAGGTTCCGAATTAACTGACAAATCGAAGTGTTAAATTAGTTAAGCCTAAAGAAGAGAACGAACGAAACTTCTATAATGTGAATGATACTTTTCAAGATAAAATTAAGAATTGAATCTATCAAACAGGTCATATTGTATAGAATCACAATTATTCTCATAACACAAAGAATACTTCAGAGCTTGAATTGGAACTAACGAATTTCCAATCGGCAAAAGGGATGATGTGCGTTATAAAAATCTAAGACAAGCTTAAAGAGACGAGGATGACAATTTGTTTACACAGCCTCCGATAAGTGTCACACTTATTTATTTATTTGTAACTTCAGGGTATACGTTGTAAGCATCGCCTATTACTCTGATAAGTGTCACACTTATTTGTTACTTCAGATCATACGTTGTAAGCATCACGTATTACTCCAATTTGTGTCACACTTATTTGTTACTTTTGGTCGTATTAGAACGGCCTCGATAAGTGTCAAACTTATTTGTTTCTTCAGGTCATACTTTGTAAGCATCGCCTATTACTCCGATAAATGTGACACTTATTTGTTACCTCAGGTCATACGTTGTAAGCATCGCCTATTACTCCGATAAGTGTCACACTTATTTGTTACTTCAGGTCATACGTTGTAAGCATCGCGTATTACTCCAATTTGTGTCACACTTATTTGTTACTTTTGGTCATATTAGAACGGCCTCCGATAAGTGTCACACTTATTTGATTCTTCAGGTCATACGTTGTAAGCATCGCCTATTACTCCGATAAGTGTTCCACTTATTTGTTACTTTCGCACCGAAGGGATAGTTCCACCTTGGACCAAGGAGGTTCCACTTAATCCTAACCTATCCAATAATATATTTTTTTAACGAAATATCTACCACACAAAGCCAAACTACCGAAAACGGTAAATTGGGCAAATGCCCAACTTCTTGGGTTTCGATTTCAAAAATTTATGAAAGGCTATCAATGACGAGATATGTACACTCGATATTTAAATTTTCGCGGTCAGGATGGTATTTCGCAATTTTCGCGGTCAAGATGGTATTTCGCGCCACCTATCAATTAGGTCTTCCAATCTATAAAATTTTTTAAAGCACGTTCTGCGAGCTAGAGGATGGCGTAGATCGTAAAGGCGAGAATTTTTAAAGCTGCTAAGCGGAGGACCGTGAGTTCTAATCTCGGTGAAGACGGTTTTTTCAAAATGGGCTCTTCTGGTTAAATCCGGTAGGGGATCCTCCCTTGTGGTCCCCCTTTTCTCTTCCTGCTCCTGAATTGGTCCTACAGCTGGGAGCGGCGGCGGCATGACCCTCTCCAATATTTCTTTGCCACATATGTGAGGCAATGAAATAAAAATCAGCTGCATGGGAACGCGACGGTGAGGTTTTCGGGCGCGTTCTATCTCTGCGCCGAAAGCGATAAAAGTGAGCGAAAGCCCTCTTCGTTCGCGACAAACTCGTTCGTTGCGCCGTAATCCGCTACCGTTGAAGCACGGGTTGATCGCGGCATCTCCACGTTTAGAGATAGCTCGCTCGCTGAAGAGAGAAATGTTAGATTCGGCAGTATAAATTCAGAGTTAAGTTGAGGTGATACACAATATAGGGCGGTTGTAAAGGGCTGCCAGACCGACCCCAACAAAGGCTCTACTCATAGGTAGCAGAGCGTTTTGTCTACTTAGAGAGAATGATCCACTTATGGTAATACTCTCAGCAAACCAAAAACAAAAACATTGTTTCTTAGCTTGCTTTTTTATTAAGCAAACTGACACGAACTTTTTTGGGCTTACTTTTTGAACGTGTTTATTTACTTTTAAGCAATCGCATCTTTTGCCTATGTTTTATTTAACGTACACGATTTCTGGTGTGGTCTGACTATGGCGTAGCCAGAAATCCGTCAGAGGGAGGTTAGATTATGAAAATACCTGATAGGTTGTGAATTGTCTATGCAACTGCCGACGCATTTTCTAGGCAGCGCTCAGACGTAGCACACAATTCTTACAAGTTTTCTCTGGTTCATTTATTCACTATATAATTTCAATTTTATGTAAAAACAGACTCCTTTTAAGCTGCCACAGTCCCAAATTCATCCTTGTTTTAGACTTAATTCATTCTTATTTCGAGTTAAAATTGAGACTCATTTAAGGTTGGTATATTTTGGTTTATGTTTCATATAAGTTGGGCAAAATAACACTAATCTAAGACTTATGAAACTGCCACAGTCCCAAATACATCGTCTTTTTAGATTTATTTCAGCTCTGCGAAAGTCTTATTTAAGACTCCTTATAACGGTTAATTTAAGTGACTTAAGTCTGATATTCCTCCTCTAAATTTCGTTTTGTAAAAGATGAAAAAGGAGGTTTGTTTAAGATTAAATTTAAGCGTATACTGCTAGGGTTATTCTACTCATGTTATTCGCTGCAAATATAATATTAATTATAAATAATGAGTATTTTAGTCACAATTTTAACTACAAAAATAATAGCATATCTGGTTTTAATTTAAACTTGCATTTTATTTCAATCTTTTTTAAGATTGTATCTTTAAATCTAAAAATGTGTGTGGACAGCTTAAAAGAAATATTATCTCCTTGAAATTAAGCACTCCTTTGGAATAAATATTATTAATTTTAAAACATAATAAGTCCATGGTATAAATATTTAAAAATCGAGTCTTTAATGAAAAGGTCTCATGGATAATAAAAACTTTTTAATAATAAGAAGTCGTGGCAAAGCTTTCGACCGTCACAGCGGTCTTCCTCGTCAGGCACACTAATTTCAATAACTGTTTCGGAAATCGTAAAATTTTACATATCCTTCTGTTACGTCTTTTGAATATCTACGCTCTGCTGTCGGGTACTGCAAGATTGTGCACAAGCTATAACTAGCTTAACGATCTGTATCTTTTTTTCTTTCAAATAAACAAATAAATAACCCTTATGATAAACCAGATTTAAGTATTTATAAAATTTAGAAGACTAATATTCATAGCGTTCGAGTAATTTCGCACTTATTTGATATTTAAAATAAGTCATTTGTCTGCTAAATATTTAGTTCTAATTCAAGTAGTGAACAATCTTACCCGTTACAACAGTCAAAGGCTATAATCGGGTAACCGTTATGTATATAGTCTAAATTATGTTCTCAATTCCGAAGTTTAGGGTGTACTTTGACCAGAAATTAATAGAACTTATCCATTCACGAAGTCATGGTTTGTTAATTATTAAATCGTTGAATAGAGGCTTCCGATATCCTCGTGGTGGCTTATATTATCACATGGTCGCTTTTGAAATTTATACTTCAATAACCAAGAAATACTTCTGGTAATCGAAGCGCAGGCTCGTACAACGAGAAAATGAAAATTAAGCTGCATGATGCATTCGACCATGCACGCTTGAATTTACAGGATTCGAAGCTCACGCGAAAATGCACTGCGAAAAGCGTCATCAAGCTGTTTTCTACAAACGTGGAGTTCTCATCTTTCTGACGCGAGCCGTGGTATCACAGCTTTCTAGGAGATAAGTACAGGGGTCATTTGTAGTGCAGGAAAGGACCACTCCTTTGACATATCAACACTACTGGGGGACCCGAACTCCGGTGATTTCATGGGTGTAACGCACGTGTCCCAGCTGAAGACTTTTACCATGCCGTGGCAAGGAGATGACCCTCCGTATGACGAAACCGGTAGGGGACGGAAGCACCGGACGAGTGGAAGGAAACCATCTCTCGTCCCAAGAGTCTTATCTCAGTCTACACTCTTTTTGGTTTTTTTTTCGGTACCAGCCTCACGCGGCGGGGTACCGAAATATTGTGATCAAAATGGGGCATGAGAGCCGCCGCCGCCGCCCCTATCAGCAAGGATCCGCGAGTAGCTTTAATAGTATTTTACCGTGTTCGCGAACAGCGGAGCGAGGGCAGGCGGGTCGAGGCAGGTACGGAAAATATGCGGACAGCTCGAGATTTGGTAGTATGTTAACGTTCTCGGAATATCCGAAAAAAAATAGATAAGGAAAATATAAAAAAGATATAAAGGAACTAAGAGAGGAGGCATTTAAAATAAGTCTTATAAATTAGATTAATAACCATCTCAGGTATTTTGAATTAGATGTGATTAGTTGGAAATCAGGCCCTGAACATTGAGTTAAAATTTTAAAGCTCTAGACCGTTCTCGAGCAAAACTATAAGTCGTTAAGTTTGTCCTTTTATTTATTTATTTATTTCTTTATTTATTTGTATGTCATGTTCCTAAAAACTCGAGAACGGTTAGCTCTAGAGCTTTGAAGTTTTTACTCAATGTTCAGGGCCTGATTGCCCACTAAACGCGCCTAATTCCAAATACCTGACATGGTTATTAATCTAATTCAATTTTATTTATAATTCAATTTTATTTTACTCGACTTTGGACTTTCGCCTCTTTGTTTCCCTTATCTAATTTCCCTCTTGAGTTCCTTGCGCCCGTCCCAACCTTTAAACTTTTTTAACGGGTTAGTGTGAAATTCGTAAAAAGGGAGTTAGTGTGAAAGAAAGGGATTTCCTAGAAGGGAGGTTTAGTTTATATTTTTAAGTAGTTCAGGACTTTTTGCTACTCGTGTTACGTTTTTACTACGCGTGTTGCGTTTTTGCTACCGTTTTTGCTACGCGTGTTGCGTTTTTGCTACAGCTTTTACCTTTCTTACGTAGAAATCAGATCTTATTCATTAAAACTAAGACCCCGGGCGAAGCCGGGTATTAAAGCTAGTAAATAAATAAATAAAAGGACAAACTATAAAACAGCCGGCCGAGTGTTTAAGTCGGTGCGTATGGGTAGGGCCCCATCTTTTCCTTATTTGTTGGGAGTGGTTCGCGAAATATGAATATTAATTTTCCGTTAACCATATCCGATACCGGCGAACGAGCTCGGTGGGCACACTCAATTAAGATCGCTCGATTTTAAGTGAGTACTCGAAAAAACGAGCTCGGTCGGCACACTCACTTAAGATCACTCTCTCTAAAGTGAGCATAAGCAAAATCGTTAATTTATTTGATTATGGCACAAATATCGTGGCTTAGTGGGTATAAGCAAAAGAGTCGTGTAGGTTGATTGCACCACGAAACTAGACCTAACATACTCATCTTTTAAATCTATTCATAGTGAATTATATTTGTTAAGAAATGTAATCTTGTAGTCGCGTATTCTACAATAAAAAACCTTTTCGGAACCCTTAACTATAACGACACTATTTCTAGACCTTCACATTAGACACTTTGGAAACGTTTTAAAACGGTTTCGAAAGATGGAATTGTAAAAATTTGGTGATGAATATATTTATCGTATGCCTATTTTTACAGTTGACAGCGAAAATGTTTAAATTGATCTTTTGGAACCGTTTTAAGTGTGAAAGCCAAAGTAAAGATGTTAGAAGAAGTTGAGTCTACAACGCCAAGCAATAAAAGAAAAAGCATTTTCGACATCTTTAAAGATGACAACAAAGAAATGAAACGTCAAGAGATTGCCGATGGATTTCACCGGAATTCAAATCAGTAAAATCAACTATTCCGACATCGCTTTCCTTCCAATCCTCTGCATCGTCAAGACATTCAACTAGAAGTTAAATCGCGAAAATTTGGAAACCTTGGTTTTTGCTATGTAGAATTTTGTAAATTGCTTTGCGAAGCGGAGTGCTTGTTTATGGATTTCACCCACTTCTTGTGTCCAAAACAATTTTTTCAACACTACGTAATTTACTCACCTTACAAAGGTATGATGCTACCCTTGGTTAATGCATCTTTACCAGGACATTCTAAAGTCATTAACGATCGACTTTTTAATATCATCGTCGAAGCAACCACAAGGCGCGGAAGAAATTTTAACCCAATAGATTTTGATAGCTCCATGATATATTGTTTGGGATCATTCCTACGATAGAGACCTGTTGAGGTTAGGATAGGTTAGGCTGGGTTAATATTGGGTTGGACAATACTCGGTGAAATCAGAGCTTTTATAGAATATTACTATGGGCACAAATAGGACCGACACGTGGGAAAGGATGCACATCCAAGTTTAAAGAAGTATAAGGAATTTAAAAAATGCAATAAGAATTTATCATTAAGAAGTCAAAAACCCCATGAAATTCAAAGAAAACATCGCGGTAGCTCTTCTTGACACAATTGGTCTTAACCTTAATATTCATGAAAACTAAAAAATAATGAAAATTTTAATATAACTTCTTTTTTGAAACAAACATTGCTTGAAATTGCATTATTGTAATAACATTTTACTACGGTTTAAATGGTATCGTACGCTATGTATTCGTGGCTGAAGGAGCTGCACGAGAGCTGCTACCTAGAGGACAGTACTTAGCCATATATTACCTAGTATTGTCCAACCTGATATAAACCTAACCTAACCTCAATCGAAAAAATAGCCTATACTTAGCGCGAAAGGTAAGATAAGTAACCGTATCAAAACGATATCGTACACTAAGTATTGGGCTGGAAAAATGAAATTATTCAGTCGAATGGGACGATGCCATTTTTTTCAACACTCGCCCTTGATGATTACTTTTTCTTGCGGATGTAAATTTCACTTATCGCGAAGACGAGCAGAGAATCCGCTGGATAGTGATAGTAATATGTCCGCTATCTGATCTTCACTCGGGATATCATTTACACCCTCCTCGACAAACTCACGAGCGTAGAATTGCCGGATACGGTTATGTATAGGGCACCTGTGAAATTCCGGATTCCTGATGAGCTTCATGGCTCCAGCGTTGTAACTTCGAAGAACAGGCACTTCGTTGTCTCGGTTGATATCCTTCTCTAACTTTATGCTCTGTATCCAGACGTCGTCGTTTACAGCTTCCTTGGTGGATAATAAACCCAGAAGGTAGACTATCCTGGAAGTGGAACGTCTAGTCTTTTTGCAACCCACATAATCTGCGTCGCAATAGAGAACTGTAGTTCCAATGAATCTAAAGTTGAACTTGTCAGTTCTTGCGATGCTCGATTTACGGTGAACTCGATGTCATGTGTCTAGGACTGCGTAGTGAATGTTTCCTATGGCTGAAGAGCAGACTGTCGTTGTCTCGAACTTCACTCGACCTTCTTCAATGGTGTCTGGGTCAATGGTTGGTGTCTTTACAGGTTTATATTCGACCATACCGAATCTTTCCAGGACTTTGTTTCAATGTGCTCTGATGCAGGAAGATTGAGCTCTCTTTGATGACGTCGATGTTCCGACTAAGGTAAGTACAGGCTGCCACAGAGACTTTTTCAAACTCTTTGGTGAATTGCGTAGAAAGTCATCAACGGCATCGGCAGTAGATCCAGCTAGAAGTCCATCGTCGACGTAGAGTTGAAGAGCAGGGTACACATTGCCCTCGAGTAAGCCATTTAGGTAGTGATGACCGTCGGCTCGTTTGAAACCATACTATCGTTGTCCTTGGTCAATTCGTTCATTCCATTAGCGCGGTGACTTCTTCAAACCCTACAAGTTTTTCCATAGTCTCCAAAGTCTTCCGCTCGCATCGTCAAAACATTCTGGTTGCTTTAAATAGATTTCTTCGGACAATTGCCCGTGAAGCAACGCTGTCTTTTCGTTAAATTGCTTTTGACTAAGGCGTTTCTGGGCAACGATGCTGAGAAAAATAGGGAGCGTCTCGAAGCGGGCAGCCGGAGCAAATTTTTCGTTGTGTTCGACTCATTCCCTTTGAGCATAGCCCTTGGCTACGAGTCTCACTTAATGTTTAGCAACTGTCCCATCCTCATTCGTCTTGATACAAATACTTATGTCCCCTCCTCATTCGTCTTGATACAAATATTTATGTCCCCTCCTCATTCGTCTTGATACAAATACTTATGTCCCATCCTCATTCATCTTGATACAAATACTTATCTGTTTCCAATGGTAAGTGAATAGGTCTGAGTTTCAGGTCGCTTGTAGACTTGAGGGGTCTCAGTTCCACGTCATTTGAGGACTTCACAGGTATGACTGTTCGCACTGGCTAGACATGTCATCGGAATCATCATTTATGCCATGTCGACGTCTCGAGATTTCGTTGCGCTCATTAGCTGTGCAAGAAGTTTTCGAAATCAGTTTGAAGACTTTTGTTTGAAGATCTCCAGGAGCTTTTCCGACATTTCTTTGGGGTCTAACAATTGGAAATCAGGTTATAAACCTTGATTGATAGTGCTGTCGAAATGACTGTGCGGTCGGTAATGACCGCGACTCAGAGGGATACCGACCATGGTTCATAGGGTATATTTTCAACTGGGTCCTAAGATGAAGTGGACTTCAAAAACATTCCTATCCATATATCCGCGGTACGGCTTTCGCGCTACTTGCTATTTCTTTAACGCAGCCGAACAGTCTCTTCTTTGTCTGAAGCCCTAATTGGTTCCGTCCTGCCTCCCGTGATAATGTCGTACACGTCTCGGACTTGTCTCTTCCAACTACGCCCATTCTGGGGACCTGACAGTTTTTCAATGTCATGACGTAAAAAAACCAGAAACCAGGATATGTTTGAGACCAAGAAGCCAGGATATGTTTGAGACCAAGAAACTTAGCAGACCATCTTAAACGGCGTGGCGTGGTGGAAGCGTGCTGGGCCCATAACCTGTTGGAGTTTACAATATAGCAAGCAAAGCGATACGGAAAATTATCAAGCCAAGTTCATAAAAACAAAACTTATTTAATTGAATTAAAGCAATTTGCAAGAGGTATTTTAAGCTTTATTAAGGTACCAAGAGTTAACTTAACACATACTGTTTATTTGGTTTGAGTCTATTTGATCAATTCTCAAATAATCGAACGGGTCCCATTTGATCGAATTTCCATTTGATCGAATTGCATTTGATCGAATGGCATTTGATCGATCGAAATTTGATCGAAAGCTACTGTAGGGTAAAACTACTAGTTTTTGGGAGTAAATCGAAAAGGCAACGGTGCATACGCGCCTACGGCGCGCGTACATCAACCTAACCTAACCTAACCTAACCTGACCCTATTTATATATATCAAAAACAACGGGCCGTTATCGTCGATGTCATAAAAAATTCCATCATATAGTGTATAAAGTAAAAATCTCTTCATCTTTGTGGCTTAATACAGTTAAAGCAATGAATTATTCCATCATTATTCCTTCTGCACTTAAGCAATGAATTATTCCATCATTATTCCTTCTGCACTTCATATTGACATTCGGTAAAATAAAAACATACAAACTGGTACTATAAATACTTTTGAATTCGATCAAATAGTATTCGATCATTTGAAGGTTCGATCTTATGAAACAAATGACAAATGGGATTCGATCAAATGGAATTTCGATCAATTGCAACGTATAATGATCGACTGTCGATCACATATTTTTCGATCAAATGAACCAACACCGATTATTTACGCGAGGGCGAGTATATATACAACTGTTAAAAAATTAGATATTTATATCTCCACAACCATTAATTTGTATATATAATAGCAGAAGTTTATAACAAACCCCTTCGGAGGAAGTAATCCACTTCTCATGAAGACCATGTTATTTTATGATATATCATTCTGCGACAAATCAAAAACCATGTTTGCTTCTCATTGGCTTTTACTATTATGAAGTGTTTAAAAAAATTAGTCTTTATAAGTAAAATAGCTTAATGCCACATTAATGACTTGAATAACTGTTTTTATTTATAAATACAATCTTTAAATGGACTTTATAATTTTTCGCTAACAATTGTTTAACTAATTCGTGTTAAACCATAAAAACCATTCAGCCAGAAAAGGAATAATTCAAGTGTGTCTGTTGCCAAGAAAGTATGTAGCTTTTAAAGTTTAAACTTGCTAAAGAATTTGAATTGGTTTCCATTTAAATATGTACTAGGAATTATATGATAAGGCTGAAGAGTGTCTCGAATAATTACCATCTGAATCGACAATTTGAAGAAAAGAAATTGACCATATTTTGCTACCTCATCTGAAGTCTTAAAGTCCTATTTGAGATAACTCAGATTTCTGTTTGATATCCACAATAAATACAGTAATAATCTAGTAATAGATATAGATTTAAAATAAAATATTATAAAGATAAACTATTGACTTGAAACTCGAGTCTTCTTGCTGTTAGATGGCAAGTACACTCTTAAAAACGTGCGGTTAAATGATTTTGGTTATTTCAATTTTAACTACTTTTTGAGTCAAAAATAACCCAAATGTAGTTGAAAACCTTGAAACGCAAAATTTGGGTTAAACAAAATTAGGTTGTTTTTAAGGTAATATAATAGCAACCCAAATTTGGGTCATACTATCGAACTTAAAGTTCCCACGCGCCAAAGACGATATGAGCATCGAAAATGTGTCCTTCGAACTTGTAGTCTTGGGAAGACTGGAAATTAAAAATTAGTGCTTGAAAGGATTCTTAATTTTTGATTCTAAAGCTATAGAATATTTTTAATTTAATTTACTATTTATAATTTAAATTCTTCCAATATTTAATTTTTTTATGTTGTGTTGATATTTCAGCGGAAGAACGTAATGAGCTCCCTTGTTTAAATTTATTGCAAATTGCCAAGGTCCTACGATTGAACTGTCTTTGATGATGTCGATGTTCCGACTAAGGTAAGTACAGGCTGCCGCAGAGACGTTTTCAAACTCTTTGGTGAATTGCGTAGAAAGTCATCAACGTCATCGGCAGTAGTTCCAGCTAGAAGTCCATCGTCGACGTAGAGTTGAAGAGCAAGTTACACATTCCCCTCGAGTAAGCCATTTCCGTAGTGCTGACCGTCGACTCGTTTGAAACCATACTATCGTTGTGCTTGGTCAATTCGTTCATTTCATTAGTGCCGTGACTTCATCGAACCCTACAAGGTTTTCCCATATTTGGGTAACTTGTAAATTAAACCCAAAATATCGTTATTAAAATAACCCATTTTGGGTGAAAACGAAAACCACCCAATATTTTGTTTGGTTAAATACTGACCCAACAATGGGTAAAAAAACCACCCATTTAATTGTTAAATTATAACCCAAAATTTAGTCATATATTAACCATATTTTGGGCTAATGTTCAACCCATATTTGGGTAACTTATAAATTTAACCCAAAATAGCGTTAGGAAAATAACCCTTTTCGTGTGAAAACTAACACAACCCAATATTTTGTTTGGTTAAATACTGACCCAACAAAGGGTAAAAAAACAACCCAATTTGGGTCCAAACAACTCAATATTTTTAAGAGTGTAGGGGACACGTTGGAAAAAATGAAACGGTATAAGACAGTTCCAAATTTCATAATATACAGTTTTTCTATTCATTTTTAACTTAACTCATGATTTGGAAGCTTTGAAACTTTTAGTCAAAAAGGACATTTATTATTTTATTTTATGAGCATGCTCAGGTTTGAGCCAAAAAAATTGTATTTCATATGTAATGGAATTCTGTTAGTTTAGTTTTAATACAATTATTATTTTTAAAATGTATTATTTTGTCTCAATTTAAAAAAAAATATTAAAAAAAGTCAAATCTAATTACACAATAACGTAAACACATTTATAAACGAAAAAATAGGAAAGCCTGCATTTACAGCATACTGGTCCTAGTTACGACACCGCAAAAATAACACGGAATAGTACAAACCTGCCACGAAATAAAAGCCGATTAAAGCAAGTTATACAATTTAAGCTCTTCATTTTATGTAACCGTTTACTGTATATTTGGTTTGTTCTCGCTTATCTGGGTACTAATGAGTCCAGCATCTTTGACTAGATCATAAAAAAGAGAAGAACAATCTTGAAGGAGAACCTCAGGTTTGTCAAATTCAGAAACTGATCCTTGGTCCAACACTAGAACTCTAAACAATGAAAAAAAATATTGTTAAACAGGAGGTGGAAGATATAAAGAACGATATAAATATTTCATATTTTGGTCTTCAATTATCTGTGAGGTTAAATGCAAAATAAAATTTTATTGAAGTGTCCAAGTTTGTCGAGTGGATAGTAGCTTCAAACCACAAGTCATTAAATGAATCAAATCAGTTTTCATGCATGGTTTTCACGCAACGTTTTTAACGGTAAAGAAAAAGATTCCCGCCTTTGAAGAAGTTGGTTGAAATTCCTACTGAACTTGTTTGACACGTCTAAGCAATTAATTTATATGAATGGCTAATGCTCAAATAACAATTATGTACAAATACAAAGAGTTCGTGGCTTAGATCAGAAATTTAGTTCGCATGTGTTTTAAATCCGTAACCGACAATTATCTCAATAAAAAGCTTATTGTTTTCATATATAATCAAATTATTGCCGCGAAGAATATCAATAAATAAACAGTTAACCGAAATTTTTATAAATAATCTAAATTTTGGCGGTCAATTTGTCTGTTCCCCCGAGTAAAATAAAATTTCATTTTAATAATAAATAATAAGAGTAATGTAACATTAATGTATAAAGTACCGCTCTTTCCCCAATATTTGAGAAATATCAACCAAACGTGAACTGTTTCTAAATACAAAAAAGCCTAGAATAAGTTAAACAACATTTAGTTTTTTTTTGTAAACACGTCCTCTATTAACGAAATATTTTATCTTCAAAATACCATAAATGATCTAACCATTTTTATGAACTTAAATATATACCTATCTTTTATTTGCCTTAAAATTTATTTACTATTGTTAGCATAGATTTAATTCTATTAAAATCCCCACCCCAACAAAAAAAAGAAAGACATCTAATATTGGAAGTAAGATTTTAACCCTAACGAAACTTTAATTATGTAAGAGCCCTTTTACCGGTCATAATCCATAATGGTATTAATGCGGTGGGCAATTGTCAGGATGGTACAAGAAGCGAATTCTCTCCTGATCGTGGTTTGAATGAGTTCATCTGTTTCTAGATCCACAGACGCTGTAGCCTCGTCCAGAACTAAGATTTTCGTTTTCCTCAGAAGAGCTCTGGCCAAGCAAACCAATTGTCGCTGACCAACACTATAAAGATTTTTTAAATAACGTTATATGTTGTTAGTATTGTTAAGTCAACAGAGAAAAGGCCAGATCAAAACCATTGTTGATATAAAATTAAGGAAATGTGGATAAAAATCGATTACATTTTTTCATAATATTTGTCACAAAGAAGGCATATTAGCAAAATTAAAACCAGAGTAAAATTAACGGGAATGATTATTTTAAAACTGGAATCATTAAAAAGGTTGATCGCAACTATATATTTATTAAAACTTAAAATCTATTAAATGGCTTTTTTGAGGGCAGCTACAACTGCTGAAAGTACAAGGTTTACTACTTTAAGGTAGATACAATTAGGCGCTAACAGAGAAATTATCACAAAATGTCACTTCAGCTTCTGAAATATGATTGAAACCTGATGCAAAAAGGTATAGTTGAATAACCGAATTGTAAATTGATTTTCACAGCTAATTGATCTTAAAACGAGCAGGGAAATCGCCACTGCGTCTTTAAATGATATAGCTTAAACGTTTTCCATAGACTTAACAGAAATGGTGTAACAGATTTTAGGTATATCATAAAATTCGAAATTCAGCTTCATTTAGTTGACCTCTGATAGAAATATTAGGTTTTTAGAAAATTTAAAGCATTTTTTGTCAAATCCCTTTTTGCTTGCGGTTTAAACTTTTTATCTTTTGTTAACGGATATGGATCCTATTGTTTGAAATTCTTTACTGTCTTTTTGAAATCGGAATACTTTTTAATTTTTGAATTTAGGCTTTTCTTACCATTTTATTATTTGCTTCACTTTCAAATATCTACAAAGCTAATTGCCATATGTTAAAAATTGAATCATAGAATCTTTTAAACACAATTGTCTTATGAACTGGGAAAATGAAAATTTCTTTATACAAACCTCATATTTTTTCCACCTTCCTCGCAAGCGTTGACAAAATTCTTCAAGTGGGATTGTTCTAGGGCTTTCCAAACTTCTTCGTCGCTGTGTTTCTCGAAAGGGTCCAAGTTCAGTCGCAGAGTGCCGCAGAAGAGAACTGGGTCCTGAGGGATGATGCTGATCCTGGAGCGAAGGTCGTGAAGACCCAGCTTCAGGACATTCCTTCCGTCGATGAGTATTTCTCCACTCGAGGGTTCAATAATCCGAAACAGGGCTAAGGTTAGAGAAGATTTTCCGGCTCCAGTACGACCAACAACTCCAACCTAAAAGTGCGTCAAGATTTAACCTTAATTACCTTTTCCGTCACTGTTTTTAGAAGTCAAACAATTTATCATAGAATTTAATTTCGGATTTTAAACATGGAAAAGGTTTATATTAGATACTAATTTAATTCGATGTTCCGCTTCTGTTCTCTTTCAAAATAATATTGAGAAAACATGTGAATATTTAGCGAAAACCGTTAAGTTTATTTTCATAACTACACTGACAGTTGCTCCGTTTGATATTGAATTATATTAAATCGATTTGTGTCGAGTTTAAATTTTCAACGCCATTAGTAAAAAGTTAGTTTAGGAAACAGTCATACTGTCAGACCAAAGTAAGAGGCGGAACAGGCATTGACGTTACAAACAAAAACAACGTAATGCCACAACAAAAATATGTGTGTATCACCTTCTCCCTGGGATAAACAACGAACGAAACGTTGTTTAACACAACATCCAGCTCATCTCGGTAGCGAGTAGAATAGTTCCAAAAGACGATTTTTCCTTGTTGTGGCCAAGATTCTGGTAAACATGTTTCCTGTTTATTCCACTCTGCCTATTTTTACCAAAAATAATAAAAACGAATGACAATGTTTTCACAGTGACGCGAAATTATTTCGAAATAGCACCATCTCATAGCGCCTACGTGAACTCTTGACCAGTGGTCTGTTAGCTTACAGACAAATAACCAATTAGCTAAGGATGAAATCGCTGTATACATATTGGCTATTTTAAATTAGTTTTCAGTGTATTTTTTATTAAAAACCCTTTGAAAGTTGAAATCGCTATGTGATAAACAACGATCAATTAAGCATCCCGGATTTAAAGATTAGATTAAAAAGCTTTAATTTTTCCTAGAAAATAAATACATCCCAGTTTTACTACAAAAAATTTAACTAACAGTATTTTAAGCTTTGCTGTATGTAAAAAAGAGTATAATTCCGGCGTATATGAATTAAAATGCTTTCAAAATGAGAAATAACAAAATTTAAATAGGAATTATTGATCCGTTATATAATTTAGCTATTAATCCGGTTATGAAGGTTGCTTCAGACAAACCTTATATGTTTTCCGATTAATTAAATACCTGTTTAAGGATTTAATAATTTTTCTCCCTTAGCAACGTAATGGGTTAAATTTCCGTCAAAAACTTTTTGGTTCAAAATTGGGTGTATTAAAATTCATATGTGTATTAATTTTTTAAACCACTATTAAAATCCTACCAGAATAACTTAGAACTGGTTTTTATTTGCACGTTACTCTATGAAATGTATTATTAAATCAGATTCAGAAGCCGCCATCTATTGAGCAAAATCGAAGGTATTATTGATGGCTAGAGGTCGGCGTTTGAATAAGAAATTATACGATTGTTTATATTTATCCATAACCGAGAATTATTCAGAAATATTCGAACAAAATTATTAATTTTGCATGTTAAATCGTTGTTTAATCGTATAATTTATTCGTATAAAACAAATAATACTAATTTTAATGATTATTTGAAATTTTTGCGGTTAATTTATTTGTTCCGCCGACCTCTATTGATGGCTCTCCTGACAAATACTTATTTTTCTAAATTTCTAACTTATTCTGAATATTCTGGGAAATACTGTAACGAGAATTTTTCATATGAAATTAGTTTTTTTAATTAAATTATATATTTTTTATCACTAAATTTACATTATATATAAAAAAATACCAAATAATATGAATTAAACGTAACTGATATGTAAAAACCAATATTATGAAATATAATGTATTTAAAAAAATTATAAATTGATTGTAATTCATTATCCTTATAATAACTATTCATAATGTTTCGTATTCCGTTAAAAAAATGGCGCTCCCGATCTAAAACCAACATGTAGGATAAAAGGACTGAAGTGTCAGTAAAACAGCAAAACGCTTCAGTCCCAGATTCTCCCTTACATAATTATATACTTGTTTTTTATATAGGTTTAGATTTGTTAGGCCACTCTAATTCGCAAAAAGCCCGCAGTGGCCATGTTCTTAGTGCCTTTCTCGAAATCAAAATAAAAGAAATATGAAAACTAGTTTACTTCTGATTTCAACTTGGAATACTCAAATATTCTTTCCAGTGAAACAAATGAAGAATCCAATACAGGCAGAATTAATACCACAAGAGGAATATTGAAAACTAGCTGAAATAAAAAACAAAGAATGAATTACTGAAAAACACATAATAATAATTTGTGGGCTTTGTGACGAGAAGGCTTGTTTTAACAATTCACTTTACGCGTTATAAAATAACATGTTTCTTCTTTTTAATCTCAAATTAAAACCTCAGAAGCACACCACTTGCTATGGTTTGATATTGCACAAACTACAGGGTTCCCCAATTTGCTCTGACCAGGCACTTTTCTCAACAACTATTTGAAAATTGAAATATAATCTTGAATGTTTCAGGGTATGAGAATTGCGTTGGGAAAGTTTCAAATTGTAAATTTGAAGACAATCGAATAACTTTTCCCTTTTTTTCAAAATTTATTTTTTGACCGATAGGTGGTAGGAAAAACATTTCAATGAGAAAGTTGAAGAGCCTACCTGAAAACCTACAAAAGCGTTGGTTTGATCGAAATCGATCTAGATAATGAGGTCAGAAAAAAAAGCAGGCGGCCATAGCAGGCCAAAGGGTTGTTTAACAAATGAGAGAACGATAAACTGGTCTAATTCGACCTAGTAAATCAACAAAACATGTTTTTTCAAAGTTGATTTTTACAAAGTTTTATTTAGTATTTAAACCAAAATAACCCGCAATAACTATGAGTCTGAGCGTTGCGTGTTCGAGATGTCTGTGTATTCTGCTGAACAGTGCGCTTTCATGGTCGAATTATTTTATGGAGAAGCCCTCTGATGTCCCCTGATATGTCAACTTTTCAGAATGTGGTTTCCAGACAGATTTCCCAGTCACAACACTATTCAGGGGGTTGTTCGGGATTTCCGGAACCAGGGTGATGTCTATCCAAGTTACCGAGGAGCTGGTCGTCAAAACATCGACGACGAAGAGCTAGTTTTAGCGTTCTTCTCGGCATATCCTCATACAAGCATTCAAGGTGCAAACGTAGAGTTTGGTGTGCCCAGAGCCCGCATTTGGAGAATCCTTCACGAGCACAATTTCCATCCTTATCGGGCAACACTTAATCGAGGTTTGAATTTTGTAACTGGTTGTGCAATATGGAGCGCGAATTGCCGGAATTTTTAAACTTACTTTTGGTGTCCGATGAATGTTAGTTCGGGAGAGAACACATCACGTGGAGTGATGTGAATCCACGATGGGGATTTCCTAACCACCACCAGCAACAATTTCGGTTAAACGGATGGGTGGGTCTGGTCGGAGATCGAGTCATCGGTCCTTATTTTTTGCCACACCGTTTAAATGGGCAGAGCTACTTAGCTTTGTTACAGAATGACGTCGCGGGCGCATTAGAAGACATTCCTTTAGCCAACTACAGACGACGCTGGTTCCAGCATGACGGTGCGCCTCCACATCAACCTAGAGCAGTGCTGACTTCGAACATCGATGGATAGGCCGCAACGGACCCGTCCAATGGCCTCCGAGGTCACCTGACCTCACACCGATGAACTTCTTCCTGTGGGGTTTCATTAAAGCTCATGTCTATATATGTTACGAGCGTTGTCGAACTACGTCAGCGTATCCTCGATGCCTTTCAGTTGATCACTCCCGACCTGATCCATCGTGCATTCCGAAGTATGCTTCATCACACTGAAACATGTATCGCGGCAGACGGAGGAACCATTTTTGTAATGTCCCAACCTTTTCTTCGTTAGAAGTGATCAAAATGCTTTTGTTTGATTGGATATAACTTATTTATCGCTTGAAAAAAAGGGAAAAGTTATTCGATTGTTTTCAAATTTACAATTAGAAACGTTCCCAACGCAATACTCATACCATGAAAGTTTCAAGATTATATCTCAAATAGTTCTTGAGAAAAATACCTGGTCAGAGCAAATTGGGCCACCCTGTATTTATAGGTGTGAATAATAAATCCAGACCTTTTTCTGAAAGGTGATAAATAATGATACCTCAGACGGCGGCTATTTGCCACTGAAATTAGGAACCAAGAAATTTGGTGGTAAATTCCATAGGTTCCAAATTTATGGTAAGCCGAAGTAAAATACTTAATAGAACGACGATGCATATCGTAAATTTTTCAAATCTTAGTTTTTTTGAATAACGAATAAAAGGTTCCAATATAAATAGATTATTTAAAATTACAAACTATACAAATTATACGGGATGTTTGAAATTAATCGATACAAGCGTTATTCGCCAAAACTATGTATTGTAGAAGAACGAAATTTTCAAGAGGAGTTCGATAACTAGAAATCTTTTAATTTTTTTTTTAAATATCGGGGTATTTTTCATGGTTTTGAAAAAAATAATTTAACCGGTAGGTTGCAGAATAAAATTCTTCAATGAGAAAGTGAAAGTGCAGACCCTAAAACTACACTGTTAAAAATTGCTGTTAAAATTTACAGGAATTTATTCCTGTAACCGTAGCAAGTAAAAACCTGTTCTAGACACGAGAAATATTAAGTACCATTAACAGTAAATTTTAAATTGCTGTTGTTCCAACATGAAATTTCCCATTACGTTTACGGTAATTTAACAATAGAACTTTATTATCCTGTTGTCGCAAAAATTATGCTGGGGCTATAGGCCTACCCAAAATTAATTCCAAATATTAATTACTACATAATAATTGTACATGAATGGCAATTTTAAATTTAAATAGATAAAACTAAATTATTGATGAACTTTTTTATTTGAAAAACATGATACAGCAATTGAATCAAATCAGGTTATGTGAACAAAATTTTTAAAACATCAAAAAGTGCATAAACCTCACCAAGATTGTTTTTACTAAAAATACTTATCCAATTTATAAAATTTAAAGTTCAAATTTTCAAATAAATTAATAAAATAAAATCTGTCAACGTTCGTTAACACTTGTATTTCGGTGAAATTAAATTATAAACGTGAATTTTCTGCTATTTAATACTCTAAGGGTTAGGTTTTCTTCTTCCTGTCACCCTTTAAATTTACTTTCCTGCCACACAAATATACTGGTGGTAGGCCAACTGCAGAAAACGTTGGCCTACCACCAGGGTATTTGTGCGGCAGGTAAGTAAATTTAAAGGGTAACAGGCAAAAAAAAAGACCTTTAATTAATTTAACAATTGATGTTTTTTGAAATTATCAGCTTCAGCTTTCTTGTTTGATTGCCATTGATGGAGATACTCGAAATGAAACTTTAGTCAAATCCTGGAATCCAGCTGTTTCCATTTCTCAATCTTGATTTTAATAAATTCAGCCAAAATATTTTTCCATTTGAATTTAACTCTTCATCAGTGTTCAATGTCTTCTATGAGTGTACTGCATACAAAATCACAATTATTGAACCAAAAACATATGCACATTAAGCATAGTCATTAAGATTTTAGGCAGGTTCTTTCAGCGGTAGTGATTATAATACAATTACAATTATTTTTAGTAAAAAAGTTTTAATAGATGACCAAATTTCAAACTCAATTTTAAAAAGGGAGCTAAATGTATTTTTTTTTTCACCTAGCTTACTCAATGGGTGACCACAGACTAAGATAGATAATTTTTGAAGATATTTAAAGGCAACTTCTCTTACATTTCACCCAGAATAACATTTATTGAATAAAGAAAATGTAATCCCCTACTTCAAGACTTGGGCAAGGTGGTTTTTTAGAGGTGTTAAAACAATAACTTAAATTTTAAAATAAGTGAAATTTTGGTGGTATACACGCTAGAGCTTTTTTTTTCAATTTGATACCATCACTTTAAAACAACTTTGCCAAAGTCTGAATAACTATGTAAAGTAATAAAAGGGTGGTTAAATATTTTTGGATTCAATAATTGTGATTTAGGGCAAAACAAATTGAATATATTAAAGTTATCGTAGTGAAATAAAATAGTTTCCTTTAAATGCAGCTGAAAAGAAACATCATTAGTTTGTGTTCACCCATTGAATACGGTAGCAGGTGTAAAATTTTCACTTCGCCAACTTTTTAAAATAAAAAAGTGGTTAAATATCTTTTGGTCCAATAATTGTGGTTCTGGGTTAAAAAAAATCTTAGATAACAGTATTAAGTTGGTTAAATAAAATTTGTCATCTGCTACCATACCCAATGGTCACACATAGACTAATAAAGATAATTTTTAAATATATTTACATTTCACTGTAAAAACATTGAAACTTCCTTCACTGCCATAACTTTATTATATGCAGTTTTATTTTCCAGAATCACAATTATTGAAGAGAAAAAAATACGTAACCACCTTAAAATTACACAACACAGGTAATCAGACTTTGGCAAGGTTGTTTTTAAGTGATGGTGTTCAATTTAAAAAAAATTACTTCAGCTTTTAAATAAGATTTTATTTTGTATCCACCCTATATCATTTACATATCATTTTCTTTATTCTAATTTAACCATCACTTTAAAAACTGTGCAAGTCTGAATAGCTGTGTAGAGTACTATTAACAGAGATAACTATTTCTTGGTTCAGTTAATGTGATGATTCGAGTGAAAAATGTGCATATGTTAAAGTTATTGGATTGAAGGAAACTTCAATGTTTCCAGGGTGATAATTAAGGGAAGTTGCCTTTCAATATAGTTGAAAATTATCTTTTTCAGTCTGTGGTCACCCATTGAATATGTTAGGAAGTGAAAAACTTTCATTTAGCAAGCTTTTCTTAAATTTTGGTATCCACCCTGTATCATTTAAAAGCTCGAGCATTTTTTTTTTCAAATTAATTTTAACCATATATTAAAACAAGCTTCCCTAAGTCTGACTATCTTTGTAAGGTAATAATAAAATAGCGAAATATTTTTTGGGTTTAATAATTGTGATTCTTATTGAAAATTTTGCATATATTACAGAATTAGGCTGGCTAATTTTATTTTCACCTGCTACCATTCTCAATGGGTGAACATAGAATAACAAAGGTAATTTTCCACTATATGTAAAGCCAACTTTCCTTACATTTCACTATGAAAACACTGAAGCTTCTTTCAATGAGATAACTATATTACAAGCATTTTTTTTCCCCAGAATTACAATTATTGAATCGAAAAAAATATGTAACCACCTTTGAATTACCCAACACAGGTATTCAGACTTGGGCATGGTTGTTTTTTAAGTGATGGTGTTCAATTTAAAAAAATAACTTCAGCTTTATATAAGATTTTTTTTGGATCCACCCTATATCATTTATATAAAACCTGAAATAATTTTTTTTTATTCTAATTTAACCATCACTTTAAAAACCTTGTGCAAGTCAGCGTAGTTGTGTAGAGTACTAATAACGTAGATAAATATTTCTTGGTTCAGTTATGTGTAGGGAAGCTTGTTTTAAGATTTGGTTAATATGAATTTGGAAAAAAAAATGCTTGAGCATATGATAAAGGGTGGATACCAAAATTTCAAAATAAAATTTAATAAAAGCTTGCTATATGAAATTTTTTCACTTCCTAACATATTAATTGGGTGAACACAGACTTAAAAAGATAATTTTCAACTATATTTAACGGCAACTTCCCTTAAATTTCACCCTGAAAACACTAGTTTCCTGCAATCCAATAACTATGACTTATGCAAATTTTTCACTCAGAATCATCACATTAAATGTGATCCAATCTGTATCGTAAATTTAAAAGCTCAAGCAATTTTTTTTCCAAATTCATTTTTAACTTATCTTAAAACAAGCTTCCCTAAGTCTGACTAGCTCTGTAGGGTAATAATAAAATAGCTAATATTTTTTGGATTCATGAGTGAAAACTTTGCATATATTACAGTATTAGTTTGGCTAATTAATTTTGTTTCATCTGCTACCATACTCAATGGGTGAACATAGAATAACAAAGGTAATTTTCCACTATATTTAAAGCCAACTTCCCTTACATTTCACTATGAAAACACTGAAGCTTCTTTCAATGTGATAACTTAATTGCATGCAATTTTTTTCCCAGAATTACAATTATTGAATCGAAAAATTACCCAACGCAGCTTATCAGACTTGGGCAAGGTTGTTTTTAAGTGATGGTGTTAAATAAAAAAATATACTTCAGCTTTTGAATAAGATTTTTTTTCTATCCTACCTATATAATTTATATAAAAGCTGAAGTAATCTATCCATTCAATCCAACAAGCATTAGAAAACCAGGTTCAAGTCAGAATAGCTGTGCAAAGTACTAATAACGTAGAAAATGTTTTTGGTTCAATTGACCTGATGAAATCATAAATGCAAAATTTAACCATGGTTAGTTTAAACTAGTAAATAGTAAGTAATATACTATAGAGACAGATACTTCATGGTTTAAAATAAACCTGATGAAAAATTTTCATATGGTTAAGTTACTGGACTGATGGAAGCTTCAGTGTTTTCAGAGCGAAGTCTTCTGTTCACCCACTGAATATGTTAACGAGTGAAAAAATTTAATTTAGCCAGCTTTTACTAAATTTAAGTTTAAAATTTTGGTGTAAAATATACTTAAAAGCTATAGCAAATTTTTTCCAAATTCATTTGAATCATAACTTAAAACAACCTTCCCTAAGTCTGACTAGGGTAATAATATAATATAATAGCTTTGCTAAATATTTTTAGTTTCAATAATTGAAATTCTGGGTGAAATATTTGTATATATTACAGTATTAAGTTGGCTAAGTGTTTTTTTAACTGCTATTTTGCTTCAAAGTGATAACTATAATATATACAAATTTATCACTCAGAATCATAATTAAAGCTTTAATTATGGGGGAGTGGTTAGCACTTTCGCCTCGCAGCAAGAGGAGCCGGGTTCGATCCCAGCTTGTGGCACTGGATGAAAACTCGGAACAACTCCTTCTGCGTTGAGTTTGCAAGTTCTCTCCCCACTGGTTTAAGGGGTTTTCCCCCGAGTTCTTCGGTTTCCCCTTCCATAAAAACTTGTCTAGGTTAACGGTAATAGTTAGTGTAGGGAGCTGTTGGCTCGATCTCGTGGCATGCAGGGCTTGCCACCACCCTCCTACGCATTGTAACCCGGCCACCTGAATTAAGGGCTTCAAAAGTCGCATGATGACTTAGGCCTAAGGTGGTGCCTTGGGTATTAGCCTAGCTGATTATTATTATTATTATTATTAAATTATAGCGTTAAACGGGATAATTTAAAAATTGACGCGTTTTTGAGTTAAGCCTAGGCGATTTGTTTATACCAATCAAGCATAAATAAATACATTTTTGACCAAATACACAATACAAATATCTACTTAACTAAAATGGCCCCATTATTAACTTAATTATTACTTTAAAATAATGAAATTTAAAATTCTACTCACTATTTTGTATTTGATGATAATTTGTGTTCCGTGATACGATCGTCTTCAATTGCACCACAGCAAAGCCGTTACACTTTGAAACTAGTGAAAACTGCTGCAACCTCCACAAGATGGCGGGCTCAAGCCGTCGGTTACACCATGGAGGAAGCACGTGACTGATACTGCGTTCAGTCAATAGGAGCGGACATCTCCATAGAAGAGGAGGGGTTCAAAAATCAAGTGGCTCTGCCGAACGGCGGAGACACGAACTGAGTCTAAGCGGACGAATTTTCGTGAAAATTGTTTTTTCTCCCTAATGCTTTTCCTACGGGAATTTGTTTTCCTAACTGTGTTGCAATTCGGAGACTTTTTAATAATTTTAGTGTTTGTACTCAACTTTGAATTTTTCATATGATTTTTAGTAAGTTTCCAGGTTTTATTTAAGACTACTTTCATAATTTTCCCTTAATTATTTCGCTCGTAATCTACTTTTAAAATCGACGAAAATTTTAAGGCGAGGAAATGAATTCCCCGCCTTTGGGACCTGTATTTGTGCTAGGCCTCGGTTTTAATGTTAGGAATTGAAAAATCATTGCCCATTCCTTTCCATCCATCGATTTGCGAATTCATTGTTGAGTTACTCCATGACATCACGGTGCTGGTGAGCCGGCGCCCGTCATGCTGAATACAAGGGCACTTATCGGACATTAACAAAAGACACCGAAAATCCCGGTTTTCGTCAGCCATGAAGTTAAACCAGTTGCAGAATTCGTATCGGTGCGGCATGTCTCCATTGGGTAATTCCACGACAGATTTTACAACTTTGGGCACACTATATTTTATGATAACCTTGAATACTTCTCCCTGGGATTATTTTAGTCAAAAAACAAGATTCTTACGTTTTCGAGAAAATCCGTCTGATAGTTTGCTAGTTACGCCATGTTCATTTTTGGTGAAATTACCATGACCCCTAATATTGAAGGAGCGATTTCTTAGCCAAATTTTATTTTAAAGTAGCGTGCGGAGCATCATTTTAAAGATAAACAAGTTGGCAAGCCAAAATATATATACCTCTCCTGGGAAGAGTTGGTCCTGGGTGGTATTAACTTCTGGAAAAGGCCCTGAACGATATAGCTCCGCAATTCAGAGTTTTTACTAAAAACGTAATCTCAGTTCAATACCGCCCGGTTTAAAATTTTTAGTATAATTAAATTAATTGAGACGAAACAACTGAGTTTCATTTATTCAGAATATTATAAATTAAGTAGTTAAAAGTCAGATAGACGTAGTTAAATAATGCGCAATCGAATTTAAATCTATTTACAGCAAACGTTTATCAGTTAAATATAATACGAATCCAATTCATTAAAATAAATATCTACAGAGGGTATTTGGTTTTTTGATTTTTTCTCGCTTACGAAATAATTGCAGCATCTTTATCGTTCATTTTACTTCAACACTCGCCCTTGATGAAGATACCGTAGAATAGCTATATTCGACATCCGGTAGTTGACGACTCGTAGACTTCCTGTTGACATTGTTACACATACCGCATGTAAAAGAACGATCCCGTCCAAATTTCAATATCATATATGACTCGCAAAACTAAATAAATCCATGTCTGCATTAGGAACCATAGATATGGACCATGATACAAGGAACCAAGATACTGATCCAGAAATGCAAGATAATACAATGTTGGTTGATAGTCGACCTCTTTTCCATCCTGCTCGCCTCTTCGATCCAACCACAGGAGAGGAACAGATCCGAGGTGATCGTCCAAGCACAAGAACCGGTCAAAGATCCCTTCCGAGCTCACACAATCAACATTTCTGGCTGTTACCATAAGTGCATTGTTTTAGTACGTCTAACTCACTGTTGTTACTAATTAATTTATAATATTCTGAATAAATTAAACTCTGTTGTTTCGTCTCAATAGGCCTTTCTATAAAGTAACATTGGCCTTCTTGTTTAGATGTATCGGGCGAGTCACCCGTGACGTAGAAGTGACGTTTCACTATGAAAGCCAATAGACGCTAGCATAAACTCTGTCATATTCAACTTGTTAAAAAGTTCCACGCGCGCGTTTTGATAAACGGGCTCGAGCGATTTCGCGCGTGCTCCCTGAAATTAAAAAATTAATACCACAAATGACGATTCTTCCGAGGAGAGGTATATTTTGGCTTGCCAACTTGTTAAGAATAAAATTTAACTAAGAAATCATTCCCTCAATATTAGGGGTCATGTTTATTTCACCAATTGTTACCATGGCGTAACTAGCAAACTACCAAAGGGATCTTCACGAAAATTTAAGAATCGTGTTTTGTGAAAAAAATAACCCTAGGGAGAATTATTCAGGGTTATCTAAAAATATAGGGTGGCAAAATCTGTCGTGGCATTACCCCATTGTGAAGTGCTTAATAGAGAGTCACTCAGTAAGGATGATGATGGTGAATGTTTCGAACGCTCCAGACGAAGCTATTTGCCACACCCAGGTCATTGCTCGCCACTCTGACGTTCGATCGAGGATATGCAACGAAGTAGGTAAGGTTAACGTCTTCCAAGTCAAAGTTGTTTCGAATTGTTGTTGACAAAATTGTATAAGTCCCTTATGTCACGGAGATTAGTTGTGTGACTAGGGCTAGAATTGGGAAAACGATTTATAAATAACTGGCTTACTGTACGGCCGTTCCGATTACCTACACCGAGAAATAGCTCAAGCATTAGGGTGCACTGATCCATATTATATATCGAGGAATGCTTAACTTGAATTGATAATTTCAAATTATGATTTTATTTCGTAAAATTACACCTATAAATTCTAAATGACAATTTTTTTAAGAGTAAAAAAGATGACTTTAGGTCTACGCTAATTCTTCATATAATTTTAAAATGTTAAATATTTTTTTTGGAAATTCCAAGTGGCTAATTCCAACATTAAAACATTTTTGCCAATTTTCGATTAAAATAAATTAAACAAAAGCTATTGGCTCCCACGACCAGCTCGTATTTTTATGACCTCATATTTCGTTGAAAAATAAGGCGAATTTTAACCAAACCAAGTTTATTCAAACCTTTTATAGTCTGTTCTTTCACTTTCTTATCTAATTTTGGTCTGTAACCTACCAATGAAATATACATTTTTCGAAAACCATGAAAAATGGCTTGATTTTAGAGACATGTAAAATATTTAAACGATTATTAGTCATCGAATAACCTTTGAAAATTTCGTAGTTCTTCAATACACAGTTTTGGCGAGAAACGCTTGTATCTGTCAATTTCCAACACCTTCAATTTTATTCTTAGTTTCCAGTTAAAAAATAATATTTTGTGACGTTAACGAATAACAGAAGCAATAAGCTTTGAGAATTTATCGCATTAGTAACTGTCAATTTTCATTAATATTTGTAGTAAGGAAACAATATTATGTTTTCACCCATTAACCTTTAGACTGTGTAGTTAAGTGATATCTAATAAATACGAGTATAAAGCTCTTAAGAGTTAGTTCGAGATCATTGTTTGGCAAGTAAGATCATATACGTCAAATTCCTTTTACATGTATAATTATAATAATAAAAATAATAATTATAATAATAATCATCATGGTTTGAAAGCATTGTGCCTCCTAAAATCTTGTATTATAGATGTACTCTACAGTAACGCCAATTAAACAAACAGTTAGTCCATTTAACTCTTATCCATTCTAAAAACATTATAACGACGAAGCATGGAACATCATCTTAACTAGTCAGTTTACCAGCTATAGCAATATTCTCAAATATTATGAAATATTATTTAAATTTCGGTAAAACTACATATATGGTTTTTTTATCAAATTCGAATACCTAAATAATGATTCAGTTCCTTACTATAGTGGTAGTGTACAAAATGTATCCAACGGTGCCTGGAGAAAGAGAATCCTTGCCGAACACTGTACAAAGCGAAGCGATGAAAACAATGACACTTCCAAGTAATTGAACTCTCATCGACAGCCATCTGGAAATTAGTGTAAAACAAAAATGAAAAATAACTAGATAAATATTTCCATATTTTATGATATGATGTATATGTTTATTTTGGACATACGCTAAGTAGGAACTTAATGCTTTCAATAAATAAAACTTGCACAAAACTACATTCTTACAAATGGGGACGATTCTTCAAAACTTCATATTTGTGTTAAAATACAAACTTTTGAAATCGTCCATGTTGAAGATTTATAAAACGTTTTATTTATAGATTTGCAGCTTAAACTTAAGGTTTATTTAGCTATGGTTTGACAAAATAATTAGTGAACCTTAGTGAAATTCTAAATTATTTTTATTTGGCTATTTTAAAGATTTTTGAGGGTTTGTTATCTTGAAAATCCTTCAAATTCTTCAAAATATTTATTTAAATTTTCCATTTTTAGCACTCAAGAGTTGAAATTTTTATAAAAGCCCTTATAAAAAAGTGATATTTAAAATGAAATATGTGACACGAGGTTTGAGCCCTGTTTGGTACACTGCATTCGTTAAATAAAATTATCAAGTTATATAAAGAAATAAGAGTATAATAATTATATTTAAATCAAAAACATGGTAAAAAAAATGGTTTTTTTACTAGTAGGTTGTGAAGCCTGGAAATTGACGGCTTATGTTTAAACCATGTACGAGAGTCAAACTGTTAATACTCTTTTATTTATAATAAAATATATATATATATATATATATATATATATATATATCGCTCTCCGGAACCAAATAGAGCCCTTTATGTAGTGGGCACCTCGGATGACGCTACCGGTCTCTAAGCTAATAGGCTGGAGAAAATAGCCCGCCAAGAAAGCTAAGCGGACTCACTGCGGTGCAATAGGAAGTGTCACTTTACCCCGCTCTTAACCCATCGGGTCAGAAGCCGCCACTTTCGGAGAATTCCGAAGTTGGACGACCCGAGCCAGGATGAGATATCCCTACCTTCCCCAGCAGCATGAATTTAATCATATTCTTCCATGAATATCGAAAAGCACGTTAAATACCTGGTACCATCATCGTTAAAAAAGGCCAATTTACGTCATAGCGACTATTTAACGAGCCGATCGGATGTGAAAGGAAATGGCGCGAAAAATCCCGCTTGTGCTCTGGAGTTAGTGAGGCAATATTGCGTCATTGTTTGCGTTTCGTTTTTAGACTCCCTTAGTTTTTCATTAATTGCGTTTTTATAAGTGCTTTTAAAATGTCCGTGTCTATCAATATGACTACTTTGTAGTTCAAAAGTGAATCTCTTGAAAGCCATACTTTCCACCTCTTGTGATAGTTTTAAGAATTTATCATATGTTTGTTTAAGTAATTTTTTGGACCTAGGCTTAGCATCATTTGAAGTCGGTTGTATACCATTGAACCGAATCCCGTTCGACCGAATCCCATTGAACCGAAAAGTATTTTCGTTTATAGCCCAACATGGTGGGATTCAGTTGAATGGGAAATTTAAATCTGGTTCGTTTTAACTTCGGGTAGGTTAGTTCAGGTTGGGTTAGTTTAGGTTAGGTTAGTTCAGGTTGGGTTAGGTTGGGTTGGGTTAGGTTAGGTTAGGTTAGGTTGGGTTGGGTTAGGTTAGGTTAGGTGAGGTTAGATATGGTAGGCAACTATTTCACGTTGGGTCTTATCAAGGTTTTTTTCCAAAATTAAACCCGGAAAATATCAAATTTCAAGGGAAGGGAAAAAGGTCCAAAAATACACGTTGGTACGAAATAATAAATATTTAGGACATAGTTTAGTCCAAATTAGATATACTATCGTAACCTACGATATATCAATATGTATCACTAACGGTATATTGAATGAAAATCGCGCAAAACGCGGTTTTCGATAGATTGGAATTCGGTCGAATGGGATTTCGGTCCAATGGTCTACAATCTTTGAAGTCAGGTTCAATATTTTTTTTATATCTTTCACTAAAGCTAGGAATTCTGTTTGAATTATTATTTTCAATTCAGTCAAAATACTTGATTGATAAGAATCGCAGTTATGACTTGCTTTCTCATTCAGTTCTGTTAACTAACGTAAACCAAAATGGTCTGGATGTTTGAGTCTTTCTGGTTTTAAAATTCGTTCCTCCTTATCAAGGGCTAACCTAACAACAACCTTTTGGGTTAATTTTTCACTAGCTTAATTTATTTTAGATAAACTAAAACTAATTTCACGCGCAACTTTCCAGTTTTTCTTACCCCTAATTGCTCTTATAAAACAAACTCAAAATATGTATGGACGCAAAATATTTGGCAGACGACTGTATCCGAAGACGCCACTGTCGGCGGGGCTTAGAAGCTCATTCTTTTTTGAACGTGATGGCGCCACTATCATAGGAGATCTATATTCATGGTTGAAAATGAATAAATGAATGGCAGCAGCGATGGCCAAAAACAACGAGAGAACTCTCGGAAGTCAAGGGAAAGGCTGTTAGAGACAAAGCCTCTTCACGAATCACTTCATGCACAAAAGCTATATACAAGTTGGAAGCAGCTAAATACCAATAGCAATTATTGCATTAGCATTTGTTGTATCCTGTTTTATTTTCTGTCGATAAGTTTTTTGATTGCCGAAAATGGGGAGATTAAAATTTCTTATTAGTGAATAGTTTATGGGCTATGTACATCCCAGATTATAGTAATACACTTTTCAAATGATGGAGATAAAATTTGTTTGTTGGTTATAAAAATAATTAAATATATTAGTACAACTAACCGTGAAGCAATTTGCAAGTGGTAGTTAACAGATTCACTCTTGTCGATCAACGCAAACGCTTGACGCGTAAAAATATCAGTCGCTCCTAAGGAACGAATGACGGTTGATCCACTCAAAGAGTCGGAGAAATGGGTAAACAAAGGAGATATAGTTGTTGCGGCCAGACTTTTCAGTTGACGATTAGTTCGCAAATAAATATTCTGAAACAAATTATTATTTTAAATAAAGCCCAAGACAATTTTAATATAAGAGTGAATTGTTTAAGCTTTGTTAACACGTTATTAGACTTTATCAACTGTATCTGATGAACCTTTTTTGAAATACCTGCCAATAACCATAATCCTAATAAAAAAGATATCAAATTGAATTAACGGCTTTAAAAGTCACTTGATGACTTAGGCCCAAGGTGGTTTCTTGGGTATTAGCTCAGCTGATTATTAGTATTATATTCTATTTTATATTTTATTTAACCGAATTTATGACAATATAAACAATTATTAACCGATTCGTGAAGCAGATTAGTGATTATCTTTACCTGATTATGCACCTGACAGATTTGTTCTGTTAAGATAAGATAACTGGGGGTGAATATGTTTTATCTGCTCTGTTTAATGAAAAAAAAAACAAGAAAGATAAACAAATATATCTTAAGAAATAAAATGGGATGCACTGGCAAAATAATAATTAATTTATTCATTGATTAGTTGTTCTCGAAATTATCACCGGGGTGCTTAATTGTTACTTTTGAACTTCAGCCCCTCCCAAAAAGGCCCAAAAAATTATTTTAGTAAAATCATTTAAACATTGTTCTTAATTTCATAAAATATTCTTTGAAAAATTAAATTGATAAAATAACCGCCATTGCCAAAAGAAATAATGGTACTTCCCAAATTATCGCAATTGTATAGTAGCGATCATTCTTGTGATGGAGTGCAGGAATTTCATAAGGTTAAAAGGAATAATTTGATCCGCTTCTTGCGTGTCTTTTGAGAATCGATTGATAATCCGTCCAACAGGTGTCGTGTCGAAAAATAATAAAGGAGATCGAAGCACGTTGAGCAACATATTCGAGTGAATTTTAATAGAAGCTCTCAAACTAGCACTCCAAACGCAGAGAACATTAGTTCTGATTGCAGAACGGTGAAGCCTCCCAACTCTAAAACTCTCATATTTGTTGACTGGACATTGGTAGTATTGCTCGACGGGTTAGCTGCCTCGTCACTCCAAAGTACCAGCCAATTATTTGAAAGAACAAAAACGACTGGATAGAGAGCGTAGTTGGTTATTATTATAAAACACCAATTATATCCGACCACTTTGGCGCACTTCCGAAAAACTGGAAGAAAAACCTGTAAAATTATCCACAAATTAAATTCTTTATGCTTGCACAATATGTCTTTTCAATTTACATTAAGTGCTGTATTCAGACAAGTATCAAATTAGTGAGGTAAAGTAAACTGATGTTTTATAATTAAAAATAAAATTACAGAGGAAGATGTTTTTCGTTGAAAGGTTGGAAAAAATGAAAATGTGGGTTACTTCTGGTTATTTAAAAGGTTTATTATTTATCTCAAAATTAGGTACGATAATTCCAATTTTCAAGCCGATGTTCGAAAATTTCAGAGAGCTTAATCACAATGTTTAATTATTTCAAAATTAAATCAAAGAAGGAAAGGCATAATATTTTTTAAAAAAACGTGACTTAAAGAGGGAATAATTTTCTAAATAATAAAATAAATATTTATTATTTGCTTAAACATAAGAGATTATTTTTGGTAATTATGCCTATTGGGTTGCTATCTATAGGCGCTTTGGAAAATTTAAATATAACGAGATTGTGCAATCATAAAAGGGAAACAGTTCATCTTTCAAACACAAAATATAATTTTTTAAGTTTAGACTCAAAGATTTTTTCGAAAACGGTTTACCGATTTGTGGGTATTTTTCTCTTTCTGAATTATGGTCTTTCCTTTTACTTTTTTGAGCTCTTTATCTGTGGTTGATTCCAAAACGGCTTCTGTTGCCTCGTTTCGAGGGATTTCCTTCCTGCGTAAAAAGAGCGTACCGTTATTACGCTCAATGAAATATTTTTTCTATATACAATCTTGGTTAAAGGGAATATAACCTCAGGTTTTTTGGTGTAGAATACCAACACTTCGTTCATTTCCCGCTCCCTCCTATGGCTTTAGATATTTTTGTCACTGGTTAGTGATTTCCCGCCAAAATTGTTAACATATAAAACATAAAAAACCTTAAAAAAGACTTGAGGTTATATTCCCTTTAATAAATATATATTGAAAAAATATATTGAATTGGTATATAAGCAAAAGATTTACTTTTCAAACTTCAACTCTAGTGACCAAGAAGCAATGTGATTAAAGAAAACCCTCAAATTCACTTTCAAATATTCCGCCTGGTTAAATTTTATGTTTTCTGACTAAGGGCCCGGTGCAGAGACGATTTAAAAATTATCGTTAACTTTACGAGGATTGTAAAGTTACGAGAGCGGATTTACGATGTCGTAAAGTTACGATTTTGTAAATCGAAATCGCGGTGCAGAGACAATTTTTCGGGCTCTCGTAAATGACGAGTCTGGTATTTGGGAATCGGTTTTTGTTTAGGCTCCGCCCACTTATTGACCAATGAGAAAGCGTTATTTTGACGCAAAAATTTAAACATTTGTTTGAAGGCTCAACTCTATTTTAAAAGTTACTTATTTTTTTGTGATTTTACACATTTTAAGAAAACAAGTTAGCTGAAAGTCTTTTTTTGAGAAAGAATATGGGGAAAATTAAACCAGGTGAAGAGAGACAACCAAACTTTAGTACAAGAGAACTTCAAGCAACTATTAATTGTTTGGAAGCTAGGCCTGATTTATTGAAAACCTACAAAAGTAGTGAAGATGTGGAGAAGGCCTGGGCAGAAATTGCCCACGAAATTGCCTGTATATATGGGTATGTGCCTCATAAGAGCGACAGTAAAAATAAGAGCTAAGTGGACTGATTACAAAAGCACCGTTAAAAAAAGGAGGTGTCCGTTTGCCGTTTAATAAGTGAAGCTGCGTTGCACGGGATTAGAGGAGTTGATAGTTCACAAGTCACGCACCAGGTTGGTTGTTTGTGCAAAGCTAGTGTTTTGAAATGAAACCACAATAGTCTAATTAAATTTTAATGAAAAGCTAGAAAATCCTCCATTGTAACAAGTGAAAATATTTCAGTGTAGCACGACTCATTGGCACTCCTAACTCTGGACTATTTCGGGTTACTCCCCTCAATATGCCAGCAAGTGTGGGTGGTGACGCTATAGATTTTTCACTGAAGAGACATGGTAAAATGGGCTTAGAAGTAGAATCACAGTTTCATTGGTTAAACATAATCTTGTTTAGCTTCCCAAATTGATGAGCTTGCATGAGAAAAGAAGTTTAGAAATATGGAAGAGTTGGTCGCGGATATTGGTACATTTCAATAAGGTCACGTAAAAACTATCAAGTCCTTTACCTTATTTGTACTCTCATAAACAGATGCAAGAGCAATGGGTAGTGAAAACCCATTTCCTCCACCTAGGCCTACAATGAAACCTATAGGGCTCAGTTTCTTGTTTCAAAGGCAGATCTGATACTGATATCGTTGTTCACATTTTGCCAGAACAATCTGAGTACATGATTTTCACAGGTTTAAAGCTTGGTTCACATACGTTAGCAGCTTTTCCATTTTCTCTGTGTTCTTGCGTTCCACAGCACTACAGAAGGCCGAGTGGGAAATGAGAAAATACAGAAAATTTATCCCAGTGAACCCAGTTTAACAATTTGAAAATTTACTACCAGACACCCAGCACCTAAGCCTTCTTTAACAGCTGCTAACACCTTAGAAAAAACAGCTCAGTCAGTTGTGAATTATCAAGAAAGGTTAAATGCAATTTTGGGTTCAATACTTTCCGAAATGGTAGCCAAACGGTCACAAGATGCCTAACTTGGCATTGCATTTTCCAATCATTTAGAAAATGCAAATAGAATTCTTATTGGCATTCACAACACTCAAGTACCTGTTGAAAATCTTTACCTTGGTGTTACATCAATTCCACTTCCTAACCCTAAAACAAAAAATCATTGATATGTCTAATCTTTCAAAATAAAACTGGTGCAAATTATTAATTACTTATCTTTAGCACTAAGATTGATGTTTTCAAATATATTATCATCCTTTCATATGCATTATTTCCATCTATTTATATTTTGTAAACCACTCTATAAACTCATTGTTCATTATGTACCTCTTTCATTTTTCACAGCTGTTATTTTTTTTACTCTGATCAGCTGGTTTTTTTCTAATAAGAAGCCTCCATCTACCCACCAGATTTTTTTCGCAAAATAAAAGGCGCCCTTTTTGAATTTTTAATTATTCAAATAAATTACCATGTTTTCTTTTAATATATTTTTTTATTGGCGAAGAGCAATTAATTTACATTGAAAAAAATATTTGAAAGTAATCGACGAATAACATATTATTGAACCAGTAATAAATAACAAAGAATAATATCACAAGAGAACAAAATCATTGGAGTTATTAGAGAAACTAGAGTTTTTAGTTCCAAAATTAGAATCCTTGACCACGTGATTTCATTATAAGAAAATTTGTTCTACAAGTATGTCCCCAAATTAAATTTAATAATGGGAGAGGGCGGTTTTAATTTTAAAAATCAAATCATATCGTAGAAAACTGAAATTATTCTTGATGTAAATTTCTTTGTCCATTCAAGTTTTCCACCAATTGATTTAAAATTTGATTAGCCCGAGCATGTAATTGAGCATTAGTGAGTTGACATGGGGGATCCTGTTCGCTTGTGCCATCTCGTTCTTCTACCATTGCCTCGGGCATTTCCACACCCTTGTCAAGGTAGAAATTGTACAAGATGACACAAGCGAATACAAATTTTCAAACCTTAAATCTGGGGCATACAGCAAATTGCCTCCTTAATCACTCCATGATCCTTGATACTGTGTATCTCTCGCCCATGTGGCCGTCACCCATTGTATACTTCCAGTCACGTAAAAATTCAAGCAAATAAGTATCTATAGAAAATAACAATGATTAGAAGTGGCAACATATGAGCATTAAAGAGCAACAAAAGGTAGGAAAATGTTAAAAGACCAAATTATTTTACAATGTTTTACACTCGGTTATTTTCCCTATGCAAATTTTTTATCCTCCGATGGTACATCTCCTAAAAACTGACCCTATACCACAAATATTCTCTGGTTTTGTTTTGCACCCCTAGCTCACGAAAGGGGTGAGGTATCTTCCTTCCCAGATATTTTCTTCAAACTTTGCCCAATCGCTTTTCTTACTCATTTACTACTCAAAATCTAAGCCTAGATAAATATCAGTTTTGAGTATGAAAGAGTAGGATTAAAATATGTATTCCAAAAGGTTGTATAAAGAGTTAACAGAAGTGTTTGTCATATAACCGGTGTTAAAGCACATAATAGTAGTAAAAAAAATTACATAGTAATAAAAAATATATTCCTACCTGGGAAGCTGCAGATAGTGGTCTCAATGCTTCATGGTCAAGGTCGGGCCTTGGCTCTTTCAAAAGTTTAATGAATACCCTTTTTGGAAGTCGATAATTTGCTAAAAACTCTGTCTGACCAAAGGGTCTGGTCTCTCGTGATAAATACACTCATTTCCAACTGGTTCAACAATGTTTATTCCTCGATTAATTTCCTCAGCTCTTCGCATCGCGAGCAGAGTGACAAACCCCGCCATTTTTGTTATCAATATTTCGCGTCGTTTACGTCTTTACGACACCTCCAGAGCACTCGTAACTTTACGAGCGAAAGTCACTCGTAAAGTTACGAGCCTATTGTCTCTGCACACCATTTTCGCGAAAAAAATCGTAAGTTCTTTGGCCACGCCCACTTCCTCGTAAATTTACGAGGATTGTAAAGTTACGAGAGTGAAAAAACGTCTCTGCACCGGGCCCTTAATCATCAAATTGTCCGTTTCGTTTTAAAGGCAACGCATGATATAAAAGTATAATAAATAAATAATTATAAATCCCCTAAAACGAGTTAGTGGCGACTGTAAAGACCTTTTAGCTATAAAATTGAAGTAAAGAAAATGATAAAACCTCTTTTTAGCAATAAATGCATTACTTAAGTCTACTTGGGCATAAAAAAACAAATAAAAGTTTAAAAATCAAAGGACTTTATTAATAATAACAAATGTAACATAATTAATCATAAGTATACCACTGTACCTTTATTCCATTCAACAACCTTCACTAACGGTTTGTTTCACCACGAACCAGTAAAAAGATGGACTACGTTAGATTTTAACCTTTTTATTCATCCTAGTAATTTTGGAAGTCACACTATTGGCTACTATTTAAGCCAATGGAAAACCTCTAAATTGAGAAGGCATTTTCGGTGTCGGAATTTTAGTCAGCCCAATGAAGCTTTCTTGAAATTTATAAACTCGCTCGTTTTGTGCGAATGAAGTTAAATAATGAGTAATTTAGAAAAATAAAGGTTGGGGAAAATGACCAATATGTGATCGCTTTCCGAAAATGGAACAAGTCGTCGAAGTGGGATATTCCACCAGCTTTATTAAAACCCATATCAAGCCTAGAAGAGTTAGGCCTAGGCTCAAAAGAATCTGCAAAGACTCCAACCCTGTAGATGCGCCGGAAAAGCTCAACCTGAATTTCAACTATTTTTTCCAATAAACCTGCTTCTTTTATTTGGCAATGCAAATTTATTTTAGAACGTGAGTTTCCGAGAACTTCATTAATTTGCAAATTAATTACATTAAGGGGGAAGAATACAGTAAAAGCCTCTTTTTCGTTCAAGCTGAACGTTTCTGTTTTAACAATTACACAATTGAATTATATTTTTCTTATTAGGCTGAACTTTCCTCTAGTGCTTAAAATAATTTTTATAATTCTAATATTAATAGTTAACGAGATATAAGGTCCTAACTAAAGGTTAGTTTGGGCGCTTGCCTAACTTGTTTAGCTCCGGGGGTCCGAATTAAAACGTAATAACTTAATTACAAGCACTAAACCAGAGGCTGTTCTACACTTAAATATTAATTTTATAAGCTAAAATACAAAATTAAAAGAGTTCATCTTGAAATAGCGCGAAAGTAAACAATGGCCACTGTAGTCTTCCACCTTAACAGATTTTGACACTATATCGTAGTTCATTTTAGCTCCTAAACCTTGGTTGTTCAAATCGGTTTGTTTACTTAAATAATGGCCGTCGGTTTATCAGACGGCATTTGAGATTCGATGACGTCAAATTTGACTTCAAATATGACGTCAAATATTACGTAGGGTACGGATGACGCAATATCTGTGAAACAAACCGTTAGTGAAGAAATAGAGCTAGTAGCAAACTTATGAGTAATTATGTTACATACGATAATAATAATCAGCTAAGCTAATACCCAAGGCACCACCTTAGGCCTAAGTTATCAAGCGACTTTAAAGCCATTAATTCAGGTGGCCGGGTTACAATGTGTCAGTGGCGTAGCCAGAAATTCGTCAAGGGGGGGTCGAGAAGGGGGTGGAAATTTGGTACAGTCAAAGGTAGACACAAGGGGGGGGGTTGGACACGGAAACCCCCCTTGTCTACGACACTGCAATGCGTAGGAGGGTGGTGGCAAGCTCTTCATGCCACGCGAACCAACAGCTCCCTACACTATAGCTATTACCGTTAACTTCTACAAGTTTTTATGGACCCCTTTATTGCTCAATATCAAAAAAAAATCGTACTATAGTTTCGGCTTATTTAGGCCATCCTCATTTTGTTCCTTTGATGATGGCCCAAAATATAAATTAATTAAAGTAAATCTATGACAACAGCTGCATTTTGTGGTTTCATCGTTTTTCGAATTGGTCGGATTTCATTTCAGCTTTCTTTCCAACTATTTTTTCAGTTTACAAACAAATTTTAGCCAATACTGTTAGTACATAACGCTTGCATCAGTGGGGTTTCATTTAGGTCGGTATTTGGCCAAAAAATTTCAAATTAGTCAAACGCCACTGGAAACGTTCTTTTACCCAGAATTCGGACACTCCGCCAGGTGTCGCATGCTTTTTAAAACATCATCGACGTGCGTCTAGAAGGCGTGGATTTAGTAAAACAATGAGAAACGAGACGATTTGATTTTTGGTGTGGGAGGAGCTTAATGATCAAGCGTGAGGGGTTAAGCCACGTATCCGCTACACATCTTGAATTTTCTTTTGGCTTTGAATGTAAATTGTAAGTTTTCTATAATTAAATTAAAACTTAAAATAACTAATTTTCAAAGGGTCAATGATTTCTAACTAAGACTAAAAACAAAACACTAACAGCGCTAGGCCTAATAGTATTTTAGTAGGGAAATATGTTTCATTGAATGCTAAAGATAATTTATTGAAATATTAATAAAGAACTTAAGGATATAAATTTTCAGAAAATGCCTGGTGCCAAATATTCTATATATGGTTGTGAAAACAAAAGGAAAAGTAAACTAAAAAACTAGTCAAATGAATTTTAAATACATTCCTAGGCAAATAAAGTACAACACGTGCCTTATTTTGAAATAAATCAAAATGTCTCTATTTTTTGTTTCGAGAACTTGTTTTTATTGTATTTATTTATATCTGATATCAACAACGAAGACCACGAAACCGCAGCAGGCTCATGTGCAGTCCGAAAATGCTAATTAACAATTTTATAAAAGATAGATAAAAGTGAATATACTCTGAAAAATGTAATATGAATAATAATAACAATTTACTAAAAATTTTGAGGATTAAGGGGAGGGGGTGCGACTATTTCGGAAATAATAGACGAATCTGGATTGGAGAGTCACATTGTGATGGCCATTCGGAAAGCAATTTTGGAAGACGATTGTATAATGTCCGACGGTATCGCATTCCAATCATTTATGACACGGCTTGATAATTGACGATAGCGTGCGGAGCTTTTTACTAAAGGTTTACTTAATTTGGCCTGATGACCCCTTGTACTCGCATTAGTAGATAAAACAAATAGGTCAAGGAAGGTAGCGCTATCCGGAGTCTTAGGTAACGCTGGTACACTGTTAAAAATTGCTGTTAATTTTACAGGAATTTACCTGCAAGAAAATTACCAGGAAAGTTTCTGTAAAATTATAGGTTATTTTTCCTGTAAAACTAAGCAAGTATAAAGCTGTTCTAGGTACGATAAATATAAAGTACAATTAACATTATTTGAAGTTACTGTTTTTCCAACATGAAACGTCTAATTGCTTCCCATAATTTGAAATATAACAGCAGGTAGTTGATTGAATCGTGTAGTTGAGCAAAACGCTCAAGAGAATATGTTTGAAAAATGGGTTTTAATATTAAACATTCAGAGTGCCCTATATGTGAGCAGTCCATTGCAACTTATAGTGAAATTCTTCACCATTTATTGCATGGCGGTCGCAATTCAGCAGACATCTTCTACGCTCGGGCTTCCGTTGAATTCCAACTTTAAGATATTTATATCAAAAGTCAATATTGCAGCTAGAGATTCCAACAGTAACCCGGTTTCGCCCTGTTGAGGCTCATCAGTTCTGTGTAGGAACTCTGACTATCTTCGGAAATCTGCCGATATCAGTAAAACTAATAGACATTTAGAGTGCCCTATATGTGATCAGTCCATTGCAACTTATAGTGAAATTCTTCGCCAATTATTGCATGGCGGTCACTATTCAGCAGACATCTTTTACGCTCGGGGTTCCATTGAATGCCAACGTTGAGATATTCATATCAAAAGTCAAAATTTATGTAGATTTCCGAGGATAGCCAGAGTTCCTACACAGTACTGATGAACCCCAAAAGGGCGAAACCGGTCTACTGTTGGATTCTTTGGCCTAAATTTTGATTTTTGATATAAATATCTGATTTACAGTAAATCAGGGTTCTTGTTTAAGCATTTCTTAGAGTCATACATGAGGCGCGGTTTAGTATTAGTTAAACACATTTTTATTTTCGTCATGTACCGGGGCTTAAGCAAAAATTTCCATTGTGTTAAAATTCTCTTGGGACCGTATTCTTTTACTTTAGCAGCTCAACTGAAAGCACACTTAAACCATTTTAAACAATTTAGTTTCACTGATTTTTGGCCTTTCTTTAAAATTTCTAGAGCTATTCGCTTAATATCTCATCGACCGCCATTTTGAATAGCTGCGCTAATGGAAGGGCCTTCACACGGAAACTAACCACCCATTTCTCTGAAAATTACATTTTATCATTGTCTCTAAAGTTCGCACTTGAATGTGCTATTTTGGACTCCTAACTAACTACCTAATATATATATAACTACTGCTTCGGCATAACTGATAAAACGGATCATTTAGCATCACTTATGTTTTGGTTTTCGTTTTAAAATAAATTATTTAGATTTAAATTTTAGTAAACAAGAAATGAAATTAATTTAACTATACCACTTCGGTGTGTAGAAAGGACGAGCTACTAGCAGATCTTCCTTTTCTGTTTGGTTGGTATTTAAGTTTTCATCGTTGGCAAATTCGGTGAGGAAATCCTTGAAAGCGCTTTCTTTGGACCAAATCTCTCTGTACGTTCCACTTTCAGAGATCATTCCGTCTTTGATGACGTATATCATGTCCACCTCACGGAGAACCGCTACATTGTGCGTCACTAACACTCTGGCTTTGAGAAGTAAACGTGAGGTTCTAGAATATTGTAAAGCGAACAACCTAAAAATAGATCCAGAGTCAATAGACTATTCATCAAAGAACACATATTCAGGAATTTGCAACTTGCAAACAAGTACGGAAACGGAAACGGAACAAAGAGAAGATGATCCCTTCTCCAATCTCGAAGTATGTTTCACAAATATCGATGATCCGAAAACGTACGAAGAAGCAATCCAAACAAAAGATGTTGTAAAATGGAATGAAGCCATGGATGAAGAGATCGCCACATTACGAGATAGAAATGTATACACACAAGTACCCAGACCAGATAAAATAAAAGTACTTGGAAATAGATGGGTATATGTCCGGAAGAGGGACGAAATAGGACATATTGTTCGTTACCGGGCCAGATTGGTTGCACAGGGTTATGCCCAACAACAAGGAAAAGACTACGAGGAGAGCTACTCACCAGTAGTAGACCCTGTATTAGTTCGTTTCTTCCTTTACATGTTTTTTGCCTTTTGAAATGGATGTGTAAACATATAGATATCAAATGCGCCTACCTATATGGCGACCTAGACCAGACCACGTATATGGAAGTACCGAAAGGATATCGAAAGGATCCAAATGTAGTGTGGAAATTAAACAAAAGCCTGTATGGTTTACACCAATCTGGACGTTGCTGGTTCAATAAATTACACGCTGAATTGAAGTTAAGTGGTTTTCAAGAATTTTTATCATGCCACTGCGTCTATCGTTACAAATGGGACTGTATTATCCTTATTTGTGTTTATGACATCCTTGTCTTCACCAAAAACGCTGCAGTAATGAACTACGTGATGACCCTCATGAGAAGCAGATTTGATATTCAAGATCTAGGACAAATTAAAACTTTTCTTGGCATTGATGTGGCAATAACGCCAAATGGAATCGTATTATCACAAAGACGATATATTGAACAATTAAGTCGACAATATGACATGATACCTTGGAAACGAGTTTATGAACCCCTGAAGTTTGGAACGAACATCATAAAACCAAACCAAGATAAGCAAGACCTAAAGGTACCATACAGAAACATGATTGGTGGACTGTTATTTATCGCAAGACATACACGCCCGGACATATTATATACCGTCAATGTCCTTGCTAAATATAACAACGATTTCAACCTAGACATCTGGAACCATTTAGTTCACCTATGGAACTACGTGGTTACCACCAAAAACAAGGTCTTAGTCATGGAATACACAGAACAGCCAGAAATCATCGCATATTGTGACGCATCATGGGCATCAGATCCAGAAACCAGGAAATCCACCTCAGGTTATCCAATCATGTGTGGCGACGCACCTCTCGCTTTTAAATCAAAGAAACAAACATTAACCGCGTTATCAACAATGGAAGCGGAATTAATTGCCGCAGTGGAAGTGACCAAAGACCTTATATATCTCCACCACGTCCTAAAAGAATGTTCACCTATATTACCGTCATCCTTCCCTGATCAAATTCAACTATGGATAGACAATCAAGCAGCCATACAATATATGAAGAACACAGTTGACAACTCGCGAACAAAATACATGGATTTAAGAGTAAAATTCCTGCGGGAAAAAGTAATTGAAAAACTTGTTGTTGGTATGTTTGTGCATTCAAAATTTAATCGGGCTGATGTATTCACAAAAGCATTACCAAAAGAAAAACTCAATGTGTTAACTGATTATGTAAAAGAAATTGATTAGTGATAATAAGTGAAGCAGGGGGAGTATGATAGTCAAAATAACAAGCACCAACGAAAATGCTTCACGTATTATCACGTGTGTAGTCTATTGACCCTTACAAGGGAAGGGTCGTCTGCTAAAACGGCTTCGTTATGTTTTTTATATTTTTGAGACAATAAATTTTATTGTATCACGTTGTTCTACAAAAGATGCCTCATTGTCATTGATTGCATTTTAAACCTAAATGGATACTTAACATATATCATCATTATATTTAAATAGACTTAATTTTTTTAATTTGTTAGGTATCCAAAAGTCAGATATTACTAACGTTATTAAGATTGCAAAGAAATACTTTTTAATAAAATGTTACTGGCTTGGTTGGTGCGTCCACACGCGCATTAAAAATGACGGAAAGCGCGCCGAATACGGTTAAACCTCATGAGGTAGTCTCAGCCCGGGTCGATGCCGCGCCAAATTTTGTCGTGTTAACACGGTTGTGCCAGGCTCGGCCCACTTCTAAACCGCTCCAAAGTGTCCGTGTGGAAAGGGCTTAAGAGTATTGTTGAAACAATTTTGAGTGGCTACATTCCCAATTAGCAGACCTCCACCAACCATTATGTTGGCACCCATATTTACAACCTCCTCTGTATAAAGATGGAGCGGTAGAATATTCCGGAGCAACTCCAGAGAAGTGCCCTGGGCAGTTCTCATAGCTTGATCTGTAATGCTGACACAGGCCAGCCTTTGCACAGTTCATAATTCTGTCTATACGAACTTAAACACCACCCTCGACCACCAAACCACTGCTAAGACCCCAAGATTTGTTGATGGTACCCCTAACTCTCCAGAATAACATTGTTGTCTTACTGATACTAAGATCTAGATGAAGCTTCCATGTTAGTGAAGGAGGGGTAAGTTTGAACACTTAAAGAATGAATGAATACTTCATAGTTAACAGTAAAACAATTTATTAGCAAGCTATTCTATTTAACATTATTTACAACTGAAGTGGTTAGCTGGAGAGGCAGGGAGAGACTGACTAGTATACTGCTTCTCTTAAGATCACCGGGTTGCCATGTGACCATTACGCTGACGTCATGGAGAAATTGGCGGGAATAGGGCAAAGCTCAATGTTTTTTACATGACTATTTACACTCCCCCACTTTGGCGTATACATATATTTTTCTGACATTAAGTTAAATTATTAATTCATTAACTTTATCTTTGTTAAACTTCTAATCTTAACATTGTTATATATTTCATAAAGTTGGTTTTGTTCACAATCTTCGTTAGTACATCTGCGATGTTATCATTCGATTTCACTTAACTTAAATCAAAAGTATTTTTATCCAAATTATCCCAAACAAAATGATACTTCAAGTCAATATGTTTGGTACGTTGATTCTCAACATTGTTTTTAGATAATGCTATGGCAGCTTGGTTATCGCACAAGATCAGGGGCTTTTCTACACAAACACAAAATGATTTTAATTCAGTAATTATTGGTTGTAACCATAGCAGTTCTTTGATGGCTTCAGTTAGCGCAATATATTCTGCTTCAGCCGTTGACAAGGCCACAGACTTTTGTTGTACGGAACGCCATGATATAAGATGTCTGTTGTATTTTCAAACTCCCATCCGGTCGAAAATCAAAGACGACTCCTAAAAGCTTCTGTACGGGACCAAGATGCTTCATTTGGTATTTTGTAGAGAGTATCTTGAACGTGTCTTGTATCGCTTCGTTATTCTTGGCCAATACCACTAGGTCATCGACGTAAACCAGAACAATAACCGTGAAAGGTTTATAATAAACGCAGTTTGTTCCGAATAATTTGGTAAAGCCCAGTTCTGTGAAACTCTTGTCAAGTTCTAGGTACCACTGCCGCCCACTCTGGGGTAAACCGTATAGTGATTTATGTAAGCTCAGGCAGAATTTGTTAGGATCCGCCTTCATAAAACCCGGGACTTGTTTCATCAGTACTTCTTGATCCAATTTTCCATATAGGTAAGCATTGGTGACGTCAAAGTGACCATGCGTCCATCTCAGACACATGACGAAGAAAGAAAGAAATATTCTTATAAGGGTGAAATTGACTACGGGTGAAAAAGACTCTTCATAGTCTATGCCTTCTGTTTGTCCAAAGCCTTGGGCCACGATCCTTGCTTTGTATCGGATAATCTTGCCACTTGAATCTTTCTTTAAGGCGTAGACCCATTTACATCCCATGATCTTTCCGCTTGGTTTTTCAACAACCTTTGCCACTTGTCTCTCTTCTAATACTTCCATTTCGCGGTTCATTGCTTGCTGCCATTCGTCTCTTTGTGGTGAATGTATAGCCTCATCATAATTGATGGGTATTTGTACTTCGGCGCAATGAGCTTCGTGACTTTCTTCGGCGACACAGCTGGCCATTCCAGCCTTCTTTGTGAAATCAAACAAACTCAAGTCCAAATCCAAACTATTCTCTTGTCCGTATCGTTTCACATCAGGTAATGATCTCAATGTAAAGTTGTCAGGACTGCGATAATATATATCTCTTTGACCCGCAGTGGCCCCAGATTGGCGTATCTTCACCTCTCGTGTCCAACCAGGTAGGCCAATTGCCGCTTCTCGTCCCACAGGGTGTACTCTTGCGACCTCCAGGTTTTCGGCGGGTTCTGCTATGTTGACTGGTTCTAGCTCTGGCTCTGGTGATGCGTCGATTGAGTAGAACACTATATCAGATGTTTGTGGTATATTCCCAATGTGTTCCACTCCAATCCTTTCCTCAACAAATGTGACGTGCTTGGACTCAATTACTTTTTTCTGTTCTGGGATCCATACTCGATAACCCATGGTATCAATGGCATATCCTACCAGCACACCAGGCACGGCCCTTCTGTGAAACTTGCTCTGACGTTTTTGAGGAGGAATGTGAACAAAGGCTTGACAACCGATTCTACGTAAGAATCTACCACTCGGTCTCTTCTGTATCCAAAGCTCGAGGGGGACCTTATCACCCAACTTGGAATGCCTTGTACGATTTCGCAATTTCGCTGCTGTTAGAACCAGCTCTGCCCATAGTATGTGAGGTAAATTACCATCTTCAATTAGTGCCCGTACCGTATTCAACAAGGTTCGGTTTGCACGCTCCGCAACCCCATTCATCTGTAGTGAGTATACGTTAGTGCGCTCATGCACTATTCCTGCGTCTTTACAGTAGTTCTTGAATCGATCGGCCAAATACTCAAGCTTTGATTTTCGTATTAGTTTGATTTTCCGCTTCCGCCTTGTAATCTAGGAAGCATCGAAAAGCGTCACTTTTTCGCTTCATTATGTATAGTGACATATATCGACTACGATCATCAATAAACGATATAAAATAATACGCTCCGCCAAGTGATGGAATACGGGCTGGGCCCCAGACATCGGAGTGCATGAGCTGTAGTACTTCTTGACTTCTGATAGTCCTGAGCGGTGGATGGGTGCTGCGTGTACTTTTTGCAAGACGACATGGTGCACAGACCTCAAGATGCCCTCTTGGAAAGTCGAGCCCATCTAGCAATTGATGGTTTGCCATATATCGGAGATCATCTTCATTCAAATGCCCAAGGCGTTTGTGCCACAAATCAATCCCTTTAAGCTTTTCTTGACTCTGGTTTGTCGCTGTTGAGTGGGTTTCAACAATATTCTGAGGATCCTGCTCGTCGAGTGGTCCATCCAACAAAACTTCAGCTTGAATGGCGTAAAAGTTCTCTTCGGACAAATGGGCCTTAAATCTGAAATCCCCATTTGGAAAATATGTTGTAAAACAGGAATGTTCAATTACCGACTTGAAACCGGCTCGGTCCATCAGGCGGCCGGACAGTAAATTCCTATGCATACCTGGCGTATGCATAACTCCACGAAGCTTGAACATGTTTTCATCTATTTTCAGCCAGATATCACCACGCCCAATAACCTTGGATTTGCCTTCACCAATAATGGCTTCCGAGTCATATTGTGTGTAAGTGAAGAACCATTCCCGACAATTGCAAAAATGATGCGTCGCCGCAGAATCCACAATCCAAGTACATGATCCGGTAGCGCTAGTCATCATCGCTGAAGCATTAAATGCACCTCTCATGACTTTCTTTTTCTTAGGTATCTCTGGCTTCTTATCTTTATCTTTAGTTAAAGCGGACTTATTCCTGCAATCTGCAGCTTTATGACCCCAAATATTACATAGATTGCATCTACCTTGATATCGTTTGCTTTGTCCTTTCGAACCATGACTCTTTTGAACTTGAGCTGTGTAAGCCGTAGATGCGTGTCCGGATGCTTCTTTCAACGCTTGACGTCCGTACTCCGCTATGAGTTGATTCTTTATAACTCCAGGCACGAAGTTTTCTGGAGATGCATCATAAATAACAGAAACCAGACTTTGATACGATTCAGGTAACGATCCTATTAACTGGTACGATATCTCTTTGTCAGATACAGTCTCACCGGCCTCCACAAGTTGTCTTTTGGCATAGTAGACTCGCCCGATAAAAACTGGCATCGCCTCTCCTTCCTGATATTCAATGTTATAGAATTGGTTTCTTAACATTCCAATCCTAGCTCTTGATTGTGGTTCAAAAGCTGCATGTAAAGCTTCCCAGATCCCAGTGGTGGTTGTTTCCCCTTCTATTAGACTCCTGATGTCTTCAGACAGTCCAAAAGCAATCGTGGAATAAGCCTTTGACTTTCTCTCTTTGTACTTCTGTATTACTGCATACCCTGCTGTGTCTAGAGGGGCAGACTCACTTTCTTCCACTATCTCCCACAAGCCTTGACTTCTTAACAACATCTCCATATCGAAACGCCAGCTGCGATAGTTATCTGAGGTCAATCTTGCCATTTGTCCCATCATTGAAACACCTGAACCGGCGTCCGCCATTTTCACGATGTTCGTAACTGCGTAGTTCCGCCGGAATACTGTTTCAACTTAAGCCTTGTACAGTCGCTTGTTACGATTTGCATTCACTCTCCCCAGCAGAGATGCCAATGGAAGTTTGAACACTTAAAGAATGAATGAATACTTCATAGTTAACAATAAAACAATTTATTAGCAAGCTATTCTATTTAACATTATTTACAACTGAAGTGGTTAGCTGGAGAGGCAGGGAGAGACTGACTAGTATACTGCTTTTCTTAAGATCACCGGGTTGCCATGTGACCATTACGCTGACGTCATGGAGAAATTGGCGGGAATAGGGCAAAGCTCAAAATGTTTTTTACATGACTATTTACAGTTAGCTTACTGTCGAGAATGACATTGAGGTATTTTACCTTAGTAGATTTGACCAATATGGTCGCAAAGTAAGAAACATCATTAAACAAGTCGTGTCCCCTCCTCCATGTGAAGGGAACCAGGCTCGTCAGGATTGACGGTGAGGTCAACCTCCCTACACCAGCATTCCACTGAGATGAGAGCTTTTCTCATCATGGCTGAAATGGTTCCTGGGAACTTCCCAGTAATAATAAAATAATAATCATTGCAACAGTCTATAACCAGACACTACAGCAGGGGGGAAAGAAAACCCCTTGAGATTCGAGTAGCAGAGAGGCCAACATGACCCGATCAGTCAACAGAGAATCGATCCATAGACACGTGTCATTGATACAAAACGCTTAGCAGCGCCTTAAGATTGACCGCTTTTCAAATTTGTTAACTTTACTATGCCTATAGTGGTAACTAAAGAATTAATATTTTGCTATTTGAGTTGGTGATGTGGAAGCTTTGCTTCAATAAAGGTCCATCATTGCCCCCTTATTTGTTTCTCTGTCTTCTTTTATCTCTTGAATCAAGGCAGCCTATGACTTGTGGATGCATGTGTTGGAAAAGATAAAAATCTGATAAAAAGTTTGTTAATAAATGGGCATTTTCTGTTTTCTTTCAGTGAGCTTAACCCTGTGCATGGTGTCTAGATTAATTCTATTTTCATATGTCTATAGTCTCGTGTAGCACTAAGATAAATTATCTGTATGTCATTTTGCTTTTCCATGTTTAGTGAGTTTGTCGACGGAATAGTTTCTAGACAGGAAAGTTTCAAAGTTCAAAACAGATTTTGTCTATTAACCAATGTTTTTTTAATTAATTAAGGGTTAATTTGTAAAAGAATTAAGTTAAATTTATAATTGAATTATTTTATTTAAAATATATTTTAGATTCCGCTTTTGATATTAAGGATTGAAGAGTTTAAAGCAGCTGTTGATGAAAAACTATGTTGGAAAGAATGGAAAGGTCTCTTTAAACTTTGTACGTATAAAGTGGTAAGTTGAATATCACGCAAATTTCAGTTGACAATTACATCTTTTTAATTACTAAATAGGCCACAGCCTAATTGTAAACTATTATGAGTAGTATCTTGTTAAGGTTTTATATAAAGGATTCCACAAGCCCAATAAAAGGAGAGCCATGCATCCAATGTTTTTCAGCGTCATTTTCTGATATTGACACATATTAAAACTAATATCCCAACTGGAAATGGGCTGCGTGTTTCTCCCCTTATGGGTGCATCCTTTTAAGATTCTTAATAGCATGCTCATTATAAAATAATCACCCACTTTATTAAAATTTATGCAGCCATTTTTATTAAAATAATTTTAAAAGTCATATTCATAATACGTTTTGGCTGACAAGATCCGCTGTCTTCAGTTGTTAACACTACTATAAATCTCGCACACCAGAACAATTCCGATGTCATATAAAAATTGTTTCAAAAGACACAAAGGGAATTTTTTGTATAGTTAGATGTTTATAGATAAAGGAAGTATTTTGAAATAGCTATTTATATTAATAAAAACTAACCTGAAATGAACCTAAACTCAGGATCGAATCTTACTAAAAAATAATTGTAACAATCTAATTTAATAATTCATTATACGCGTATAAGATCTATAAAGATATTATATAATAAATTCCCTTTTTTGTCTTTTGCGAGTTTCATTCTAGTGTTAACAACTGAAGACGGCGGCTCTTGTCCGCTGAAAGTACTGTGAATATGACTTAAAATTATTTTAGTAAAAATGGTTGCATAATTTTTATTATAGTGGGTGATTAATTTTTTTATTTTTAATATGCATGCAAGCAATGTTTGAAACGTTTGTCACTTCGGTCAATGCTTATAAGAAATTCTTAGGAAACAAACTTAACCGCAATCTATTTTAGTTTATTATAGCTTTCAGAGGTGACAGAAAGATTGATCTTATAGGTCTTAGTGCAGTGCTTTTCAATCTTCTTAAACCACTACTCCATCAACATAAATAGATAAATTTATTGCTCTCAAACCCCTCTTTAAATAAGTAATTAACTATGATTTGTAGAAAGATAAAAGTAAACGTTCTTATAAGCGATAGTAGATGATGTTATGCAATTAGGAATATAGAGGGTTTATGTTTGAGAGAGGAGCTTAAATTGATTATTCTGTTTATGTTATCTATAAACTAAATACGTTCTTGTTTTTACCTTAATTTTTTTTACTATAATACTGAATTAGTTCATTGTTTTAACAGGCACGGGTTCTAAGCAAATTAGTTCACCATCGATCTATTCTTCAAAGCATCATAAACAATGTCTGTGAATTTGTGAACAGAGAACAATTTACGAACAGCTTGGTGCAGTTAGGCCTCTTAGACCCTCCTCCAACTCCGCCGCCTCTCGCCACACCGGGATCTGATGCCACTGGATCGCTACCTAACCACAAATCTACAAATTCCTCCCCTAATCGAACGAGTAATAAAATGTGTGCTAATGGAACTGAATCTGAAATCTCCGGAACATCTCCTTTTTCTGGCATAAATGATTTACTAAAATCACCAGCTAAATCCGACATTACACCGCCTGTAAGTAGCTTGTTTCTGTTTCATGCAATATTTAAGTTCTTTACTAAAAAAATATATTTTTAAAAAACCTGAAGCATATTATAAAAAGAAAGTTGATGCTCAAGATTTTATTTATCTGTAGGATATTTTTTTTTAAATATTTGGTTTTGCCATAATTGAGAATCTACCAATTTTCTGTTATTTTTGATTGAATTCTGCCAGGAATTCATACCTCGAACTTGGAATGGTTATCTCGGCCGATTTCCATCTATCTATTGGACCGTTTTTTTTCATCATTTTGACGTCAGAGCATACGAGTTTTCTCTTACGATTTTCATTGGCTTAAAAATCTCCTACCAAAATATCCTGGACCCCTACGGTACGTTCAGCAGCAGTCAACGGAAAAAAACCTGATGGATTTGATATTTTCCACCGATGAGGTTTTTCGTCATAATAACGTCGTAAGTTGCTGGGCGATTTTTTTTTCATACACGCCACCGAAAACGGTCCCCGAGATCTTACCATAGGGAATACGGCCGGATAACCATTCCAAGTTCGAGGTTTGAATTCCTGATTCTGCTTTAAAGTTTCAAAAACTAAATTAAAGTTAAATTAAAATTTTCTGTAACAAATTATACAATTTTTTCAAAAAGAACTCATGCTACGACTGATACTAGATGGTGCTATACAATTAGGAAAAAAATAGTTTATTTTTGAGAGAGGAGGAGAGGTCATACGTTCTTGCTCTCATTTCTTAATTGAAGTTATGAGAGACATTTCTAATAAAATAAAATTAGGAAAATGTTATTTTGAGATATTGGGGTTTGAAAAAACCAAAACCGATACCTGTTTTTATTTCCAAGAAATAATCGAAACAGCTGGTATCGCTCGTTACATATTTACGGCTCTAATATTTGATTAGATATAATTGACGAGTTACAATAAATAAATCTTTTATTTATAATATCAATTTATTAGTTAACATTCATACTCACAACGTAGTCCAGTCCATCTATTTCTAATTTGTCATAAAGAAATTGACAGTACATGTCTTAATTATGAAAAATAGTTCTAATTTAATAGTTTTCGTTGCTATTTCCTATCTCAGTCCTTTCTCCGCACTCTCTCTCTTCCACATGGGGAATGAACCTTTATATCCCGTCCGCGTTCTGTGTGACGTCATAAAAAATAAAAACTCGGGGCAAGGAGTCTGCAGCGGAGCAGGCGACATCTGATTAGGTAATACAGGCAATCGCCTTTTGAGGGGCTGGAGATTTTAAAGATTGGCTTCCTTACAGTTATTTTAGGAAAAAAATTTCTATCTTCCTTTCAAAAACGAAAGAAACAATGTATGAAGCCATGCTTACATTTGTTTAAATTGTTTGAAGGGCAAGGGAAAATCATCGTCTCTACTCAGTTAATGTAGATTTTAGTTTCTATTATTCGGTATTGAATAATGATGCTCTTTTATCATCAAGAGGCACATGTTTCTTCCCTTACAAAGCTGTTGGAAGTATTTCACCAAAAAAATGACTAGCGTTAAGGTAAACGTGTGAAACCTTAGAGTATTATAATGTACTTAAATGTAAATCTGGGCTGTATGAAAAACTTTAAAACTGAGAAAACTCTTTTAAATAATGCATCTAGGTGGAAGCACCTTTCAGCAACTCTAAGCTAAAACCGACTTATCCGGATTTTGCCTTTCGTATACAGAATATCAAAGGTGCTAGAAATAATTCTATAAAATTCACTTAATGGATGTTAACTTACACTATATTTTATATTTCCTATATAAAAACATGAGAGTTTGTGATTTATTATAACACGATGTTTACAAAGAGACCATCAACTTGGAACGCAGCTGTTACTTGCTGAATAATATATTGCTAGGTCAAAATCCGTCACATCTAAAAGTTATTTTTCTTTGGAATCAGGTCTGAAATATGTGTTTCTTATACTGTCTTTTCTTTCTTAGCTGGCAACGTTTGAATCTCTTTGTCGTTCTCCTTTGTCTCGAGATAGTCTTTTAGCCAAAAATTCAGTCAATTTACTTAGAAGTGGTATAGGAACCGATGTTAGCTTCGAAATTCATACCATAAATGGTAACTAAGCTTACCAATTCATTTTGTTGATAGAAGAAAGTTACGTCATCTTATTATTAAATTTAGCTGACACAGTGATAGACCATACACAAGGCATTCCAATGGCTGAGGAAGAAATTGAATCTTACGTTGTCCGAGCTCATTGTGTGGTAATTGCAGCTAGGTGTGATTGGTTCAGGAGGGCTTTGCTTAGTGGCATGAAGGAATCAATAGACAAGTAATTTTTTTAAATTAAAATTTTCCTGATATTACTTAGTCTAAGGTGCTTCTAAAAATTAGTCACATTTGGTGTAATTTAAAAAATTCCCTGACCTACCTCTGAAACTGTAGTGTAGCCAGGCAAAGTAAGTTTTAGTGGTCATTTCATGACTCTTAAATTTCGTTAAGCCTTTTCAACAAAAGAGCGGAGTAGATTATGTTCCTTAAAGATTTTTTTGGAAAGCAAACCAATGTAGTTAGTCATAGACAACATTATTTTAAGTACACTTTACAAAGTCGCTCCAGGGTATTTTGATATTTTTTGACATCACTAAAAACATATTTATGGTTATTATTTTTTAACAGTATAACCTTTTTACCACATAAAAAAAACATTGTTTTTTTAGGAGGATAGTGGTTCATGACACAACACCAACTTTATTCAGGATTTTTCTTGAATATCTTTATGGAGGTCATTTAGATTCTAGTCAACTAAGCACTGAACAGCTAGCAGATTTAATGCAACTTAGTGATCGCTATGAAGTTGACAACTTAAAAGTAATTTCTGAAGATGCTTTAAAGAATCATATTGATGACGATACTGCGTTGTTTCTTTTGAGCATTGCTGATCAGTTCAATGCTAGGAATCTAAGAGTAAATGTTTTTTATTTTAACTATTTTTAAAATGTTAAATGAATTTTTTATTTAGAACGCAACATTAGAATTTATAGCTGTGAACAAAGAAATTATTCGCAGTGAAGTTTTTTATGAGCTACCAGAAGATTTGCAATCTGAAGTTGAAGAAATGATAACATGGGCCGAAATAAGGTGAAGTAAAACATTACGAGCTTGATTACAGTTGGATAATTATATCAAAAGTTTATTATAAACCCTCCTGAAAATACAATTATCCTACCAAGGCCAGATAATTATACACTTAAATTGTCGGTAAATTTGAATTTTGTAGCAATGTTGATGTTAAATCAAATTTTTAATTAACGTTTAAATAAAGTTGGGGCTATTGAAATTTTAAAAATAATATTAATGGTTACAATTTTTACTGGCTAAATTTGAAATTTGTTGTGCATTGTTGTATGTTCAGGCTGAGTTATTGAAATTATCGTACAGCTTTAAAATTGGCTTAAAATTACTGACACGTTTGATAATTATTGTACGTCTGGCAACGCTGCTTGTAACACTTTAAAAGCTATGACATTTAAGACAACAATTAGAGAACAAAATTTTAAAATTAAGATAACGTAACTGGCTACCACGCAGTTGCAGGAGTTTCCAAGGCCTACAAAGACTATTACGCCTGTATTGTCCATTTGTTCATGGGCTAAGGCAAGGCTCGGCATAGCTAATTACCCCCAAGCATCAAACGTCCTTTTGGTTTTACAAAAATAGTAGAATATAGTTGTAAAAACCATGCAACTACTACGCTAAGCTAGTATTCTTTTGTACTTGCTCACATTGCACCATGTACTGAGAGTGATATAGTTGTGAATTCCCATTGAACTGGTTCCTGCCACAATTTCCGTGGTCTATTTTTTGTCAAATTTAATGTAAGGAAATGGGGCAAGGACATATCACTTTCATTATTTTAAACTTACAAGGAGACGACCCGAGGTGTAACACACCGATTTGGTTCAAACTCGGGGGTTTGGTAGACCTTCATGTAACTTGAAAAACTCCAAAGGGAAATTTTTCCATAGCCAACCGTTTTGCCATGGCAACCAAAAATGTTTTTGACAACACAAAATGGAAATTTTCCCATTGAAAATGACATGTGAATTTGACCAATTTTGAGGATACCCCCTGTCACAATTTTGATAAATTTCGAACTTTTCATTATTTTTCGTAGAAGGAAAGTAAGGGCGAGACGCCACTCCCGGGTTCGGGTTTGGGTTCGGGATCGAGGATCCAGGATTTAAGGGGTGAAATGGGGGTAAAATCATCGAAAAGTCAATATATTTCGGGTATTTCTCGCGACGATTTGTTCTCTCATATATCAACATATTATGTCCAGGCCAACTTGTTCATTTATCTACGCTTATCTCGAAAGATACTTGAACGTATATATTATCAAGTTTTATCGTACGGAATAAGTTGAAATGATGTAAAAATTGATAACCTAGGCGATGTGTGCGCAGATTACCCGGGGGACGCGGTTAATTTGAATTTAAGAGTGTTTTGACGTAATGGAATATTCGTTGTTAAAGTAGAATGGAAATATTTTTAAACTTCATTTTAATATCATTGTAGTACGCTTGACACTTGAACCAATCTCACGAGTATTTCTTAAAACGAATATCTCGATCGCGTTTTATCGTACGAAATAAGTGGAAATTATGTAAGTTGTATGATTAATAACCTAGGCAGGAAGATAGCGCGCGCGCGTGTGTGGATTACCTGGGAGGCGCGGATTGCCCGGGCGCGCGGTTAATTTGAATTTAAAACATGGATTCCCTCTCCGAAATAATTCATGTACCCAAAATTGGACCGCAAGTTTTTTTCTTTTAGGGGAATCTCTATGGGAGTTTAACATTACAATAAAGCTAATAGGTCCAGTTTGGGGTACAAAGGGCCGAAAATGGTGACTTTGGTCGTTTTAAGGGTACTTTTGGTCTATTTTGGTCCATTTTTGGGTACATCAGAAAAGCAGTTGGAAAAACGAAGAGCCTTATTTTTTTTTTCCACCCATCTCCAAACTCCAAAAATTTTTTGCTATAATTTATTTATCCCTTCCGTAGGTATAAAATAAGATAAAAACCACTTACCTATATTTTAATTACGGTAAATTAAAAATACTTAATTAGTGTACTAAGTTACGTTTAAAAGAACCTTTTGTAACAATTCCAATATGTAAATATAGGTATAAGGATTGAAAAAATACTTAAAGTGGTTTTACTGATAAACTCTAAAGGAATTTAACTTTAAAGGGTATCTTAGATTATTGTTTTTAATTTTATTCAAGTTGAAAACGTATTAAGAGTCCTTCAAAGTACTATAAAAGGATTTTATTTACGAACTTAATTCATATTTTCTTCAAACTTTCAATTCGCTTTTATTACTATTTAAATACGGTAAAATATAATTCTTATACACAAATATAGTCAGAAAGATACTATAAAACACTAAAATTAAAATTAAATTAAATTTGTGTGGATAAGATTTGTAAATATCATTTTGAAACTAATAACTTTCACGCTTTATTTAAGTCAAGCCAATAAAAACAATTACCTATATTTTAAATACGGTAAAATATAAATACATTTCCGATATGTAAATAGGTAGAATAACACTATGAAAAGTTCCTTTTTCTTCTTTTAATACGACAACACACAACTCTGATACGCAAATATATAAAGAAAATATAAAAAAAAAATTTACTCTACGTTCGATACGTTAAAATACATTTCCGATACACAAATATAGATAAAGAAATACTATAAAATGTAAAAAGGTAGAAAAATACTACACATTAACCATTATGAATTTAAGCTTACAACATCCTTCACGTATAGAGCATAACATATATGTTCAGAGTTAACTTGTTTCCTCGTTATCTTTATCGCATGTGTTTTAAATAGCGTATGCATTTCAGAAATCTTTTTTAACATATTGAACGCCAAGAAAAGAGGCTTTTGTAGTATTTTTCCTCCTATATTTACATATTGGAATGTAATTTAACGTATTGAAGGTAAAGTATAGAGATTTTGTAGTATTTTACTACCTATATTGGCATTTTGGAAGTATATTTTAACGTGTTGAATGTAGAGTATAGAGAGTGTTGTAGTATTTTTCTTCCTACGTGACTACACCGGAAACGTCTCTGTGTTATTCGCTTTAGTAATCAAGCCGACTCTTAACATATGTTTTACTCTTTATTCTACGAGGTTTAAACATACACCATTTCAGTACATTCTTAACTTATTCCATACGCTATTTAAAACACATGCGATAAAGATAACGAGGAAACAAGTTAACTCTGAACATATATGTTATGCTCTATACGTGAAGGATGTTGTAAGCTTAAATTCATAATGGTTAATGTGTAGTATTTTTCTACCTTTTTACATTTTATAGTATTTCTTTATCTATATTTGTGTATCGGAAATGTATTTTAACGTATCGAACGTAGAGTAAATTTTTTTTTATATTTTCTTTATATATTTGCGTATCAGAGTTGTGTGTTGTCGTATTAAAAGAAGAAAAAGGAACTTTTCATAGTGTTATTCTACCTATTTACATATCGGAAATGTATTTATATTTTACCGTATTTAAAATATAGGTAATTGTTTTTATTGGCTTGACTTAAATAAAGCGTGAAAGTTATTAGTTTCAAAATGATATTTACAAATCTTATCCACACAAATTTAATTTAATTTTAATTTTAGTGTTTTATAGTATCTTTCTGACTATATTTGTGTATAAGAATTATATTTTACCGTATTTAATTAGTAATAAAAGCGAATTGAAAGTTTGAAGAAAATATGAATTAAGTTCGTAAATAAAATCCTTTTATTGAAGGACTCTTAATACGTTTTCAACTTGAATAAAATTAAAAACAATAATCTAAGATACCCTTTAAAGTTAAATTCCTTTAGAGTTCATCAGTAAAACCACTTTAAGTATTTTTTCAATCCTTATACCTATATTTACATATTGGAATTGTTACAAAAGGTTCTTTTAAACGTAACTTAGTACACTAATTAAGTATTTTTAATTTACCGTAATTAAAATATAGGTAAGTGGTTTTTATCTTATTTTATACCTACGGAAGGGATAAATAAATTATAGCAATAAATTTTTGGAGTTTGGAGATGGGTGGAAAAAAAAAATAAGGCTCTTCGTTTTTCCAACTGCTTTTCTGATGTACCCAAAAATGGACCAAAATAGACCAAAAGTACCCTTAAAACGACCAAAGTCACCATTTTCGGCCCTTTGTACCCCATTTCGGACCAAAAGTACCCCAAACTGGACCTATTAGCTTTATTGTAATGTTAAACTCCCATAGAGATTCCCCTAAAAGAAAAAAACTTGCTTTCCAATTTTGGGTACATGAATTATTTCGGAGAGGGAATCCATGTTTTAAATTCAAATTAACCGCGCGCACGGGCAATCCGCGCCTCCCAGGTAATCCGCGCACGCGCGCGCTATGTTCCTGCCTAGGTTATCAAGTATCATACAACTTACATAATTTCCACTTATTTCGTACGATAAAACGCGATCGAGATATTCGTTTTAAGAAATACTCGTGAGATTGGTTCAAGTGTCAAGCATATTTAAGTACTACAATGATATTAAAATGAAGTTTAAAAATATTTCCATTCTACTTTAACAACGAATATTCCATTACGTCAAAACACTCTTAAATTCAAATTAACCGCGTCCCCCGGGTAATCTGCGCACGCGTCGCCTAGGTTATCAATTTTTACATAATTTCAACTTATTCCGTACGATAAAACTTGATAAGATATACGTTCAAGTATCTTTCGAGATAAGCGTAGATAAATGAACAAGTTGGCCTGGACATAATATGTTGATATATGAGAAAACAAATCGTCGCGAGAAATACCCTAAATATATTGACTTTTCGATGATTTTACCCCCATTTCACCCCTTAAATCCTGGATCCTCGATCCTCGATCCTGGGATCGGAGTGTCGACCTTACTTTCCTTCTACTATTTTTTATTTATATTTTTTATTTTTTAGTATTTTCAATTTTTTTTTTTCAAAATTGTGACATAAGTATATGTATTTGTACCCCGCTGCTCCGCCTTAAGCACTACAGCGGCCACCTTAAACAACCAGCCCTGGACAAAAGTGCGCTTTGCGAAACAACGTTCGGCCAGTGAGACAGCCATTTTGACCGCCTCACATATAGCAAACAAACGCCCTCATCACGGCCCAACAAAAGGCGACACCATGGGCTGCCCGAGACCCACCCTCGCACAGCTGAGGACTAGAGTGGCTTCCTCTTTCACTGCAAACTACCCTCCTTAGTAGGTCACAGAATGACGAATGTGGAACACCCATGAGGTTCCAGTGACCCAGCGCCCCGATCACATGACCTTGAGAGCCGGGTATGGAGCCCCCCACAGGCTCCAGTGACCCCATCACACCACTAGATAGGGACATAAGTATATGTATTTGTACCCCGCTGCTCCGCCTTAAGCACTACAGCGGCCACCTTAAACAACCAGCCCTGGACAAAAGTGCGCTTTGCGAAACAACGTTCGGCCAGTGAGACAGCCATTTTGACCGCCTCACATATAGCAAACAAACGCCCTCATCACGGCCCAACAAAAGGCGACACCATGGGCTGCCCGAGACCCACCCTCGCACAGCTGAGGACTAGAATGGCTTCCTCTTCCACTGCAAACTACCCTCCTTAGTAGGTCACAGAATGACGAGTGTGGAACACCCATGAGGTTCCAGTGACCCAGCGCCCCGATCACATGACCTTGAGAGCCGGGTATGGAGCCCCCCACAGGCTCCAGTGACCCCATCACACCACTAGATAGGGACAGTGGGAACACCACTAGATAGGGACAGTGGGAACTAGATAGGGACAGGGGGTACCCTTAAAATTGGTCAGATTCCCATGTTATTTTCAATGGGAAAATTTCCATTTTGTGTTGTCAAAAACATTTCTGGTTGCCATGGCGAAACGGTTGCCTATGGAGAGATTTCCCTTTAGGGTTTTTCAAGTTACATGAAGGTCTACCAAACTCCTGAGTTTGAACGAAATCGGTGTGTTACACCTCGGGTCGTCTCCTTGTTAGTGGCAAGAGTAAAGTTAGTCATCATGCATTCATACACAAAGCATGCATTCTGAAATGAAAGATTATGCTAATTACAATCTGCCATGTTGGTATAGTCTTAACTTATGGGGTAATTCACAAATTTAGTGGTGATATTATCATGTGTAACATGTCATAAGTATGCCCTAAAGGCATTTTCCTTAATGCAGGGGCGTAGGAACGTTCTAGAAGTTGGAGGGGGCAAAGATAAAGAATGGTTTTTAATTTTTAATGGAGTGTAGCTTCTCCGAATGCTTGTGTACTTGTTACTACTACCTAAATTGGCGGGAAAAGACTGAAATTTAAACACAGTTGAGGTTGTATAAACTGTATATGCTTTTAAAATGAAAATTTTAGCCTTTTAAAGATTTAAACTGACCAAAGGTTGGAGGGGGCAATAACATTAGTTGCCCCTCCCAGAAAAATTCTAGGGAGTGGCATTGCCCCCCCCCCTGCCCCTCCCGGTTCCTACGCCCCTGCCTTAATGAAGCTAGCTTTGGTCAAGAGCTGTTCAGTTAATTACATAACTTCCAACATGTTACGAAATATGCATCATCAACCTTTTAGGGGAGTTAGGGAGGAGCCACACCGTAGTTGCATCTGAAAGCATGATTAATTTCGTGCCTCAGCATTCTGAGAGCCCCTCTTAACCTTAAAAATTTGCTTTTAAAATGGTATAGAAGAAATATGTATGTTCTCAAAATTATAAGGAATTAACTTTTCAGCTCACTTATTCATGTTCTCTGGAAACGTTATATAGAGGCATATTTATCTGTGTTAAATGTGATATTATAATTTTTTTGATAGAACTTTTAATAGCTTTTCATTTAATCAAATGATTAATTTTTTGACAGAAGTTCCACGCGCAGTGACTTCTGCTCACTTCCCCAATTTCTAGGTCCAGATAGCCCCAGTTCCATGTCATCTAGTCTATTAGATATCGAAGAACTAACATCAGCAATGAACGTATCTGGAAAAGAGGTGAAAGATTTTCTTTGATATTTAGTTCAAATTTCAGTTGAATTATTTAGATTTTTTAGTTAAAACTTGTGGTACAAGATTTTTGTTTTTCAGTTCAAATTTGTAATTTTTTTATTGCAATTTTAGTATTTAACCAATATTGTGAGGTATATTCAGGAAATTTGTTATGATTCTGGGTGCTTCATTGGGCTAATGTACAAAGCTTTCTGCTACTTTTGATGCCGATATGAAAAAATTAGTATTAAAACTTCATTGGAATGGGAATAGTAATTTACTTCTAATGTTAAAGGATTATGTTACATGGACGAGTTATTAAGATAACTTTTTGTTATATTTTGTAAAAATAACATTTTTCATGAAGTATATTGTGGTTGTTTCTATTTTGATAATTAAAGGGTGAAGTTGCATCAGATTCAAGTTCTCTAGAGGACCTTCCTCTAACTCAAGATTCTACGCAGCTAGAAGCTTGTGTTGCACAGTTACGGGACATAGTGGGAGAAGCAGTTCCGAGGGAGGAACTAGTTCAAGTTTCATTAGCTGCAGATTATGATGTTAATCGTGCTCTGAATTTCTTCTTCTCATCCTGATTAGCCTTTATTTAATTCAATGAACTTGGTAAATAATTCCTTTTTACTACATTCCCACCCTTTTTTCACTTTCAACATAAATTTCGAGTTTTAAATAAAATTCAGTGCTCGTTGTACTTAAATTGTCAAAAATTTATCCCACTACCGTGCAGTTTTTTTTCCAGTAAACTAAAAATTTACAATGCAAATTGAATGTTTTGTACAGTCCGTTTGAAAATAACCATATATAAACTGACAATTTTGATTCTATAAAAAACTTCTTACATGAAAGTTAACTTATGTCTGTAAAGGCTGACATTTAGTGGCATTACAATTGATACGTACAAACTATTGTTCTGATAATAGAATGGTACATTTTGTAAAAATATTTTGTTGTGAGCTTTCCGAACTAGCCTTATTGCTCACATGGTCTTGCGGTTAAGTTTTGTTATACTTCAAATTGAGGTTTAAAATTTGTTCGTTGCTGAGTTTCACAAATCAATCTTAAAATCGTTATTTTAGTTTGTGTTCAAACATATTGGAAATGTTTATACTTGAATCTTAGCAATGAGAAATATTTTGTTTTATATTTAGAAATATATAAATTATTTCTCTATACATATTCCATCAGGAATGCTTCGTAATTATACATTGTGTAAATGTAATTTAAGAATTTGAATACCAGAATTTCAACAAATAAACTAAAAGCATTAAACTTAATTATAAATTAAGTACTTTGTAGGCATTGATTGTTAGATCTTACAATATGTATAGTACACTTGCTGCCCAATTTATGCACATTTATTTAGTTTTTATTACAAAACTTTCTTGAAATTCAAAGTAATTACATTTTAAAGGTGCAATTGTGTATCTCCATTTGAGCTAGACATATAGCTAAGCGCTCTTTGTGAATTGCCTAGAAACTAGTTGGGTTTCAAGGAAGTTTTGGAAAATGGTATATTGGACCAATTTCAATTATATCCAAAATTATACCCAAAAACTGAAAATATTTGGAGTTTGGCATTGACAAGGAAATGTCAGAGCTGTGTTCTAATACCTCCAAAGTTGTGTAAATAAATAGTTTGAGTGTATCAATCATAGAGATAGAAAACAGGTAGAGGGAAGATTACCACATAAAGGCGCCCTTGTTTTTGACCGGGAAATTTCATCGCCCCTCTGGCGCATGTATGAGAAGCGGAGGTGGGCAGGATTTTCTTGGTGTTGCTCCGCGCCACCTATCGATTGGCAGAGTAACTAGTACTAGGCTGACATTTCAAATTACAAATAAAGGCTTAATGTAGTTCATTTTACCTTTCGTTGATGGCGCCACATAATCTGTCCAGCTAATGATCTCATACATTGGCAAAAAGGGGTGGTCGCCATTTGCAGTCACCTTCGCCAGATTCAATTAAGCCTCCACCTGTTTCCTACCTCTATGGTATCAATACTTATTCTTATTTTATATCGAAAATTATATTAATATAATTATAATACACATACTGATTCTAAGAGAAACAGGTGGAGCTTAAATTACGTTTAATGTAAGATGTAGCACAAATTTTATAATTAATTAACTGGCTGCTGTCCGTAGAAAGATAGAGCCATTAATAAATGTAAAAATTTAAAATAAAGCAAAGTTAGTCAATCCCTCTACAATCTTATATATACTCTTTTGAGACTTTTCCTACAGAGCTTTAAGGGTAAAATTCTCGATTTGGAATTATGATTAGTCTTTCCCACAAAATTTTAAGTTACTTATTTAAAATTCTGGTAGTTCTATCTTATTTTAATGTACTGGAAGACTGACTAAAAATCTCAGGAAATAAGCTGATTTCATTTCATTTTGGACAAACATCTTAGCAAAAAATTGTCACTACATCCGAGGGTAGAAGTGGGTTTGTTGCGCACTAAAACTAGAACCCGATAATGTGTTGATGAGAGTCAACACCTGTACTATGTTACCGCAATTCCAGTGGATCAAAGGATAATTTTCCCTTTCTGGTGGCAATTTAAATTTCTTTTCTCATGCCAGTGAACCTTCTAATTATTTCTTAGTCGCATATGCAATTGTGATTTTACTTGATTTAGTTTTGAGATCAGCTTTATATATATTATCAAAGATTTACTTAAGTTGTTTCAGTGAATTCAGCTTGCACGAAATGAATGATATAAATTAATTCCACAAAGATTCAAGAAAGTTATTTAAAAAAAAATCACATGTATTTGAAGAATTATGTGAAATTGATAATTCTTTAAAGCTTTAAAGATAAATTTTTAGAACGATTTATTGAATGTTTTATATATAATTTCACTTATTGCTAAAGGTTGATAAATTTAGTTGTCTTCAGAGTATGAATGAATAAATCTACGAAGTAATGATGGAAAATGTTTGTAAAAGTAGCCTAGAAAAGACCAGCTTTCATGAGCCACCATTTTAGCCCAAGAAAAATTTCCAGTTGTACTCAAAAATACCTTTGTAAGGCCATTCTTAAATATCATAGTTTTTATGACCAAGGTTTAGTGAAAATTTGTCAGTAAATTGATTAACAATAATGTAGATAGAAACACTTTTTGTTTAGGATGCGATACAAGAAATCTGTACGGTCTGTAATATGTATAGTTGGCTCATGCGAGTCTTAAATCACTCTCCTAGTAGTAGCCTTATTTATCCCTAAATAAAGTTTAGTTACCTCTTTATGAATTGTAATAATAATAATTTAAGAAGATTTTTTAATTAAAAGCTGAAACTTTGTGCCAGCATTTAAATGACTAAATTTTAACAATTTTTTTTAATTAATAATCTAACACTCTCTTGATTAGTAAGATATAGACCACTCATATTCACCATTTTCAATGTATTATTTTTAAAACATGATTTAAAAATGGAGCTTTTTGGGCATGGATAAAATATGTGAATCAATTAGTTACTGCAGCTATGGCCCCATCACTTGGACCCACCCCTAACTTGGTGCGATTGTCTTTGTAGTATTGTCTTTCGGGGGAAGGGGCATGGATTAATTAACTAAAGAAGGTACCTCAAAGCAAGAAAATCTGCCAGCATTGTGTTACCAACGCCACCTAGCTGAATAGGTTGTTTTATGGACCCAAAAAAACCAACCAAAATACCATTTCCTTGGTCTAGCATTGACATGGGGATGGAAGGGGAAAAGTGTAACATAACACCAATAGGAATGGGATTTAGAGATCTACAGTCTGAGGTACATCCTTTACTGAGGATAGTTAATTAATCCATATTAGTATGATGGCACATTCTTTTATAGTTTGAAAATAATTAAGTTGAAACATTTTACTAAAGCATAGTGTAAAAACAAAGATCTTCATAATTTTTTTTTCATGCTCAAATAGTGGTTCAATATACAATTATAAATGGTATGATTTCTCTACTAAAATCTTTCCCATCAATATTCCTACAAATACTTTAATTTTTATAGAATTGTAAGGCAGTAAGTCGTATGTGTATTATTTAAGAATCAGTTTGCCTAATGAAATGTAACAAAATTACTACTGAAAATAACTAATCAATTTTGTCTAGTTAAACGGAGCTGCTTATAGTTTAATATTGTGTGTCTAACTATAATAATTATAAATTAGACACGCTAATTTGTGGTGTTTTTGATTGATGATAGATTTCATTTAAATGGTAACTGAAAAATGTCACAATGAAATATAATTATGAAAATAACTTGTTTTTATAGAAATGTTATTGCAACTAACAAAAAATGCTGTTGTGGATAGTTTGTCTTGGAAAATTTTAACTTTGTTTTTAATTGTATTGAAACTTTTTGTTAACGTTTAGGTGTAATATAAGAAGACAAAAAAATCTTGGCTATTAATATTTATATACTAAAAATTCAACTAGCTCCACATGTTTACTCATTAAAGTTTTAGGCGTTTTAATACAGTAGTTTTATTATTTTTATAATAGAAAAGTAGTTTGTAAGAATTTTTTTCAGAGTTAGTCATTCACCATATTATATGCTAATTACTAATCATTGCCTACCTTATCGTAAACAGAGTTGCCACAATTTTCAGATTCAGATTCTCTGACCTTTTTAAGAGATTTTCCCTGACTATTTCCTTACTTTTTTAAGGCCAAATTTTTATTTTATATTTTACTTTTATTAAAAGTTAATAAATTTAAATGGACTTGTATTTCAGTAAAAAAGATATTGCAATGTTGAAAAATTTAGCAAAACTTTCAATTAAATAAATGATAATCATAGAATTGGTCATAGATCTAGAGTAAAATTACCTTAAAAAAGTACCAAAAGAAAATTGAATTCCATGACTTTTTCCTGACGTTTTACAAATTCTTAAAATTCCCAGACATCTCCCTGACTTTTTAGGCCCATTTTTAAATTCCCTGTTTTCTCTGATAAAGGATAATGCACTGAAAATTTCTTCAATTAGATAATGGCATTTTAGTTCAACATAATTATGGCCACTAGATTATCTGTGATCCTGTTCTAAGAACAATGTTTTAACTTTTTCAAGAAAAATGTGGTGTTCCATTAATTTGTGATGCAATTTACTTTGTTTAAGTTTCTTCAAAGAAGTTTAATCTCCAGAATTTAAGAAAAATATTTCTTACTTGTGTTCTAAAATCATAATAATAGTATCAGCCAAGAAGGTATAGCTAGTTTATATATTACTGAACAGGTCAACTGAAATCATATCAATTTGCACTGCAGCACTACCAAGACTCGGTTTAATCACCTATTGCCTAAATAGTCCACGACAGATAGGTAAAAACTGGTTTTGAATTCTGACATTAGACCATAAAGATTATGATTTTATAGCTCAGGTAGTTTTGAGCTAAGAGTCCCCACCTAGTGCAAGATTCCAACGCCATCTTGGAAAATGGCTGCCATGAGTAGTTGTAGTATTGGTACAACCCTATATTAAAATCTTTTAGGTCTCATTCGTATTACCCTCAATCATATAAAAAATTAACAAAATTAGTATTTAATAGGTTTACAACTTTAAAGTTGTAAGCACTTAACTGAAATATTTCATTATTTGGCCACCGTCTTGGAAAATATTCGCATTCATGACCATGCAATATATATTTGCTATACCCTAAATGATTTGTTGAGTTTGGTAGTCCTTCTGGACATAAAGCATTTCATTTATATTTAACTCCGAAGCAAGAGTTAAACAGGGCAGTTCAGTTTGAGCATGGAAAAAATTAAATTGAAACAAATAATGAATGCAAGTCAAAAATCTTTATTATTACACCGTGGTATGATTAAATTACATTGTTACATCTGGTGGATCATCATTGTCAAAGTTTATTTTTACGACTTTTAGCAATCTTCTAGAAGGATCACTCTCAAAAACCTTGAATCCTTGATTCTCCAACTTTGTTTGCATTTTTAAAGTATCATGCAGGTTTTTGAAATCCATATAGTTTATTCGTTTCCTACGCTCGTGAGTTAACACAGTAGTTAAAGTTCTCCGGCATTTATCAATAGGTATAGTATTTAAAGTTTTTTCATCATTAAAATTTATTTGCGATTTGAAGGCACGAATATGTTTAACATTTTGGAAATTCTTAGAGTTGGATATTTTTTTTTTACGCTGAGGCATTAGCATTGTCTTTGATTTGGAACTACTGGCATTAGGAGATTCAATGTCTTTAATAGCTAATTTATGTACCACTACCAGTCCTTCGTTTATGGAACAGCAGTTTAATTCACTCTCTTTTGATGTAGTTTCTGTGGTATTATCATCGACATTTTCCACGTTCGTTTTCGCACCTTGTATATTAATCCCACCACTGTCAAATTGTTCGTTAAAATCAGAAACTTGTAAATTCCCATTAGAGATGGAAACCGTGAATGATTCCATTGTTTCTATTATTATAAACATTAAAGGGTTTAAGGTGTAAGCAAAAAAGAAAGAAGTTACTTAAAAACATGGGAAGGCAGATAATTTAAACCACAGCCACCTAAATAGTCAAATGTCTGTGTGCCTGATATTCATTGCATGTGCAGGGATGGACTGGGTACCTTAACGCGAAATGGGCTTGCCTGAAGGGTACATAGTGCTAGAATACAGAACTATATTTTAATAAACCTAACTACCTTGCGCCTTCTACTGGAACCAGCTTAGTGTCTGTGGAGCCATGCGCAACATACCACCTTAATAGAGGATATCCAAACTCCTACCACTAAAATCCTGTCAGTTTAGTTGATAAGACTCAGGGCCGTTTTAACCTTTCCGTAGGCCTTAGGCAAAAATCTTTAATTACCGGCTTTTCGGACCTTCGTAGGCCCTATTATATGGAATCGTAGGCCCTTATTCTCCTAAAATTTTCGTAGGCACTAAGCACTTTCCTTAATCTGCCTTATGGATAAGGCTGCCCTGATTAGACTCTTTGCCATTAAAGACCCATTGTCTACTTGGATTAAATTCTACTCTAAAACTGCTACATAAGTAACATAACCCAGCAAATACTAAAAGGAGTCTTACTTCTCCTACTTTGCAGTCTTTACCTACTCGTGGTAATAGCGAATAACTTCATCTACCTCATTCCAAGCATGATTCTCAAAGATTTTCCCTTACAATAATTATATCATAGAAACCTCTCCCAAATGAAATAGAAAATGAGGCACTTTTCAAGCAAAAATTTATCAGAAACTTAAATTGAACTCTTTAGGCGGTCATCAGAATTTTCATTATAACTAAGTACTTCTACGATCAAAGTTGGCCGTGGTACTTCCAACTACTCGGTGCCAGGGTTGAATATAAGCAAAGATAATTTAAACTCGTACCCTAGATTAGAATATTGAGAGCTTTCCCATTGACGGTTTTGTTACGAAGCGTTTTACCTTTTCCGACACGTGACCTCAGAAAAATCGGGCTTCATCAGTTGCGGTAACGCGCAAACCATGGAGCGAATTTTTTCTAGTTCCAGCGGGAAGTGGGTTAACGCTATCGGCAACGCGCGAGAGAGTGATTTCGAATCTAGGGTACGAGTTTAAATTATCTTTGATCAAAGATAATTTAAACTCGTACCAAAGATTCGAAATCAATCTTTCGTGCGTTGCCGATAGCGTTTACCCCTTCCCGCCGGAACTCAGAAAAAAATTCGCTCCATGGTTTGCGCCTTACCACAACCACGGCCAACTTCGATCACGCCCTATATAGCCCGGCAGCGCGTGATCGAAGTTGGCCGTGCCGCAACCGATGGACCCCGATTTTTCTGAGGTCACGTGCCGGAAAAGGGTAAACGCTTCGTAACAAAACCGTCAATGGGAAAGCTCTCAGTATTCGAATCTAGGGTACGAGTTTAAATTATCTTTGCTTTGATATACGGCACTAGTCACGACATTTGACTACTAAGATAATTGTGGGGGGGGGGGAATTTACCTAAATTTTCATAAATAATGGCGAATATGGCGTATCATAAATTCATCATTCATCAATCCCATTTTATTTAAAAAAAATTGTGATCGATAAAGGCACGTTATAATAAACTCCTATTTTAATTCTGACGTGTAAAGCAAAATGTTGGATGTCCTTATTGTGTTTACTCCCCCCCCTACCCAGTGACTACTAAAATAAATTATGATAAGAGGCTCACTAGTCAGGCTGACTACTTAAAAAAAATGTCCTTGTGTCCAACCCTGCTCGGTTCCTCCGAAATAGATTAAGGCCGACGCCATAGATATAAGAAATGTATATAAAGGTCTAGATAAATTTCGTAGCGTCTAAGCCTAACATAAAATACGGAATTGACACATAGCAGACACTGAGGAAGGCACGTGACCAAGAGCGCGAACTCTCTTAGCATTTTAGTACTAAGTGCTTGACCTTTCCGCAGGCCGTAGGCTTTAGACACCATCTGTTGGTGATCTTTAGTATTATTTTTAAGCAGGAGACAATGGCTCTCGCGACGATAGCACGAGCTTTCTTACCGATAGATAGCGCCTTATAAGGATAGCCTGCAGAAATTACGTGTTTCTGCTAGCTGTCACCTCCGTATTCACTCCCTTTGAAATATTTTATCTAGACCTTTATATACGTTTCCTATATCTATGGCCGGCGCACGCTATATTAACAGAGATAGACAGAACCATAAGTCTATAATATTGTTTCATAAGTTTTAACTTTGGGGAATATTTTACTGAGAGCTACTAATGGAGTGACGTCATCACATGAAGAAAATCTCCCCCTAGCGAGGCGGTATCAAAGGCTACGTGTGATGCGTTAGCAAGCGGACGCAAAACTGTGACGAAGCCCGTTATGCAGTCCTTGAATTATTCCAAGTGCAGTCTGTCTTGTGAATAGCTCTCGGTAAAACCTTTGCATGTAGAGAATAGGAAGTGTCACACTTATGTAAAAATAGACCTATTAAAGAAATAGACACCTTACGCGGAGTTAGATTTACCAAAAATATATGGGAGTGATAACTAGCAGACAGCCCACAGTTCCTAGAAATTTCACAGACAACAGGCAGTCGTTCCGTATTCCTGGGGTACCCCGTGTAAAGCGCCACCTAACGCTTAAGAATATTTATCGGGTTTAAAATTAGACGCAAAAACTTAAGCGGTGAATTTGAAAAACGGGTAGTACGTTTATGACTTAGGTAACATCATAGAAATCTCAGGTAACTAGAATGCTGCCGTGTAATTGGCCAATGGACCAAACGCCGTGGCAGACGATAGCCAGATCTCAGCCAATCAGAGCTCAAAGAGTGGTTCTGCGGTTTCTGCCAAGAGTTTAGCGTCACCTAGCGCATTATTATTTTTTCATTACGTTACCATAGAAACAGCATTTGATCATTCTTTATATACAATCTTCAAATACGGCACTCTCGCGCTCTCGGCGAATGACAAGTTTTTTTAATAACTTTTTTAAATGTTTTTAATAGTATTTTATTTACAAAAATGCCTTCCCGGTGTTTTGTTCTTCCGTGTACAAAGCGTCGGTATTCCAGTCGCGAAAATGTGTCATTTTTCAGGTATTAAACTTTAAGACGAGGCTTATAAACGGCGGGAAATTCAAATGATTTGTGAGTTTTATCCAAACGGCGGGTTATTGAAACGGAATTCAATTTGATTTCAAAAGTCGGAAGACTATTTAATAAATATTCTTTCACTTGAGTAAAGGGATATTATTGTTTATTGTAAATATTGTTGGTGATAGTAAAAACAAATCAATTTCAGAATGATTTCGGAATTTAATATAAATGATGTTAGAAACAACAATATTTAAAGTGCAGAGGATAAAATAAAATGATGGGTTTTCGTCAGCTAAGCTGATAATAAATCACAAGGATGATAAAATACGCGAAAAAGTAGATAAGTCCATAATTAAAAGGGATAATATAGCTAAATCCTAAACAAATTTGAAGAAAATTAAAAACTTACTAATAACTCGTACCGATAGGTCTTCGAGCAACGCGAAACTCGGATCAAATAGATCTTCGAGTAATAAACTAAATTAAAAATAAATAAAATAGCCAGAAATTATTTCTGGCTATTTCGCGTTGCTCGAAGACCTATCGGTACGAGTTATTAGTAAGTTTTTAATTTTCTTCAAATTTGTTTAGGATTTAGCTATATTATCCCTTTTAATTATGGACTTATCTACTTTTTCGCGTATTTTATCATCCTTCTCATAGTCCATAGGTGGTTTCTTCTAACTTAATAAATCACAAAGCGTCTGATTACCAGATAAAAATCCAGCAGTTTATGACCTTCTACCGTTGATCACTACATGGCTCTATGTAAAATAACAAGTTCGCCAAGAAGGCGATAATATTATTTCCTGCCCGTATTCCATTTAAGAAGGTAGCAGAAAATCATGAATTGGTAATAAACCTTAAATTTGAGTGACATATTACTTCTGGCCATACACGGCTTAGATAAGGAAGTTCCACACCAGGCCTTTAAACACGCTATCGCAGTGTCTTAAGTTCAGCTCAGATCCAATAAAGAAAGTGGCCGTACTAGCGACATCATCCGGCTAGTATGATACAGATACATAATCTAGTCAGAAGCAAAACTGTGATATCATGTATTGGATTAAACGAGATCATACTTTTTCGAAGGAAGATTTGGAGATTTCAATAGGTAAGAAATATCAAGGAAGATTAAAGAATCTGTAATTAATCTCCTTTAATCTTCCTTGGGAATATTTAACTGCTTTGAGGCAAAGCTTATTAGCTTAGGCTTTAGTTACTTTTCAATTTTAGGGCCGCTATACAATTCGGAATTTTTAAATGAAATTGCGGAGCTATATTTAAGAAAGCTCTTCAGAATTCTTCTAACATAAACACACAAACTTTACCCATTATTTAAGATTAAGATGAAACATACTTTGTGGAAATCTATCGCTTCTACGCGCCAAAATTGCGAGAAAGGTTAGATGTACCAAATAATATAGCAAAATTTACACCGTATGGTTCATGACAAAAGTAGATGGCGTTAGCTACTTATTATCGTAGATCGTTTCCCCCTTTTTAGCCCCGACTAGTTCGAAATTTCCTTGAAAGGTTAGGCTGCAAAATTCCGCCAGACTGGCATTCCATTCTTTAATCTTCCTTGGAGACAGCTAGCAAAAGACCAATATTTTCGGATACGCTATCTATCTGTGACAAAAATTAGTATTTTCTTAAAAGAACGCGGTAGAATCAGGCTTGGAAATAAGCGGTGGTCACTGGGTCAAAGACCAGTTTATTAATTGATCGGACCAGTTTTTTTATTCAAAAGCTGGGGGTTCAACCGTTCACTGGTCCAGTGTCCAGTTTATTAATTCAAAATTATCTACCGTATTATTAACCAACTGGTCTAAGTGACCACTTAAATAATTCAAGAGTTGGGAGTCACTGGCAAATAGACCAGTGTAAAAATAAACCTTGTTTCCAAGCCTGCGTAGAATAGGTCTAATTATGTGGAGTTGAAGTCACTTGTCTTTTTTTGTTGCTTTTGGGGGAAAGCAGTGGTGGCGCCAGGAATTTTCGCGAGGGTAGGCAAACCAAATAAATGGGCCCCCGACCCGGGACCCCCCTTTATCAACGAAATCCTTCAATAAAATAAAGAAGTGATGTACATGACGAACAAAAAAGTTCTAACAACAGTAAAACGAGTCCAAATATAACAGAACTGGTTTTATTTACTAGGAGATACCTCAAAAATGTCTAAATACATTATCGACATTTGTTTCATTGTTATTTATAAATGGGACCCTTTCTAGATAAATTTGGGGCCCCTTATAGGGTGATTTTGGGGCCCTTTCGAAATTTTAAGGTAGGCAGTGGCCTACCTGGCCTACCCCCTAGCGCCGCCACTGGGGGAAAGATAGCGCTACGTAGCGCATACAGAAAATACGCATTGTCTGCTATAGTTGTCTCTTCCGTATCAATCCCTCGTAACATTGTGGATCTATACTAATTCATATATCTATGCATCAGACATGCCAATAGCCCCCCTCGACCCAGGGCGTATAGCCATATACAGCTCCGATTAAAAGATATCGAGATATTTAGTGGCTAAAGTGGACGCTATTAGTTATTCGTTTAAGTGACTTTATAAATAATGATAATGCATTTTAATATAATTTTTGCTTCGTTTGCTTATATTTTGATAAGTGTATTTAAGAAAAACCGTTCTTATGACTTTTTAATTTGTCTGTAGCAGACGCCAGATCATAGGCGCTACCTCGGAGAAGCTAGAGCGAGTACCTGCAAGTTACTGTTTATTTGTTGCTTGTTGAAATAATGGAAACTTTTCACCTGCGCCGTGTTTTTGCTTGATATGTCAAAAAAAGCTACCCAGTTAAAAATAAATAAACATATACCGTACAGGTGAAAAGTTTCCTTTATTTTAACAAGCACTATATAAACAGTAACCTATAAGTCCTTGTTCTCGGAAACAATACTTCTGGTTTTATTGAAGGGCCTATTATCCTATAGAGCCATATGGTGGTCAACGCGAGAAGCTCATAAACAGCTTTATTTTCGTTTGCTAAACCAAGGATCCTATATGTTAGAAGGATAGGTAGCCCTCCGGCCAGCCCGTGTTTTCAAAACGCAGGCAGCGCCGTCGATATTAAGAGAGCCTCTAAACGTGGGACCTCTTGTTTTTATTCCCTCAAGGACCAATTTTGGCGGTGCTGCCTCCATGTTTTGTCCTTGACGGAATCTAAAGACGAATTCTCTATCGCGCATGACCCACCGACGGCGCTGCCATTTTTCGTCCCTCGCCTCATATCCTTCTAACATATAGGATCCTTGGATAAACAGACGCTTTTGGTTTTATATTTTACTATGGTTATTTCCATCCTTGGTTTTGCCACTATTTCTACTCTACCCCCCCTAGTTGTCAATAGCTGAGCAGCTATCTAGCCACTATTTCTACTCCCCCCCTAGATGTCAATAGCCGAGGAGCTATTTCCACCATCCTAATTTTCAAAGAAATAGAAATGGAAATGAGACTAGAGCCACTGCGCTATACGGTAATCTCAAGGGAAACGGGCAAGCTGCCATGATAATGGAATCGCTACTAATCCACTTGTAGTGGTTAACGGTAATAGTTAGTGTAGGGAGCTGTTGGCTCACATGGCATGAAGGGCTTGCCACCACCTGTTAGAATTATGACGTTGGCATAAATTCAGACACGAACTTAACTTGAAATAATGGCTTCAAAAGTCGCTTGATGACTTAGGCCTTAGGTGGTGCCTTGGGTATTAGCCTAGCCTAGCTGAAAGGTTTATTGAGAACTGATCGTGTTTACCATATTAGTTCTATATATTTATATACAAAGGAAAAAACATGTAAGTACTATTAAAAAAACGTTTCTTTTAGTCTATTAGTAGTGAATCCAACTTGTGTCATAAGATGGTCAAATTTGGTCTTTAGTAAGCAGGTCGGCAGCCATGTTCTCTGTAGGGCAATACTTCCCATTCAACGATGCCTTTCTCTTGCATATCACGATATGTTTCGTTCTTGCATTCGTACGTTCGGACAGGCTTAGCTTTATACATCCTTGATTGTCTTCGAAGAGGACTGTTGGTTTTGTTGACGGGAAACCAAATACTTGTAGTAGTTGTCACAACCAGATCACATATGACACGCTTTGCTGCAGTCCAGTCACGTTCTCTTGGGTTAGACACTCTTCTGCATAAGATACCAACAGCGATGGCAATGTCTGGTTTGGTTACAGTTGTGATATGAAGGAGGACTCCGATTGCTTTCCTATATAGCGTATTGTTTGGTAGGCGGTCTTCCTCGCCTTTTAACTTGGGGTATTCGAGATCCATGGCCGTTTTTGATGTTTTGGCATTTTTTATACCGAAGTCGTCCAACATTTGTTTGATCTTGCATGCCTGGTGAATTTTAAAACTTCCGTCGCTGGAGCTTTCAACTTCGATTCCAAGGTAGTAAGAGATTTCACCCGAGTCTTTGAATTCGAAGTGATGATTCAGCTTTCTTTGTAGGTCATTTATTGTATCTTCATTCTCATTAGCAACCAGAAGATCGTCGACGTTTAACAGTATGTAAACCCAGGTGTCATTCTTTTCTTCTTTGCAGTATAAACAAGGATCCCCTTTGCTCTTCGTGAAGCCATGGTCGAGAAGTACTTTGTTAGCTTTTTGATTCCACGCTCGCGCCGATTGTTTGAGACCATATATGCTTCGCTTGAGCTTGCCTACCAACTCTTCTTGTCCAATCTGTATGAAACCTGGCGGCTGTTCCATATACAAATCTTCTTCGCTGTCCCCGTGCAAGAAGGCTATTTTGACATCGAAATGACGTACGTGCATAGGTTTTGCGGCGGCGATTCGTAGAAGAATTCTGACGGTGTCGTATTTAACGACAGGTGCAAAGGTTGCTTCGTAGTCTTCACCAAATTTTTGCGAATACCCCTTCGCAACGAGACGTGCCTGGTATTTTTTAAGCTTCCCATGTTGGTCGTATTTCGTCTTAAAAACCCATTTGCCTTTTGTCCTTCAGGTAAGCGAGTTAATTTCCAGGTATCTCGTTCTTCAAGGGAGTTGATTTCTTCTTCAGCTGCCGCCATGCATTTGGATTTTTCGCTTTTGGGCATGGCCATGACCTCGTCCCAAGATGATGGTTCTCTCACGTGTTCTGTTGTTACTTTATACGTTAGCCTCCGTGGTAGAATTCCCTTGTTAGACCTTTTTGACAGTCTTAATTGAGTCTTTCCGGCATCTTCAGACCATGTATCCGTTGTGGTTTCTTCCGATTCCGAGGCGGTTTCGTACTCTCCTTCGGAAACCAGATCATCAAATTGATTGACCAGAGAATCGATTGATACGTAGGATAACTTAGGATCATCTCTGCTAACGCCCTCATCTGGATCTGTCGTGGTCGCCATTACGTTGTCGTATGAATTCTCATTGAATTTGACGCTTCTGCTCGTGAAGACCTTGCCAGTTTGTGGATTGAGAATACGGTAACCCTTCGAGGCCACGCCATAGCTTACTAGAATCCCTTCAACAGCTCGGTCTTCCCACTTAGTTCGCTTCGGCTTAGGAACTGATGCATAAACCTTGCTTCCAAAGATTCGAACGTTACCAATCTTGTTAGAATTATGATGTTGGCATAAATTAAGACACGAACTTAATAAAACAAAGGTTTATTGAGAACTGAACGTGTTTACCATATTACTTCTATATATTTATATACAAAGTAAAAACATGTAAATACTATAAAAAAACGTTTATTTTAGTCTATTAGTAGTGCGTAGGTCGCCGTCGTTATCTTGATCTATTCGAACTACGCATTGTAATCCGGCCACCAGAATTAATGGCTCTAAAAGTCGCATGATGACTTAGGCCTAAGGTGGTTCCTAGTTGATTATTGAAAAGAATATAAACTTTAAATATTTTAAAATAGATGGCGTGCTCTCACAAAGAATACTGGCGATTCCACTCTCATGGCAGCGTTCTAATTCGTACGTCTCTGCACAATCTAATCGTGTTTCTAGTCTCATTTCGATTTCTATGGTAGCGACCGGGTGGTGATTTTGGTTTCACTTATGCGTTTAGAGCCGCCGAAGCCCCGCATTCGGAATCAAAGTTATTTACACCTTGCGCCATCTATTTTGGAACTATACACGATTTCAACATTTTTATAATATAATAAAATAAACACCGATTCTGTGGGTGCCGGGCTTTCGGTGGCTCTTAACGAAAATCAACACCCAAATGATGATCGCTAGTTCCCCACAACTTTATTCCTACTAGGAATAACGTCAATTTATCTATATGAAGGAGCTCCCAATAAATCACTAGGCTTATTTACCGATAATAATTTATTTCAGTACATACATAATATATACCAGAAAGTCTGGAAATGATAAATTACTTTGGCACCGAACACAGAATACGCCATTTTTGTTTGTTCATTCTTCGAACTGAGGTTGATTCCATTTTGATGATGACGGTGGTGTACCAATGCTCGTTAACTGGTGCGCTTTGCGACGTAAATTTCTGTCGAATTGAAGGTCTGAAACGGATAGTGGAATCATAAAATTTAATTACAATTGTTTTCACTCTCCCAAAAGCAACTTAATTAACTTTGAATTGAAATAAAGACGGCACATCACTAATTTTTTGGGTATTTTAATAATCATGGTGAAATGTTTAAAAATTAGTTAATATTAAATGATTTCTATTTAAAATGAGTTTTAGTAACGCTGCTGATACATGGTTAAAATACTTGTATTACAAATTTTATCACTTAATGTTTTTTCCTTCGAAATCTGTTGCGTATTTTAAACAGACTTAATAATAAAGTATTTTAACCACGAAGTCACTAAAACCCATTTTAATTATTATATTTAACCATGGTCAATAAGAGCTAAATCATTTAAACCAGAATTTAATCATTTCAATAACAGTTTAATCATTTAAACCAGAATTTAATCATTTCAATAACACTTTAATCATTTATATCACAATTTAATCATTTCAATCACTATTCGAACAATTCATTTAATCACAATCTTTGGAGAGTACGTGTGGTAGTAATCCTACTAGTGAGCACATTAAAAGGCCTTACGCAGAAATCGGTGGATTATTTTCCAGCATATCCTGCTTCGTCGTCGAAGTCGATGCCATCGTAATCCTCTTGGTGTCCGTGCAACTCGTGGCCTCCGTATCCGAAGTCGTATTCTTTGTGGTGGTCGTCGTGATGATGGTCATGATGGTCGAAGTGGTGATGTTGATGATGACTAGGGTAGATGTAGCGATGATCGTAGCGGACGCTCTTGCCGCCGTAGCCGTATCCGTGATGGCTGGGATGGTGAATGACCAGGTTGTAGCCGAATTTTCCATACGATGGGATACCGGACAAGACCAGGGCCATCAGGGACAATGCCAGCAACGCTGCAAACTAACAGCGCATAAAATTAGAGCTGGATTTAGCTTTGCTTTCAAGCTTAACTTCCAAGTACTGCTTTCAATGCATTTAATTGTTGGCCCTTTAATCCTGTAAATACATTGAGTTGGGAATATAGTACTTCTAGAAACACAATTTATATCTGCTGTGGCTGGGTCTTGAGGAACACTTTCTTGAAATCCTGTACGAACCAAAACAGTTATTATTAGTCGGTGGCGTCACCTATCTTTCAAAGAAAATATATATTTTTTAAATGCCGTCTGCTTATACTCGTTTCACGTTAGTGGTAGATAGCGCCACTGGCCTAAATTATTCTCACTGCTACCTTGCGGTAGATGACGCCACCGACTAATAATAAATGTTTCGAATCGTGCATGGTTTCCAGAAAGTGCCTTCAGCCATCAAATACAAATTTTGTCTCTAAAGGTACTATATTCGCAACTCAATGTGTAAATATCGATGGGCATTTTGCTTAAAGAGTCGCTCAGCTCGCGCACCACTCGTACTCGCTAGCTGGATGTCAGTTCACCTTCGCGGCGTATTCTTCTCATACGCTCATTTGAGAGGCGGAATCAGTGCTCGTCTCACGCTTATTTGATTATTTGAGAGGTGATATCAGCGCTTTTCTCGCGATTATTTGAGAGGTGAAATCGGCGTTCCACTCTTACATTCTCGCTCTCAAATGAGTTGAGCTGTGCAAACTAATGTGCGAATATCACGAATTATGTATATTTTGGATCAATTTTCCTGGCATTTGGTTTTTGATAGAATAATAATTTTTTTTAGATAAAACTATGATATGTATTTTCGAATTGGTTCAGTGCAATATTTTAATTAATAATTTAGTTATTTTGAAACAAATCTTCAACTTGACTAACCGACTAAAAACAAAACATTTTCACAAATTTAAAAAAGATATATATATATCTATATTTTTTGAGAATGGCGTAAGATGGCTGGGGTTTGTTTTATAATATAAACTCTGTTTTAAGCACATATCCAATTTAGAGCCTTAGTTATTTTAAAAATATTATTAAATATTTTGAGTCATTTTAACCATTTTACTCGATACTTAAAGCGCCTTATTTTACTTTTTATATTATTCATTACAGTTTCAACACTTCTAGGCATTTAACAACTCTTTTTTTGTTTGCTTACTTTGAAGCTGAGATATTAATTAATTAAATGATGATGTTTCAAAGGATGCAGGCTCTTTCTCACCACTGGTTAGAGACTATTTAATTCGGCTTTACTCTAACAATACAGCACTACGTTGAGGGAGTTCTTATTCCGTCTGTTGGCAGAAAACGTGACTAAACATTAACAGGGGTTAATGAACGTCCCCTAATTTTATATTTTAATTCTCTCACCCGGCAACAAATTTCAACAATTTATCAGTTTAACCGGTGAGGATGTTGGTGTCTAAGGTCTTCGGCCGACACCGTTTGGGTTCTCTCAAGAAAAAAAAGGGGTTAAGTTTAATTCTCGTAACTCTTTAAAATATACTTATAATCTCTGATGAGAAACATGTGTGTACCGTTTTATATTTTAACTTATTTTCGTTCAATCTAAAAGTTATTTATTATAATCAAAGATAATATAAACCTCGTACATTCGAATTACTGTCTAGAGCGTTGTCAATAGCGTGTATTTCTAAATTCTTCTAAATCAGCTAGGCTAATACCCAAGGCACCACCTTAGGCCTAAGTCATCAAGCGACTTTTGAAGCCATTAATTCTGGTGGCCGGGTTACAATTTGTATTCGGGTGATTCCAAGCCCTGCATGCCACGCGATCGAGCCAACAGCTCCCTACACTAACTATTACCGTTAACCTCAAGAAGTTTTTATAGAAGGGGAAACCCCTTAAACCAGGGGGGAGAGAACTTGCAAACTCAACGCGGAACGAGTTGTTCCGAGTTTTCACCCAGTACCACAAGCTGGGACCGAACCCGGCTCCTCTTGCTGCGAGGCGAAAGGGCTAACAACTCCACCACCCACTTCCTACCGGAACTCCGAAAAAATTAACTACATAGTTACAATGGTAACCAACTATAGCTAAGAATACGGCCCACTTTGATGACGCGCGGTTGCGCGAACAGCCCGCCATTAAAGTTGGCCGTTATAGGATTATGGCAGCGACCGATGTAGGCTGATTTTTCGGAGGTTCGTGCCAAATGTGGGTGGAGTCCTTTGATAACGACATCTGTCGTACCATTCAAGTACTAAAATAGAGTTTGCCACTTGCTTCAAGGTGGAATTTAAATATGAATACTGATTAAAACTAAATATTATATTATATCATATTTTACAGTTATACTTATATTTTTGCGGGAAGCCTTGGGTGAACTCACTCGCCGACAACGCCATCTATTGAGCCATCGGGTACTAGAGCAGCGACTTGTTTTAATTATATCCTTCTTAATTGTAATAATGCCACGGTTGGTCAGAAACAGCCCAGTTAAAGGGGCTCCAAAGTTCGGTGGCAAAATGTGTGTAAAGTCAGTAAAGTGCGAAATTTACGGTTGACTCTGCCCGCCTCTGCCAAGGCCGAGTAAGGGGTTGGGGGGAAGGAAAAGCATGTTCAATTTTCTTTTTTTTGCCACCGAGCTTTGGAGCCCCTTTAATAAGCGCAATTCAATTTCACTTTTCCTAACGCCGTAAGAATACTTCCGGTAAAATTATCCATGCTTTATTAAATTGAAAAGAAATATTTTGCTCTAAGAGCGTTAATTGTTTCACGGATTTGAATATAAGTTCCTGATTTTGCACAAATGATTTTAAAATTGTCTCTTTTTCTTTATTTAACGGATAAAATCTCCAACTTTTAGTTTTTCGTATTTCCTCTTAAGCGCTAATTTATTTCGTTTCGCGTTCCCCACCAATTAACGAAACGTGATCTTCACGGACTGATGACCATTTTTACGTCATTTCCAAGTGCTTTTTTTCCCTAGTACAAATCTAACTAACTATTAATAAACTCTTCTTCTATTTGCGCGCACCACTGAGCCTTCAACGTCTTGATAATAATTTTTACTCTCCGTGGGTGCTAGTTTTACTCAAATACGATCATAAGTCTATATTCCATAAGTATGACGCTTGTTATTCTTCACACGAAAAACTTTAACTAAGAGCCGAAGTATATGACATGTCTCTTGCCCGATAAGTATTCTACTACCTATCTTGCTAATGTTATTTGCATGAAACAATAAGTAAAATATGCTTCCGTAATTAATCAAGGCCCGTGCATGCTCGAAAAATAAAATATTTTCACGTATAAAACTATTAACTACTTAAAATAACATTAAAAGTAAAGATTTTCTTAAGCATTGGCTAAAAATTTCGAAAAGTTTTACTTCTGAAAATTACCGAAATATTCAACTTTAAACTATAGGTTAAATAATATTTCGATTTTAAAATAATGTAATATAAATATTAAGATTTATAAGAAAATACTTAGAAATTAGTTTTATTCTTCAAACGCAGTCCTAGGAAGCTAGGCCTGAGCGGTAGATTCGACTTACACGCGCCGCGAATTTGAAGGACAGGAAAATATTTTATTTTTCGAGCATGCACGGGCCTTGATTAATTAAGTAGGTAGTGCTCAGTCACACTACGCACTTTGGAAACGTTTTAAAACGGTTTCGAAATATCAAATTGTAAAATTTGGGTGTCGTATGTATTTATCGTATGCCTATTAATACAGTTGATTCCGAAAATGTTGAATTTGATATTTCGAAACCGTTTCAAAACGTTTCCAAAGTGCGTAGTGCGAACGCGGCTATAGAGTCAATAAAAAATTCAGATTCGCGATTTCCTGTCAAATCGCGCCCAACGGAATCTGCTTCGAGCGTGTTCATTTTGATGGCCTACATGGAAACTTCTCGCGTAAGAGATATATTCTGTTGGGAGTTATTATTGGACTGAAAAGAGTCTAGGTGGCGTTCTTTCGACGTTCCGAGATAGCGGCTATGATCTTGCGTCTGCCTAAATCTGGGCGTCGTAATTGCAGCTGTGTTACAATGCAGGAACCCAAAACAGTGCAAAATTATAACCAAATGCCAATATTAAGCATTTATAGCTTTTATTAGCCTCTTTCTCTAGTAGAGAGGAAAGAGGCTGTTACTTTCGTTGCTTATGTTGGCGGTGGTGAAGGTGAATAATACAGTGTAAGCTAGGATACAGTACAGGCTATAACTCTGTATAGGACCCCGCGAAACGACGAATTCTTTTCAACGGAACTCGATATAAATTTAATTCAGACGTCATTCTATTAGTATTAGTTCTATCTAACAATGCCAGTGGTGAGTCGCGGTATTTAATCAAAGGGGTAAAATCAAGAGTGCTAGGAGGAAGAGGCTACTATTGTGGCTGTGCCATCTTGTTTCTTTCATTATAATCATCTAATAAGCGTAATCGGTGATTCAATAAAACATCTTCAAGGAAATTGCCAAGAAGTGTTATTTCCGAGAGCCAGGACCTGCAAGTTACTTTTTATATTGTGCCTGTAGAAATAATGGGACCTTTTCACCTGGAAGGTATGCAACAGGTGTTCACTTTTAACCAGTTAACTTTTTTGACATATTAAGGCTTAGCAAAAACACGTCGTTCTATTTACAGGTGAAAAGTTTCCATTATTTTAACAAGCACTATATAAACAGTAACTTGAAGGCCCTGGTTCTCGAAAATATTATATCTTGCTGTGTGGGTGCTCTTGTGTAAAAATAAAGTCACCAGGTTTAACAGAAGACAGCAGTGTAGCCCGGATTTGATTTCGTGGAGGGCACACGATGAAAAAAAGTGAAACAAAAAATAAAAAATTGTACATACAACCATACGTTTCGGGGGTGGGGAGCACGTGCCCTACCTGGCTACGCCACTGACAGAAGATAAGGGTGATTGGCGCTAATTACCTTAAAGACTAGTCTTATTGCGTGTTAACAAACGGTTTTTCGATTTAGATTCTACTCCCTTTATACTATACATGTGTATCTTAGAAAATAAAATACAAAATAATAACAAGGTTGAAATTAAGGAACACATACATCGAAATTGTGCCCCTACATTTAAAGCGCTATTTTTGTATAACCTACAATTGTTTGGTGACATTTCGCACGAAACATTTTCAACGTATCGGTTTGAAACATAACGTATACAGGACAGTTTATTGCTTGACTGTAATTGATCCATTGTCTACGCCTGAAGCGAGAATGCTGCCCTAAGCCAGGGAAACCCCAGCACCCACGAAAGCCCTCCAGGCAGACTAAAATACCGTTTGACTTTTTTAAGTGATTTGATCGTTGCGGTCGTTTTATTATGAAATGCACGTTTCTGACAAATACTAGCTATATAATCTTTGATATATATAGATATTTAATAGCAGCGTACATACAACCAAAAGTGTTCTTACTATATACTGTGTTATTACTTGCCATAATTTTATATCTCTTGTAAAATAATAAAAATACACTGCGTAGGGATATTTACCTATTTGCGATCGAAAACTATCGCTACGCCCCCTTTTGTTCGCCATTAAAACCAAGATAGGTGGCTACTAAAGCAGACGTTATTAGTTTTTCCTCATCGTTATTCTTAAATTTGACTTTATAAATAATGATACTTGCATATTAATATAATTAATTAATAATATTTAATATTTAGAGAAGTTTAGTTATGACTTTTTAATTTGTCTGTAGCAGACGCTAGTCCATAGGCGCTACCCCTCGGAGAAGCTAACTCCGTTGCGCCACCTAGACTCGTTTCGGTCGCGAATAGTATTTTTTTGTGTGCGTAGAGAAACACCGCTTTATACCAGGCAAAACAAAACCCTGTCGGCAGATTCAGATTATTTTGTTTGAAATACAACAAAAATGTCCAACTTTCATTTTCCTGTCAAACTGTGAAAGCAGCAAATTAATATTTGGTATCGACTAGGACTATTGATCAACCATATTTTTCTGACAATATGGTATTTGATTACCAATATATGACGGTCTTTGCACTACACTATATATTTTTGAATAATCAGCGAGAATCTGCTTAGGTACCTGCTGCAAGCGGATAACATAAGCCAAATATGTAATTGAATACTTTTCTCGCTAGAGATATGTTATAACTGAACTAAATCCAACTAAGTCATAAATCTATTCCGGTAATGCTCATTTCTTGGTCACTCAAACCGAACCTTATATTTTTAAACAGTTTATTTCAGAATAAAAACTTAACTTTGATTTACTAAACAGAGTTTACACTCAGTTTTATAAGTCATGCCTTATCCTTCCAACAAAGACATAAATTATTTTGACTGATAACACCCAAATAATTATATCGAAATCAGATTAACCCAATTTGTTTAACCATCTGCAGCTAATAGTAATTTGAATAAAATGATAAAAATAAATTCATTTATTTTATTTATTATCTGTTTCTAATCAACGATGTCAGATAACTCTTTTTATCTAAAAAAATATTAATTTTAAATAATCCACTTGAATATTGGTTTTGTGTAAATAATTAGTACAATTTGGCACTTTTGAATTTAGTTTTTTTTGTAAAAATGATTATTGAATTGCTTTTTGCAAAAAAATATTTTGAAAAATGTATTCTTTAAATAAATTATTATTGTAAAAATAATAATTATAAAAATATTTTAGGATTCGGTTGTATATATAAATCATTCTACCTATAAAACGTTTATATAAGATAATATTAAGGGTGCAATTCTGACTACAATTGATTTTTACGCAAGTAATAGGGTCTTTTAAATATAAGACCCTGGTGGATGAACCAGCAAAACGAAAGGAACTTACTATGAGCTTGGTCATCGTGTAATCCTCGGGTGTCGTTCGGAAGAGAAGGATCTGGTCGTGGGTGAGACTGAGTCGGTGAGCAGTGGACGGTGAACGGGCAGTTGTTTCTCGGGCGAAAGTGCTCCTGTCAGTGAGCGTCCGATTGGGATTCGCTTTTCTTTTAAGCCTGCCCCTCCCGTTGCTTTCCGCCCCCCACCCCCCCATTGAAGGAACTTCCGATTCTCTTCCCTCGAAACGAAACCGTTAACCTCGTTTTCGGCCCATTCGAACGCTTCACTCCGAAAGGTGTACTTTCTCAGAGGCGTTCCGAGAGAGAAAAGCCAATTCGCACGAGCCAACCTTTCTAGAGAACAACTGTGTTGAACAACACTGCTTTCGAACCAATTGGTTCTTAAAACACATTTTTCGTCAGTGGAATTAAATAAAAAGTATCAAAAGGTATTTTTATTCTAATATTTTATAAAATAATTTTATTTATATATTTGATCAATAAATCAATGATCAAATAATTTATTTAGTTAATTATTTAAAAAAATGCTTTTACTTATTTATTTATTTAAATAATTAATTTTTCATTTAATTAATTTTTTTTAAATATTTTTATTTATTTAGTTAATAAATTAATAATCAAATAATTTTCATTTATTTAGTTAATAAATTAATAATCAAATAATTTTCATTTATTTAGTTAGTTAATAAATTAATAATCAAATAATTTTCATTTATTTAGTTAATAAATTAATAATCAAATAATTTTCATTTATTTAGTTAATAAATTAATAATCAAATAATTTTCATTTATTTAGTTAATAAATTAATAATCAAATAATTTTCATTTATTTAGTTAATAAATTAATAATCAAATAATTTTCATTTATTTAGTTAATAAATTAATAATCAAATAATTTTCATTTATTTAGTTAATAAATTAATAATCAAATAATTTTCATTTATTTAGTTAATTAATACTTTTTATTTTAATTATTTAGTTAATTAATACTTTTTATTTTAATTATTTAGTTAATTAATACTTTTTATTTTAATTATTTAGTTAAATAATCATTTGATTATTTTTTTTAAGCCTACCCAACCATTAGGTAAGCGTTTATTAGAAAACAACAATGGTTATACAAAATTTGCACACATCGTTTTCTCTATAACTTTAAAAGCATTTTATTTATTTATTAATCAATCAAATACTTCTTAAATTAATCAATCAATTTATTTAATTAATGAAAGAAAGAATGAATGAATGAAAGAAAATATATTTAATTGAAAATAACCAAATAAGTTAATGCCTTTGTCCCGTTTAACTGTTTGATACTTTGATGGTATCTTTAAAACAAACTAAAATTTGATTTAATATTAATTAAACTTAGTTACCTCTGTAGTAATTGCTTCTTTCTATCTATTTCTAGGCATTTTAATAAAAATTAAATAATAAAAATGTAAAACAGTTTTTCTCTGAGTCACCAGACCAAGTTTTATTTGATAAGATTGTTGCATAAGCAATACTTTTTATTTGAATTAATGCAGCATTAAAATTCATTGTGTGAACTTGTTTTTAAGTTAATTCATTTTATTTAATTTAAATGAAAAGTACAGTAAAATACTTTATGCGATTCAATTTTTGGCGTAGTCCAAAGTAATATTGCACCTTAGCCGGCGAAAAACATTACTTTATACTTTTATTACAAAAGACCATTTAAATACTAGTCGATTACGAAAATTTTGAAGGGCCACATAACCATTTCAAACATTTGGCCCGAATTTAACGTAGCTCCTCCCCTGCACAACCAATAAAATGCTGGCACATTAAATACCTTTTCCGAAATTCATACAATTCAGTGGCCCTTTAATGTGCCCAAAAAGTCATGTTAATTTTGTTGTTCAACATCGTGGATGGAATCGCCAGATGTTGGGCAAAATAACTAGACTAAAAGGTGTGGTATCGTGCATGCGAATAGAACTTAATTTCTCAGTTTCTCGCTTCTGTCTTAAGAGCCATTGTCTCTTCTAGCGATCTAACCATTTTTAAAACTTCCACGTGAAAAAGAGAAAATGTTTTGCGGCATTGTTTAATTTCTTTGTAATGAGAAAAAAGCCTTCACTGAAAGTTCCGGAAACATAATTTTAGACGCTTTTCTTAAACCACGGTATGTGGTAAATTTTTTAAATAGATTGTGTTTTTCAAAATTCAATTGTTTTCTAATATTTTGTTAATGTTTTGATTGTTTTTGTAAGTAGCGGTATTTACCTAAATTAATAAGAGCAAGAATTAATAAGAGCAAGAATGTATTTATGTCGGGGAGAATGGTGATGTTGAGATGATTTTTACCGTTGCACCCAATTTAATAATAATAATAATCAGCTAGGCTAATACCCAGGGCTTAGGCCCCAGTCATCTAGCGACTTATAATGCCTTAAACCAGGTGGCCGGGTTACAATGCGTAGGAGGGTGGTGGCAAGCCCTTCATGCCACGCGAGCCAACAACTCCCTACACTAACTATTACCATTAACCTGAACAAGTTTATATGGAACCCGGCTCCTCATGCTGCGATGCGAAAGAAAATCAAATCAGTGCGGTAGATCCATTCAATGGTTCCATTAATACGACGTCTTTCGACTAGAACATGATGCAAGTGGATCATTACTGTGGATGGTTTCAACATAGTCATTCTCCAAGTATAAATTACTCTATACATTTTTGATTATAGTAAAAAAAAACATAGTTTTAAAATGGCGAAAATTTTTAGCTATTTTTGGAAAAAAATTCTTGAAAGAAACGATTAGAAAAACGCCTTTAAGGGTTGATGTTGAAATTAACTACTTACAATCTTAATATGTAAAGTTTATTTTTTTTAATTTATTTATGTTTTAAATAAAATAATGAAATTTAAAAATACATTTTTCATTTTAACCACTTAGTATCCGTCATATGTATTTAACTCTCACCGTATAATAATTTAACCGCGGAAACAATTATGGTTTTTAGAATTTATGAAATATGATTGTACATGGAAAGTTGCCGTACGACATTTAATTTTTTTTAAATGTTTTGTTTTCCAATTTTTTTTTCATTTCTACATTTTAAAAATAAAAAATTCTAGATTTTAAATTTTAAATGTTCTAGATTTTAGATTTAAAATATTTTAGATTTTAGATTTCAAATTTAAAAAATTTAGGTTTTAAATTTTAAATATTCTAGATTTTAGATTTAAAAAATTCAAGATTTTAGATTTAAAAATTCAAGATTTTAGATTTAAAATATTTTAGATTTTAGATTTTAGATTTAAATTTTTTTAAATTATGATGAAAAAATTAAGGATTTGTTTTCCAAAGAAACAATTTTATTTGGAAAGTATCCACCTTTTCTTAATTATTTAAAAATATCTGAGACCTATTTTAAGCAAGGAAATAAATACGTGATCGCTCTATTATTAACTGGTAAAATGTTTCACTATTCGATATTATTCCGAAGATATCGCCTTGACAATCTTTATTGGATTTACTATATTACTTGTACATGGACACCTGGTTTTTTGACGTCCGGATTTTAATTTTTTTTATCGATTGGATTTTGGGGTTGTTTTATCGATGATATCTTAGATTTATTATCTATAAGAACTTATATTTATTATCTATAAGAACTTATATTTATTATCTATAAGAACTTATATTTATTATCTATAAGAACTTATATTTATTATCTATAAGAACTTATATTTATCATCTATAAGAACTTATATTTATTATCTATAAGAACTATTTTTTATCAATTAGATTTATATTTTTATCAATTAGATTAATATTTTTATCAATTAGATTTATATTTTTAACAATTAGATTTATATTTTTTATCTATAAGAACTTATATTTATTATCTATAAGAACTTATATTTATCATCTATAAGAACTGATATTTATTATCTATAAGAACTTATATTTTTTATCAATTAGATTTATATTTTTTATCTATAAGAACTTATATTTATTATCTATAAGAACTTATATTTATCATCTATAAGAACTGATATTTATTATCTATAAGAACTTATATTTTTTATCAATTAGATTTATATTTTTTATCTATAAGAACTTATATTTATTATCTATAAGAACTTATATTTATCATCTATAAGAACTGATATTTATTATCTATAAGAACTTATATTTTTTATCAATTAGATTTATATTTTTATCAATTAGATTTATATTTTTATCAATATGATTTATATTTTTATCAATTAGATTTATATTTTTTATCAATTAGATTTATATTTCCAATCGAAAAGATTTCATTTTTATCGATAAGATAAATGTTATATTTTTTAACGATAAGATATTAGATTTTAGATTTATTATCGATAAGATTTTAGATTTATTATCGATAAGATTTTAGATTTATTACCGATAAGATTTTAGATTTATTATCGACAAAATCTTAGATTTGTTATCGATTAAATTTTAATATTTAGATTTATTTTCATTGATTCGGTATTATTTCGGGGATGTCGTTTTGATAATCAGCTGGCAAAACTACGAAATTGCGAAAGTGGTTTGTGTAATTACAGGGAAGACTTGAGTGTTTTGCTTTTAAGATTATCCCGTAACTGTATTTATAAATCCAATTTTCAAAATGAATCGAGAAATTTACGCCTTTCACTGGCTTTCGCGGGTACGAAAACTATAACATTTTTAAGTCTTGAGTATATAATTATTTGTTAAAAGGCTATTTTCCACTTGAGTAAACCACGCTCGCCGTAACACCTCCGAATAAACAATTTTTCTTCTGACGAATCAAACGGTTGATATTTTATTTCAATTTCTGTGACTGTGAAGAATTAATACGATCTATTACCATTGAATTATTATCATCTATCGGCATTAAATTGAATCATCGACAGTAAATTAAGAGGACATGTTTTCGATAGCCTTCCACAGTGCATTTTATTTCTCCCCGCGTATCAATCAGCTCGAGAGACTCCGAGGGAGTCTTGCAAGGTCGTTTGTACCACGTGATCTTAAAATTTCAAAATGGCAATCTAATGCGGTTGATATTGTTACGTAATTTTTGCGCTTTATATTTTAGTAATTTAAAATTTAGCTTTTTAATTCAATAAAAACTATCAACTGATATTTAGTATATCATATTTAATACATAAAATCGTGAAAAAATACCTTTTGGCGTAAAAATGTACTTCGTGTGTATCTTTTTCTTTTTTCGAACAGTATCGTCCACTCTTCAAATAACCTTGGCCGACTTTTTTGATTGTAGTATTAGGAGGCACATCCGAAGATTAACGAAAATACACTAATCCACATAATTTTGAGCTTTCTATTGATAGTGAAATTAATAAATACTCGCAGACATGAAAATTCCCACAAAATCAACATTAAAAAAATACTACCTTTTCCCCGAAAATTCCCACAAAATGGGTAATTTCCCATAATCTAACAACGAAAAATATACCTCATGGCATAATTTTTACTCATATTATTTTCTGTAGGATTTTGTACATTTAGGGGTAATGTGGGATACCAGACGAGACACCAATAACTTTAGACTCATCTAAGCGATTAACTTTAAATTGTCTTTAAAGTGCCATAAACAAAACTGTATATTTTTAAAACAACCAAACTCTTTTTCTAAGTTGAAATCTAAACGCCAAATTTAAATAAAATTTACGTGAATAATAATTTAAATTATAACATCAAAATTGTCTGTAATCTATCTGTAGAAAACTCCTACTAAAATCTATGAAAGGTCCCGCTATATTTCTACTAAGATTTCCGCTTAGAGGAAAATTTATCCCGTTGTCATGTTTCCTTCAAAAACAAATTATTGTTGAATGTTATACCATATGGAGCATAAAATTATTTTTATTTTAAACATAACTAACCATTAGCCAGCTACAAACCAAAACTGCACGAGCTTTAATCTTTTAAAATCTCTGGTGGTATTTGATGAAGAACTTGCGCATAACAAGCAAAGCGTCTTCATTAGGGTTCATTAATTTGTACCGATGCCAAGGCTTCGTGTTTTACGCTCTTTCAAAACAATTAACGTTAGCGTATTACAATATCAATGGAAATGTTTTCCCGCCGCGAATATTTGTATCGTTATAACGTGCCAAGGTAATTACGCGGTATCTAAGAAGAAAATGAACAACCCCCTCGGGGCAGGGAAAAAACCATCCATTTTCGAGTCGAGGAAACAAAGCTCTTTTTTTTGAAATAATGAAAAACTGTTTTATTAAATTGAAAAATGTTTCATTCTCCAAATGGATTTAATTATTTCCGATTTAAATTAGTAAAAAAGCTAAGCAGACGGCACACAATAAAGTTACATCTACACTCTTTTTAGACGTTTTCGAGTGCGTGCTTAAGCTCTATTAAATTAAGGAATTAATATAATTTTATCTTTTACTTTGTTTTCTTTACAAATACGCGCTTTAATGAGAGAAATCAATTAGTCCAAACAAGAACCTATTTATTCTACTGAGAATGTACGAACTAACTTAAGATATACTTTTCGAAAATAGTTATGGGGGAGATAAGGTGGTTATCACCGATTTTGTTGAAAGTCGGGGTTAGGTAGACCTTATAGTAGTACGAAATTTGCCAAAGGGAAAAGTTGCAATGGCAACCGAAAATGTTTTTGATCTCTCAAAACAAAATCTCTATTTAAAAAAGCATTGGATTTTCTCGGTTTCACTTACATAAATTTTTTTTAAAAGTTAAATTTTCAAAACTTAACCAAAATTAATCAATTTTACCCAAAATCATTAATTAAGTAAAATTCATCGTTTTGGGTAAGTTTTAACAAAATTTTGGTAACCGAGAAAATCCCATGCTTTTTTAAATGGAGAGGTCAAAACAATTTTCGTTTGCCATAGGAAAACTAAAACCTATTGAAACTTTTCCCTTTGGGTATTTTCATACTACCATAAGGTCTACCTAACTCCCGAGTTTCAACAAAATCGGTGATAACCACCTCGGGTTGTCTCCTTGTAAGTGCTAGCAGCAAAGACACAAAAATCAGAATAACTTATATTTCACAGGACTAAGGTTGCAATCAGTGGCGTCACCAGGGTTTCTTTTTGGGTACGCTAAAGCACTAAGCTCTTTCACCAGGGTAAAAATGAAGGGGACTTTCAAGATAACAGGAAGCATATTTTTTTAAACAGTACGTAAATTTTAATATTCTTCAAGAACCTGATACATTATTAATTATCAGCTAGACTAATACCCAAGTCATCTAGCTACTTTATTTTTTATTTATTTTTTTTATTATTTTTTTATTATTTTTTAATTATCATTTTTTATTTATTTATTTATTTATTTATTTATTTATTAATCGATTAATTTATTTGTTATTTATTATATTATAAATATAATCCACAATTTAACATTTTTATGACTTTCTCTTAAGATTACCGGAGGGCTTTTGGAAATTGCAACTGACAATTGTGAGTACAGAAACAAATTTGATTTTTGGTAAAAATGTCATTGGCGTTTGGTTGTTAATATAGGGCTACGTTATATATCAAAAGCTTCTTCAGACAATCAAATAGGTACCACTGAATTTAGGATGGGCTCAGGAGATAAAATTTCACAATCGGTGGTTAAAAAATATTTAACGTTGCTCCCAAAATAAAATTAGCTTGTTCACTGTCCCTTTAACGAAATTCCATAAAAGAGATTCCAGAAGTTTCTGAGTAGTACTAAAATATCTCCAATTCAAACAAAACAATTACCAGTATATTTCCAAAAGTGTTTTACTTTTGAGAAGTGAAATTACTAACAATGGGAGTTTTAATTGGGTGGTATGGACCTAATGATAATTGGAGCCTGGAGGTACGAAAATAAATTATCATTTTCGATCTTCATAGCAACAACAGCGATGCAAGTCGTCGGGTATTGAACTCAGCACCAAATATTTGGGGATTTATAAAATAATATTAATAATAATTTTTTTAAATAATATTACTAATAATAATTGTTTTTAAATAATATTACTAATAAATTTTTTGTTAAATAACATTACTAATAAAATTTTTGTTAAATAATATTACTAATAAAATTTTTGTTAAATAATATTACTAATAAAATTTTTGTTAAATAATATTACTAATAAAATTTTTGTTAAATAGTATTAACTGCCCTAATTCGCATTTAAAAAATTAAGGTATAAAAAATTTGTACAAAATATTAAAACATTTGTACAAAATATGAAAAATAGAAAATAATATGAATAATGTAAATGGTAAATTGAATATAATATAATAGAATAGAGTAATGTGCATATCAACAGTACAGATCTTCAAGGATATACACAGCAATTGAACACTATTTAGAAATTCATATAAGCATAAGTATCATAATATCGTATTATGTTACTCATGATATAAGATATAATATCACCATATTTAACATTAATAAATATCATATTAATATTAATAATAAAAATAGTAATGATTGAACCAAACTATTTAAGCACTGTTGTCTATGCAAAGTTGTAAAGATTGCGGTACTATCATAGAAGCATTTTCTAATATTGGTGGGCACGCGGTGGTACCAAACGATCAAATTTCACTCAAATTACGTTCTTACTAGCTTAAAGAAATTTTATTCTGGATAAGAAAGCTTAATCGAGTGTGTCTTAAAAGTGTCGGTGGTTTTTAATCTTCGCGGCGAATCGAGAAAGTCCCATAATTTTTAAGAGAGCTTTCTCTGTTCTGTTTCCTGATCAATTCACATAAATTATAACTTTGTCAGTAAAAGGATTCCGTTTGAATTAAAAATAATGGAGCGAATCCTTTTTTGTTACTGTTAAAAGGCTTCGCGTTACACTAATCGTGTCACGCCTAATCGATTAGTGACTAATGAAGGTTTTTTAAACGTTTTGTGATGTTTATTTCTTCGCGAGATCTACATTATCTGATTTCATACTACATTTACTGATTGCATTTAAAATTTCCTATTTTTTTATGATTTAGAAACTATGTTCTATGATTTATATATATATACTAAAGGCTTACTCTTTTTAACCTAAAACGTTTAATTCGCCTGTTCCGGCGATGTGAATTACTCCGGCCCATAAACTATTCGCTTGTTCCGCAGTATTAAGGCTACTCTTTTTACTCTTTCTGAAAAGGAGGTGTAACGGAGTAAATCTGATTTTGTCGTCTGCTAGCTAGCCATTTTGGAAAAACGTTTTAGCTGCGACTCAAACTATTCGCCACCACAGAATCGGAGTAAAATGACGTCATAGCGTTACTCTTCTTACCCTACTCCTTACCGTACTCCGAAATCCCGGATTAAGCGTTTATTCAAGTTTAAAGGGAAAGTTTATTTCAATTAGGTACATGTACTTTTAAAATCTACCATTTTGTACAAATTATGACCGGCAACACTGCGGTCATGGTTGTTTATCGGTAATCAGTATAAATGCCATGGTACAATAAGAAAATTAGAAGTTAATCTGACATTTTCTACCTCACCAACCAGAAGGTCGATATTTTGTGTATAGCTAAGGTAAAATGAATCGGTTCATTTCGGAAGTCAGCTATTGGAAATGACTCTAGCAGCGAATTGTAACTCTATAAATAATCGGTTTTTACCTAAGTGAAAGAAATTACTTTAAATCTAATTAACATATAAATATTGAGTCTTCTCTTATCTACAATTTTCAATTTAGAGTTTTTTTCTATACTTAATATTCTACTTAACTATTCTGAATTTTTGATGTATTGCTTTCTTTAAGTTTCCAAACTGTCAATAGGTATCTTAGTTTAAACGTAGAAAAATAACTTACATAATTTAGTCAAAGTTGTTGTAGCCATATTGATGACTCTGACCAAAGAATATAAAGCCCCAGGAATGGAAGGATAGATATTATTGGCCGCGTGTTTTGGCCGAGCCAGAAACTTCCGGCAAAGCAAATCAGAGTAACCGGAAACGGTTAACGCAACCCCTTCTCTCTTTAAAAACGAGAGGCGCAAAAGTTCCACTAGACGGAGCTACACCTTCCATTCCCGGGGCTTTATATTCTTTGCTCTGACTTACAGGCTATTTTTGGAAAAATCTGGGGTTGTGCTATTTAACGAGATCATGTTATCCATGTTAATTCTATTGACGACCAAATCAAAGGCGGAAATCATTTATGTGATATCCAGGCTATGTCACTGGACCCCATCTAACATTTGCATGGGTGTTCTAAATTTGGAATTCAACATACTGGTGTTCTAAATGGGAATGCAACATACTATTGTTCTCGATGGGAATGCAACATACTTGTGTTCCTATGGTTATGCAACACAATGATGCTCTCCATTAGAATACAACATATTAGTGTTCTCCATGAGAGTGCAATGGAATGACACTCCATGGGAATACAACACAATTATACTATCCATGATAATGCAAAATATTAGTGTTTGCCATGGGAATGCAACATATTAGTGTTCTACATGGGGATGGAACATATTGGTGCTCTTCATGGGAATGAAACACTGCTGTCTCATGGGAATTGAACTATTGGCGTTTTATGGGTGAGATAACGCGAATTACGCAGGAATATCGGGTAGCGAGAGGGCTTCCTACCACCCTCGCATGTACAACGGCACGGTCGGTTAAGGGTCTGAAAGTAGGATAAAAGTCATGTCGGTTTTCCCGATTGCCGCCGACTAATTAAGAAGGGTTTAGGCTTAGCGGCCTGCTTGAGTGGCTAACATTGTAGGCAAATCTCTTTCACCGAGAATGATAATGCTCTACTCAGTCCAAGGCGGAGCTGGATGCGAGCGTCCGTGTCGAAACAAGGTTCCGTTAGAAAATTAACATAAAGTCTCTATAGGCAGAGTCATACTTTGGGTTATTATGTACTTATGCTTTCACTAAGTATCAAACATATGGAATAAAATTAAAGACTTGTTCTCAGATTAATATATATAAAATGTGCTACTGCAATATGCCTTTCAATAAAATAACAATCCGCCAACGTGCAGTCTTTGGTACGGAAAAACTATTAAGAAAATAAGTTTTGGTGTAATGTCCAGTCGTAGTACTGCAAACTCAAACATTCAGAGGTTTATTAAAAACGTTAATACCTTTGTAAAGTGACTTAGTAATTCAAAATCTGGCTTAACACATCTGTTACGCGGGAAAAACGTTGAGTGACCAAACCGAAACCACGTAAAATGCCCTTCATAGGTTACGTCGTTTTGGTTTGAAGGGTTTCGTTCAAAAAGTAAGGAGAGGGAAACATTCCGGCTTAGAGGATGACGTCTAATGCTTTGGTCAAGAATGTATTTATTTATATTTAGATATAAATAAATACATTCTTGCTTTGGTATTATAGTTGTTAATTATCCAGAAAAATAAAAAGCGGAAAAATTTTCAGAATATTTACCGCAAATCAGGAAAATAAAAAATTTAAATATAAATTACTTTTAAAGGGTTTGTAATGTTTCTAACTTTTTATCGATATAAATTTAAAATTTCTAATAACAGTAAACATAAACTACCGAACATTAACGGTGTAACATTGTTAGTTAGGAAAAAATGCCAATTAATTTAAATTTGCAAACAATATTAGACAAATCATGGAATTAAAACATTTTTTTTTAAATTTATTTTGGAAAAAAGGTCTCGGTCATTTTCCAGAAAATTTTCCGGAAAACAACTATATTTTGTATACAAAATACAGGAATTGTAAAATCTTCTTCAGATAATAACGGAAAAAGTACATGGGTTAAGGCCACAACAGAAAACGTGTACGGTAATGTAAGGTAATTTAACGCAGACGTGGGCAAAATTCTGAGTATTTATTAAACAGTGAGAATTGAAGGGTCGAAACTAGTGCTCGGATTTCGATTAATTTTTAACCATGAATAAAATAAGCTCGGCGATATTTAAATAATATTTATTTAAATAACCAATAGTTGAATAAAAATTGTAAAATGTTTAAATAATCGAAAGTGGATAAGCCTATTATTTAAATAAAACAAACAATTATTTAAATAAAACAAACAGTTATTTAAATAAAACAAACAGTTATTTAAATAAAATAAACAGTTATTTAATTAAATGCCACTTTTATTCAAATAAATGCTTGGTTGCGGAAAAAACATAATTAAATACGTAAAATGATATTCTTTTTACCAACGTTTTTTTAAATAAATCGGAAAATTTGTGGATAATGAATAAACAATTCCGAGCACTAGTCGAAACTTTGCCTACTTATAAATAGATATATTAAAGACCGTGAGTTAAATCGATGGATCTCTATGTGAGCAATCTCAATCTAAGCTAAACAAACCCCGCTCTCGCCTCGTTCGCTCTCTCTTCAATGAGCGAGATTTCTCTAAACGTGGAAATGTCGCGATCAACGGTAGCCGCTTAAGGCGCGACGAACGAGTCTATCGGGAACGAAGAGGGTTTCACTCGCTTGTATCGCTTTCGGCGCAGAGAGAACCAGTCGGCCCAGGCCGTAATATTAGTTCGAAATCGGTGTATTCTGGTGGGCAAACCCATACACCCTTAGTAGACACAGGTAGGCAAACTAATACAAAAGCTGTTGAGGCTACGTGATTTCTTATCGTTTGATATATAAATTTCCATCCAAAGTTAAAAAGTGGATATCGCCTACCCTCAGGATACGCGGGTGGGCAAACCAATACAAAAGCTGTTGAGGCCATGTGATTTCCAATCGTTAGATAAATAAAGTACCATCCTAAGCTGAAGGATTAAAACTTGGGCGCCACCCACCCTCAGGATACGCCGGTGGGCAAAGAAATACAAAAGCCGTTGAGGCCATGTGATTTCCTATCGTTAGATAGACGGAAAGTATCAGAGGTTAAATATGTAAGCAAAACACGACGAATATAATTATTTTAAATTATTGAAATTAGTGGAACTATGATTTAAAGAAATTCTTAAACTGGGATTCAAATGTGTTTATTTTAGGAAATTTATATCAAACATATGGGTAGTTTAGGCACCAAAAGTCATGTAAATTCGCAAATTCATAAAAAATATCCATGAACGTAATTTTGCAGAACAGAAATTAATAGAATATGTCATTCTCGATTTTTATATTATCTCGGTGATTAAATTGGTATTTTCTTAGAGCAGATATTTAATATGGATTATTAACAACTGCATAAATCATATTATTGCAAGAATGTATTTATGTACTAAGAATATGGCAAGACGGAGATTCTGTCCCCATTGTCGCATACTTTGCAGCTTAAGGGCCTGTTGCAAAAGCCCTAGCCAAAGTGCTAGCCCATGGAATTTAACATGTGCGATTCTAGCAAAGCAGACTTTTGCAACAGACCCTAAGTTCGACTGCTTTGGATTTTTTGGTCTCACTCTTTCACGTAGACGCTTCCAATCTTTTACTTTTATTGTTCTAGCTAATGAGACCAACTTGTTTTTCGGTCACTCTCCCTTTAAGGGGGTTGGTCGGAGGGGGGGAATTAACGGCACTGCGTGCGCGTCAAAGAGTTATATCGAATGAGACCAACTTGTTTTTTCGGTCCATCTCCCTTTAAGGGGGTTGGTGGGGGGGGGGGGGCGGAAATTAACGGCACTGCGTGCGCGTCAAAGAGTTATATCGAATGAGACCAACTTGTTTTTTCGGTCACTCTCCCTTTAAAGGGGTTGGCCGAAGGGGGCGGAAAAAGAGTTCTATCGAATGAGACCAACCCGCCCACCCTCAGGAGACCCGGGTTTAATTCAAACTTCCCGCCAAACTAACTGCTCGATGAAATATTCAAACAAAAAACACGCTGAAACTTTCGGACAAGAGCGACATCTCTGGACCAACTATACAACTTATAAAAGTGTTCAAGGCTAAAAGTTCAAGCAAGGTTTTCGAAGAGGACGGCGTTGCTCACTTGAATAAGGCGTCAGTTTTGGAGACTACGCGGTCAGAAATCTCGGTTTGTATCTCGATGTCGTCAAATTAAGAAATTATTTTTCGCAGCTCCATCTATCATGTCGTCGCTTTCCACAACAAACATACAACACTTAACGACAATCCGTCCATAGCAATAGTGTCACTTCGAATATATATTCGATGTGAAACTAAAAGTGCCCTAAAACCTCACCGTCGCGTTCGCATGCAGCTGATTTTTATAGAACGCTGGGGCCTTCTCTTTCGCTTCCATCATTCCAATGAAATTCAGTTTTTAAAACCAAGCGTTTGTTTAATCAAATTAACCGTATTCAAAATATTTTTATCACCAAGCCTATTACAATTCTACGTTCCTAATGATAACAATTTAATCTAGCAAAGTTCATATTACTTTAACTCCATTCGTATATGCTTGTTAAAATAGTACAGTACTTTATAATTATTAATTAATCACACTATGTTTCTTACTAATTAATGATCTGTATTTTTGAATTTTTACTTACGGTGAAACAATCAGTTTAATATAAAATTTAATTTGATTCTAAATTTACAAGTTTTATTTAACAAAATTGAAGCTAAATATGTATTTAGGCAACAAATAAGTACCTTTATCATATTTTCAATATTCTTAGTCAACAATTTATTTAAATATAGGGTGTTAAAAATTATCCTAACCAATTTTTTTAAAACTGCCTGCTAAATTGAGATAGGGTAAAGACTTTAACCACACTTAATTAAACAATAGATTCCCAAAGTAAATAAGGATATTAAAAGAACTCGCGAGAAGATCCGATATTGGAGGTAAAAGTTGCAGTACCGTTCTCCTCTCAGGCGTCGGCAGTCAGCAGTTGGGAGTTGACAATTTGACATAACAGCGTAACAAAAGCCATTTTTCTCGAAAACCCCCAGTAGATTGCGCATTAACCGCCGAACATAATTTTTTTTCGTGCACCTTGTCAAGGTCGAGTTCAAAACTACATGAAATGTTTTTTACAAAAATACATACACACGTTAAAAATCAGAGGAAATACAATACAATAAATATATACGTTAAAGATCTAAGAAAATACAATACATACATTCAAGATCTAAGAAAATACAATACATACTCTAAAATATGTTTAAAAAAAAATTTATGTAATTTTAAATGTTAATACTAACGTAAAAGAAAAAAATTAATTCCGAAAACCCCAAGTAGATGGCCCATTAAGCGTCAAACCTCGAAATTGTTTTCGTGCACCGTGTCAAGGCCGAGGTCAAATAAAACGCTTTAATTTGCAACGCTAATTTCTTAATGTAGAAAATAATTGCTCTCGAATTAAAAAAATAGTTTTTGGATTTCCTAGCGTTAGCAAAAGGCAAGAAGGGTTCTCGTTAAATACTATTCCGAGTATTGGAAGGTCTAGGGGTATGACTATACACTAAAGAAATAAATAACCAAGAGATCGGGTGTTGAAACAATATGACATAAAAAGAAACATTAACAAATACACTTAAATAAAAATATACACACTTAATTAAAAATATACACGACACTAAAATGAACATGCAAGTAACGTTCGCGGGGGATAACACAGTGGAATACGCGGTCTCTCTCTCTCGAATAAAGTTAATGCCGATTGGCTTTAGCTCACCACGGTAGTTCTCGTAGTTTCCTTTTCATTTTTGAAAGTAGCGAAGGCTGGATAGGATGCTGCCGGGTTGATAAGATAGCTGTTCTTTGGATCCCTCTGTCTCCAGGCGGATATACTTTGTTCTGGGTTCTTCTTCCTGCTTTTTCCCGGGGACTCTTTCCTTCGGATTATCTAGTCCAAAACAGTGACCTACCAGGTCGGGTCTGCTAATCTTTCGTCTAACTCCTTGGTTTTGTCTTGTCGCCTGTTCACGTGACAGTTTCCGTTGAATTCGTTTTAATTTGAAAATGGAGAACTGCAGGTTTTTCCTTGGAGAAGGTGAAAGGTTAAGCGAAGCTTGACAGAGGCGTCACCAATAATTGTCATTTTCGGAAGTGTTTTTGTATTATAGGAAGCGAAGGGATGACGGCTGAAGGTCGGTATCGGTACCGGTTCTGAAGGCCAAGGTCAAACGTCCACGTGTGAGGGCCAACTTTCTTTCCGGGAAACGACGATCCGAGGAGCGTCTTTTAATGGCTTTTTAGACAAAGTGTTATAGCAAGGCCATGTTGAAGAATATTGAGAGAGAGAGAGTTGGGGTAATATTATTCGCGCACAATAATATCGTCACTTTCGGCGCACACAAACACTTTAAACGAGGAGAGATTAAAAATAACAAAGGGTGCCAATTCTAGGAATGTTAAAATCTCGAAGTAGTACCATGGTACCGAAAGTATACTTTTAAAAACCTTATATAGCTATTCGCGCTAATGGTAAAATTCGGGGTTTGGACACCCGTTTCAAAGTGAAAGAAAACAAGTTCGCCAAGAAGGTGATAATATTATTTCATTGCCCGGCTCTCAATCGAACCGTTATATATCAAGCAGATATCGGCATTCTAATATACAAAAGAGTGTGACTGCGCTCGCGAGCCCCAGCCTAACCTAGGGCATTGGCGATCTTTGAAGCCCAGAGCCCCCGACCTATGATATCAAGTTTAACAGTGTTAAATTGGTTTCTTTAAAATTTAATTTAACAACACTATAGTACGAACGTTTTTACTATAGAGTGTTTTTAAATTAAAGCCCGCGACCTTCTGAATGCCAGAAGCCCACGCTGTGTAATCCCCACGCCCAAGCCACGAAGAAAAATTTCGTATGCTTTTGGCAAGTTCAACACGATGATTTTAGTAAATAAAAAGTTGGTTTTAATCAATAAAATAATGTAAATATAATTTTAGTACTTATTTAACCATTTGATTATGTCTTTAAAGGAGAGAAGGGGGAGGGGAATGGCGGAGTCTAAGGCCTGCTCTTGTATCGAGTATAAATCCTCCTAGATCGCGTTGAAAGAGGTTCCGAATTAACTGACAAATCGAAGTGTTAAATTAGTTAAGCCTAAAGAAGAGAACGAACGAAACTTCTATAATGTGAATGATACTTTTCAAGATAAAATTAAGAATTGAATCTATCAAACAGGTCATATTGTATAGAATCACAATTATTCTCATAACACAAAGAATACTTCAGAGCTTGAATTGGAACTAACGAATTTCCAATCGGCAAAAGGGATGATGTGCGTTATAAAAATCTAAGACAAGCTTAAAGAGACGAGGATGACAATTTGTTTACACAGCCTCCGATAAGTGTCACACTTATTTATTTATTTGTAACTTCAGGGTATACGTTGTAAGCATCGCCTATTACTCTGATAAGTGTCACACTTATTTGTTACTTCAGATCATACGTTGTAAGCATCACGTATTACTCCAATTTGTGTCACACTTATTTGTTACTTTTGGTCGTATTAGAACGGCCTCGATAAGTGTCAAACTTATTTGTTTCTTCAGGTCATACTTTGTAAGCATCGCCTATTACTCCGATAAATGTGACACTTATTTGTTACCTCAGGTCATACGTTGTAAGCATCGCCTATTACTCCGATAAGTGTCACACTTATTTGTTACTTCAGGTCATACGTTGTAAGCATCGCGTATTACTCCAATTTGTGTCACACTTATTTGTTACTTTTGGTCATATTAGAACGGCCTCCGATAAGTGTCACACTTATTTGATTCTTCAGGTCATACGTTGTAAGCATCGCCTATTACTCCGATAAGTGTTCCACTTATTTGTTACTTTCGCACCGAAGGGATAGTTCCACCTTGGACCAAGGAGGTTCCACTTAATCCTAACCTATCCAATAATATATTTTTTTAACGAAATATCTACCACACAAAGCCAAACTACCGAAAACGGTAAATTGGGCAAATGCCCAACTTCTTGGGTTTCGATTTCAAAAATTTATGAAAGGCTATCAATGACGAGATATGTACACTCGATATTTAAATTTTCGCGGTCAGGATGGTATTTCGCAATTTTCGCGGTCAAGATGGTATTTCGCGCCACCTATCAATTAGGTCTTCCAATCTATAAAATTTTTTAAAGCACGTTCTGCGAGCTAGAGGATGGCGTAGATCGTAAAGGCGAGAATTTTTAAAGCTGCTAAGCGGAGGACCGTGAGTTCTAATCTCGGTGAAGACGGTTTTTTCAAAATGGGCTCTTCTGGTTAAATCCGGTAGGGGATCCTCCCTTGTGGTCCCCCTTTTCTCTTCCTGCTCCTGAATTGGTCCTACAGCTGGGAGCGGCGGCGGCATGACCCTCTCCAATATTTCTTTGCCACATATGTGAGGCAATGAAATAAAAATCAGCTGCATGGGAACGCGACGGTGAGGTTTTCGGGCGCGTTCTATCTCTGCGCCGAAAGCGATAAAAGTGAGCGAAAGCCCTCTTCGTTCGCGACAAACTCGTTCGTTGCGCCGTAATCCGCTACCGTTGAAGCACGGGTTGATCGCGGCATCTCCACGTTTAGAGATAGCTCGCTCGCTGAAGAGAGAAATGTTAGATTCGGCAGTATAAATTCAGAGTTAAGTTGAGGTGATACACAATATAGGGCGGTTGTAAAGGGCTGCCAGACCGACCCCAACAAAGGCTCTACTCATAGGTAGCAGAGCGTTTTGTCTACTTAGAGAGAATGATCCACTTATGGTAATACTCTCAGCAAACCAAAAACAAAAACATTGTTTCTTAGCTTGCTTTTTTATTAAGCAAACTGACACGAACTTTTTTGGGCTTACTTTTTGAACGTGTTTATTTACTTTTAAGCAATCGCATCTTTTGCCTATGTTTTATTTAACGTACACGATTTCTGGTGTGGTCTGACTATGGCGTAGCCAGAAATCCGTCAGAGGGAGGTTAGATTATGAAAATACCTGATAGGTTGTGAATTGTCTATGCAACTGCCGACGCATTTTCTAGGCAGCGCTCAGACGTAGCACACAATTCTTACAAGTTTTCTCTGGTTCATTTATTCACTATATAATTTCAATTTTATGTAAAAACAGACTCCTTTTAAGCTGCCACAGTCCCAAATTCATCCTTGTTTTAGACTTAATTCATTCTTATTTCGAGTTAAAATTGAGACTCATTTAAGGTTGGTATATTTTGGTTTATGTTTCATATAAGTTGGGCAAAATAACACTAATCTAAGACTTATGAAACTGCCACAGTCCCAAATACATCGTCTTTTTAGATTTATTTCAGCTCTGCGAAAGTCTTATTTAAGACTCCTTATAACGGTTAATTTAAGTGACTTAAGTCTGATATTCCTCCTCTAAATTTCGTTTTGTAAAAGATGAAAAAGGAGGTTTGTTTAAGATTAAATTTAAGCGTATACTGCTAGGGTTATTCTACTCATGTTATTCGCTGCAAATATAATATTAATTATAAATAATGAATATTTTAGTCACAATTTTAACTACAAAAATAATAGCATATCTGGTTTTAATTTAAACTTGCATTTTATTTCAATCTTTTTTAAGATTGTATCTTTAAATCTAAAAATGTGTGTGGACAGCTTAAAAGAAATATTATCTCCTTGAAATTAAGCACTCCTTTGGAATAAATATTATTAATTTTAAAACATAATAAGTCCATGGTATAAATATTTAAAAATCGAGTCTTTAATGAAAAGGTCTCATGGATAATAAAAACTTTTTAATAATAAGAAGTCGTGGCAAAGCTTTCGACCGTCACAGCGGTCTTCCTCGTCAGGCACACTAATTTCAATAACTGTTTCGGAAATCGTAAAATTTTACATATCCTTCTGTTACGTCTTTTGAATATCTACGCTCTGCTGTCGGGTACTGCAAGATTGTGCACAAGCTATAACTAGCTTAACGATCTGTATCTTTTTTTCTTTCAAATAAACAAATAAATAACCCTTATGATAAACCAGATTTAAGTATTTATAAAATTTAGAAGACTAATATTCATAGCGTTCGAGTAATTTCGCACTTATTTGATATTTAAAATAAGTCATTTGTCTGCTAAATATTTAGTTCTAATTCAAGTAGTGAACAATCTTACCCGTTACAACAGTCAAAGGCTATAATCGGGTAACCGTTATGTATATAGTCTAAATTATGTTCTCAATTCCGAAGTTTAGGGTGTACTTTGACCAGAAATTAATAGAACTTATCCATTCACGAAGTCATGGTTTGTTAATTATTAAATCGTTGAATAGAGGCTTCCGATATCCTCGTGGTGGCTTATATTATCACATGGTCGCTTTTGAAATTTATACTTCAATAACCAAGAAATACTTCTGGTAATCGAAGCGCAGGCTCGTACAACGAGAAAATGAAAATTAAGCTGCATGATGCATTCGACCATGCACGCTTGAATTTACAGGATTCGAAGCTCACGCGAAAATGCACTGCGAAAAGCGTCATCAAGCTGTTTTCTACAAACGTGGAGTTCTCATCTTTCTGACGCGAGCCGTGGTATCACAGCTTTCTAGGAGATAAGTACAGGGGTCATTTGTAGTGCAGGAAAGGACCACTCCTTTGACATATCAACACTACTGGGGGACCCGAACTCCGGTGATTTCATGGGTGTAACGCACGTGTCCCAGCTGAAGACTTTTACCATGCCGTGGCAAGGAGATGACCCTCCGTATGACGAAACCGGTAGGGGACGGAAGCACCGGACGAGTGGAAGGAAACCATCTCTCGTCCCAAGAGTCTTATCTCAGTCTACACTCTTTTTGGTTTTTTTTTCGGTACCAGCCTCACGCGGCGGGGTACCGAAATATTGTGATCAAAATGGGGCATGAGAGCCGCCGCCGCCGCCCCTATCAGCAAGGATCCGCGAGTAGCTTTAATAGTATTTTACCGTGTTCGCGAACAGCGGAGCGAGGGCAGGCGGGTCGAGGCAGGTACGGAAAATATGCGGACAGCTCGAGATTTGGTAGTATGTTAACGTTCTCGGAATATCCGAAAAAAAATAGATAAGGAAAATATAAAAAAGATATAAAGGAACTAAGAGAGGAGGCATTTAAAATAAGTCTTATAAATTAGATTAATAACCATCTCAGGTATTTTGAATTAGATGTGATTAGTTGGAAATCAGGCCCTGAACATTGAGTTAAAATTTTAAAGCTCTAGACCGTTCTCGAGCAAAACTATAAGTCGTTAAGTTTGTCCTTTTATTTATTTATTTATTTCTTTATTTATTTGTATGTCATGTTCCTAAAAACTCGAGAACGGTTAGCTCTAGAGCTTTGAAGTTTTTACTCAATGTTCAGGGCCTGATTGCCCACTAAACGCGCCTAATTCCAAATACCTGACATGGTTATTAATCTAATTCAATTTTATTTATAATTCAATTTTATTTTACTCGACTTTGGACTTTCGCCTCTTTGTTTCCCTTATCTAATTTCCCTCTTGAGTTCCTTGCGCCCGTCCCAACCTTTAAACTTTTTTAACGGGTTAGTGTGAAATTCGTAAAAAGGGAGTTAGTGTGAAAGAAAGGGATTTCCTAGAAGGGAGGTTTAGTTTATATTTTTAAGTAGTTCAGGACTTTTTGCTACTCGTGTTACGTTTTTACTACGCGTGTTGCGTTTTTGCTACCGTTTTTGCTACGCGTGTTGCGTTTTTGCTACAGCTTTTACCTTTCTTACGTAGAAATCAGATCTTATTCATTAAAACTAAGACCCCGGGCGAAGCCGGGTATTAAAGCTAGTAAATAAATAAATAAAAGGACAAACTATAAAACAGCCGGCCGAGTGTTTAAGTCGGTGCGTATGGGTAGGGCCCCATCTTTTCCTTATTTGTTGGGAGTGGTTCGCGAAATATGAATATTAATTTTCCGTTAACCATATCCGATACCGGCGAACGAGCTCGGTGGGCACACTCAATTAAGATCGCTCGATTTTAAGTGAGTACTCGAAAAAACGAGCTCGGTCGGCACACTCACTTAAGATCACTCTCTCTAAAGTGAGCATAAGCAAAATCGTTAATTTATTTGATTATGGCACAAATATCGTGGCTTAGTGGGTATAAGCAAAAGAGTCGTGTAGGTTGATTGCACCACGAAACTAGACCTAACATACTCATCTTTTAAATCTATTCATAGTGAATTATATTTGTTAAGAAATGTAATCTTGTAGTCGCGTATTCTACAATAAAAAACCTTTTCGGAACCCTTAACTATAACGACACTATTTCTAGACCTTCACATTAGACACTTTGGAAACGTTTTAAAACGGTTTCGAAAGATGGAATTGTAAAAATTTGGTGATGAATATATTTATCGTATGCCTATTTTTACAGTTGACAGCGAAAATGTTTAAATTGATCTTTTGGAACCGTTTTAAGTGTGAAAGCCAAAGTAAAGATGTTAGAAGAAGTTGAGTCTACAACGCCAAGCAATAAAAGAAAAAGCATTTTCGACATCTTTAAAGATGACAACAAAGAAATGAAACGTCAAGAGATTGCCGATGGATTTCACCGGAATTCAAATCAGTAAAATCAACTATTCCGACATCGCTTTCCTTCCAATCCTCTGCATCGTCAAGACATTCAACTAGAAGTTAAATCGCGAAAATTTGGAAACCTTGGTTTTTGCTATGTAGAATTTTGTAAATTGCTTTGCGAAGCGGAGTGCTTGTTTATGGATTTCACCCACTTCTTGTGTCCAAAACAATTTTTTCAACACTACGTAATTTACTCACCTTACAAAGGTATGATGCTACCCTTGGTTAATGCATCTTTACCAGGACATTCTAAAGTCATTAACGATCGACTTTTTAATATCATCGTCGAAGCAACCACAAGGCGCGGAAGAAATTTTAACCCAATAGATTTTGATAGCTCCATGATATATTGTTTGGGATCATTCCTACGATAGAGACCTGTTGAGGTTAGGATAGGTTAGGCTGGGTTAATATTGGGTTGGACAATACTCGGTGAAATCAGAGCTTTTATAGAATATTACTATGGGCACAAATAGGACCGACACGTGGGAAAGGATGCACATCCAAGTCTAAAGAAGTATAAGGAATTTAAAAAATGCAATAAGAATTTATCATTAAGAAGTCAAAAACCCCATGAAATTCAAAGAAAACATCGCGGTAGCTCTTCTTGACACAATTGGTCTTAACCTTAATATTCATGAAAACTAAAAAATAATGAAAATTTTAATATAACTTCTTTTTTGAAACAAACATTGCTTGAAATTGCATTATTGTAATAACATTTTACTACGGTTTAAATGGTATCGTACGCTATGTATTCGTGGCTGAAGGAGCTGCACGAGAGCTGCTACCTAGAGGACAGTACTTAGCCATATATTACCTAGTATTGTCCAACCTGATATAAACCTAACCTAACCTCAATCGAAAAAATAGCCTATACTTAGCGCGAAAGGTAAGATAAGTAACCGTATCAAAACGATATCGTACACTAAGTATTGGGCTGGAAAAATGAAATTATTCAGTCGAATGGGACGATGCCATTTTTTTCAACACTCGCCCTTGATGATTACTTTTTCTTGCGGATGTAAATTTCACTTATCGCGAAGACGAGCAGAGAATCCGCTGGATAGTGATAGTAATATGTCCGCTATCTGATCTTCACTCGGGATATCATTTACACCCTCCTCGACAAACTCACGAGCGTAGAATTGCCGGATACGGTTATGTATAGGGCACCTGTGAAATTCCGGATTCCTGATGAGCTTCATGGCTCCAGCGTTGTAACTTCGAAGAACAGGCACTTCGTTGTCTCGGTTGATATCCTTCTCTAACTTTATGCTCTGTATCCAGACGTCGTCGTTTACAGCTTCCTTGGTGGATAATAAACCCAGAAGGTAGACTATCCTGGAAGTGGAACGTCTAGTCTTTTTGCAACCCACATAATCTGCGTCGCAATAGAGAACTGTCGTTCCAATGAATCTAAAGTTGAACTTGTCAGTTCTTGCGATGCTCGATTTACGGTGAACTCGATGTCATGTGTCTAGGACTGCGTAGTGAATGTTTCCTATGGCTGAAGAGCAGACTGTCGTTGTCTCGAACTTCACTCGACCTTCTTCAATGGTGTCTGGGTCAATGGTTGGTGTCTTTACAGGTTTATATTCGACCATACCGAATCTTTCCAGGACTTTGTTTCAATGTGCTCTGATGCAGGAAGATTGAGCTCTCTTTGATGACGTCGATGTTCCGACTAAGGTAAGTACAGGCTGCCACAGAGACTTTTTCAAACTCTTTGGTGAATTGCGTAGAAAGTCATCAACGGCATCGGCAGTAGATCCAGCTAGAAGTCCATCGTCGACGTAGAGTTGAAGAGCAGGGTACACATTGCCCTCGAGTAAGCCATTTAGGTAGTGATGACCGTCGGCTCGTTTGAAACCATACTATCGTTGTCCTTGGTCAATTCGTTCATTCCATTAGCGCGGTGACTTCTTCAAACCCTACAAGTTTTTCCATAGTCTCCAAAGTCTTCCGCTCGCATCGTCAAAACATTCTGGTTGCTTTAAATAGATTTCTTCGGACAATTGCCCGTGAAGCAACGCTGTCTTTTCGTTAAATTGCTTTTGACTAAGGCGTTTCTGGGCAACGATGCTGAGAAAAATAGGGAGCGTCTCGAAGCGGGCAGCCGGAGCAAATTTTTCGTTGTGTTCGACTCATTCCCTTTGAGCATAGCCCTTGGCTACGAGTCTCACTTAATGTTTAGCAACTGTCCCATCCTCATTCGTCTTGATACAAATACTTATGTCCCCTCCTCATTCGTCTTGATACAAATATTTATGTCCCCTCCTCATTCGTCTTGATACAAATACTTATGTCCCATCCTCATTCATCTTGATACAAATACTTATCTGTTTCCAATGGTAAGTGAATAGGTCTGAGTTTCAGGTCGCTTGTAGACTTGAGGGGTCTCAGTTCCACGTCATTTGAGGACTTCACAGGTATGACTGTTCGCACTGGCTAGACATGTCATCGGAATCATCATTTATGCCATGTCGACGTCTCGAGATTTCGTTGCGCTCATTAGCTGTGCAAGAAGTTTTCGAAATCAGTTTGAAGACTTTTGTTTGAAGATCTCCAGGAGCTTTTCCGACATTTCTTTGGGGTCTAACAATTGGAAATCAGGTTATAAACCTTGATTGATAGTGCTGTCGAAATGACTGTGCGGTCGGTAATGACCGCGACTCAGAGGGATACCGACCATGGTTCATAGGGTATATTTTCAACTGGGTCCTAAGATGAAGTGGACTTCAAAAACATTCCTATCCATATATCCGCGGTACGGCTTTCGCGCTACTTGCTATTTCTTTAACGCAGCCGAACAGTCTCTTCTTTGTCTGAAGCCCTAATTGGTTCCGTCCTGCCTCCCGTGATAATGTCGTACACGTCTCGGACTTGTCTCTTCCAACTACGCCCATTCTGGGGACCTGACAGTTTTTCAATGTCATGACGTAAAAAAACCAGAAACCAGGATATGTTTGAGACCAAGAAGCCAGGATATGTTTGAGACCAAGAAACTTAGCAGACCATCTTAAACGGCGTGGCGTGGTGGAAGCGTGCTGGGCCCATAACCTGTTGGAGTTTACAATATAGCAAGCAAAGCGATACGGAAAATTATCAAGCCAAGTTCATAAAAACAAAACTTATTTAATTGAATTAAAGCAATTTGCAAGAGGTATTTTAAGCTTTATTAAGGTACCAAGAGTTAACTTAACACATACTGTTTATTTGGTTTGAGTCTATTTGATCAATTCTCAAATAATCGAACGGGTCCCATTTGATCGAATTTCCATTTGATCGAATTGCATTTGATCGAATGGCATTTGATCGATCGAAATTTGATCGAAAGCTACTGTAGGGTAAAACTACTAGTTTTTGGGAGTAAATCGAAAAGGCAACGGTGCATACGCGCCTACGGCGCGCGTACATCAACCTAACCTAACCTAACCTAACCTGACCCTATTTATATATATCAAAAACAACGGGCCGTTATCGTCGATGTCATAAAAAATTCCATCATATAGTGTATAAAGTAAAAATCTCTTCATCTTTGTGGCTTAATACAGTTAAAGCAATGAATTATTCCATCATTATTCCTTCTGCACTTAAGCAATGAATTATTCCATCATTATTCCTTCTGCACTTCATATTGACATTCGGTAAAATAAAAACATACAAACTGGTACTATAAATACTTTTGAATTCGATCAAATAGTATTCGATCATTTGAAGGTTCGATCTTATGAAACAAATGACAAATGGGATTCGATCAAATGGAATTTCGATCAATTGCAACGTATAATGATCGACTGTCGATCACATATTTTTCGATCAAATGAACCAACACCGATTATTTACGCGAGGGCGAGTATATATACAACTGTTAAAAAATTAGATATTTATATCTCCACAACCATTAATTTGTATATATAATAGCAGAAGTTTATAACAAACCCCTTCGGAGGAAGTAATCCACTTCTCATGAAGACCATGTTATTTTATGATATATCATTCTGCGACAAATCAAAAACCATGTTTGCTTCTCATTGGCTTTTACTATTATGAAGTGTTTAAAAAAATTAGTCTTTATAAGTAAAATAGCTTAATGCCACATTAATGACTTGAATAACTGTTTTTATTTATAAATACAATCTTTAAATGGACTTTATAATTTTTCGCTAACAATTGTTTAACTAATTCGTGTTAAACCATAAAAACCATTCAGCCAGAAAAGGAATAATTCAAGTGTGTCTGTTGCCAAGAAAGTATGTAGCTTTTAAAGTTTAAACTTGCTAAAGAATTTGAATTGGTTTCCATTTAAATATGTACTAGGAATTATATGATAAGGCTGAAGAGTGTCTCGAATAATTACCATCTGAATCGACAATTTGAAGAAAAGAAATTGACCATATTTTGCTACCTCATCTGAAGTCTTAAAGTCCTATTTGAGATAACTCAGATTTCTGTTTGATATCCACAATAAATACAGTAATAATCTAGTAATAGATATAGATTTAAAATAAAATATTATAAAGATAAACTATTGACTTGAAACTCGAGTCTTCTTGCTGTTAGATGGCAAGTACACTCTTAAAAACGTGCGGTTAAATGATTTTGGTTATTTCAATTTTAACTACTTTTTGAGTCAAAAATAACCCAAATGTAGTTGAAAACCTTGAAACGCAAAATTTGGGTTAAACAAAATTAGGTTGTTTTTAAGGTAATATAATAGCAACCCAAATTTGGGTCATACTATCGAACTTAAAGTTCCCACGCGCCAAAGACGATATGAGCATCGAAAATGTGTCCTTCGAACTTGTAGTCTTGGGAAGACTGGAAATTAAAAATTAGTGCTTGAAAGGATTCTTAATTTTTGATTCTAAAGCTATAGAATATTTTTAATTTAATTTACTATTTATAATTTAAATTCTTCCAATATTTAATTTTTTTATGTTGTGTTGATATTTCAGCGGAAGAACGTAATGAGCTCCCTTGTTTAAATTTATTGCAAATTGCCAAGGTCCTACGATTGAACTGTCTTTGATGATGTCGATGTTCCGACTAAGGTAAGTACAGGCTGCCGCAGAGACGTTTTCAAACTCTTTGGTGAATTGCGTAGAAAGTCATCAACGTCATCGGCAGTAGTTCCAGCTAGAAGTCCATCGTCGACGTAGAGTTGAAGAGCAAGTTACACATTCCCCTCGAGTAAGCCATTTCCGTAGTGCTGACCGTCGACTCGTTTGAAACCATACTATCGTTGTGCTTGGTCAATTCGTTCATTTCATTAGTGCCGTGACTTCATCGAACCCTACAAGGTTTTCCCATATTTGGGTAACTTGTAAATTAAACCCAAAATATCGTTATTAAAATAACCCATTTTGGGTGAAAACGAAAACCACCCAATATTTTGTTTGGTTAAATACTGACCCAACAATGGGTAAAAAAACCACCCATTTAATTGTTAAATTATAACCCAAAATTTAGTCATATATTAACCATATTTTGGGCTAATGTTCAACCCATATTTGGGTAACTTATAAATTTAACCCAAAATAGCGTTAGGAAAATAACCCTTTTCGTGTGAAAACTAACACAACCCAATATTTTGTTTGGTTAAATACTGACCCAACAAAGGGTAAAAAAACAACCCAATTTGGGTCCAAACAACTCAATATTTTTAAGAGTGTAGGGGACACGTTGGAAAAAATGAAACGGTATAAGACAGTTCCAAATTTCATAATATACAGTTTTTCTATTCATTTTTAACTTAACTCATGATTTGGAAGCTTTGAAACTTTTAGTCAAAAAGGACATTTATTATTTTATTTTATGAGCATGCTCAGGTTTGAGCCAAAAAAATTGTATTTCATATGTAATGGAATTCTGTTAGTTTAGTTTTAATACAATTATTATTTTTAAAATGTATTATTTTGTCTCAATTTAAAAAAAAATATTAAAAAAAGTCAAATCTAATTACACAATAACGTAAACACATTTATAAACGAAAAAATAGGAAAGCCTGCATTTACAGCATACTGGTCCTAGTTACGACACCGCAAAAATAACACGGAATAGTACAAACCTGCCACGAAATAAAAGCCGATTAAAGCAAGTTATACAATTTAAGCTCTTCATTTTATGTAACCGTTTACTGTATATTTGGTTTGTTCTCGCTTATCTGGGTACTAATGAGTCCAGCATCTTTGACTAGATCATAAAAAAGAGAAGAACAATCTTGAAGGAGAACCTCAGGTTTGTCAAATTCAGAAACTGATCCTTGGTCCAACACTAGAACTCTAAACAATGAAAAAAAATATTGTTAAACAGGAGGTGGAAGATATAAAGAACGATATAAATATTTCATATTTTGGTCTTCAATTATCTGTGAGGTTAAATGCAAAATAAAATTTTATTGAAGTGTCCAAGTTTGTCGAGTGGATAGTAGCTTCAAACCACAAGTCATTAAATGAATCAAATCAGTTTTCATGCATGGTTTTCACGCAACGTTTTTAACGGTAAAGAAAAAGATTCCCGCCTTTGAAGAAGTTGGTTGAAATTCCTACTGAACTTGTTTGACACGTCTAAGCAATTAATTTATATGAATGGCTAATGTTCAAATAACAATTATGTACAAATACAAAGAGTTCGTGGCTTAGATCAGAAATTTAGTTCGCATGTGTTTTAAATCCGTAACCGACAATTATCTCAATAAAAAGCTTATTGTTTTCATATATAATCAAATTATTGCCGCGAAGAATATCAATAAATAAACAGTTAACCGAAATTTTTATAAATAATCTAAATTTTGGCGGTCAATTTGTCTGTTCCCCCGAGTAAAATAAAATTTCATTTTAATAATAAATAATAAGAGTAATGTAACATTAATGTATAAAGTACCGCTCTTTCCCCAATATTTGAGAAATATCAACCAAACGTGAACTGTTTCTAAATACAAAAAAGCCTAGAATAAGTTAAACAACATTTAGTTTTTTTTTGTAAACACGTCCTCTATTAACGAAATATTTTATCTTCAAAATACCATAAATGATCTAACCATTTTTATGAACTTAAATATATACCTATCTTTTATTTGCCTTAAAATTTATTTACTATTGTTAGCATAGATTTAATTCTATTAAAATCCCCACCCCAACAAAAAAAAGAAAGACATCTAATATTGGAAGTAAGATTTTAACCCTAACGAAACTTTAATTATGTAAGAGCCCTTTTACCGGTCATAATCCATAATGGTATTAATGCGGTGGGCAATTGTCAGGATGGTACAAGAAGCGAATTCTCTCCTGATCGTGGTTTGAATGAGTTCATCTGTTTCTAGATCCACAGACGCTGTAGCCTCGTCCAGAACTAAGATTTTCGTTTTCCTCAGAAGAGCTCTGGCCAAGCAAACCAATTGTCGCTGACCAACACTATAAAGATTTTTTAAATAACGTTATATGTTGTTAGTATTGTTAAGTCAACAGAGAAAAGGCCAGATCAAAACCATTGTTGATATAAAATTAAGGAAATGTGGATAAAAATCGATTACATTTTTTCATAATATTTGTCACAAAGAAGGCATATTAGCAAAATTAAAACCAGAGTAAAATTAACGGGAATGATTATTTTAAAACTGGAATCATTAAAAAGGTTGATCGCAACTATATATTTATTAAAACTTAAAATCTATTAAATGGCTTTTTTGAGGGCAGCTACAACTGCTGAAAGTACAAGGTTTACTACTTTAAGGTAGATACAATTAGGCGCTAACAGAGAAATTATCACAAAATGTCACTTCAGCTTCTGAAATATGATTGAAACCTGATGCAAAAAGGTATAGTTGAATAACCGAATTGTAAATTGATTTTCACAGCTAATTGATCTTAAAACGAGCAGGGAAATCGCCACTGCGTCTTTAAATGATATAGCTTAAACGTTTTCCATAGACTTAACAGAAATGGTGTAACAGATTTTAGGTATATCATAAAATTCGAAATTCAGCTTCATTTAGTTGACCTCTGATAGAAATATTAGGTTTTTAGAAAATTTAAAGCATTTTTTGTCAAATCCCTTTTTGCTTGCGGTTTAAACTTTTTATCTTTTGTTAACGGATATGGATCCTATTGTTTGAAATTCTTTACTGTCTTTTTGAAATCGGAATACTTTTTAATTTTTGAATTTAGGCTTTTCTTACCATTTTATTATTTGCTTCACTTTCAAATATCTACAAAGCTAATTGCCATATGTTAAAAATTGAATCATAGAATCTTTTAAACACAATTGTCTTATGAACTGGGAAAATGAAAATTTCTTTATACAAACCTCATATTTTTTCCACCTTCCTCGCAAGCGTTGACAAAATTCTTCAAGTGGGATTGTTCTAGGGCTTTCCAAACTTCTTCGTCGCTGTGTTTCTCGAAAGGGTCCAAGTTCAGTCGCAGAGTGCCGCAGAAGAGAACTGGGTCCTGAGGGATGATGCTGATCCTGGAGCGAAGGTCGTGAAGACCCAGCTTCAGGACATTCCTTCCGTCGATGAGTATTTCTCCACTCGAGGGTTCAATAATCCGAAACAGGGCTAAGGTTAGAGAAGATTTTCCGGCTCCAGTACGACCAACAACTCCAACCTAAAAGTGCGTCAAGATTTAACCTTAATTACCTTTTCCGTCACTGTTTTTAGAAGTCAAACAATTTATCATAGAATTTAATTTCGGATTTTAAACATGGAAAAGGTTTATATTAGATACTAATTTAATTCGATGTTCCGCTTCTGTTCTCTTTCAAAATAATATTGAGAAAACATGTGAATATTTAGCGAAAACCGTTAAGTTTATTTTCATAACTACACTGACAGTTGCTCCGTTTGATATTGAATTATATTAAATCGATTTGTGTCGAGTTTAAATTTTCAACGCCATTAGTAAAAAGTTAGTTTAGGAAACAGTCATACTGTCAGACCAAAGTAAGAGGCGGAACAGGCATTGACGTTACAAACAAAAACAACGTAATGCCACAACAAAAATATGTGTGTATCACCTTCTCCCTGGGATAAACAACGAACGAAACGTTGTTTAACACAACATCCAGCTCATCTCGGTAGCGAGTAGAATAGTTCCAAAAGACGATTTTTCCTTGTTGTGGCCAAGATTCTGGTAAACATGTTTCCTGTTTATTCCACTCTGCCTATTTTTACCAAAAATAATAAAAACGAATGACAATGTTTTCACAGTGACGCGAAATTATTTCGAAATAGCACCATCTCATAGCGCCTACGTGAACTCTTGACCAGTGGTCTGTTAGCTTACAGACAAATAACCAATTAGCTAAGGATGAAATCGCTGTATACATATTGGCTATTTTAAATTAGTTTTCAGTGTATTTTTTATTAAAAACCCTTTGAAAGTTGAAATCGCTATGTGATAAACAACGATCAATTAAGCATCCCGGATTTAAAGATTAGATTAAAAAGCTTTAATTTTTCCTAGAAAATAAATACATCCCAGTTTTACTACAAAAAATTTAACTAACAGTATTTTAAGCTTTGCTGTATGTAAAAAAGAGTATAATTCCGGCGTATATGAATTAAAATGCTTTCAAAATGAGAAATAACAAAATTTAAATAGGAATTATTGATCCGTTATATAATTTAGCTATTAATCCGGTTATGAAGGTTGCTTCAGACAAACCTTATATGTTTTCCGATTAATTAAATACCTGTTTAAGGATTTAATAATTTTTCTCCCTTAGCAACGTAATGGGTTAAATTTCCGTCAAAAACTTTTTGGTTCAAAATTGGGTGTATTAAAATTCATATGTGTATTAATTTTTTAAACCACTATTAAAATCCTACCAGAATAACTTAGAACTGGTTTTTATTTGCACGTTACTCTATGAAATGTATTATTAAATCAGATTCAGAAGCCGCCATCTATTGAGCAAAATCGAAGGTATTATTGATGGCTAGAGGTCGGCGTTTGAATAAGAAATTATACGATTGTTTATATTTATCCATAACCGAGAATTATTCAGAAATATTCGAACAAAATTATTAATTTTGCATGTTAAATCGTTGTTTAATCGTATAATTTATTCGTATAAAACAAATAATACTAATTTTAATGATTATTTGAAATTTTTGCGGTTAATTTATTTGTTCCGCCGACCTCTATTGATGGCTCTCCTGACAAATACTTATTTTTCTAAATTTCTAACTTATTCTGAATATTCTGGGAAATACTGTAACGAGAATTTTTCATATGAAATTAGTTTTTTTAATTAAATTATATATTTTTTATCACTAAATTTACATTATATATAAAAAAATACCAAATAATATGAATTAAACGTAACTGATATGTAAAAACCAATATTATGAAATATAATGTATTTAAAAAAATTATAAATTGATTGTAATTCATTATCCTTATAATAACTATTCATAATGTTTCGTATTCCGTTAAAAAAATGGCGCTCCCGATCTAAAACCAACATGTAGGATAAAAGGACTGAAGTGTCAGTAAAACAGCAAAACGCTTCAGTCCCAGATTCTCCCTTACATAATTATATACTTGTTTTTTATATAGGTTTAGATTTGTTAGGCCACTCTAATTCGCAAAAAGCCCGCAGTGGCCATGTTCTTAGTGCCTTTCTCGAAATCAAAATAAAAGAAATATGAAAACTAGTTTACTTCTGATTTCAACTTGGAATACTCAAATATTCTTTCCAGTGAAACAAATGAAGAATCCAATACAGGCAGAATTAATACCACAAGAGGAATATTGAAAACTAGCTGAAATAAAAAACAAAGAATGAATTACTGAAAAACACATAATAATAATTTGTGGGCTTTGTGACGAGAAGGCTTGTTTTAACAATTCACTTTACGCGTTATAAAATAACATGTTTCTTCTTTTTAATCTCAAATTAAAACCTCAGAAGCACACCACTTGCTATGGTTTGATATTGCACAAACTACAGGGTTCCCCAATTTGCTCTGACCAGGCACTTTTCTCAACAACTATTTGAAAATTGAAATATAATCTTGAATGTTTCAGGGTATGAGAATTGCGTTGGGAAAGTTTCAAATTGTAAATTTGAAGACAATCGAATAACTTTTCCCTTTTTTTCAAAATTTATTTTTTGACCGATAGGTGGTAGGAAAAACATTTCAATGAGAAAGTTGAAGAGCCTACCTGAAAACCTACAAAAGCGTTGGTTTGATCGAAATCGATCTAGATAATGAGGTCAGAAAAAAAAGCAGGCGGCCATAGCAGGCCAAAGGGTTGTTTAACAAATGAGAGAACGATAAACTGGTCTAATTCGACCTAGTAAATCAACAAAACATGTTTTTTCAAAGTTGATTTTTACAAAGTTTTATTTAGTATTTAAACCAAAATAACCCGCAATAACTATGAGTCTGAGCGTTGCGTGTTCGAGATGTCTGTGTATTCTGCTGAACAGTGCGCTTTCATGGTCGAATTATTTTATGGAGAAGCCCTCTGATGTCCCCTGATATGTCAACTTTTCAGAATGTGGTTTCCAGACAGATTTCCCAGTCACAACACTATTCAGGGGGTTGTTCGGGATTTCCGGAACCAGGGTGATGTCTATCCAAGTTACCGAGGAGCTGGTCGTCAAAACATCGACGACGAAGAGCTAGTTTTAGCGTTCTTCTCGGCATATCCTCATACAAGCATTCAAGGTGCAAACGTAGAGTTTGGTGTGCCCAGAGCCCGCATTTGGAGAATCCTTCACGAGCACAATTTCCATCCTTATCGGGCAACACTTAATCGAGGTTTGAATTTTGTAACTGGTTGTGCAATATGGAGCGCGAATTGCCGGAATTTTTAAACTTACTTTTGGTGTCCGATGAATGTTAGTTCGGGAGAGAACACATCACGTGGAGTGATGTGAATCCACGATGGGGATTTCCTAACCACCACCAGCAACAATTTCGGTTAAACGGATGGGTGGGTCTGGTCGGAGATCGAGTCATCGGTCCTTATTTTTTGCCACACCGTTTAAATGGGCAGAGCTACTTAGCTTTGTTACAGAATGACGTCGCGGGCGCATTAGAAGACATTCCTTTAGCCAACTACAGACGACGCTGGTTCCAGCATGACGGTGCGCCTCCACATCAACCTAGAGCAGTGCTGACTTCGAACATCGATGGATAGGCCGCAACGGACCCGTCCAATGGCCTCCGAGGTCACCTGACCTCACACCGATGAACTTCTTCCTGTGGGGTTTCATTAAAGCTCATGTCTATATATGTTACGAGCGTTGTCGAACTACGTCAGCGTATCCTCGATGCCTTTCAGTTGATCACTCCCGACCTGATCCATCGTGCATTCCGAAGTATGCTTCATCACACTGAAACATGTATCGCGGCAGACGGAGGAACCATTTTTGTAATGTCCCAACCTTTTCTTCGTTAGAAGTGATCAAAATGCTTTTGTTTGATTGGATATAACTTATTTATCGCTTGAAAAAAAGGGAAAAGTTATTCGATTGTTTTCAAATTTACAATTAGAAACGTTCCCAACGCAATACTCATACCATGAAAGTTTCAAGATTATATCTCAAATAGTTCTTGAGAAAAATACCTGGTCAGAGCAAATTGGGCCACCCTGTATTTATAGGTGTGAATAATAAATCCAGACCTTTTTCTGAAAGGTGATAAATAATGATACCTCAGACGGCGGCTATTTGCCACTGAAATTAGGAACCAAGAAATTTGGTGGTAAATTCCATAGGTTCCAAATTTATGGTAAGCCGAAGTAAAATACTTAATAGAACGACGATGCATATCGTAAATTTTTCAAATCTTAGTTTTTTTGAATAACGAATAAAAGGTTCCAATATAAATAGATTATTTAAAATTACAAACTATACAAATTATACGGGATGTTTGAAATTAATCGATACAAGCGTTATTCGCCAAAACTATGTATTGTAGAAGAACGAAATTTTCAAGAGGAGTTCGATAACTAGAAATCTTTTAATTTTTTTTTTAAATATCGGGGTATTTTTCATGGTTTTGAAAAAAATAATTTAACCGGTAGGTTGCAGAATAAAATTCTTCAATGAGAAAGTGAAAGTGCAGACCCTAAAACTACACTGTTAAAAATTGCTGTTAAAATTTACAGGAATTTATTCCTGTAACCGTAGCAAGTAAAAACCTGTTCTAGACACGAGAAATATTAAGTACCATTAACAGTAAATTTTAAATTGCTGTTGTTCCAACATGAAATTTCCCATTACGTTTACGGTAATTTAACAATAGAACTTTATTATCCTGTTGTCGCAAAAATTATGCTGGGGCTATAGGCCTACCCAAAATTAATTCCAAATATTAATTACTACATAATAATTGTACATGAATGGCAATTTTAAATTTAAATAGATAAAACTAAATTATTGATGAACTTTTTTATTTGAAAAACATGATACAGCAATTGAATCAAATCAGGTTATGTGAACAAAATTTTTAAAACATCAAAAAGTGCATAAACCTCACCAAGATTGTTTTTACTAAAAATACTTATCCAATTTATAAAATTTAAAGTTCAAATTTTCAAATAAATTAATAAAATAAAATCTGTCAACGTTCGTTAACACTTGTATTTCGGTGAAATTAAATTATAAACGTGAATTTTCTGCTATTTAATACTCTAAGGGTTAGGTTTTCTTCTTCCTGTCACCCTTTAAATTTACTTTCCTGCCACACAAATATACTGGTGGTAGGCCAACTGCAGAAAACGTTGGCCTACCACCAGGGTATTTGTGCGGCAGGTAAGTAAATTTAAAGGGTAACAGGCAAAAAAAAAGACCTTTAATTAATTTAACAATTGATGTTTTTTGAAATTATCAGCTTCAGCTTTCTTGTTTGATTGCCATTGATGGAGATACTCGAAATGAAACTTTAGTCAAATCCTGGAATCCAGCTGTTTCCATTTCTCAATCTTGATTTTAATAAATTCAGCCAAAATATTTTTCCATTTGAATTTAACTCTTCATCAGTGTTCAATGTCTTCTATGAGTGTACTGCATACAAAATCACAATTATTGAACCAAAAACATATGCACATTAAGCATAGTCATTAAGATTTTAGGCAGGTTCTTTCAGCGGTAGTGATTATAATACAATTACAATTATTTTTAGTAAAAAAGTTTTAATAGATGACCAAATTTCAAACTCAATTTTAAAAAGGGAGCTAAATGTATTTTTTTTTCACCTAGCTTACTCAATGGGTGACCACAGACTAAGATAGATAATTTTTGAAGATATTTAAAGGCAACTTCTCTTACATTTCACCCAGAATAACATTTATTGAATAAAGAAAATGTAATCCCCTACTTCAAGACTTGGGCAAGGTGGTTTTTTAGAGGTGTTAAAACAATAACTTAAATTTTAAAATAAGTGAAATTTTGGTGGTATACACGCTAGAGCTTTTTTTTTCAATTTGATACCATCACTTTAAAACAACTTTGCCAAAGTCTGAATAACTATGTAAAGTAATAAAAGGGTGGTTAAATATTTTTGGATTCAATAATTGTGATTTAGGGCAAAACAAATTGAATATATTAAAGTTATCGTAGTGAAATAAAATAGTTTCCTTTAAATGCAGCTGAAAAGAAACATCATTAGTTTGTGTTCACCCATTGAATACGGTAGCAGGTGTAAAATTTTCACTTCGCCAACTTTTTAAAATAAAAAAGTGGTTAAATATCTTTTGGTCCAATAATTGTGGTTCTGGGTTAAAAAAAATCTTAGATAACAGTATTAAGTTGGTTAAATAAAATTTGTCATCTGCTACCATACCCAATGGTCACACATAGACTAATAAAGATAATTTTTAAATATATTTACATTTCACTGTAAAAACATTGAAACTTCCTTCACTGCCATAACTTTATTATATGCAGTTTTATTTTCCAGAATCACAATTATTGAAGAGAAAAAAATACGTAACCACCTTAAAATTACACAACACAGGTAATCAGACTTTGGCAAGGTTGTTTTTAAGTGATGGTGTTCAATTTAAAAAAAATTACTTCAGCTTTTAAATAAGATTTTATTTTGTATCCACCCTATATCATTTACATATCATTTTCTTTATTCTAATTTAACCATCACTTTAAAAACTGTGCAAGTCTGAATAGCTGTGTAGAGTACTATTAACAGAGATAACTATTTCTTGGTTCAGTTAATGTGATGATTCGAGTGAAAAATGTGCATATGTTAAAGTTATTGGATTGAAGGAAACTTCAATGTTTCCAGGGTGATAATTAAGGGAAGTTGCCTTTCAATATAGTTGAAAATTATCTTTTTCAGTCTGTGGTCACCCATTGAATATGTTAGGAAGTGAAAAACTTTCATTTAGCAAGCTTTTCTTAAATTTTGGTATCCACCCTGTATCATTTAAAAGCTCGAGCATTTTTTTTTTCAAATTAATTTTAACCATATATTAAAACAAGCTTCCCTAAGTCTGACTATCTTTGTAAGGTAATAATAAAATAGCGAAATATTTTTTGGGTTTAATAATTGTGATTCTTATTGAAAATTTTGCATATATTACAGAATTAGGCTGGCTAATTTTATTTTCACCTGCTACCATTCTCAATGGGTGAACATAGAATAACAAAGGTAATTTTCCACTATATGTAAAGCCAACTTTCCTTACATTTCACTATGAAAACACTGAAGCTTCTTTCAATGAGATAACTATATTACAAGCATTTTTTTTCCCCAGAATTACAATTATTGAATCGAAAAAAATATGTAACCACCTTTGAATTACCCAACACAGGTATTCAGACTTGGGCATGGTTGTTTTTTAAGTGATGGTGTTCAATTTAAAAAAATAACTTCAGCTTTATATAAGATTTTTTTTGGATCCACCCTATATCATTTATATAAAACCTGAAATAATTTTTTTTTATTCTAATTTAACCATCACTTTAAAAACCTTGTGCAAGTCAGCGTAGTTGTGTAGAGTACTAATAACGTAGATAAATATTTCTTGGTTCAGTTATGTGTAGGGAAGCTTGTTTTAAGATTTGGTTAATATGAATTTGGAAAAAAAAATGCTTGAGCATATGATAAAGGGTGGATACCAAAATTTCAAAATAAAATTTAATAAAAGCTTGCTATATGAAATTTTTTCACTTCCTAACATATTAATTGGGTGAACACAGACTTAAAAAGATAATTTTCAACTATATTTAACGGCAACTTCCCTTAAATTTCACCCTGAAAACACTAGTTTCCTGCAATCCAATAACTATGACTTATGCAAATTTTTCACTCAGAATCATCACATTAAATGTGATCCAATCTGTATCGTAAATTTAAAAGCTCAAGCAATTTTTTTTCCAAATTCATTTTTAACTTATCTTAAAACAAGCTTCCCTAAGTCTGACTAGCTCTGTAGGGTAATAATAAAATAGCTAATATTTTTTGGATTCATGAGTGAAAACTTTGCATATATTACAGTATTAGTTTGGCTAATTAATTTTGTTTCATCTGCTACCATACTCAATGGGTGAACATAGAATAACAAAGGTAATTTTCCACTATATTTAAAGCCAACTTCCCTTACATTTCACTATGAAAACACTGAAGCTTCTTTCAATGTGATAACTTAATTGCATGCAATTTTTTTCCCAGAATTACAATTATTGAATCGAAAAATTACCCAACGCAGCTTATCAGACTTGGGCAAGGTTGTTTTTAAGTGATGGTGTTAAATAAAAAAATATACTTCAGCTTTTGAATAAGATTTTTTTTCTATCCTACCTATATAATTTATATAAAAGCTGAAGTAATCTATCCATTCAATCCAACAAGCATTAGAAAACCAGGTTCAAGTCAGAATAGCTGTGCAAAGTACTAATAACGTAGAAAATGTTTTTGGTTCAATTGACCTGATGAAATCATAAATGCAAAATTTAACCATGGTTAGTTTAAACTAGTAAATAGTAAGTAATATACTATAGAGACAGATACTTCATGGTTTAAAATAAACCTGATGAAAAATTTTCATATGGTTAAGTTACTGGACTGATGGAAGCTTCAGTGTTTTCAGAGCGAAGTCTTCTGTTCACCCACTGAATATGTTAACGAGTGAAAAAATTTAATTTAGCCAGCTTTTACTAAATTTAAGTTTAAAATTTTGGTGTAAAATATACTTAAAAGCTATAGCAAATTTTTTCCAAATTCATTTGAATCATAACTTAAAACAACCTTCCCTAAGTCTGACTAGGGTAATAATATAATATAATAGCTTTGCTAAATATTTTTAGTTTCAATAATTGAAATTCTGGGTGAAATATTTGTATATATTACAGTATTAAGTTGGCTAAGTGTTTTTTTAACTGCTATTTTGCTTCAAAGTGATAACTATAATATATACAAATTTATCACTCAGAATCATAATTAAAGCTTTAATTATGGGGGAGTGGTTAGCACTTTCGCCTCGCAGCAAGAGGAGCCGGGTTCGATCCCAGCTTGTGGCACTGGATGAAAACTCGGAACAACTCCTTCTGCGTTGAGTTTGCAAGTTCTCTCCCCACTGGTTTAAGGGGTTTTCCCCCGAGTTCTTCGGTTTCCCCTTCCATAAAAACTTGTCTAGGTTAACGGTAATAGTTAGTGTAGGGAGCTGTTGGCTCGATCTCGTGGCATGCAGGGCTTGCCACCACCCTCCTACGCATTGTAACCCGGCCACCTGAATTAAGGGCTTCAAAAGTCGCATGATGACTTAGGCCTAAGGTGGTGCCTTGGGTATTAGCCTAGCTGATTATTATTATTATTATTATTAAATTATAGCGTTAAACGGGATAATTTAAAAATTGACGCGTTTTTGAGTTAAGCCTAGGCGATTTGTTTATACCAATCAAGCATAAATAAATACATTTTTGACCAAATACACAATACAAATATCTACTTAACTAAAATGGCCCCATTATTAACTTAATTATTACTTTAAAATAATGAAATTTAAAATTCTACTCACTATTTTGTATTTGATGATAATTTGTGTTCCGTGATACGATCGTCTTCAATTGCACCACAGCAAAGCCGTTACACTTTGAAACTAGTGAAAACTGCTGCAACCTCCACAAGATGGCGGGCTCAAGCCGTCGGTTACACCATGGAGGAAGCACGTGACTGATACTGCGTTCAGTCAATAGGAGCGGACATCTCCATAGAAGAGGAGGGGTTCAAAAATCAAGTGGCTCTGCCGAACGGCGGAGACACGAACTGAGTCTAAGCGGACGAATTTTCGTGAAAATTGTTTTTTCTCCCTAATGCTTTTCCTACGGGAATTTGTTTTCCTAACTGTGTTGCAATTCGGAGACTTTTTAATAATTTTAGTGTTTGTACTCAACTTTGAATTTTTCATATGATTTTTAGTAAGTTTCCAGGTTTTATTTAAGACTACTTTCATAATTTTCCCTTAATTATTTCGCTCGTAATCTACTTTTAAAATCGACGAAAATTTTAAGGCGAGGAAATGAATTCCCCGCCTTTGGGACCTGTATTTGTGCTAGGCCTCGGTTTTAATGTTAGGAATTGAAAAATCATTGCCCATTCCTTTCCATCCATCGATTTGCGAATTCATTGTTGAGTTACTCCATGACATCACGGTGCTGGTGAGCCGGCGCCCGTCATGCTGAATACAAGGGCACTTATCGGACATTAACAAAAGACACCGAAAATCCCGGTTTTCGTCAGCCATGAAGTTAAACCAGTTGCAGAATTCGTATCGGTGCGGCATGTCTCCATTGGGTAATTCCACGACAGATTTTACAACTTTGGGCACACTATATTTTATGATAACCTTGAATACTTCTCCCTGGGATTATTTTAGTCAAAAAACAAGATTCTTACGTTTTCGAGAAAATCCGTCTGATAGTTTGCTAGTTACGCCATGTTCATTTTTGGTGAAATTACCATGACCCCTAATATTGAAGGAGCGATTTCTTAGCCAAATTTTATTTTAAAGTAGCGTGCGGAGCATCATTTTAAAGATAAACAAGTTGGCAAGCCAAAATATATATACCTCTCCTGGGAAGAGTTGGTCCTGGGTGGTATTAACTTCTGGAAAAGGCCCTGAACGATATAGCTCCGCAATTCAGAGTTTTTACTAAAAACGTAATCCCAGTTCAATACCGCCCGGTTTAAAATTTTTAGTATAATTAAATTAATTGAGACGAAACAACTGAGTTTCATTTATTCAGAATATTATAAATTAAGTAGTTAAAAGTCAGATAGACGTAGTTAAATAATGCGCAATCGAATTTAAATCTATTTACAGCAAACGTTTATCAGTTAAATATAATACGAATCCAATTCATTAAAATAAATATCTACAGAGGGTATTTGGTTTTTTGATTTTTTCTCGCTTACGAAATAATTGCAGCATCTTTATCGTTCATTTTACTTCAACACTCGCCCTTGATGAAGATACCGTAGAATAGCTATATTCGACATCCGGTAGTTGACGACTCGTAGACTTCCTGTTGACATTGTTACACATACCGCATGTAAAAGAACGATCCCGTCCAAATTTCAATATCATATATGACTCGCAAAACTAAATAAATCCATGTCTGCATTAGGAACCATAGATATGGACCATGATACAAGGAACCAAGATACTGATCCAGAAATGCAAGATAATACAATGTTGGTTGATAGTCGACCTCTTTTCCATCCTGCTCGCCTCTTCGATCCAACCACAGGAGAGGAACAGATCCGAGGTGATCGTCCAAGCACAAGAACCGGTCAAAGATCCCTTCCGAGCTCACACAATCAACATTTCTGGCTGTTACCATAAGTGCATTGTTTTAGTACGTCTAACTCACTGTTGTTACTAATTAATTTATAATATTCTGAATAAATTAAACTCTGTTGTTTCGTCTCAATAGGCCTTTCTATAAAGTAACATTGGCCTTCTTGTTTAGATGTATCGGGCGAGTCACCCGTGACGTAGAAGTGACGTTTCACTATGAAAGCCAATAGACGCTAGCATAAACTCTGTCATATTCAACTTGTTAAAAAGTTCCACGCGCGCGTTTTGATAAACGGGCTCGAGCGATTTCGCGCGTGCTCCCTGAAATTAAAAAATTAATACCACAAATGACGATTCTTCCGAGGAGAGGTATATTTTGGCTTGCCAACTTGTTAAGAATAAAATTTAACTAAGAAATCATTCCCTCAATATTAGGGGTCATGTTTATTTCACCAATTGTTACCATGGCGTAACTAGCAAACTACCAAAGGGATCTTCACGAAAATTTAAGAATCGTGTTTTGTGAAAAAAATAACCCTAGGGAGAATTATTCAGGGTTATCTAAAAATATAGGGTGGCAAAATCTGTCGTGGCATTACCCCATTGTGAAGTGCTTAATAGAGAGTCACTCAGTAAGGATGATGATGGTGAATGTTTCGAACGCTCCAGACGAAGCTATTTGCCACACCCAGGTCATTGCTCGCCACTCTGACGTTCGATCGAGGATATGCAACGAAGTAGGTAAGGTTAACGTCTTCCAAGTCAAAGTTGTTTCGAATTGTTGTTGACAAAATTGTATAAGTCCCTTATGTCACGGAGATTAGTTGTGTGACTAGGGCTAGAATTGGGAAAACGATTTATAAATAACTGGCTTACTGTACGGCCGTTCCGATTACCTACACCGAGAAATAGCTCAAGCATTAGGGTGCACTGATCCATATTATATATCGAGGAATGCTTAACTTGAATTGATAATTTCAAATTATGATTTTATTTCGTAAAATTACACCTATAAATTCTAAATGACAATTTTTTTAAGAGTAAAAAAGATGACTTTAGGTCTACGCTAATTCTTCATATAATTTTAAAATGTTAAATATTTTTTTTGGAAATTCCAAGTGGCTAATTCCAACATTAAAACATTTTTGCCAATTTTCGATTAAAATAAATTAAACAAAAGCTATTGGCTCCCACGACCAGCTCGTATTTTTATGACCTCATATTTCGTTGAAAAATAAGGCGAATTTTAACCAAACCAAGTTTATTCAAACCTTTTATAGTCTGTTCTTTCACTTTCTTATCTAATTTTGGTCTGTAACCTACCAATGAAATATACATTTTTCGAAAACCATGAAAAATGGCTTGATTTTAGAGACATGTAAAATATTTAAACGATTATTAGTCATCGAATAACCTTTGAAAATTTCGTAGTTCTTCAATACACAGTTTTGGCGAGAAACGCTTGTATCTGTCAATTTCCAACACCTTCAATTTTATTCTTAGTTTCCAGTTAAAAAATAATATTTTGTGACGTTAACGAATAACAGAAGCAATAAGCTTTGAGAATTTATCGCATTAGTAACTGTCAATTTTCATTAATATTTGTAGTAAGGAAACAATATTATGTTTTCACCCATTAACCTTTAGACTGTGTAGTTAAGTGATATCTAATAAATACGAGTATAAAGCTCTTAAGAGTTAGTTCGAGATCATTGTTTGGCAAGTAAGATCATATACGTCAAATTCCTTTTACATGTATAATTATAATAATAAAAATAATAATTATAATAATAATCATCATGGTTTGAAAGCATTGTGCCTCCTAAAATCTTGTATTATAGATGTACTCTACAGTAACGCCAATTAAACAAACAGTTAGTCCATTTAACTCTTATCCATTCTAAAAACATTATAACGACGAAGCATGGAACATCATCTTAACTAGTCAGTTTACCAGCTATAGCAATATTCTCAAATATTATGAAATATTATTTAAATTTCGGTAAAACTACATATATGGTTTTTTTATCAAATTCGAATACCTAAATAATGATTCAGTTCCTTACTATAGTGGTAGTGTACAAAATGTATCCAACGGTGCCTGGAGAAAGAGAATCCTTGCCGAACACTGTACAAAGCGAAGCGATGAAAACAATGACACTTCCAAGTAATTGAACTCTCATCGACAGCCATCTGGAAATTAGTGTAAAACAAAAATGAAAAATAACTAGATAAATATTTCCATATTTTATGATATGATGTATATGTTTATTTTGGACATACGCTAAGTAGGAACTTAATGCTTTCAATAAATAAAACTTGCACAAAACTACATTCTTACAAATGGGGACGATTCTTCAAAACTTCATATTTGTGTTAAAATACAAACTTTTGAAATCGTCCATGTTGAAGATTTATAAAACGTTTTATTTATAGATTTGCAGCTTAAACTTAAGGTTTATTTAGCTATGGTTTGACAAAATAATTAGTGAACCTTAGTGAAATTCTAAATTATTTTTATTTGGCTATTTTAAAGATTTTTGAGGGTTTGTTATCTTGAAAATCCTTCAAATTCTTCAAAATATTTATTTAAATTTTCCATTTTTAGCACTCAAGAGTTGAAATTTTTATAAAAGCCCTTATAAAAAAGTGATATTTAAAATGAAATATGTGACACGAGGTTTGAGCCCTGTTTGGTACACTGCATTCGTTAAATAAAATTATCAAGTTATATAAAGAAATAAGAGTATAATAATTATATTTAAATCAAAAACATGGTAAAAAAAATGGTTTTTTTACTAGTAGGTTGTGAAGCCTGGAAATTGACGGCTTATGTTTAAACCATGTACGAGAGTCAAACTGTTAATACTCTTTTATTTATAATAAAATATATATATATATATATATATATATATATATCGCTCTCCGGAACCAAATAGAGCCCTTTATGTAGTGGGCACCTCGGATGACGCTACCGGTCTCTAAGCTAATAGGCTGGAGAAAATAGCCCGCCAAGAAAGCTAAGCGGACTCACTGCGGTGCAATAGGAAGTGTCACTTTACCCCGCTCTTAACCCATCGGGTCAGAAGCCGCCACTTTCGGAGAATTCCGAAGTTGGACGACCCGAGCCAGGATGAGATATCCCTACCTTCCCCAGCAGCATGAATTTAATCATATTCTTCCATGAATATCGAAAAGCACGTTAAATACCTGGTACCATCATCGTTAAAAAAGGCCAATTTACGTCATAGCGACTATTTAACGAGCCGATCGGATGTGAAAGGAAATGGCGCGAAAAATCCCGCTTGTGCTCTGGAGTTAGTGAGGCAATATTGCGTCATTGTTTGCGTTTCGTTTTTAGACTCCCTTAGTTTTTCATTAATTGCGTTTTTATAAGTGCTTTTAAAATGTCCGTGTCTATCAATATGACTACTTTGTAGTTCAAAAGTGAATCTCTTGAAAGCCATACTTTCCACCTCTTGTGATAGTTTTAAGAATTTATCATATGTTTGTTTAAGTAATTTTTTGGACCTAGGCTTAGCATCATTTGAAGTCGGTTGTATACCATTGAACCGAATCCCGTTCGACCGAATCCCATTGAACCGAAAAGTATTTTCGTTTATAGCCCAACATGGTGGGATTCAGTTGAATGGGAAATTTAAATCTGGTTCGTTTTAACTTCGGGTAGGTTAGTTCAGGTTGGGTTAGTTTAGGTTAGGTTAGTTCAGGTTGGGTTAGGTTGGGTTGGGTTAGGTTAGGTTAGGTTAGGTTGGGTTGGGTTAGGTTAGGTTAGGTGAGGTTAGATATGGTAGGCAACTATTTCACGTTGGGTCTTATCAAGGTTTTTTTCCAAAATTAAACCCGGAAAATATCAAATTTCAAGGGAAGGGAAAAAGGTCCAAAAATACACGTTGGTACGAAATAATAAATATTTAGGACATAGTTTAGTCCAAATTAGATATACTATCGTAACCTACGATATATCAATATGTATCACTAACGGTATATTGAATGAAAATCGCGCAAAACGCGGTTTTCGATAGATTGGAATTCGGTCGAATGGGATTTCGGTCCAATGGTCTACAATCTTTGAAGTCAGGTTCAATATTTTTTTTATATCTTTCACTAAAGCTAGGAATTCTGTTTGAATTATTATTTTCAATTCAGTCAAAATACTTGATTGATAAGAATCGCAGTTATGACTTGCTTTCTCATTCAGTTCTGTTAACTAACGTAAACCAAAATGGTCTGGATGTTTGAGTCTTTCTGGTTTTAAAATTCGTTCCTCCTTATCAAGGGCTAACCTAACAACAACCTTTTGGGTTAATTTTTCACTAGCTTAATTTATTTTAGATAAACTAAAACTAATTTCACGCGCAACTTTCCAGTTTTTCTTACCCCTAATTGCTCTTATAAAACAAACTCAAAATATGTATGGACGCAAAATATTTGGCAGACGACTGTATCCGAAGACGCCACTGTCGGCGGGGCTTAGAAGCTCATTCTTTTTTGAACGTGATGGCGCCACTATCATAGGAGATCTATATTCATGGTTGAAAATGAATAAATGAATGGCAGCAGCGATGGCCAAAAACAACGAGAGAACTCTCGGAAGTCAAGGGAAAGGCTGTTAGAGACAAAGCCTCTTCACGAATCACTTCATGCACAAAAGCTATATACAAGTTGGAAGCAGCTAAATACCAATAGCAATTATTGCATTAGCATTTGTTGTATCCTGTTTTATTTTCTGCCGAAAATGGGGAGATTAAAATTTCTTATTAGTGAATAGTTTATGGGCTATGTACATCCCAGATTATAGTAATACACTTTTCAAATGATGGAGATAAAATTTGTTTGTTGGTTATAAAAATAATTAAATATATTAGTACAACTAACCGTGAAGCAATTTGCAAGTGGTAGTTAACAGATTCACTCTTGTCGATCAACGCAAACGCTTGACGCGTAAAAATATCAGTCGCTCCTAAGGAACGAATGACGGTTGATCCACTCAAAGAGTCGGAGAAATGGGTAAACAAAGGAGATATAGTTGTTGCGGCCAGACTTTTCAGTTGACGATTAGTTCGCAAATAAATATTCTGAAACAAATTATTATTTTAAATAAAGCCCAAGACAATTTTAATATAAGAGTGAATTGTTTAAGCTTTGTTAACACGTTATTAGACTTTATCAACTGTATCTGATGAACCTTTTTTGAAATACCTGCCAATAACCATAATCCTAATAAAAAAGATATCAAATTGAATTAACGGCTTTAAAAGTCACTTGATGACTTAGGCCCAAGGTGGTTTCTTGGGTATTAGCTCAGCTGATTATTAGTATTATATTCTATTTTATATTTTATTTAACCGAATTTATGACAATATAAACAATTATTAACCGATTCGTGAAGCAGATTAGTGATTATCTTTACCTGATTATGCACCTGACAGATTTGTTCTGTTAAGATAAGATAACTGGGGGTGAATATGTTTTATCTGCTCTGTTTAATGAAAAAAAAAACAAGAAAGATAAACAAATATATCTTAAGAAATAAAATGGGATGCACTGGCAAAATAATAATTAATTTATTCATTGATTAGTTGTTCTCGAAATTATCACCGGGGTGCTTAATTGTTACTTTTGAACTTCAGCCCCTCCCAAAAAGGCCCAAAAAATTATTTTAGTAAAATCATTTAAACATTGTTCTTAATTTCATAAAATATTCTTTGAAAAATTAAATTGATAAAATAACCGCCATTGCCAAAAGAAATAATGGTACTTCCCAAATTATCGCAATTGTATAGTAGCGATCATTCTTGTGATGGAGTGCAGGAATTTCATAAGGTTAAAAGGAATAATTTGATCCGCTTCTTGCGTGTCTTTTGAGAATCGATTGATAATCCGTCCAACAGGTGTCGTGTCGAAAAATAATAAAGGAGATCGAAGCACGTTGAGCAACATATTCGAGTGAATTTTAATAGAAGCTCTCAAACTAGCACTCCAAACGCAGAGAACATTAGTTCTGATTGCAGAACGGTGAAGCCTCCCAACTCTAAAACTCTCATATTTGTTGACTGGACATTGGTAGTATTGCTCGACGGGTTAGCTGCCTCGTCACTCCAAAGTACCAGCCAATTATTTGAAAGAACAAAAACGACTGGATAGAGAGCGTAGTTGGTTATTATTATAAAACACCAATTATATCCGACCACTTTGGCGCACTTCCGAAAAACTGGAAGAAAAACCTGTAAAATTATCCACAAATTAAATTCTTTATGCTTGCACAATATGTCTTTTCAATTTACATTAAGTGCTGTATTCAGACAAGTATCAAATTAGTGAGGTAAAGTAAACTGATGTTTTATAATTAAAAATAAAATTACAGAGGAAGATGTTTTTCGTTGAAAGGTTGGAAAAAATGAAAATGTGGGTTACTTCTGGTTATTTAAAAGGTTTATTATTTATCTCAAAATTAGGTACGATAATTCCAATTTTCAAGCCGATGTTCGAAAATTTCAGAGAGCTTAATCACAATGTTTAATTATTTCAAAATTAAATCAAAGAAGGAAAGGCATAATATTTTTTAAAAAAACGTGACTTAAAGAGGGAATAATTTTCTAAATAATAAAATAAATATTTATTATTTGCTTAAACATAAGAGATTATTTTTGGTAATTATGCCTATTGGGTTGCTATCTATAGGCGCTTTGGAAAATTTAAATATAACGAGATTGTGCAATCATAAAAGGGAAACAGTTCATCTTTCAAACACAAAATATAATTTTTTAAGTTTAGACTCAAAGATTTTTTCGAAAACGGTTTACCGATTTGTGGGTATTTTTCTCTTTCTGAATTATGGTCTTTCCTTTTACTTTTTTGAGCTCTTTATCTGTGGTTGATTCCAAAACGGCTTCTGTTGCCTCGTTTCGAGGGATTTCCTTCCTGCGTAAAAAGAGCGTACCGTTATTACGCTCAATGAAATATTTTTTCTATATACAATCTTGGTTAAAGGGAATATAACCTCAGGTTTTTTGGTGTAGAATACCAACACTTCGTTCATTTCCCGCTCCCTCCTATGGCTTTAGATATTTTTGTCACTGGTTAGTGATTTCCCGCCAAAATTGTTAACATATAAAACATAAAAAACCTTAAAAAAGACTTGAGGTTATATTCCCTTTAATAAATATATATTGAAAAAATATATTGAATTGGTATATAAGCAAAAGATTTACTTTTCAAACTTCAACTCTAGTGACCAAGAAGCAATGTGATTAAAGAAAACCCTCAAATTCACTTTCAAATATTCCGCCTGGTTAAATTTTATGTTTTCTGACTAAGGGCCCGGTGCAGAGACGATTTAAAAATTATCGTTAACTTTACGAGGATTGTAAAGTTACGAGAGCGGATTTACGATGTCGTAAAGTTACGATTTTGTAAATCGAAATCGCGGTGCAGAGACAATTTTTCGGGCTCTCGTAAATGACGAGTCTGGTATTTGGGAATCGGTTTTTGTTTAGGCTCCGCCCACTTATTGACCAATGAGAAAGCGTTATTTTGACGCAAAAATTTAAACATTTGTTTGAAGGCTCAACTCTATTTTAAAAGTTACTTATTTTTTTGTGATTTTACACATTTTAAGAAAACAAGTTAGCTGAAAGTCTTTTTTTGAGAAAGAATATGGGGAAAATTAAACCAGGTGAAGAGAGACAACCAAACTTTAGTACAAGAGAACTTCAAGCAACTATTAATTGTTTGGAAGCTAGGCCTGATTTATTGAAAACCTACAAAAGTAGTGAAGATGTGGAGAAGGCCTGGGCAGAAATTGCCCACGAAATTGCCTGTATATATGGGTATGTGCCTCATAAGAGCGACAGTAAAAATAAGAGCTAAGTGGACTGATTACAAAAGCACCGTTAAAAAAAGGAGGTGTCCGTTTGCCGTTTAATAAGTGAAGCTGCGTTGCACGGGATTAGAGGAGTTGATAGTTCACAAGTCACGCACCAGGTTGGTTGTTTGTGCAAAGCTAGTGTTTTGAAATGAAACCACAATAGTCTAATTAAATTTTAATGAAAAGCTAGAAAATCCTCCATTGTAACAAGTGAAAATATTTCAGTGTAGCACGACTCATTGGCACTCCTAACTCTGGACTATTTCGGGTTACTCCCCTCAATATGCCAGCAAGTGTGGGTGGTGACGCTATAGATTTTTCACTGAAGAGACATGGTAAAATGGGCTTAGAAGTAGAATCACAGTTTCATTGGTTAAACATAATCTTGTTTAGCTTCCCAAATTGATGAGCTTGCATGAGAAAAGAAGTTTAGAAATATGGAAGAGTTGGTCGCGGATATTGGTACATTTCAATAAGGTCACGTAAAAACTATCAAGTCCTTTACCTTATTTGTACTCTCATAAACAGATGCAAGAGCAATGGGTAGTGAAAACCCATTTCCTCCACCTAGGCCTACAATGAAACCTATAGGGCTCAGTTTCTTGTTTCAAAGGCAGATCTGATACTGATATCGTTGTTCACATTTTGCCAGAACAATCTGAGTACATGATTTTCACAGGTTTAAAGCTTGGTTCACATACGTTAGCAGCTTTTCCATTTTCTCTGTGTTCTTGCGTTCCACAGCACTACAGAAGGCCGAGTGGGAAATGAGAAAATACAGAAAATTTATCCCAGTGAACCCAGTTTAACAATTTGAAAATTTACTACCAGACACCCAGCACCTAAGCCTTCTTTAACAGCTGCTAACACCTTAGAAAAAACAGCTCAGTCAGTTGTGAATTATCAAGAAAGGTTAAATGCAATTTTGGGTTCAATACTTTCCGAAATGGTAGCCAAACGGTCACAAGATGCCTAACTTGGCATTGCATTTTCCAATCATTTAGAAAATGCAAATAGAATTCTTATTGGCATTCACAACACTCAAGTACCTGTTGAAAATCTTTACCTTGGTGTTACATCAATTCCACTTCCTAACCCTAAAACAAAAAATCATTGATATGTCTAATCTTTCAAAATAAAACTGGTGCAAATTATTAATTACTTATCTTTAGCACTAAGATTGATGTTTTCAAATATATTATCATCCTTTCATATGCATTATTTCCATCTATTTATATTTTGTAAACCACTCTATAAACTCATTGTTCATTATGTACCTCTTTCATTTTTCACAGCTGTTATTTTTTTTACTCTGATCAGCTGGTTTTTTTCTAATAAGAAGCCTCCATCTACCCACCAGATTTTTTTCGCAAAATAAAAGGCGCCCTTTTTGAATTTTTAATTATTCAAATAAATTACCATGTTTTCTTTTAATATATTTTTTTATTGGCGAAGAGCAATTAATTTACATTGAAAAAAATATTTGAAAGTAATCGACGAATAACATATTATTGAACCAGTAATAAATAACAAAGAATAATATCACAAGAGAACAAAATCATTGGAGTTATTAGAGAAACTAGAGTTTTTAGTTCCAAAATTAGAATCCTTGACCACGTGATTTCATTATAAGAAAATTTGTTCTACAAGTATGTCCCCAAATTAAATTTAATAATGGGAGAGGGCGGTTTTAATTTTAAAAATCAAATCATATCGTAGAAAACTGAAATTATTCTTGATGTAAATTTCTTTGTCCATTCAAGTTTTCCACCAATTGATTTAAAATTTGATTAGCCCGAGCATGTAATTGAGCATTAGTGAGTTGACATGGGGGATCCTGTTCGCTTGTGCCATCTCGTTCTTCTACCATTGCCTCGGGCATTTCCACACCCTTGTCAAGGTAGAAATTGTACAAGATGACACAAGCGAATACAAATTTTCAAACCTTAAATCTGGGGCATACAGCAAATTGCCTCCTTAATCACTCCATGATCCTTGATACTGTGTATCTCTCGCCCATGTGGCCGTCACCCATTGTATACTTCCAGTCACGTAAAAATTCAAGCAAATAAGTATCTATAGAAAATAACAATGATTAGAAGTGGCAACATATGAGCATTAAAGAGCAACAAAAGGTAGGAAAATGTTAAAAGACCAAATTATTTTACAATGTTTTACACTCGGTTATTTTCCCTATGCAAATTTTTTATCCTCCGATGGTACATCTCCTAAAAACTGACCCTATACCACAAATATTCTCTGGTTTTGTTTTGCACCCCTAGCTCACGAAAGGGGTGAGGTATCTTCCTTCCCAGATATTTTCTTCAAACTTTGCCCAATCGCTTTTCTTACTCATTTACTACTCAAAATCTAAGCCTAGATAAATATCAGTTTTGAGTATGAAAGAGTAGGATTAAAATATGTATTCCAAAAGGTTGTATAAAGAGTTAACAGAAGTGTTTGTCATATAACCGGTGTTAAAGCACATAATAGTAGTAAAAAAAATTACATAGTAATAAAAAATATATTCCTACCTGGGAAGCTGCAGATAGTGGTCTCAATGCTTCATGGTCAAGGTCGGGCCTTGGCTCTTTCAAAAGTTTAATGAATACCCTTTTTGGAAGTCGATAATTTGCTAAAAACTCTGTCTGACCAAAGGGTCTGGTCTCTCGTGATAAATACACTCATTTCCAACTGGTTCAACAATGTTTATTCCTCGATTAATTTCCTCAGCTCTTCGCATCGCGAGCAGAGTGACAAACCCCGCCATTTTTGTTATCAATATTTCGCGTCGTTTACGTCTTTACGACACCTCCAGAGCACTCGTAACTTTACGAGCGAAAGTCACTCGTAAAGTTACGAGCCTATTGTCTCTGCACACCATTTTCGCGAAAAAAATCGTAAGTTCTTTGGCCACGCCCACTTCCTCGTAAATTTACGAGGATTGTAAAGTTACGAGAGTGAAAAAACGTCTCTGCACCGGGCCCTTAATCATCAAATTGTCCGTTTCGTTTTAAAGGCAACGCATGATATAAAAGTATAATAAATAAATAATTATAAATCCCCTAAAACGAGTTAGTGGCGACTGTAAAGACCTTTTAGCTATAAAATTGAAGTAAAGAAAATGATAAAACCTCTTTTTAGCAATAAATGCATTACTTAAGTCTACTTGGGCATAAAAAAACAAATAAAAGTTTAAAAATCAAAGGACTTTATTAATAATAACAAATGTAACATAATTAATCATAAGTATACCACTGTACCTTTATTCCATTCAACAACCTTCACTAACGGTTTGTTTCACCACGAACCAGTAAAAAGATGGACTACGTTAGATTTTAACCTTTTTATTCATCCTAGTAATTTTGGAAGTCACACTATTGGCTACTATTTAAGCCAATGGAAAACCTCTAAATTGAGAAGGCATTTTCGGTGTCGGAATTTTAGTCAGCCCAATGAAGCTTTCTTGAAATTTATAAACTCGCTCGTTTTGTGCGAATGAAGTTAAATAATGAGTAATTTAGAAAAATAAAGGTTGGGGAAAATGACCAATATGTGATCGCTTTCCGAAAATGGAACAAGTCGTCGAAGTGGGATATTCCACCAGCTTTATTAAAACCCATATCAAGCCTAGAAGAGTTAGGCCTAGGCTCAAAAGAATCTGCAAAGACTCCAACCCTGTAGATGCGCCGGAAAAGCTCAACCTGAATTTCAACTATTTTTTCCAATAAACCTGCTTCTTTTATTTGGCAATGCAAATTTATTTTAGAACGTGAGTTTCCGAGAACTTCATTAATTTGCAAATTAATTACATTAAGGGGGAAGAATACAGTAAAAGCCTCTTTTTCGTTCAAGCTGAACGTTTCTGTTTTAACAATTACACAATTGAATTATATTTTTCTTATTAGGCTGAACTTTCCTCTAGTGCTTAAAATAATTTTTATAATTCTAATATTAATAGTTAACGAGATATAAGGTCCTAACTAAAGGTTAGTTTGGGCGCTTGCCTAACTTGTTTAGCTCCGGGGGTCCGAATTAAAACGTAATAACTTAATTACAAGCACTAAACCAGAGGCTGTTCTACACTTAAATATTAATTTTATAAGCTAAAATACAAAATTAAAAGAGTTCATCTTGAAATAGCGCGAAAGTAAACAATGGCCACTGTAGTCTTCCACCTTAACAGATTTTGACACTATATCGTAGTTCATTTTAGCTCCTAAACCTTGGTTGTTCAAATCGGTTTGTTTACTTAAATAATGGCCGTCGGTTTATCAGACGGCATTTGAGATTCGATGACGTCAAATTTGACTTCAAATATGACGTCAAATATTACGTAGGGTACGGATGACGCAATATCTGTGAAACAAACCGTTAGTGAAGAAATAGAGCTAGTAGCAAACTTATGAGTAATTATGTTACATACGATAATAATAATCAGCTAAGCTAATACCCAAGGCACCACCTTAGGCCTAAGTTATCAAGCGACTTTAAAGCCATTAATTCAGGTGGCCGGGTTACAATGTGTCAGTGGCGTAGCCAGAAATTCGTCAAGGGGGGGTCGAGAAGGGGGTGGAAATTTGGTACAGTCAAAGGTAGACACAAGGGGGGGGGTTGGACACGGAAACCCCCCTTGTCTACGACACTGCAATGCGTAGGAGGGTGGTGGCAAGCTCTTCATGCCACGCGAACCAACAGCTCCCTACACTATAGCTATTACCGTTAACTTCTACAAGTTTTTATGGACCCCTTTATTGCTCAATATCAAAAAAAAATCGTACTATAGTTTCGGCTTATTTAGGCCATCCTCATTTTGTTCCTTTGATGATGGCCCAAAATATAAATTAATTAAAGTAAATCTATGACAACAGCTGCATTTTGTGGTTTCATCGTTTTTCGAATTGGTCGGATTTCATTTCAGCTTTCTTTCCAACTATTTTTTCAGTTTACAAACAAATTTTAGCCAATACTGTTAGTACATAACGCTTGCATCAGTGGGGTTTCATTTAGGTCGGTATTTGGCCAAAAAATTTCAAATTAGTCAAACGCCACTGGAAACGTTCTTTTACCCAGAATTCGGACACTCCGCCAGGTGTCGCATGCTTTTTAAAACATCATCGACGTGCGTCTAGAAGGCGTGGATTTAGTAAAACAATGAGAAACGAGACGATTTGATTTTTGGTGTGGGAGGAGCTTAATGATCAAGCGTGAGGGGTTAAGCCACGTATCCGCTACACATCTTGAATTTTCTTTTGGCTTTGAATGTAAATTGTAAGTTTTCTATAATTAAATTAAAACTTAAAATAACTAATTTTCAAAGGGTCAATGATTTCTAACTAAGACTAAAAACAAAACACTAACAGCGCTAGGCCTAATAGTATTTTAGTAGGGAAATATGTTTCATTGAATGCTAAAGATAATTTATTGAAATATTAATAAAGAACTTAAGGATATAAATTTTCAGAAAATGCCTGGTGCCAAATATTCTATATATGGTTGTGAAAACAAAAGGAAAAGTAAACTAAAAAACTAGTCAAATGAATTTTAAATACATTCCTAGGCAAATAAAGTACAACACGTGCCTTATTTTGAAATAAATCAAAATGTCTCTATTTTTTGTTTCGAGAACTTGTTTTTATTGTATTTATTTATATCTGATATCAACAACGAAGACCACGAAACCGCAGCAGGCTCATGTGCAGTCCGAAAATGCTAATTAACAATTTTATAAAAGATAGATAAAAGTGAATATACTCTGAAAAATGTAATATGAATAATAATAACAATTTACTAAAAATTTTGAGGATTAAGGGGAGGGGGTGCGACTATTTCGGAAATAATAGACGAATCTGGATTGGAGAGTCACATTGTGATGGCCATTCGGAAAGCAATTTTGGAAGACGATTGTATAATGTCCGACGGTATCGCATTCCAATCATTTATGACACGGCTTGATAATTGACGATAGCGTGCGGAGCTTTTTACTAAAGGTTTACTTAATTTGGCCTGATGACCCCTTGTACTCGCATTAGTAGATAAAACAAATAGGTCAAGGAAGGTAGCGCTATCCGGAGTCTTAGGTAACGCTGGTACACTGTTAAAAATTGCTGTTAATTTTACAGGAATTTACCTGCAAGAAAATTACCAGGAAAGTTTCTGTAAAATTATAGGTTATTTTTCCTGTAAAACTAAGCAAGTATAAAGCTGTTCTAGGTACGATAAATATAAAGTACAATTAACATTATTTGAAGTTACTGTTTTTCCAACATGAAACGTCTAATTGCTTCCCATAATTTGAAATATAACAGCAGGTAGTTGATTGAATCGTGTAGTTGAGCAAAACGCTCAAGAGAATATGTTTGAAAAATGGGTTTTAATATTAAACATTCAGAGTGCCCTATATGTGAGCAGTCCATTGCAACTTATAGTGAAATTCTTCACCATTTATTGCATGGCGGTCGCAATTCAGCAGACATCTTCTACGCTCGGGCTTCCGTTGAATTCCAACTTTAAGATATTTATATCAAAAGTCAATATTGCAGCTAGAGATTCCAACAGTAACCCGGTTTCGCCCTGTTGAGGCTCATCAGTTCTGTGTAGGAACTCTGACTATCTTCGGAAATCTGCCGATATCAGTAAAACTAATAGACATTTAGAGTGCCCTATATGTGATCAGTCCATTGCAACTTATAGTGAAATTCTTCGCCAATTATTGCATGGCGGTCACTATTCAGCAGACATCTTTTACGCTCGGGGTTCCATTGAATGCCAACGTTGAGATATTCATATCAAAAGTCAAAATTTATGTAGATTTCCGAGGATAGCCAGAGTTCCTACACAGTACTGATGAACCCCAAAAGGGCGAAACCGGTCTACTGTTGGATTCTTTGGCCTAAATTTTGATTTTTGATATAAATATCTGATTTACAGTAAATCAGGGTTCTTGTTTAAGCATTTCTTAGAGTCATACATGAGGCGCGGTTTAGTATTAGTTAAACACATTTTTATTTTCGTCATGTACCGGGGCTTAAGCAAAAATTTCCATTGTGTTAAAATTCTCTTGGGACCGTATTCTTTTACTTTAGCAGCTCAACTGAAAGCACACTTAAACCATTTTAAACAATTTAGTTTCACTGATTTTTGGCCTTTCTTTAAAATTTCTAGAGCTATTCGCTTAATATCTCATCGACCGCCATTTTGAATAGCTGCGCTAATGGAAGGGCCTTCACACGGAAACTAACCACCCATTTCTCTGAAAATTACATTTTATCATTGTCTCTAAAGTTCGCACTTGAATGTGCTATTTTGGACTCCTAACTAACTACCTAATATATATATAACTACTGCTTCGGCATAACTGATAAAACGGATCATTTAGCATCACTTATGTTTTGGTTTTCGTTTTAAAATAAATTATTTAGATTTAAATTTTAGTAAACAAGAAATGAAATTAATTTAACTATACCACTTCGGTGTGTAGAAAGGACGAGCTACTAGCAGATCTTCCTTTTCTGTTTGGTTGGTATTTAAGTTTTCATCGTTGGCAAATTCGGTGAGGAAATCCTTGAAAGCGCTTTCTTTGGACCAAATCTCTCTGTACGTTCCACTTTCAGAGATCATTCCGTCTTTGATGACGTATATCATGTCCACCTCACGGAGAACCGCTACATTGTGCGTCACTAACACTCTGGTCTTCAATAAAGAGATAATACCTCGAAATTATTCAGATAACTATGATCAACTTTGTTGTCTTTTAACAATGCTACTTATGTCTCTTCAATGAGAGTGATTGAGAAAAATGATAGCTTTAAAAATCCAAAGTAAAAGAGATTGAGATGAGTTTAACAAAAGATAAATTCAAGTTAGTGCAGTGAAAGACATAACATTGAATTACTCGTTATGAGAGAAGAATTTCTAAAGAAATAATTGTAGCATTTAGGAGATTATTTTAACTAATTACACGCGAGGACCGCAGATGGGATATTTAAGTTGACGATATTCAGAATATTTTGGGTGAAGATTTTACAAATAAAGGAACTAGATTAACAAGGATGATTTTCATAAAAATCGAAATTTAAAATTGTATCAATGCTTTAACTTCTTATATCGTAGACAGTAAAGCCGCGTTCACAAAAACGTTAAAAATGGTAAATAGCTGAAGTTGAAAAGCGTAAGGTAGAAGACGAAGTTAGAAATCGGTGGTTCCCAAACCCGCCGAAAGTCGAAAGGGGAGAGAACATTTCTCAAGACTAGAGGGAAATCGGCGGTCAACCCGTATCTACTCCAGTTTGATATTTCGACCTTCGGCTGAAAATCACGTGCCAGTTTTGGCCAATAGAGAAGCGGTTATGACGTCTTGTTGGTCATGTGATACATAAACACCTGTTTTCTCGAGAGGTAATGGAGCCCGAGGGAACGAAAGACTTTGCTTACCTCGTGTATTCAGTACGCTATGGGTGCGACAAATAAAACTGTGTAACTGTTAGCGCGAGTAAAGTAAGTCTTTGTGAACTGCTGACTTTGTGCAGAAGGAGAAAGAGAAAGGCTGAAGTCGGATCACCCCGCCGAAAGCGGAATGCTCTTCATCCATTCACTTCAGAATTATCGTCTTTGTGAACGCGGCTTAACATACGATGCAAAACGATAGATAACATGCTAACAATAAAAGTTTAAACGCACCAAGCTAACGTGATGCTCGTTTTTCTGCCACTGACAGAATCTGAGAGGTGATGAGATGAGGTAAGCTGACATAGTACGAATTTTATCTTCTGAATATATTTATTATTCTTTTAAAAAGAGATTATCACGAGATGAGACAAGTTTTTGATGAAATGTAATTGGAAAGAAAATTAAAGTTGGATTTCAAAGTTAAATGTATAGAGAGAAGATAAAAAAGATTAGTTGAGAATGGTGATCGAGTAAGAAATTTGAGAAATCGAAACGAGAACGAATGAAAGGTATTACAAATACTTATAGAGGTTAACAGTAATAGCATATGTAACATAATTACTCATAAGTATGCCACTAGCTCAATTTCTTCACTAACGGTTTGTTTCACAGATATTGCGTCATCCGTACCCTACGTAATATTTGACGTCATCGAATCTCAAATGCCGATAATGTCATCGTATAATTAGCTCTACGTCTGATAAACCAACCGCCATTATTTTAGTAAAAAACCGGTTTGAACAACCAAGGCTTAGGAGCTAAAATGAACTACAATATAGTGTCAAGTTCTGTTAATGTAATTAATTTGCCAATTAATGAAATTTTTGGAGAATCACGTTCTAAAATAAATTTGCATTGTCAAATAAAAGAAGCAAGTTTATTGGGAAAAATAGTTGAAATTCAGGTTGAGATTTTCTGCCTCATCTACAAGGTTGGAGTCTTTGCAGATTCTTTTGAGCCTAGGCCTAACTCTTCTAGGCTTGATATGGGTTTTAATAACTCATAATTTAACTTCATCCGCACAAACCGAGCGAGTTTATAAATTTCAATAAAGCTACATTGGGCTGACTAAAATTCCGACGCAAAAAATTCCTTCTCAATTTAGAGGTTTTCCATTGGCTTAAATAAATATGTTACTAGCCAATAGTGTGACTCCCAAAATTACTAGGATGAATAAAAAGGTTAAAATCTAAGGTAGTCCACCTTTTTACTGGTTCGTGGTGAAACAAACCGTTTGTGAAAATTTTTGAATTAAATAAAGGTACAGTGGCATACTTATGACTAATTATGTTACATATGGTAATAGGAAGTGTAGGGTAGTGTTGGCTCGCGTGGTATTAGGGCTTGGTATTATCCTCCTACACAATTTAACCCGGCCACCTGAACTAATGGCAGTAAAGGTCGCTAGTTGACCTCGATCCCGGGTACTGCTTTGGGTATTAGCCTAGCTGATTAATATTGATAATAATAATAATAATATTATTATTGTTCATTAATAAAACAACGACTATTTTGAAACGAGCTGGATCACCTTATGTTTGAGTAGTCCGTTGGGCCCAATCACTTTGTTGAAGATATGTTTACCAGTATGAGCGTCAACTGCACCCAAAGGATCATCCAAAAGATAAAGGTCTCTGTCTAAATAAATAGCCCTGGTCAAGCTGACTCGTTGCTTCTGACCACCGCTCAAATTTATTCCCTAAAGGTAAAAAAGAAAAAGGTTAGCATAAATCATTAATTTCTAGTTTCATAGAAAAAGCGCCAAATAAACTACAGCTATGGGAAACTATGGGGAGTCCATAAGTTAACAATTCAGTATCACATAGGGTATTATTTATTTTTGTTAAAGTTTTTCGTCCTGATAAATAATTTTCAAACCATTTTAATGTTAGACCCCTGACTCCAGCTTTTTCTAATTTGACCAGTATTTTTGGGTGAGAAACAGTGTCGAAAGCTTTTTTTAAGTCTAAAAATATCGCTAATGCTTTTTTGTTTTTATCTACAGCTGAATATAATTCCTTAGTTATTTCGTATATTGCATCGTTTGTTCCTATACTTGTTCTAAAACCATATTGATTTTGTGATAGGTAACTGGATTTTTCCAAAAAAGTTACTAATTGTTTTTTTATTAATTTCTCAATTATTTTTGATATGTTACTTAACAAGGATATTGGTCGATAGTTTCCTACTTCCTTTTTATCACCTGTTTTATAAATAGGAATTATTATTGCTGTTTTAAGTACTTCTGGAAAAATACCAGTCAATAATGAGATATTTATTATGTGAGTCAGGGGTATAGAAATATGTTGTTTAAGTAATTTAAGTGTTTTTACGTCAATATTATCATGTCCTTTTGATTTTAGATTTTTTAAATTATTTATAGTATTTTCTACGTCACTTGGTATAACTGGCTTCCAAAAAAAGCTTTTATCATTATTTATTAAATTTGACTGTTTATTACTACTATATTTTTTATCTTGAATGATCTTAGCCAAATTTGGGCCCACAGAAGAAAAGTATCTATTAAAATGATTTGCTATATCTTTAGCATTGTTTTTTACCGTAATCTTTTCATCATTTATTTTTATTTCCTTAATAGTGTCATAATTTTTCATTTTTTTGGTAGATTCATTTATCGCTTTCCAGACACTTTTTGGATCATTATTTTTGTATTCAATTTTGTCTTTAAAATATTTATATTTCGTTGTTCTAAGTAAGGAATATAATTTATTACGGTATAATCTTAAGTATTTTCTAAGTTCTGAATTAAAAGGTTCTTTTTTAAGTTGCTTAGCTAAAACGTCTCTTCTCCTTATTGAGTTTATTAAAGCAGGGGTAATCCAGGGTTTCAACTTCTGTTTTTTATGATTTTGTTTTATACAATATCTAGTGGTAGTTGCCTTTATGTATTTCTGTAGGGTCGTCACAAATTGATTCAGTGCTAGGTTACAGTCATTTGTATTTAATACATCAGTCCATGATTCGTTTCGAACGAGGTTTATTAATGCGTAATAGTCGGGAATATTTTTTATCATTAAGCTTTCTTGAATAGTCTTATTTTCATTGTTTGGAATAGCGATAAAAGTTAAATAGTGATCTGTAATATTTGTTTCCATGACATAAGAATTCATTCACTCGTTATTGTTTGTTTTAATAAATATGTGGTAAATACAAGTTTTAGATTCTATTCGTGTTATATTATTAATACAGGAATTTAGGCTGTTTTCGTGTAATATTGATAAATATTCTGCAGAGTTTTTGTCATTATAATTTAAAATATCTATACTTAAGTCTCCGATCCAAATAATTTTCCCAACTCGTGTTATCTCCAATAAGTTATCATTTAGGCCATTTATAAAATCAGTCACATTGTTGCTTGGAGACCTATAGCATGCAATAATTCTATACATAGCATTATTTGATAATTGAACATCAATTACTTTTGACGTTGCACCTATTACATCAATATTATTTTCGGTAAACATAATGCCTTTTTTATATATATTAAAATTCCGTCATTTTTATTCTGAAATTTATTAGAGCAAACTGAATTATATCCATTTATATCAAATAGATTTTTATCAATAATCGTAAATGTTTCAGTTAAAACAATGATATCAAAACAATAATCAAGCGAATCCAAAAATACAACAAATTCTTCATAATTTTTTTGTAGACGACGTATATTCTGATGGCATATTTTGTAGGCATTATTATCGGAAATTTCAATTTGAAAATCATCGCTCAAAATTTTTTTATTAATGTTAGTTTCAAAAAATTCATTAGAATCATTAAACATATGAAATAATATAAATTTAATACTTATATTAATGTAAGATCGCTTAATGTTTTTATTCTAATAGCCTTCAAATTGTCATCTTGACGCAAAAAAAATTTTACCATCATTTACCCATACATATTTGTAATTTTTTACTTTAGCAATTTGTTTTGTTTCGTATAGGATTTTTTTTATTTAATGGCGTTAATTGTTCATTAATATATACGTTGTTATTATTTAAAGACGTATTTATGTCGTTGGCTTTTAGTTGTTTTTTAATTTTAAATTGTTTTATCCAATCGTAACGTATCTTACTAGATATAAATTTGACTCTAATTATTGCTGTGTTTCTGTTATTTTTAGGCAATCTATACATATCAATTATCTCGTTAGAAGTTATTTTTATGCCTATTTCGTGAGCGACAGCTATTAAAATATCGTATATTTGTTCATTTTTGGTTTCGTCAATTCCAGTTATTTCCAGGTTACACAATAGGTTTTCTTGTTTAAGTTCGTTATTTTTAAAGTCATGCTCAATTGCTTTTGCTTCAAGGTGTTTGTTTCTTATTTTTAAGTCTTCATTGTCTTTTTTTACTAGTTTTACGTCATCGCAGACTGTTTGTATGATTTTCCCGAAATCGTCTATTTTTCCCGAGCAAATTTTTATTGAAGTTTCAATATCGTCTATTTTATCTATTTTATTTACTTTCACTTGTATTTCGTCTAAGGTTTTCATTTTAGATAAAATGTAGCTTACGTTTTGCATAAGTTGTTGGAGGTTTCCATCCATTGTTTCTTCTTCAGAGGTCTCCTTATTATCGTCTGGTTTATTAGGTTTTTTACAATTTTCGCATTTCCATGTTGTTTTACGTGTTCCTAATTTTCGTAAATTTTCTTCCGATTTAATATTAGTACAGGATACATGAAAGAAGGCTTTACACGTCGTACATTCAATGATATCTTTGGCGTTATCGCTACTAAAAATTAAATTACATTTTTTGCACGATGACATGATAAGCTTTATCAAGATTTAGGGAGCGATAAAATGTGCGGCCGCTCTCTTCGACCGGTAAGCTGAAAGTGACCGAAAAAAACAAGTTGTTCTCATTCGATAGAGCTCTTTGACGCGCACGCAGTGCCGTTAATTTCCGCCCCGTCCGAACAACCCCATTAAAGGGAAAGTGACCGAAAAAAACAAGTTGTTCTCATTCGATAGAGCTCTTTGACGCGCACGCAGTGCCGTTAATTTCCACCCCCTCCAAACAACCCCCTTAAAGGGAAAGTGACCGAAAAAAACAAGTTGTTCTCATTCGATAGAGCTCTTTGACGCGCACGCAGTGCCGTTAATTTCCACCCCCTCCAAACAACCCCCTTAAAGGGAAAGTGACCGAAAAAAACAAGTTGTTCTCATTCGATAGAGCTCTTTGACGCGCACGCAGTGCCGTTAATTTCCACCCCCTCCAAACAACCCCCTTAAAGGGAAAGTGACCGAAAAAAACAAGTTGTTCTCATTCGATAGAGCTCTTTGACGCGCACGCAGTGCCGTTAATTTCAACCCCTCTGAACAACCCCCTTAAAGGGAAAGTGACCGAAAAAAACAAGTTGTTCTCATTCGATGGAGCTCTTTGACGCGCACGCAGTGCCGTTAATTTCCACCCCCTCCGAACAACCCCCTTAAAGGGAAAGTGACCGAAAAAAACAAGTTGTTCTCATTCGATAGAGCTCTTTGACGCGCACGCAGTGCCGTTAATTTCCACCCCCTCCGAACAACCCCCTTAAAGGGAAAGTGACCGAAAAAAACAAGTTGTTCTCATTCGATAGAGCTCTTTGACGCGCACGCAGTGCCGTTAATTTCAACCCCTCCGAACAACCCCCTTAAAGGGAAAGTGACCGAAAAAAACAAGTTGTTCTCATTCGATGGAGCTCTTTGACGCGCACGCAGTGCCGTTAATTTCCACCCCCTCCGAACAACCCCCTTAAAGGGAAAGTGGCCGAAAAAAACAAGTTGTTCTCATTCGATAGAGCTCTTTGACGCGCACGCAGTGCCGTTAATTTCCACCCCCTCCGAACAACCCCCTTAAAGGGAAAGTGACCGAAAAAAACCAGTTGTTCTCATTCGATAGAGCTCTTTGACGCGCACGCAGTGCCGTTAATTTCAACCCCTCCGAACAACCCCCTTAAAGGGAAAGTGACCGAAAAAAACAAGTTGTTCTCATTCTATAGAGCTCTTTGACGCGCACGCAGTGCCGTTAATTTCAACCCCTCCGAACAACCCCCTTAAAGGGAAAGTGACCGAAAAAAAACAAGTTGTTCTCATTCGATAGAGCTCTTTGACGCGCACGCAGTGCCGTTAATTTCCACCCCCTCCGAACAACCCCCTTAAAGGGAAAGTGACCGAAAAAAAACAAGTTGTTCTCATTCGATAGAGCTCTTTGACGCGCACGCAGTGCCGTTAATTTCCACCCCCTCCGAACAACCCCCTTAAAGGGAAAGTGACAGAAAAAAACAAGTTAGTCTCATTCGATAGAGCTCTTTGACGCGCACGCAGTGCCGTTAATTTCCACCCCCTCCGAACAACCCCCTTAAAGGGAAAGTGACCGAAAAAAACAAGTTGGTCTCATTCGATAGAGCTCTTTGACGCGCACGCAGTGCCGTTAATTTCCGCCCCCTCCGAACAACCCCCTTAAAGGGAAAGTGACCGAAAAAAACAAGTTGGTCCCATTCGATAGAGCTCTTTGACGCGCACGCAGTGCCGTTAATTTCCGCCCCCTCCGAACAACCCCCTTAAAGGGAAAGTGACCGAAAAAAACAAGTTGGTCTCATTCGATAGAGCTCTTTGACGCGCACGCAGTGCCGTTAATTTCCGCCCCCTCCGAACAACCCCCTTAAAGGGAAAGTGACTGAAAAAAACAAGTTGGTCTCATTCGATAGAGCTCTTTGACGCGCACGCAGTGCCGTTAATTTCCGCCCCCTCCGAACAACCCCCTTAAAGGGAAAGTGACCGAAAAAAACAAGTTGGTCCCATTCGATAGAGCTCTTTGACGCGCACGCAGTGCCGTTAATTTCCGCCCCCTCCAACCAACCCCCTTAAAGGGAGAGTTATCAAAAAAAAACAATTTGGTCTCATAGAACAATAAAAGTAAAAGATTGGGATCGTCTACGCTCGCGTCTACTTGAAAGAGTGAGACCAAAAAATTCAAAGCAGTCGAACTTAGGGCGTGTTGCAAAAGTCTGCTTTGCTAGAATCAAACATGTTAATTTCAATGGGCTAGCACTTTGGCTAGGGCTTTGGCCACAGGCCCATAAGCTGAAAAGTATGCGACCATGGGGACAGAATCTCCGTCTTGCCATATTCTAGGACATAAATACATTCTTGCAATAATAAGATTTATGCAGTTGTTAATTATCCATGTTAAATATCTGCTCTAAGAAAATACTAATTTAATCACCGAGATAATATAAAATCACATGGCCTGAACAGTTTTTGTATTGGTTTGCCCATCCGGGTATCCTGAGGGTGGGCGGTGGCCACTCTTTAACATAGGATGGTAAATAGGTGATTATGAAAAATATCGGTGGTCACGTGATATGGTTAAGTACTACCAAGTTGAAAGTATCAAAATTGGCCCTTTTAGTAAATTCGTCTGGCTAGTTGGGCAAGGGTTAGCGAGATTTCTATAATTTCATTGTTCAATCGAAAGGATTTTTTCGTTTTTCGTTTTGAGATAAGTTTGCAAAGTCGTTAAATTAAGGTAATTGATTTATTAAATGAAATATTTTAAAATTCTATCCAAATTGATTTTAATTCATTTGCAGGTTTAATCTAGATTTAAATCCTAATTTTGTGGTCATTTATTTTACAGCCTTTACAATGTCAACTAAAATTGGGCTTGTTTCTTTACCAATACTTGGTCTAGAACTATAAGAAATAAAAAAAATATATAATAAATTAGTTAACTTTATGTATTTTTAATAATTTTAGAAAAATACTAACTTTTCAAACAATCAATCCATGGTTGGTGCTTTTTACTAAACGCAGACGATCGGGGGCTCGGTAGGTGCAGACGAATTTAAGCAGCCGACGCTTTGTCAAAAAATAACCAACTCCCGTGAGCCTCTGCGCGTAATTCTTTTTCATAATCACCTATTATATATCAAACGCTAGGAAATCATATGGCCTCAACAGCTTTTGTATTGGTTTGCCCATCCGGGTATCCTGAGGGTGGGCGGTGGCCACTCTTTAACATAGGATGGTAAATTATATATCAAAAGATACTAAATCACATGGCCTCAACAGCTTTTGTATTGGTTTGCCCATCCGGGTATCCTGAGGGTGGGCGGTGGCCACTCTTTAACATAGGATGGTAAATTGTATATCAAAAGATACTAAATCACATGGCCCCTAACAGCTTTTGTATTGGTTTGCCCACCCGCGTATCCTGAGGGTAGGCGGTGGCCACTCTTTAACATAGGATGGTAAATTATATATCAAACGATAGGAAATCACATGGCCTCAACAGCTATTAAATTGGTTTGCCCACCCGGTTATCACGAGGATGGGCAGCACCCACTCTTTAACTTAGGATGGCAATTTATACATCAAACGATAAGAAATCACGTAGCCTCAACAGTTTTTGTATTAGTTTGCCTACCTGTGTCTACTTAGGGTGTATGGGTTTGCCCACTCGAATACACTGGTGTGGAACTAATATTACGGCCTGGGCCGACTTGTTCTCTCTGGAGCAGACATTACGGGAGCGAAGCCAGGGTCTATGGCTTCCCATATACCTTTGCTTATTAGCGCGGCTTTTGTACGAATAGACCATGAGTGGTAGTTCGCATTTTCAGCTGACAGTCTTGTAATTTTCAACTCATCACTTTGCGTAGCCATGTCGATATTTTTGCTTTATTAGTAAAAACAGTCCTCTCTTCTATAGCTGTCTCCTATTTCACTCCGGCTTCTCGGGCGAAAGAGTGACCTTTGAACGTCTCATATTCCCGTGTAACTTTGCTTTCGAACGGTGTTTT